>NC_086179.1:22753945-23378945 GCF_023053635.1 Elgaria multicarinata webbii | reverse complement strand
GATACTGGATCAGCATCATCTTAGTCTTGATGCTTAGGAATGTTGTTTAATAGCAATACAAGCAACAGTTCCTCCCAAAGATAGTTCAAAGTGGTAATGCCGGTATGATGAGGAATGGGTTCTTAAGGGTCCAAAATATAGGCCAGCCATGCACAACTCCCACCAGCCCCAGCTCACATAGCCAATGGCCAGGAATCCTGAGAGTTTTAGTCTAAAACATCTGGCGAGCACCAAGTTGGGGAAGGAAGATATAGGTGATGTCACACACGTACCATCTGAAATCCTTTTTTTTTTTTTGAAGGACATCATCACAGGTGACTTGACAACCTCTACCCTCCAGAAAGATAATGGTTGTGTGAGATGTGCTTCCAAGCACTGCACTATTGTACTGAGCTTGAAAAAGGAACTGTTGGCTACCCTATTTACCTAGGGCGAATGTCAGATGATGCTAAAATTGGTCCAGTTCTTCTTCTTTATTTAAATGCCAGCCATGCACAGCTTGACTTCATATTGCAAAACCATTGTACCAGTGGCCCACAAGTTCCTTACAAAAGAATCGTGAATTGTAAGCAGTCCTTTTCAATGCATTCAGTGTTGTGTTGGGGGTGCAGGAAAGATCAACCTGACCCAGTATCACTATTATTATTTTTTGAGTGAAAAGGGCACATCATCAAGTGATGCATCCTCAAGAGTGAACAAAGCCTTGATGATAAGGGGCTGGATCCAGGATCTCTCTTCCACAAGAGGAAGGTGCCGTCTTGCCACCCAACTTGGGGGGATCCCCTGCTCCCCCACACACACACACACCCCACAGCTCACTCCATTCATCAGGGGCTCCTGACTCTCTGGGGCTAGAGGAGCTGCTGTGGTCAGGAGGGGGTGAAGAAACACACTTCCATGAGCATGGCTGATCCAGCTTAAATCTAGATCCATTCCAAAGTCTCCATAAATCAGAAGTTGGCAACCTGGTGCCCTCCAGAAGTTTTGGTCTTCAACTCTCACAATTCCTGACCAATGGCCATGCTGGTTGGGGCTTCTGGGAATTGTAGTGCAAAATATCTGGAGGAGAACCCATTTGCCTACCCCAGGAATAAGCAAAATACAGACACAGTCAGCCATATTCCATGTACGACCATCAAAGCCTCATCCTCCTGCCAATTAAACCCTGTGTAGATGCAACATGTCTGTTTTTTTGGTATGCACTTACAATATCTATATAGTGTTTTTTTAAAAAAAACTAGCAATGTTCATGTGCTTAGTCTCACAGAAGACATTTATTTTATTTATTTATTTATTTACTACATTTCTATACCACCCAATAGCCGGAGCTCTCTGGGCGGTTCACAAAAATTAAAACCATTCAAAGTATAAAACAACAGTATAAAACCATAATATAAAATACAATAAAAAAGCTCAACCAGATAAAAACAGCAGCAATGCAAAATTACAAATTTAAAACACCATGTTAAAATGTATTTATAGATTGTTAAAATGTTGGGAGAATAAAAAGGTCTTCACCTGGCGTCTAAAAGCATATAATGTAGGTGCCAAGCGAACCTCCTTAGGGAGCTCATTCCACAGCCAGGGTGCCACAGCAGAGAAGGCCCTCCTCCTGGTAGCCACCTGCCTCATTTCCTTTGGCAGGGGCTCACGGAGAAGGACCCCTGAGGATGACCTTACGGTCCGGGCAGGTACATATGGGAGGAGGTGTTCCTTCAGATAACCTGGCCCCAAGACGTTTAGGGCTTTAAATGTTAATACCAGCACTTTGAATCGGGCCCAGACCTGGACTGGCAGCCAATGAAGCTGGAAAAGGACTGGCGTAATGTGGTCTCATCGGCCAGTCCCTGTTAGTAAGTGTGCTGCCCTGTTTTGTACCAGTTGAAGTTTCCGGACCGTTTTCAAAGGCAGCCCCACGTATAACACATTGTAGTAATCCAAACGAGAGGTTATCAGAGCATGGATAACTGTAGCTAAGCTATCTCTGTCCATATAAGGGCGCAGCTGGTATATCAGCCTGAGCTGATAAAATGTGCTCTTTGCCACTGAGTTCACCTGTGCCTCAAGTGACAGTTCTGGATCCATGAGCAACCCCAAACTACAGACCCAATACTTTAGGGGGAGTGCAACCCCGTCCAGGACAGGGCAAACATCACCTCGCCGGAGGTGATACATAATACAAAAGACTAGGGGTAGTGCAGCACAAGGAAGCCAAAGAAAATTCTGAGAGCGTTTCAGCTATATTTTGCCTAGAGATGTCTGAATCAGCAAAACCTGACCTTAGAATCATAGAATAGTAGAGTTGGAAGGGGCCTATAAGGCCATCAAGTCCAACTCCCTGCTCAGTGCAGGGATCCTCCTTAAAGCATACATAACAGGTGGCTTTCCAGCTGCATCTTGACTGCCTCTAGTGTGGGAGAACCCATGACCTCTCTAGGAAATTGGTTCCATTGTTGTACTGCTCTAACAATCAGGATGTTTTTCCTGATGTCCAGACGGAATCTGGCTTCCTGTAACTTGAGCCCATTATTCTGTGTCCTGCACTCTGGGATGATCAAGAAGAGATCCTGGCCCTCCTCTGTGTGACAACCTTTTAAGTACTTGAATTGTGCTATCATGGCTTCCCTCTGTCTTCTCTTCTCACGGCTAAACATGCCCACTTCTTTCAGTCTCTCCTCATAGGGCTTTGTTTCCAGACCCCTAATCATTCCCATTGCCATCCTCTGAACATCTCAAGGGTGAAGGTTCTCCAAACTCCATCTTGAAGCTTGTTCCAACTGGAGTCCATATCAGATTGAGAGCTTTTCTTTTCACATGAAAATCCATCCATATTTTCATGTGCATATTTTCAAATGTACACATGTATTGTGCACATCTTAAAATTATACACATCCTTCCCCCATTGATTAAAGCGTATTTGAGCACGTTTCCCCAAAGTATGCATTTTTTTAGGTTGGGAAATGTATGGACTTCAGCCACTGATTGCACCCAAGTCCATGTCCAGTTCAGAAAGTGCAAAGTGGGTAAATCTTATTCAAAGGCTAAGGGAAACAAATTTTGCATGCATCCCTAAACTTGCTTGCTACCCATTCCATCAGGACCAAACTGGGGAGGCCATTCAAATCAAGTTTCAAGTATACTGAGTCATGATACCTACCAGATCTCTGAGGTAATCATTCTTTTATTTATTGGAGGACCTTCTACAAGTGCCCCTCCAAGTGAGGTACTGCGGATGCACAAGGGCCTTCTTAGTAATGCCGCCGCCGCCGCACCCAGTGGTGGATTGCTCTCCATGGAGAAGTCTACCTAGCTACTAGCAATGTAGCTAGGGACCACAATACCTGACAGAACGCCTCTCCTGACATGAACCTACCCATTCACTGCGTTCAACATCTAAGGTCCTCCTCTGAGTGCCTACTCCGAGGGAAGCTCAGAGGATGGCAACAAGGGAGAGGGCCTTTTCTGTGGTGGCCCCCCAATTATGGAATGATGTCCCTGATGAGGCTCGCCTGGCGCCAACATTGTTATCTTTTTGGCACCAGGTCAAAACTTTTCTCTTCTCCCAGGCATTTAATAGCATTTAACAACATATGCTAAGTTTTTTTGTTTGTTTGTTTGTTTGTTTGTTTGTTTAATGGACCCCAGAACTGTTGTTGTTTAAATGGATACTGTTGTTTTATACTGTTGGTTTTATATTTTCGATGGTTTTAAATTTTGTATACTTTTTTAATGTTCACTGTTTTCAACTTTTGTAAACCGCCCGGAGAGCTTTGTTGGAATGTCACTTCAGCACCAAGGACTTTTTATTTTCCCACGCCTTTTAAATTGCGCTGTGATTGTAATGTTGTTTTAGCGTGTTGGATTTTACTCCTTGGTTCTCTGTTTTGAATTGGTTCAGTGCCACCCATTTTTATTCCTTGGATCTCTATTTTTAAGTGATGCATTTGGATCTATTGTGGTATTTTATTTGTTACCTTTTATTGTACTGTTATGGTAATTGCGATTTTAAAAATTTGCTTTTTACACTTTAAAAACTGCCTAGAGAACCTTTGTTGTTTGACAACCTAAAAATAACCTTCAGTGAATAAATCAAGGCACTGGTGTATTTTCAATGGAAAATGGAGCCCCTCTACAAGTTCAGAAGGGGGAGAGGGAAAAGGAATCGCTTTTCAATGAGAATAGCTGTTTTCAGTGAGAATCAGGAATAGGCAGGAATCAGTTGGGAGTCAGGTGGCCCCTCCAGCACAAGTTGTGTGCCTTCAACTTTCCACTTCTGCTTTCATTTGTTTTCTCTAGTCCTCATCTGGCTCTTGCTGAACTCTCTGCTATGTATGAAGCATGGTTTTCTTTTTATAAGAGACACAGTTTGTGCTGTTATTGCATCATTATTCATCCAGTATCACACAGAGGGATGAACTGTTGTCTTCTAGTGTGCCAAATGCTCATGCTCCAAGTTGGATGTTGCAGCACTCAGCCAGGAGCGTAAGAAATGACCTGTGAAAGGGTAATGCCTTTTTCTCCCGGAAGACCCCAGCTGCAACATAGGGATGCCATATTTTGTGTGCGTGTTTAGACACGCTGCCTTTTATAGCTGCATAAGAAGTAGAAATCAATGGATAAGTTTTCTCCATTATTGCACTTCTGGACTGGAAAAGCATTTTCTTATGATTCTTGAATGGTACAAAGCTGTTAAAGGCACAGAGGCTCTAGCTGCTTCCACCCAAAACATTTAGTGTGGAATTGCAATGTACCATTCACTCACATTTAGGGCCAACCCAAGACATTTTGCTGCCTGAAGCAAAGGGCAAGTGCTTCTTCCACCATTTTTCTTACCCCAGAAACTCCGAGTTTTTAGGGAAGGACTGAAGTGTAGTGCAGTCTCCACAAGTATAGGTGCCCTTAGCATGACTCTGTCAGTTTGGGTGTGAAAGTGTCATTTTGGATGTGGACAGTTACTTATCAGGCAAATGAATCTATCACAGCCCAGCACACATTTGCCTTTGTGGTGGGCACCATTTAGGGTGTATAAATGTATGCATGTTGCTCAGAAAGTGGATAGGGGAAGTTTTGTTCTCCCTTTCATAATATTCGAACTTGGGGTCATTTCCTGAAACTAATAGTGAGCAGTTCAGGATAGATAAAAGGAAATACTATTTCACACGGTGCAAATACTCTTCAGAAGTCACCACCACAGGATGTAGTGATCATGTAAAATCTCCATTGCACACCAAGCAAAATGTCATAATGCCCTGTATGAGAATGTCTCCTTGTGTGCGTCCTTGCATCCTTGATTACTAATATAAACAAGAGTCCTGGCTCCAGCTGTCTGTGTCGAAGTTAACTCTCTGTAACTTACTGTCAGGCCAAAGGTATTGTTTACAGGACTGTTTAGCATAATTAGCTATGCCTCAGTGTTAAGTTCTGATTGGTTAATGCTGCTACTGGGCCCTGCCCCTTGAAAGCAGCATTAACCAATCAGAACATAACAAGTCTCCCATTTGATCACTGCTCAATTTGTGCAAGTAAACATGAGTGAAATTGGTCACAAGAGGCAAAAGGATGGGTGGAAGCACAGAAAATCTTGGTGAGATTGAATGTTGTCCGTTCGCCCATCCCTATGTGAACAAGGTGGCCATGATTGTTAGCAGAACCTGTTAAAATGGAGGTGGTTCTGCTAACAATCATGGCCACCTTGTTCACATAGGGATGGGCGAACGGACAACATTCAATCTCACCAAGATTTTCTGTGCTTCCACCCATCCTTTTGCCTCTTGTGACCAATTTCACTCATGTTTACTTGCACAAATTGAGCAGTGATCAAATGGGAGACTTGCGCAAAAATAATAATAAAACAATGGAGCCCTCATTGTCTGAAGATTGCAATACGCCCACCCTTTCGTTGGACTGAGTAAACTGGCAGAAGTATTGGGTGGCAAATTGATTAATCTACCCATTAAACAATTACACCTTGGATTAATCTACCAATTAAACCCATTAAAGCAGCCTGGATGATTTGGCTTTGATTCCTTGTTGTTTGCAGACATCTCCGTCAGCCTGCTAGCAGTCGTTGTCAGCTTCTGTGGGCTCGCCTTGCTGCTAGTGTCGCTTTTCGTCTTCTGGAAGTTGTGTTGGCCATGTTGGAGGAGCAAGCCGATGGCTTTGAACACCACAAGCATCCCGCCAAGCACCTCCAATGCTCCCCCTGAGGTTTTGGAAACTAACGAGAAAAAGGAACCGATTAAAGAAAACGGGAGGCCCTCAGCCAAGATCCTTGAAGCAGCGATGAAAATTAGCCACACTTCACCTGACATTCCAGCAGAGGTCCAGAATGCCCTGAAAGAGCATCTCATCAAACATGCACGCATGCAAAGGCAAATCACAGAGCCTACATCCTCGTCAAGGTAAGAGAAATTCAAACTAGCACTCGAAAGAGTGTGGGGCCTAAGGCAGACCATCTAGCTGAGAATTAAGGGATAAAAACAGATGAACGACACACATTCTTAGCCTGGTGCCAGAGGATACAATAAGTACAGGATGAACAATAACCATAGCGAAAGCTAGATAGATTTCTGTGAGAATTTCAATAAATACTATCCTTGTAAATTTCATATAGCGGATGTGTATCTGTGTATGATAGGGCTATTTAGGTCATTTTGCTTAAATCTATATCTCCCAGGCATAAGTTTGTACCTCTGTGCATCTCCATGCAAATCTTTATTAAGGAAACTTAGCAGAAAAAACAACCGTTAGAGTAGTTGATCCAAAGCAATAGTGAAAGGCAAAGCTCTTTTATATCCTGATCTATGTTTATTTGGTAATAAAGCTGAATAATACAGATGAGAATTTATTTATTTACCAAATGGCAACTTACCACCACATTGTGAAACACATAACCATCTGTATTTTCATGCAATTTGGTGAGGAACTTCAGCTATTGGGCAGTATAGAAATATAATGAATGAATGAAATCTTAGCATATATTTCCAATTTTTTTCATGTTTTGGGCTATAATGTTGAACAATTTATCCCAGTGACGAAGACCCTTGTGTTTGAAATGCATATGGTACAGGTGGATGTACATAGCCCCCCATCTGATCAGTAGAAAAAGTGATACGTGTAGTTTTTATCTAGTGTTTGTGGACTATTTAGTTTTTACTTGGGTATAATTTTATGCTATGTGTCAAATTATTTTATATTATTTAGTGCTTATTATTATTATTTTACTTGTTCAGTTGTATGGATTATGTGTTTCATTAAATTTTGTGCATAGTGGTAGCTCCATCTGAATTTTGTATTATACTAATTTTCTTAAACCTATTTTGTTTTGTGTATAAATTTTGGTTTAAGATAACACTTTTTATAATATTCTTTTTATTATTATTATACCTATCCTATTCTTAACTCCTCCCTCAACCTCTAACCTCAAGATAACAAAAACTCATTCCTGACTAATTTATTTAAAACACTGTAACCTCATGCTCAGTCACTCCAACTTTCCATTCATTCACTCGCCCCTCCCATCTTAACGCACTTACCGTATTCACTCTATACAATTGACATTGACCTATACAATACATTACATCACATGAGCAGGCATCACAAATACCCTCCCACACTAAAGGCATTCAAGAGGCAGCTGGGCAACCATTTGTCAGGTACGCTTTAGGGTAGATTCCTGCACTGAGCAGAGGGTTGGACTTGATGGCCTTTTAGGTACCTTCCAACTCTACTATTCTATGATTCTATGATTTATAAAACCCTAATCAATATTGGAGAGGTATTTGAAAGTAGCCATATATTCTAGTACACTGTTGTGAATTTGCTATGAATGGATCAATCCCTGTGGCTTTGTCTTCAGATTATGACTGATTAAAGTCCTGGGTTTTACAACATTCCTCTAATGGCTGTGGATGGTCCCCTGAATAGGCAATTCATCTGCAAAGGTCAGGTGTGAGACCAGTTCTTGACAGATTACGTATCAGAAACTGGAGTTCTTCCAGCTTTAATGAGCACAAATAAAGAGATAAAGAGAACTGGGCATTAGCTGAAGGTGAACATCTAGAGCTTCAGGACCTCTATGGTTACTTGACGTGGGGTAGCGGATCTGCTGTCTTGTCAGTGGGTCTGTTTGTCTGTCCTTATGTTCTGCTTGTATATTTTTAAATAAAGTAAGCATTTAAAAAGAACCTATCTGTTTCCTACGTATGCTCTCATAGCTTGTAAAGTTGGCACATGTGCACTGATAATGCTGTGTGCGTGCATCTTATCATATTGCCACTGGGAATTATAGTTCCCAGACCCAGATATGAGCTCTCTTCAGGAGTTAACACTCTGTACAGAGAATGAATATGTGGAGTGCATGCAGGCCCACCTTTAATATTGCACACTTGTCCAATGCATAAACACAACCCATCCTCCATGTATTCAGTGAGGATCTGAAGATGGAGCGGGCTGTACTTATGGAAAGTCTGGTGTAGTGGCTAAAGTATCAGACTGGGAGTTGGGAAATCTGTGTTCTAGTCACCACTCGGTCATGGAAACCCACTGGGTGACTTTGGGCCAGTCACAGACTCTCAGCCCAACCCACCTCACAGGGTTGTTGTTGAAAAAAGGTGGGATATAAACACAATAGTAAATAAAAATAAAGTGCTCTCTATGATCAAGCCTCCCGATCATGTGGAAGACCCTACATGACTACAGCGAACTCCTCCATCAGGCGTTAACCCAACATGCAGAGGATGAGGGAAGAACCAACCATACTCAATATCAAGGACAGGACCAGCAACACAGCCCCACTTCCCCTTATTATCCCTTTACATGGATAACGTGAACAGGGCTATGCCGTGATCGCACACCCTCCCACTGAGTTGTGAGACCATAAAGAGCTCTGCTGTACAAGCTACAAAAGCTTCATTCAGTAAATCGATATTGCTTCACACCTGAAAGGAGTGTGAATGCTAGGAGCTATCCTCTAAGGTTTATTAGCCTAACAAAGCAAGGCAGTTGCTTATCAACTAAATGGACAGTTTCCCACCATGCCCAACAGGCTTTTATTAGGCCCCTCCTTCAGGGAGGTCCTTCAAGCTGTAACCACTGCCATGTGGCTAGTCTGGCAGATCACCTCCTCTCAACAATGCCCACTTGACCATGCAGCATATTCTGAGATCTGACAATTCTGATGCTCCCTCCCATTCCAACAAAGAGTTCTTTGTTGGAAGATGACAAAGAACTTCCAACAAAGAAGTGGGGTGGGGAGAGAGAGAAGAGAGAAAATTACTTCTGAGCCTGGGCCTCCTGCTTGATAAGTTCCTGGGAAAATTCCTCCTTGACTCCTGGAGAGTCTTGGAGAATTCCTTCCCCACTTCCTGTCTCAGCTGAACTTCTTCAGCCTCCTAGTCTGATTTGGAATTCACTCCAGGGAGACCAGGCCTCATCTTGACAACTGCTCCCTCCCCAAACAAATACATCTGGGAACAAGATTTCCCATTCCATGGTTGCCCAAGGGTCACATCATCTGACAGGGTCAGATCTGAGTAAGGAGACCCAATCTATGTAGAACAGTCAGGTCAAGGCAGCTGAGGCTTTCTAGGTAGGTAGAGTCCAGTCAAGGTAAGTTCATCAGGCACAGAAGCCCTATTGTGTAAAACACATCTGCAACTGGGCCATGGATAGTTCAGAGTGAGCTTTGTGGGTGGAGTTCTCACCTACTAAAAACATAGCAGATACTGTCTCAGCAGCAAGCTAAAGCTTGCTGAAGCCTTATGAAGGTAGTTGTAATAGCTCCACACACCCCTATAGAGCAGCTGGCTAAACTGTTAAAGGACCCTCAGACTCCAGTTAGGCTGGGGAGTTGGAAGTTCTGCTGGGATTTCCTCTTCTGATTCAGAGAATGGTGGCAAGGCCATCTCTACTGCCCAAAGGGGGCTGAATATGGAACTCACTGTCAAGAAACATGTAGACGGGTGATCTGGTGGACATTGTTTACTAGGATTTCTAAAAGACTTTTGATAGTCCCTCACCAAAGAGTCCTGAATAAACTTAGTAGTCATGGAATAAGAGGAGAGGTCCTCTTATGGATAAGTAACTGGTTAAAGAACAGAACAGAAAGCAGAGAGTAGGAATAAATGGTCAATTCTCCCAATGGAGGGGAGTAAATAGTGGAGTCCCACAGGGATCGGTATTGGGACCAATTCTTTTCAACTTGTTCATAAATGATCTGGAATTAGGAGTGGCCAAGTTTGCTGATGACACCAAATTATTTAAGGTGGTTAAAATACAAAGGGATTTTAACAAGAAGCAAAAAGCCCCAACTTCAAGTATAACCTAATGGGATCTGAGCTGGTGGTGATTGAACAAGAAAGAGATCTTGGGATTGTGGTGGACAACTCGATGAAAATGTCCACCCAGTGTGTGGCTGCTGTAAAGAAGGCAAACTCCATGTTAGTCATTATAAGAAAAGGATTTGAGAATAAAATGGCCAGTATCATACTGCCCTTATACAAATCTATGGTGCGACCACACTTAGAATACTGTGTACAGTTCTGGTCACCACACCTAAAAAAGGATATTATAGAGCTGGAAAAAGTGCAGAAAAGGGCAACTAAAATGATTAAGGGGCTGGAGCATTTCCCCTATGAGGGAAGGTTACATCAACTGGGATTGTTTAGCTTGGAAAAAAGGAGGCTAAGGGGAGACATGATAGAGGTGTACAAAATTATGCATGGTGTGGAGAATGTGGATAGGGAGACATTTTTCTCCCTCTCTCAAAATACTAGAACCTGGGGTAATCCCATGAAGCTGATTGGTGGGAGATCCAGGACAAATAAAAGGAAGTACTTCTTCACACACTGCATAGTAAAGTTATGGAACTCACTACCACAAGATGTAGTGATGGCCACCAATTTGGATGACTTTTAAAGGGGGTTGGATAAATTCCTGGAGGCAAAGGCTATCAATGGCTGCTAGCACTGATGGCTGTGTGCTATCTCCAGTATTTGGGCAGTAAGCCTGTGTGCACCAGTTGTTGGGGAACATGGGTGGGAGGGTGCTGTTGCACCATGTCCTGCTTGTTCATCCCTGGCTGATGGCTGGTTGGCCACTGTGTGAACAGAGTGCTGGACTAGATGGACCCTTGGTCTGATCCAGCATGGCACTTCTTATGTTCACTATCCCTCCTCTGGAAAACTGTCTTCAGAGTTTTCTCCTGTACCCTGAAAAAGCCAAGAGCTGGAAGACATGAATCAAGAGAGGATTTTAGATCTGGATGGGAGCCAGCCATCATATAGAACATTTGCAAAAGACAATCAAGAGGAAGCGACTCAGTAGAGGTGATATACACACACCAAACAATAGATTGCTTGGCCCCATAGTCTGGTCCCATAGTTCAGAACAACCAGTAAAGGTTTACCATTAAAGAACCTCTGAGTATGTGCCTACAAGGTAACTGGATTTGTTGTTCATGTAGTTGCACAGCTGTCAACGAGAGCATTAACAAAATAACATGCATGCAGCTACAAAGTAGCCATTTTGGGGTGCCTGGTCTGCAGAATCCCATTGTATTTTCTGCTCTGGAGAAGAACATTGGGGAAAGTATGGTCCAATCATAGTAAGTCAGCCATTGTGAGCTGGACAAATTCATGATTCAAATCAGATAACTAACAAACTTAGGTGACATCAGCAAAATATTACAAAACATACTGTAAACATCCAGTTCTCTTTCATCCAGGTTGAAACCCTACACTCACTTACCTAAGAGTAAGTCACGTTGAACGAAATGGGGTCTACGTCTGAGTAGACATGTTTAAGGTTCTACAGGGAGACTTGCAGCACTGCTCCTGGAACCATTCCAGGATGTGAGGAGTGCATGACGATACAAACGTCAGTTACATTGTGTAGTGCTTTTGCCCCATAATAGCTGAGACACAAAACAGAGAAGATGTTCTGCAGCAACATCAAACTTAACTGCTATCAACTATCAAAGTATAGTTGAAAAACAGTGACTCTTAACAGTTCTATTCCTAGTTGAGATTCTGCATTGCTTCAAGATGTAATGGAGAACAATGCCGTGACACTTAATGCTACCTGTAGCGTCAATCAAGGAATGATTGAATGAATAGAATGACAAAAGCATCTAGTTTTTAATGTGCTGGGAACATCAAGGAATGAAATACACACGTCCTCCTCTGCGCCTGGAAGAATTTAAGTAATGCCTTTTTAGACACAGAGAAAATGACAGCGAGGGAGTGACAAGTGTCATGACTCATGCAGCAAACAGAAAATCATAGATGCCAAAGGTGAAGTTCTTCATTTCTGCTTGGTAAATTACTTGCCTTATTGCCTTGATACAATATAGGTTCCTTTATATTTTCACCAGGATGTACCAGTGCAAACGGGTCCAAGAAATAGGTTCATTAACATGGGCAGAGCATATATGTGAGTAAACCATCAATGCCCTAGATAGCCCCTCCAATATGAGCCAGCCTTGTCCATCCTGGTGCCCTCCAGATGACCATGTTGGCTTGGAATGATGGAAGGTGTCATCCAAGAAGTCTGGTTGGAGGAGACTGATATAAGCAGTTGCTGAAAACAGGCTCATACACTGTAAATGAATGAAATGCATGGGACATAACTTGTTCTGGCAAACCTTAGAGCAGTGGTTCCCAAACTTTTTCAGGTAACCGCCCCCTTGGTTCCACAAACTCATGCCCAGTGCCCCCTACCCTATACTATAAAAATCATTGTTCAGAATAGCAGTTTTCAATGACCCACTAAGAAAGATAATAACAATAAAATTCAAAACAGTAACAATTAATTGAATATTTATTCAGAATCCAATTACATTTTTTTAGTTTATTCAATTAAACATAATTGATTAACTAGATCCTGTGATATCATCTATTCAAAGTCTGATAGTCATTTAGCAAGAATATTAGATATCACATTTAGTAACTAGGGTAGAGAACCTCACTATTGATGAAGTGATAACAGTTTCCCAATATCTAATTTAAAGTCACTTAACATGAGTCTTAAATCACCATGTTTAGTAAACTGGAGTCGATTTTTTTGCTTGGAGAGAAGTAGGCAGACCATACTAAAATGACATTCCACCAAATATGATGTTGGAAATGCAACCAGGAGCTTCTGAACCACTCTCCATAGTTCAGGATAGCAATTAGAAATTTCATTCTGTAACTGAAACTCCTGGTACAGAAAAGACCTCCTCAAGCGCCCCCCTGCCACCCCCTTGCCTCTTAACGCCCCCCTATGCAATCCCACCGCCCCAAGGGGGTGGTACCGCCCTCTTTGGGAACCACTGCCCTAGAGGAAGACAAGTTTGCGTAGATGTTGTATTCCAGCTGTGTAGCCAGTATATACAGAGAAAGGGACTAATTTTGGCAGATTTAATGCACTTCCATGCTATTGCTGGCATAAGGTATGTCAGGGAGATGTGAATAATTTTCAAATTGCATGTGATGACCACAGATATGTGTGTTTAAAGTCAACTATACCCTACTCGTGTATAAAAGGGGATGGTGGAAAGAGCCATTTTAAAGAGCAAAGAGGGCAAATAGGTGAGGAGGTAAAATCCTGCTTATCTGTCTGCAGCCTTTCCCCATAAGTGCTTGGTTTATTGACTGGTTTATTCCAGCCTTCCCCCAACTTGGTGGCCTCCAGGTGTTTTGTGGACTCCTGACCATTGATTATGTTGACTGGGGCTGATGGGGGCTGAAGTCAGAAACATCTGGAGGTGAACCAGGTTGGGGAAGGCTGTTTTATTCTGAGTGGGTCTAAGTTAAACCAGACTCTGTTGCTGATGGGATCAAACCCTCTCCACTGTGGGCCTCCAAATCCAAAGCATCTATCAGGCGTGCTGGGGAACGTACATTTCCCAAGGCTCCTGGCACGTGGTTTGCTGCTGCAGCAGTAAGCATGGATGAATCTCTCAGTTTTGCTTCCTCCCACATTTGAATTTTAGAAACGTCCAAGTACCTTCTATCCTGAAACTTCATTAAAATGATAATAAAACAAATACATTAAAAAGAGAGTTTCAAAAACGAGAGCTCTGTGTGGAGCAGCCCTCGTGCATGGTTCAGAAGCTGCAGCTAGTGCAGAATGCATAATACCTGTGTTAACAGAACTTCACTGTCCGCCTATTAGCTACCGAGCCACATACAAGATTATGTTACTGTCTTATAAAGCCCTAAACAACATGGGACCAGCACACCTAGCAGGCCGCCTTCCCTTATACATATGCAGCAAAGATCAGCAAAGGAGGTCTTGCTGGTCATTACGAAATGGATAGATTATCGCCATGAAGTACCCAGACAGTGGGCCTTCTCAGTGGGCCACCCACCATTTGGAGAACCCTCCCTCGTGTATTCAGGAGGCAAAAAAATGTGGCACCTTTTAAACGCCTCCCGAAGTCCTACTTGTTCATCCAGGCTTTCCCTGGGCCGTGAGTAAACTAATTAGGCCGCTCCATTTTACTGCTCACTTTATTGTAGTTGGAACTGTTTCTATGCTGCGTTTTAATGTTATGCTTCAATACTGTGTTTTTAATATTGTATTTTAATGTTCTGAACTGCTGAGAGATTCTATTACATTCAGTGGTATATAAATGTTGCAAACAAACAAATAAATAATAATACATAAAATAAATAACTAATAAAAACAGCATCAAGCCGAAGAGAACCCACTTCAGCAAGAGCTTACATGCCAAAGACCTGTTTGAATAAAAACATATCTGCCTACCAATGGAAGGGCAGCAAAGAGGATGTCAACCTCTCCAGCAGAAAGGGAGCTTGTGGGTTTCCCATGGGCAGCTGGTGGTCCACCATGTGAACAGAATGCTAGACTAGATGGGCCCTTAGTTTCATCCAGTATGGCTCTTCATATGTTCTTTTGTTCTTAACCTAGCCTCCCTTGGCAAGGAGTTCCAAACCGTGGGAACAACCAGTGTCTTGGGTTCCCACCAGATGCACCTCTGATGGTGGTGGTACCAGGAGAAGGGCCTTCTCCCAGGTTCTTAAACCCAGGCAGGCTCGTGTAGGAGAAAATGGTCTTTCATCCCGGGCCTGGATGGATGAATCTCTTAGGCCTGGAATCAGGGCTATGGCAAGGTAAGTGGATGGGAGGCTTGGTAGGAGCAGGAAGTAGTCGCAGGTTCATGAGTAGGTGGTAAGAGGAAGGGATGAACTGAGCAGGGGAGTTACAGAATTTGGAATTTCTCTTGGTGCCTATGGAAGCCCCACCCACTCCCTCGGCTTCATTGCCATGCAGGAGGACATTTTCAAGGGGGAGTTGGAACTTGGAAAGGAATGGTCAATTGTTCCCATATGCTGCAAAAACAAACACACACACCCAAAAATCTTCCCCTGCGTGGCAGTTAAGCTTAGAAAAATCTTTTTTCCATTGGTTTTGGGATGGTCAGAGTCAGGGTGCAAATTAATGGAACAATTTATTTTATTTGAGATGATCTTAATATAAATTAATTGGCTGGCTTTTCCTCCTTTTAAATTTAAATGAATCCTAGGAATGATTTCTACATTTGCACAGACACACTACCTTAAGCAGATCATATGCAGATTTGTGTCTTACGGGTCTAGACCAAGAAGCTTTTTAAGTGCCTAACAACACATCAGGAGTTGAATTTATCTCTGGCTCAGATTAAAATCCAAGCTGAAGAAGAACTCTTGGGGGAGGAGGCAATCATTATGAGTTATCCAGATACATATTCCATGCCAAGGAAACATGAAGCTTGGTGGTATTTCTATTGGCAGGTGGTTTGCTTGTTCTCCACCACGGCTGCCAATTCCACACCAAAACTTCTTTCATCCGCACGACTGTTTACCTCTCTGAGAAACTTTTACTGGATAATAATCATCTTTTGGGAGATCTCTTGCCTGGAAACCAGCCTGGATGTTTTGCCTGCCAAGTGTTACACCTGTGTGCTAAAAATGCAAAGGAACAGCAGTGTGGGACCAGTGTCCCCGTCTGTAAATCTTCCCTGTAAATCTTCCAAGTCCTCTCTGGTTATTTTCCCAGTGGAATCACCATGACTGTAGGAAAGATGTGTTTGCGGCCTCTTCGAATTAACCTAATTTAATCATAAAGCTGTTTCAACCTTAGTGATTCCAGCTGAAAAAGAAAAGTGGCAAAGATATAACCTTATATCCTGATTTTCAAGATTCATTGTTTAATATGGAGACTCATTGTGGGTGGGGGTGGGATGGTTGTGAGGCATCCTTAATTGGACCATTTTACATTCTCCTTATATTTTCTACTGTTATGAAAGAGGCCTGCTTAGGAAAATAAGTCATTTTTCAACTCTCCAGATCTCAAACAGGCAATAAATGACACCAAAATAAGCATTTCCACATCACTGTTGTTTGTCTCCAGTGTGCAATTTAGGTTCACTTAAAAGTCCATGTCTGGCAGAAGAATATCCTTGTTGATACGGAAAAGGGGAGAAGGGGATAGAAGGGGGGCAGAAAGGGCTTCTGGTACCATATGGTTTAATCCACTGCATTACAGCAAGATCTACAGTATTTCCCCAGGAATTTAAATTAGGAGTCCAAATGTGAATTCTGCCTGCATGATCCTATAGTAAAAAATGATAACGGATGTTTTACAGTCAAAAGTTTTAATTAAAATTAGCCACATTTAGATCCTTCTGGTTTTCTTGTGATTTTGCAGAACTCTCCTGATGAGCTTCTCGAATTCATTGCACTCATTTTCTGTCTCTTCTTGTCAGTCTGGAAGATCTGCTCTTTCATGAAATGTATGTAGAGGGGCCAAAACGTTACTTTAAATCTGTACCTAGTAGCTATGACTTTTTTCATTTCTACTTTAGAGTAGGCATAGGGGGTCCAATGAAGATTGGGACCCTAGCATGGGAGTAGAAAGCTTTTAAATCCATATCAGCTCCCCTGTGCCTACTCTAGAGTAAAAAAAAAAAAAGGGGGGGAGATGTAGTTGCTAGATATGGATTTACAGCAATGTCTGTGTTGGCCCTTATTCATTCACATGATTAGACAGAAGGTGTTTTTTCACCCCAGAACATAACATTTTAGTCCATGATGAGAAAGAAACCAAAACTGTAGGCATTGTATTTGGACACAGCTAGAGATGAATTCCTACATCATTTATTATAGGAAACATGCAGGGATAGCTGAAGGCAAAAGACAAGACAGTGCCCTGGTCCATTTCCATGTACAGACGCCCACTAGACTGGCAGTTGAATGAGTGCAACAGACAACATGGAACACATAACCCTGTCCTCTAACCCCATGATGCCGTTCCCCTCCTGACCCCAGCATCTGCTGCCTGAAGCAGCCATCTCACTCTGCCTAATGATAGTACCAGCCCTGGCCACAGGACTATGATCAAGTTTGCTCATAAACTGTGCTCTCCTATTGATTGAACTAATAAGGAGTATGTTTAGAGTGGATCCCAACACACTCTTTAATAGATACATAGCACATGTTTTGCATGAGGCAGATCCCATTTTCAGGGCATTTCCAGGAAGGGCTGGGAAAGACTGCCTGAAACTGAAGAAAGTTGCTGACAGTCAGTCAGTGTAGGTAAAACTAAGGTTGTGTACCACCTTGGTCCAAAGTCCCAAATCCAAGGTGAGGTGGTCTGATTCGGCTTGCCTCTGTGTGAATACGAGTTGGTACCAGGTTGACCTGAGGTCAGGGGGGAGGGGATAAGTGGGGAGTCCAATAGACTCCTGGTTGGCTTTGTGCCTGGCTTTCTTGGGCACCTGCAAAGGATGACCCGCTTCAGGGGGGTGAACCTCGCTTCAGCTTCGGTTCCAAAGTGAGGCAGCCCAACCTCAAAGTACCCTGAGTCAAATCAGGGCCATTTCAGAGGCTCTTAAACAGCCTCCAAGCTGAGCCCTAGATAATACTGAGCTCAATAAAAACAATACTCTGACATGGTATAAGGCTGCTTCCTTTGTTCCTATGAATTGTGTAGCAAATATGGGATCCAGGCATGGGCATACATTGAAGTTGGTCAGCAGCACAGTAGATTCTGCTTCTTGAATTATACAATCCAACTTGAAGCTATCAGCTCCGCAGGACAACCTCAGAGACCTTTTCCAGGTCAGAATTCAGATGAAGCTGTCCACAATCCCAGCCTGGTCCAGACAGAAGGATATTTTCCAGATGCATTTATATTTTATTACCTTATTTTTTTTATGACAAAAGGTCAAAAGAAAGTTTTCGGGCTTTGTGATGAGGTGAGAAAACAACGACAGGGGTAGTGGTGGGGGAATAAAGCAATAATTAATGGCAAACTGCTTGAACTTCTTTGCCCTCTCTCTTAAGAGAGCAGCCAGGCTGGATTAAATGAAAATGAAAATGGAGAGCAGGTACTTGAAAACCAAGATTAAAAATCAAATGATGCCAAACGATACATGTTCACACGGGCTGCAGAAGACTGACCCAAAGGCTTAGGAATGCAAGTTGAGTCTGTTAATCAAAGTGACTGCTTCAGACATTCCTGCTTGGGAAACTGATCATTTCCATGACTGCAAGAACTCAGGAAAGAGATGCAGGAGCTGCACAGCTCAACAACATCAGCTTAACGCGATCAGTTAAGCCTAGGGATGTCGCAGGCGCCTGACTGAGACTGGGAGTCTGACAGGCTCCCCCAAGTCTGCCACCTTCGGGCCCAGTTGGGTGCCCACTGCATGTCTATGGACCTGCACTCCGAGTGCCTGCAAGGGCTGATGAATGCTCGACAGCCATTCACCCTCATCCAAAGCTTCAATTATGTATTTCCCCCTTTATGGCTGCCATTTACGCCATGGGGAAAATACATACAGTAATTTCTGGAGTGAGGGTGACCACTGCTGAATGCTCGCCAGGCCGCGCTGAGCCTCAAAAGAAGCTTCCATGGCCCAACAAGTGGGAGGTGGCAGTGGCGGCAGCAGGGCAAGCATCTGAGGAGTCAGACGCGAGTGAGTTCCTTCATCCCTAGCACTCTAGCTAATGACTTATTAAAGTATTTCTGCAGGGATGCACTTAAGTCAGGTATAGGCAACTTCTAGGAGTCAGCGGGCCACGTTGCCTTCCCCTCCCCCCAAATCCACAGGGGGCTTGCTCCCACCATGGCTCAAATATTCAAAATGGCCCCTGCCACCAAAATAGAAGCCCTGTGGCAAAATTTGCCCGTGGTGGCTTCTCGTTACTTGTGAGCCAGGTCAGTAAGTCTACCTTCTTAATGCCTTTGTCACCAGCTGCTGTTTGTCTTTGCCTTCTTTCTCACCCTTTCCTTGCTTGCTTGACAGACAGATACGGATGCCGGAGGTATCTGTCTGCAGGGAGATGAAGTTTGCCCAGTTTTCAGCAGCTCGCCCCCCCCCCTCAGACTCCAGCTGGCTTATCCACAAGCTAGCCCATTTCGATCTGTATCAAGTTGGTCCAGCACACAGATTTTCAGGTGTGTTGTTGTTGTTTCTTAAATGGTCATTTACGCAATTGTTGATCGTAATGTGTGCAAATTGTGCCTGTAATATGCTTAATTTGCACAAAATTCAGCATATCGCAGCCAACATTTGTGCAAATTAAGCAACTTACAGCCGAAATCTGTGTAAATTACACAAATTTCAGTCACCATTTGCATAAATGGCAATTTAAGAGAGAGAGAAACTGAGGAAGTTCCCAGATTTCGGCAAAAAGCCCACAGTTTAGTTCATAAATGCAAGCCAAGCTGTGGTCTCCAGGGAAATCTGGCCAGCCTAAAAAGGGCCAAATCTCCCCACAATGGCCATCCATGCAGGCAGAGAGCCAGTGAGCAAGTAGGTGTGGCATGTACTGCTCCTTTTTCTCACCATCTCTGCTGTCCAGGCCAGAGTGATTGGCAGATGAACAATGCAATGGCTGCAATGACTAAGAGGAGAAGCAAGTCAAGGGGCTCTTGTCCATGGTTCCTGCTGGGGCATGGACCCTCAGCAGGTGCCTGACCATTCCAACCTTTGACTCCAGTCCTTCAAAACCTGCTGGAGGAATTCAGCTGGCAATTTTCTTTTCTATTGCCGAATTTCCATTGCCCGCATTGAAATGCAGCTGCTTGTGTACGAGCTTCCAGCTGACACCCTGTCGCTCGTTGTCTGGATGCTTTTGTTCTCTAGGATCTTGTGTTGGCAGGGGTTACAATTTCTTAGTTCACCCTGGGAACCAAAGAGATGAAGGCAGGCCCTGGGCAGTACAACAAATCAGAGTGCATGGACGTGGTGCCGCAGGTGCATGCCGTTAACCGGGTACCATCTCAGCATCCTAATTGGTTGAGCTTCTGATCCTTCAGTACGGCGATCGTACTAATCCCATTGTTGTTGCAGAACAGAAAAGCATACCCACGTTGCCATGGGAACCCAAAACACGGTTAAGTAATTAATACATCAATTAGCAGCCTAACTGAAATGTTGTGACTCAGAACATACGCAAGCTACTGTGTTATTAGGGCACTGGCTTACTGGAGTACAAGTGTCGCTGTATATTACTGCCTTTGGAAGTAGCTCTCTATTGGCATCTTATGCCGTGGTTAGAACTATGGGAGGCTCTGACACAGCGAACAATAGAGGGCAAGAGGAAGATTATCATCTAGTGATTACATTCTGTTCTTAAAACCAGTGGTTTCTATTTTCAAATGATATTTGGCAACTTGAAAAAGAAGCCCCACTTTCCTTTTCTTTTCGAAAAGATCAGATATTCTGCTGTAACTGATTCAGAGTAAAGCAACTGCATATGATTGTGAGAATAGCTGGGCTCACACAACCCACTAACCCACCATGGGTTATCATATTGTATGAACGCAGCATGTTTTCTGCAGGTGGGTTACCATGTTTGGAGCACGTTTGCAGCACGTTTTCCGCAGGGTAGCTTCCTAACCATGCAGTGTGGTTTATTTTTCATGAACACGCCACCTTGAGAACCACGGCTTGTTGTTGTGTTGTTCAGGATGGTTAACAAGCCACACTACATGGTTAATGAGCAATTCTGCAGAAAACACGCTGCAGACAACGCATTAATCCATGGTTCAACGACAACCCACACTGGGTGGGTTAGTGTGTTGTGTGAACCGAGCTAATATCTGCCATCAATGGGCGGGCAATCATACCACTCTAACCATTTATTTTAATATGGAGCCTGCCCCAATTCCAAATACTCAGTTTGACTCATGTTCTATTGTTATCAGCACTCTCAGCGGTTTACAAAGGTTAAAAACAGTGAGCATTAAAAACAAATATACAAAAATTTTAAACCAACAAAAGCATAAAAACAACAATATCCATTTAAAACAACTATTCTGGAGTCACTTAAAACTCAACATATGCTGTTAACTGCCTGGGAGAAGAGAAAAGTCTTAACCTGGTGCCGAAAAGATAACCATGTTGGCGCCAGGCGAGCCTCATCAGGGAGATCATTCCATCATTGGGGGGCCACCACTGAAAAGGCCCTCTCCCTTGTTGCCATCCTCTGAGCTTCCCTCAGAGTAGGCACTCGGAGGAGGACCTTAGATATTGAGCGCAGTGTACGGGTAGGTTCATGTCGGGAGAGGCGTTCCGTCAGGTATTGTGGTCCCAAGCCATGTAAGGCTTTATGGGTTAAAAACCAGCACTTTGAATTGGGCTCAAAAACATAGGCAGACAGAGTTGGTCTTATATGTTCGAACCTTCTAGTTCCGGTTATCAATCTGACTGCTGCATTTTGCACAAGCTGCAGCTTCTGAACCATCTTCAGAGGCAGCCTCACGTAGAGTGCATTGCAGTAATCTAATTTGGAGGTTACCAGAGCATGGACAACTGAAGCTAGGTTAGCCCTGTCCAGATAGGATGTAGCTGGGCCACCAACCAAAGTGGTAGAAGGCACTCCGTGCCACCAAGGCTACCTGAGCCTCAAGGGACAGAAGTGGTTCTAGGAGAACCCCCAAATTATGAACCTGCTCCTTCAGAGGGAGTGCAACCCCATTGCAACCCCGTCCAGAACAGGTTGAACACCCACTAACAGCATCTCAGTCTTGTCTGGATTGAGTTTCACTTTATTAGCCCTCATCCAGTCCATTGTCGCAGCCAGGCACTGGTTCAGCACATCCACAGCCTCACCTGATGAAGATGAGAAGGAGAAATACAGCTGTATGTCATCAGCGTACTGATGACAACGCATTCCAAAACTCTGGATGACCACACCCAATGGTTTCATGTAAATGTTAAACAGCATGGGGGGACAAGACTGACCCCTGTGGAACCCCATACAATGTTCCCCAAGCACCACATTCTGGAGCCAGCAAGCCAAGTAGGAGCAGAACCACTGCAGTGCAGTACCTCCCATTCCCAACTCAGCCAGTCTTTCCAGAAGGATACCATCAAGGAGAATCAACAGAGTCACATCCCCCCTGTCTTTCTCCTGACATAGGTCATCATATAGGGCGACCAAGGCTGTTTCTGGGCCAAAACCAGGCCTGAAACCCGACTGAAATGGATCCAGATAATCAGTCTCATCCAAGAGTATCTGAAGCTGGCCCACAACCACCCGCTCAAGGACCTTGCCCAGGAATCGAACATTTGCCACCAGCCTGTAATTACTAAGATTTTCTGGATCCAAGGAAGATTTCTTCAGGAGTGGTCTCACTACCACCTCTTTCAGACAGCCCGGGACCACTCCCTCTTGCAGAGAGGCATTAATCACCTCAGAGCTCACAGTTGAGTCTGACATTCCTGTTCAAAGAAAAAATGGCTGCTTGAGGGATTTCCATTTAGCAGACAGTCTAGGTGTAAAGAGAAATAGTGTTTTTCATGAAGTAAAACACAATTGTTTCCCCATGGACAATTTGTACTCCCAGTATGAAAGAGCTGGTGCCACAGCTGGTCCCCAAATTTATTTCATGCACTTTAAAATGAAGAAGCTGAAGAGCAGGACCCAGGCATACCTGCCTTTCCTAACATGAAAAACAGTGGACATGCAGACAAATACTTCAGTATCTATTATATGATGCCATTAAAGGTAAAGCTATTAGCAACATGGTTGAAGTATATTTTATAAAGGCTAGAAAACAATGAATAAGTGCAATGATGACATTGCCAGGATCAAGGACCAATTAGACATTTGAATGCCCCCTTTCCATTGTCTTATTAAATTCAGGTTCTGTTAAGCAGCAGCTGAAGATCCACGTTTTTGCCCAAGCCTGCACTACAAATCTCCTTCTTGCATTCTCACCCTCTTGGTTGTTATTTTTTTACCGACTTCCCCTTTTCCTATTTTGCTCTAGGTTGCCAACCTACAGGTGCATAGGAGAGTTTGTGCATTTTTTCAACATTCAGATAGTTGAAAGCACATTAAAAAAAAATAAAAAAAAACGTTGTTGTTGTCTCTTTTCTCACTCTTGGTGGTTTTTCTAGATGAACATGATGGGCTTTGCCAGATCATGCTGTCTCTTACTGGTTCAGGAATTTCCTGACTATTGAGCATGTTTTAAGTATGACTGCTTTCTGGATGTTGGTGTGGATGCATTTTGGTAGGCCCAGTTTCTGAGGGTTTTCTGTATAGTTTTTTGATGTGCTGCTGGTGACTGATGTATGAATGAATGAATGAATGAATAGTTTATTTGTTTGTAGCACAAAGACCATTACAAAATACAGAATTGCTCACATATAGCAACACACATTATTTAAAATATTCAAAATATTCAAGGTACAATCCTTTCTCAACCAAGGAGTCAGTCAGTGGGTCACTCTAGGGGTGCTCCATTTATCTGCAGCACCCACCCTTTGCTATCACGATGGTGACATACATGCCAAAGTCACAAGGATAATTTCAGTGATTACATTATAACCTAAAATGCTGGCAGTCAATATCTGGCACTATCAGATAGGTGGGATCTCTGATGATAGTTTATACAAAACTATTAAATCAAATGGTCCCCCTTACAATCTACGCAGACTTTGTTAAAAAAGTTATTTCTGATTTTTTGGGCTGCAGCCGCAAACTTTGCTACCTTAATTGTAATTGCTTTACTATGGTCCACCAGCAGATCACAGATAATGTTCCTAGTGTGCCAACCCGCTCTTGCTAACAATAGTTAGAAAACGCTCCCTGATTTCTTTGTACAGAGGGCAACGCAGAAGATAATGCGCTAGGTCTTCGATCTCCCCAGAGCCACAAAAACAGATCTGCTGGGCATGGGGGACTTTTTTATACTTCCCCTCCAAGAAAGCAGAGGGCATTGTCTGAAAACGAAGGACAGTAAAGGCCTTTCTTAGGGCAGGAAACGATAGGTCAAGCAAATATTGTGAAAAGTACTGTTCTTTCTTAATAAGACTAAACCATGGAGAGAAGGCCTGTAATTGACTAGTAGGGGTGTGATCCGCTCCGATTAGGAGCGTAGAAGCAGTAGCGGATTGGCCTGCTCCGCCTTACCCAGAGGCGGAGTAGGAGCGGACCGCGGACCCCTAGAAGCAAGGCGAAGAGAAGCGACCATTTTTCGGAGCTCCTAGTTCAGGCGGAGCGCTCCGGTCGCCATCTTGAAAACATTTCGCCATAGGATTGCATTGCGGCAAATAATCGCGCATAACTAGGTTGTTTTTGAAGCTATCGTTCTGGAAATTCTTGTGCTCAGAGAGTCGTGGATGGGGGTCATTTTGAGACCACTCTCACCTCTCTGCGTTGTCTGGGTCGCGTGCTATATTTTTTTGAAAATCGGGTCAACCGCGCGGCTCAAACGGCGTTTTCGGCTTTTCGCCCATAGGATTGCATTGAGGGAAAGAATCGGGGATAACTGGGGGGGTTTAAGCTATTGTTCTGAAAATTCTTGTGCACAGAGAGTCGTGGATGGGGGTCATTTTGAGACTACTCTCAACTTTCTGCGTCGTACGGGTCGCGCGCTAGAAGTTTTTAAAAAATCGGCGGGAAAAATACCTTTTTCAAAGGGCTGAGGGGCAGAGTCAGCTCCCGGTCATGATGATCCCAAAGTTGGAGGAGGGCATAGGCAAAACGGGTAACTTGGGATTCTGGGAAAATTCTCTTTCTTCATCTGAACGGGCTTTTCCCCGTGTTTTTTAACACAGTAGCCCCACCAAATGCACAAACACAACCTGAAATCATATACTAAGCCAAGAATAAGAGATAGAAACACAGCACTGCTCCCCACCCTAACTTTGGGGAACAACTGAAAAGATGTGGTGCAAGGGGATGAGCTCCCCTAGGGCATCTCATTGTGGACGTGCCCCCACTCTCTCCTGCACTGGAAGGCCATTAGAGCCTTCCAAAGAGAGTAAAACGGTGGAGCAATGCCTATCATGAGTTGAAGTGAATGTTCACTTTTTAGTGGTGGAGCGATGCCTGTTATGAGTTGAAGTGAGCGTTTACTTCTTAATCTCAGAGCTGTTGGTGGCTGTCTTGAGTTGAACTGGCAGCTGCTTCCCCCTCCCCCGGGCACGTCCCCCTATTGCTGGTAAAAGACAGATATAGCCTTTTTTTAAAAAATCTTCTTGCTGTTTATTGAGCAACACTGCTGCTTTTAATTCCACCCCTCCTTTGTTTATTTATTGATTTATTCCATTTTATATGCATTACTGGCTTATCCTTGGCTCACTTCCTTATGCCCCCAGAAATGCCAGCTGCATGCCTGCCTGCCTTCCCTCCCTCCTCCCCTGCCCACCTCGCAGGGATGTTGTGTGTGTGTGGCTTTGACTCAGGGGAGAAGTCCTTCCTGCGCTCACTTGGAGTTTTGGAAGTTAAAGCCCCGCCAAAAAACAGGGGATGATGGGACTGCCTTGAGTCTCGGCGTGCGTATGTATCCCTGGATAAGCTTTCATGGTGGTGAGTTTGAGGGTTTTTTTTAACGTGCAAAATTGACGGAGCTATGGAAAGGGTTGTTGGATTTTCATAAATTCCCCAAAAATCAGGGGATGATGGGACTGCCTTGAGTCTCGGCATGCGTATGTATCCCTGGATAAGCTTTCATGGTGGCGAGTTTGAGGTTTCTAACGTGCAAATTGACGGAGCTATGGAAAGGGGTGTGAATGGGGTGCCCGATTTTCAAAAATTCCCCAAAAATCAGGGGATGATGGGATTGCTTTGAAACTTGGCGTGCGTGTGTGTACCCCCATGAGGTGTCATGGTGCCAAACGTGAGGGTTCTAACTTGAACAGAAAAAAAGTTGTATAATTTTTTAGCTTTCAATGCAAGCCTATGGGGGGGAAAACGGAGCTCCGGATCCGGATCCGGAGCTCCGAGCAGAGCGGAGCGGAAGTGGGTGGAGCGGGGGCGGGGCGGAGCGGCCCGATCCAGAAAATGGCGGATCTGCAAGTGAAGCGGAGCGGGGGGTCCGTGCACACCCCTATTGACTAGCTATTGCATTTCCTTGGGCATCAGCCTCATAGATTCTATCTCCAATACTCCTTTTGTTATTAGCTAGCAGTTCCTGCACCTCCTTGGCATAGAGCTGGGACAAAGTTAACCAGTTATGTGCCCATCCACCCTTTTTCAACTGTTCATTGAAACATTGTTTAGCTAAGTTATTTTCATCTAGAGTCATTAACTTTTCCCCATAAAGTATAATACTCTTGTGGATTCTTGACTTGAAGGAGGGCAAATCCACCTCCATTCTTAATAAGGCAGCGGGAACCCCTACTGGAAGAGCTAACAATTCCTTCAACACCATGTTCTGTATGGTCTCTACTGATGAAATAGAGTCTTGACCCCATAATTCTGCCCCATACAATAGTTGTGGGAGAACTTTGGCTACAAAAAGCTTCAGGGTAGGGGCAACCAAGGAGCCACCTTTGTGTCTTCCATATGATAATATTGCTTTAACTGATCTTATAGCTGAGTATTTAGCTGCCTCCACTTGGGTTTTCCAACCCCCATTATAGGAGAAGTATATTCCCAGATATTTAAAACTCATGCATTGTTCTATCTGCCGGCCATCCAAGAGCCATCTGTGCACGCGGTTTCTCCTAGAGAAGACTAGGTGACTGATGTAACTAATAGAATAATTGTGACCTTTCCCTGTTGCCATAGTTCTTTAACTTCAAGTTTATTACTGCAAACAGCCAGCATGTCAGAACAAATAAACAATAAAATAAAGTTTAAAACAGCAACAGTAAAATAAAGTTAAAATTGAGAGATTAAAAGTCAAAATATACAGACACCACAGGAGAAACATGACAAACCCATCAGAGCATTTAACAATGTTAATTTATCACCACTCTATGACAGTTTATGGCTGCTGTGCAAAATCTAGCCACTTTAGCTGTGACCTGAGAGTTTAGGTCTGACAAAAGATACTCTAGGTAGAATGCATCCGGCCTACCTGGGAATTTTTGTATGAGTGGGATTATGAAAGGAGATCTAAGGTCTTGATAAAAGTTATAATGAAGTAGCACGTGACCCACTGTCTCTACTTCTCCCATCTTACACGGGCAAATCCGCTTGCTATAGGGGATCTTTTTGAATCTACCTTCCAACAGTGCAGATGGTAAAACATTGAATTTGGCTAGCATAAATGCCTTTCTAAGTTTGGGGATGGTCAGATTTATCAAATAGAAGGTGCAAATGACGCTCTATTATCCCTAAAAGCATGGTATAGTGCTGCTTGGCTTAAATGATTTTGGAATTCAATAGCTCAAATTCTCTGTAAAATACCTATTTTTGCTTTGGCATACCCTAGGGTTAGGATGGCAGTTGTAGAGAACCTAAAGTTAATAATTTCATATTTAGTAGCTTTTTCCACTTTGATCGGAAGGAGTGGGTTAGTATAAGTGGAGCCAGTCCAACAGGCGCAAACATCATTTTTAACCAAAAATGGAATTTGCGCAGCCATATGCGGGCCTCTATTGAAATCTGCCCTGCCTCTAACCGTATAAATCACATTTGGAACACAGCTTGGAATACCAAATATTGCTCTCAAAAATCTAGTTTGCACAGCCTCCAATGAAACAAGGTTTTAAAATACACATACTTCTGAGCTGTACAACAGCTGGACTAAAACCTTGGCTACAAAAACCTGGATAACAGAAGGGGTGTGCTGCCTTCCATTGTTGTAAAAGAAGGAGAGGAGTGCCTTTGTACTTCTCTGCACATTTGCAATAGCATTTTTTGATTGTACCCTCCATGTTCTTAATGAGTGGGATATTATTCCTAAGTACCTATAGGTAGTCACCTGCTCAATTTTGTGATCATTTGTTTGCCATTTATGCTTTGTCCTTTTCCTGGAGAACACAACAACCTTAGTTTTATCATAATTAATTTGCAATAAGTCATTCTTACAGTAACTGTCCAGGGCCCTCTTCAATAAAATTTGAAACGAAAATGTTCTGGTCTCTTTTTGTTTTGATTTATCCACTCCACATCTAATCGTCAACACACACACCCTGACTTAAAGTAGATACCTGAGACCCAGAGAGATTGAAGACTGGTTTGATGGAGGTAGCTAGGCCAATATATATATATATATATATATATATATATATATATATATATATATACCTGGTGGCAGAACAGGGCATTGCCAGCCCATAACACCCATCAATTTTTCTCTGGGTGAAACGCAATGATTCCCCTTCAGCCTATCCTCTACAGATGTTGCCTTCTAAACCCTTTATATATTTTTGTTGCTTCCCTCTGGATTACTATTTTTTTAAATTTCAAATTGTCAACATTCTTTTTGAACAGAATTATTAAGTTATCTTCCAGGATTACCTAGTGTTGTTGACAATTGTTCTCTCAAGAGAGTTATAACAACAATGGAAACGTGTTAAATGTGAGCTTTCGATTTACTTCTTTCATTTGTAGCAATACTAGACGTTTTCTTCTTTCCCTTTGAGATAATCATTGTTAATATCTTTGCTTTTGTACATGCAGGCACAATTCTTTCAGGAGACACTTGCCAAGGCAAATGCAAGTGTCCAGCATTGATTTCAACATGGGGACCGATCCAGTTTTACAAAGGGGTGAGACAACCACCAGCATTGGAAGGATAAAACCTGAACTTTACAAACAGAAGTCCGTGGATTCAGAAGGCAAGAAAGAGGACGTGAAAACCTGTGGGAAACTTAGTTTTGCCCTCAAGTATGACTATGAAAATGAGCTGCTTTTAGTTACTATTATCAAAGCCTTGGAACTACCAGCTAAAGACTTCACTGGCACATCAGATCCCTATGTAAAAATCTACCTTCTTCCAGACAGAAAAAAGAAATTTCAGACGCGGGTTCATAGGAAGACTTTAAACCCTGTTTTTGATGAAACCTTTCAGTTTCCTGTAGCCTATGACCAGCTTTGCAACAGGAAACTGCATTTCAGCGTATACGATTTTGACAGGTTTTCCAGGCATGATATGATCGGGGAAGTTATTCTGGATAATTTTTTTGAAGTCTCTGATCTCTCAAGAGAGGCCACAGTGTGGAAAGACATCCATTGTGCCACTACAGTAAGTAGCATATTCTCAAGTTTTAATCAATAAGAGTCACTCCATGCTATAACGATACATCTCTCCTGTCGGTTATGTGTGCAATAATTGTATGTGTTCGTACCTAGTGCTATGCCAAAATGCATGTACTCCATAACTGCGAAGTCCTTGTTGTTAACTCTGTTGTGGCACTTGTCCGCTTGTGAGGCACTAGCTTTCCATGGCAAAAATTAATTTCTCTGTTCATTAGTGAACTCTGTTCACAGTTCATTATCTAGTAAGTTTTCTTAAAACACCAACTGTTTTGAGTATCCATTGATCTCCTTCTTACAAGAGACCACATGTCTCTTGTAAGAAGGGGACACAGCCTCATGCGCCTTTTATTTCACCTGATGGTTCCTGAAATATAATAGTCTACTGGTATGCAAGTCCCTGTACCTTATAGTCCAGAGTAGCCACACACTCAACGCTTTGTGTTCTACAAGCCTAATGCCCTCTAATTTGTAATGTCACCAATAGAAACTTGCTAATAGGCATAAAGCTGAACATTAATAGTCTTCTTCAGTTCTGACATTAGAACAAGTTCCTTCAGTTTTCTGAAACACACAAAGCCAATTTCAGTGTGTGGCTTACTCTGGTTGTATCCTGATTTGGTGTTAATGAACCGTGTTTCTTTCTTTGTCGAGAATTTTAAAACATAACCTTCCCACTTCACAAAAACGAAAAAAGAAAGAAAGATGCTCTGGATTGAAGGTTTCAGCCATTTAGCTGGAAAGTTTCTGTGTGTGGCTTTAATTATAGTTTTAAGAAGCAAGGGCTTCTTTAGATTAAGGGGAAATCGCGTTTCCTTAACGGAACTTTGGTTCCTGCTTTCCTTGCACAATTGCAATGGGGCTGCATTACATGGCTGAAGAGGATCAACCATGGAAAACTTCCCCTCCTCTTGCTACTCATAGCCCAGAATGGGACAGCACTCTCTACTGGGTGATTTGTAGCGCAACTTCCCCATAGTAGGAAATCCCAAGATATTTCAGCAGAATCAAGATATCAGAGGGTGTTGTTGTTGTTTTAAAAAATGGAATTACCAGGGGAAGGCACAGGGGACATGCCAATGTCATCAAACGGACCAGAGAAATTTCCGTGAGTGGCCAGTCACGCGTATGCCTTATTTCGCTCATCTGAAGAAGGCCATAGAAAATTGCTTTATACTAGGTCAGATTAGTTAGCCAACTAGCCCAGTATTGTCTGCTACTCTGACTGACAGGCAGGGAACTGTTGTTGTTGTTGTTGTTGTTGTTGTTGTTTCTTATAAGCCTTAACAAAAAAGATTTGGGGTGACTTACAAATTTACAAATAAAAGCACGCACACAAATTAAATAATTTTAAAGCGCTAAAAACACGCATTCGCTAAAATACCATCACCCCATTAAACCACTGAAACATCAGTGGCGACAATAAGCAAAACAACCAATGCCTTAAGGAGCCCATCATCATGTGCCATCCAATGTCTGGGAATAGAGGAAGGTCTTAACCTGACACTGAAAAGATAACAAAGTTGGTACAAGGGGGACCTTGCTGTGGTGAGCATTCCGCGGTCAGTTGAGGGCACTGCTCCTTAGGAGAGGCATTTCAACCTTACTGTCTGCTGTATGTGTTTATGGTTTTAAATGTTGTATACAATTTTTAATGTTTTAAACTTTTGTAAACTTCCCAGAGAGCTTCGGCTATAGGGTGGTATAGAAAAATAATACATTATTATTATTATTATTATTATTATTATTATTATTATTATTATTATTAGGGCTGTGCTTCGCTTAGGGTCATAGAAGCGGCATTGGAGCGCCCTGATTCACCTCCGTTAAAGATGGAGGAGAAGTGAGTCAGGGGCTTAGCAAAGCATAACGAAGTGGAGCGCCCACAAGCAGAGTGCCCCGCTTGTGGCGGAGTGATCTGCCCGCCATTTTGGAACTTTTTCCCCAATTTTCCCCCAGCTTTTCCCCCAATTGTTCCATATGATTGCATGGTGTGAAATACACGCATATAACTTTTTTGTTTTTCAAGCTACATCCTTGAAACTTACTGTGCTTAGAGAGTGATCATTGGGAGTCATTTGTGCCAATTTTCAGAAGTTTTCGTCATGCAGTTTGCTTGCTATTAATCTCTTTAGAATGGGTAAAAGCAGGAGGGGGAAGCGCTTTTTTTCTACCTTGATGATTGACAGATTCAATGCCCAATCATGATAAGTGATCACCTGATGTGAAGCATCTTCCAATCCCAATGTTAGAGGGGGGGAATAAGCAAAACAGGATACTTAGTACCTTGGGATACTAGTAACTTTAATTTTTTTGCCTTTCGATCAGACTTTTTTCAGTGTTTTGAAGCAGTAGCCCCACTAAACTCACACACATAACCTTAAATCATATACTAAGTAAAATAACAGAGTAATAAGTAATACACCACTGCAAGGTACCCACCATGACCTTGGGGAACAACTGAATAGATGTGGTGCAAGGGGATGATGTCCATACAGCATGTGGACGTGCCCAGTGCACACTGCCCTGCCTTGGGGGGGGGGTCATCAGAACCCTCCAAAGGTTAGCCATTTGGAGAAGCCAATGACATGCATGAGTTGAAGTGTGATGTCGCTTCTCAAAGGCACGTACCTAGACAGGACCGGTCAAATGACTAGAATCCCCTGTCCCTCTGGGCACGTCCACTTTCCCCTTGCTGGTAATATAGTCAGACAAAGCCTTTTTTTAAAAAAAATCTTATTATGATTATTCCTAGATTCAGCAACACTGCTGCTTTTAATTCTATCCCTCCTGTGTTTGTTTGTTTATTTATTTATTTATTTATTTATTAAATTTATATACCACCCCATAGCCAATGCTCTCCTGGCTTTCCCTCTTCAGTGAAGTCAGGCAGGCTTTGATTGTGGTTCAAGTTCTTATTGTTGTTGTGATTTGATTTATTTATTTATTTATTTATTTATTACATTTCTATACCGCCCAATAGCTGGAGCTCTCTGGGCGGTTCACCAAAATTAAAAACATTCAAAGTATAAAACAACAGTATAAAACCATAATATAAAATACAATATAAAAGCTCAACCAGATAAAAACAGCAGCAATGCAAAATTACAAATTTAAAACACCAAGTTAAAATGCTGGGAGAATAAAATGGTCTTCACCTGATTATTATTATTAATATTACTAGTAGTGCTATTATTAACTTTATTATTATTGTTTGCTAATGGCTGTGTGATCACAGTGCAGTCAATCAATGCTGAAGAAAGGAAGACAAAGGTTTACTCTTATCCTCCTAGCCCCCTATTAGTTATGGGATACAAAAGGCATCTCTCTGTGCTGTTCCCACCTCACAGGGCTGGTTTGCATTACTTACTTTGATGGCCTGGAGAGTGGAAACAATCCTTGGCTCACTTACTTGTGCCCTCAGAAATGTCTGCTGCATGCCCGCCTTCTCACCTCCACCTGGGTGCTGTCATTGTGGGGTATTGGGATCTGCTGCCTGAAACTACTTCCCCATAGATCTATGGCACATCGCGTGTGTGTGTGTGTGTGTGTGTGTGTGTGTGTGTGTGTGTGTGTGTGTGTCACCTCTCTGCCTGCCTCTCTGCCCTCCTGGTGCCTGGGAGATGTAGATGGGCTGTGTGGGTCAACCCCACAAGCTTCTTGCATGCTTGCTCCCAGTGCTTCAGGCCAGGGCACAGCTGCCGCTTGCTGCTGCCTCTCCAATACTGTGCCTGCCTCACAGGGCTGGTTTGTGTGTGTTTTGCTTTAACTCAGGGCATTAGCCCTTCCTGGTGATGAAAAGGCAGCTGCATTCCTTGTTAATTTTTGAAGTGTTGAAGATTCTTATTTAGGTTTATCTTTAAATATTCCCCACAATTCATGGCATATTGGGATTTCCTTTCAAATGGCCATGGATAGGGATCTATTTATTTAGAAGCCCATGTAGCTGTCTGCAGCTTACAAAATCCCTGAGATAGATGCATTTCTGAAACTGGGGTGGGGGGATATTATTTTTAAATGTTCGCCAAAAATCAGGAGATGATCAGAGTTCCTTCAAACTGGCCATGAATAACGATCTCCGTGGAAGCTCTCAGGGTGCCCACTTACAGGTCTGTATCTGGAAAAATCCCTGAGATATTTGCATTTCTGTAAATTGGGTGAGGGAATATTTTTTAAAATTCCCCAAAAATCATCAGGGCATGCTTGGATTTCCTTGAAAATTGGCATGAATGTGGATCTAGGTGAAAGCTGGGATGGTGGCCATTTTAAAGTTTGTATCTTGAAAAATGACAGAGATATTTGCATTTCTGAAAATGGGGTGGGGGATTTTTACATATTCGCCAAAAATCACTGGATGCTTGGATTTGCTTCAAACCAGCCATGAATGTGGATACATGGATAATCTCTCATGGTGCCTATTTTGAGGTTTCTAACATTAAAAGTAAAAAAGTTATAGGTGTTTGATTTTCAATGCAAGTCTATAAGGAGAGGGAAACACAGAGCTCCGATCCGGATCCAGAGCCCCAACATGGAGCGGACCATAGGCGGACCAGCGTGGGGCGGAGCAGATTTAATCCTGAAGTTGCAGATTGGGATCCAGAGCGGATCAGGGGTCCGTGCACAGTCCTAATTATTATTATCTCTTTTTTCGCTCATGGCGGTTTTTCTAGACCAACATGACGGGCTTTGCCAGGTCCTGCTGTCTTTTACTTTTACTAATTCAGGAATTCCCTGACAATTGGGCATGTTTTAAGTATGAGTGCTTTCTGGATGTTGGTATGGATGTATTTTGCTAGGCCTACTTTCTGAAGGTTTTCTGTATAGTTTTTTGATGTGATGCCAGTGACCGATGTGACTAATAGAATGTGGCCTTTTGCTGTTGCCATAGTTCTTTAACTTCCATAGCCAGTAGAAGTTAAAGAAATTATTATTATTAATATTATTACTAATACTAATACTGTTATTATGGGGGGTTGGGGCATGCAAAAGACAAAATACAGCAAGTGATTGGCCATGAGTTGAAAGAGGATGGGCCAGGGGAAGGAGGTGTGGTTATCTGGAGGCTGACTTGAGATCCTATGTGATAAGGTGGAATATCTAGATCCAGTTCCATCTGCTTTCAGCCTGGTTCTGAGACAGAGACTACTTTGATCACCTTGGTGGACAATCTATGCCAGAAGAAGTCCTTCTTTCAGCACCACCATCTTCAAAGGCACCTTTGATGAGCTTCTTTGTGGCTGCTCCCAGTTCCGTGAAACTCCCTGCCAATATTATTATTATTATTATTATTATTATTATTATTATTATTATTATTATTTCTATCCCGCCTTTTATCCAATCCTATTTATCTATCTATATATCTATTTCTATATTACCCAATAGCCAAAGCTCTCTGGGGGGTTCACAAAAATTGAAACCATAAGGTATAGCGTGAAATATAAAATATTTTTACCACAATATAAAAGTACAACCAGAATAAAACCGAGCACTAATGCAGAGATTAAAAAACAGGGACGCTAGGAGTAGTATCCCGTCTTAGTCCTATGTAGAGTAGACCTATTGAAATGAATGGGACTCAATTTAGTTGTGACTAACTTTGGTCTCATTCATTTCAAATGAGTCTACTTTATGAATGACTAACATTGGATACTACCCTAGAATCCTTCTGCCGGCATGCAAATACTGTTTTATTCATGCGGCCTTTGATGTGTCAGTGCGTTCGTTGGGCTGGCTGCTTGTATTCTGTTGTTGCTTTGTTTTTATTGTATTTTAATGCATTGTTTTATTGTTTTAATCGAGGTTTTTTCATTATTGTAAGCCACCTTCAGTGCCATTTTCCTTAGTAGAAAGACAGGTTACAAATCAAATAAAAAGAAAATAAGTAGCTGAGCCAGATTTGGCCTATAGGTCTGAGTTTCAACATTCCTGCAGTGTAATATGCATATTTCAAACATGTGTTTCTCACACCCGTATGTAAAAGGAGGAGGCCATGAGTGACTCCTGTCTTATATGCGTACTGGATGCTCACTAGGGCTGTGCACAGCACCCCGATTCAAATTGGTGTTCAATTTGGAGCTTCCAAATTGGCCTGATTTGACTTGGGGCACCTGGGTACCAGCCCGGCCCATTTCGGACTCAGTTCTGAATCTACAGAAGGCCATCTGCTGCAGTTTCCCGGGCGCAAGTGCAACTGGGAGTCTTACTGCCCATGTGTGGGACTTAAATGAAGCCTCCATGCATGCCGGTGAACCACTCATTCTCCATTCTGGCCTGCCATTTCCAGTCACCATAGTTTATAACAGTAGATCTATGGCAGGCCAGAGCACAGGATGGGCAGCTCATCGCCACACACAGAAGCTTCAGGTAAGTCCCACAGGTGTGCAGGGGTCTGCGGCTGGCCATTGGGCCAAATCAGCCTGAAGCACTTCGGCTGCTTCAGGCCAAGGCAGTCGAATCAGCCTGGGTAGGGCTCAACTTACAGGAAGCCAGATTCCAGCTGGACATCAGGAAAAACTTCCTGACTGTTAGAGCAGTACGACAATAGAACCAGTTACCTAGGGAGGTTGTGGGCTCTCCCACACTAGAGGCATTCAAGAGGCAGCTGGACAGCCATCCATCAGGGATGCTTTTGGGTGGATTCCTGCACTGAGCAGGGGGTTGGACTCGATGGCCTTATAGGCCCCTTATTTATTTATTTATTTATTTATTTATTATTGCATCTCTATACTGCCCAATAGCTGAAGCTCTCTGGGCAGTTTACAAATTTAAGACAATTCAAAACAAAACAATAGTATAAAACTATAATATAAAATACAGTATAAAAGCACAACCAAAATAAAAACAGCAGCAATGCAAAAATACAAATTTTAAATACAAATTTAAAACAGCAAAGTTAAAATTAATTTAAAGTCTGTTAAAATACTGGGAGAATAAAAAGGTCTTCACCTGGCGTCTAAAAGAATATAATGTAGGTGCCAAGCGAACCTCCTTAGGGAGCTCATTCCACAGCCGGGGTGCCACAGCAGAAAAGGCCCTCCTTCCAACTCTACTAAGAGCCTCGTGTGGCGCAGAGTGGTAAAGCAGCAGTTTCTGCAGCTGAAACTCTCCCCACAGCCTGAGTTCGACCCCAGCGGAAGCTGATTCTCAGGCAGCTGGCTCGGGTTGACTCAGCCTTCCATCCTCCCGAGGTCGGTAAAATGAGTACCCAGTTAGCTGGGGGAAAGGTAACAACGGCCGGGGAAGGCAACGGCAAACCACCCCTCTATATAAGGCCTGCCAAGAAAATGACAGTGAAAGCTGGCGTCCCTCCAAGAGTCAGTAATGACTCAGTGCTTGCACGAGAGGTTCCTTTCCTTTTTCTTTCCAACTCTACTATTCTATGATTCTATGAAATCATCTCACTTCAACTCGGATTCAGTGTACGAGACTGAGATGAAGCACAACCCTAATGCTCACTGCAGCTAATAACTCCCAAGCAACCATGGAGATACGTCCTCAAAGAAGATTCCTTTCTTGGTTCCCATGCCCTTTTCTTGTTTTCCATCCTTGTATGTTTTGCATGAATCATCTGGATATTTGTGCTGATTACCACACTGAAAATACCGTGCTTGCTTGCGGTTTCTCTGTTCCACATTTGGAGTATGTTTTGTCCACTTCTCAGCGGTTTCCCAGTTGGCAAGTTATTTCACAGTCACTTTTTGAAGCTGTTAGTCCTCCCCTAACAGCTTCTGTTTGCATTTCATGTGAATCTAACAAAACCCAAACAAAGCTGTCATGAAAGGCTCACTCTAAGGTGCAGTGAGACTAACGATGGCCTAAATTCATGCGCAAAAAAATTACAAGCATTGCACCACAGGCATCTTTTTTATTTTCTACAAGAAAACTTCATTTTGCAAGATAGGAGTTTGGTGCCAGGTGTTCTAAAATGGATGAATGCATTTAATGGTATACAGTAGAAAAAAATCTTGGCATCTTGTAGCCCCACCTTGCCTTTAACCACACCAAGGGTCCACGTTCACACAGTAGCCAAGCAGCTGCCCACAGGAAACCCACAAGCAGAACATGAATGCAATAGCACCCTCTCACCCATGTTCCCCAATGACTGGTGTACATAGGCCTACTGCCTCTGAAACTGGAGGTAGCATATAGCCATCAGGACTAGTAACCATTCATAGCCTTCTCCTCCAGGCATTTGTCCACCACCACTCTATTAAAACCATCCAAATCTTGTGTGAAGAAGTCCTTCCTTTTACCTGTCCTAAATCTCCCATCAATCAGCTTCATGGATGACATTGAGTTCTAGTATTATGAAAGAGGGAGAAAAATGTCTCCCTACCCACTTCCTCAATACCAAAGATCATAGAATCATAGAATAGCAGAGTTGGAAGGGGCCTACAAGGCCATCGAGTCCAACCCCCTGCTAGATGCAGGAATCCACCCTAAAGCATCCCTGACAGATGGTTGTCCAGCTGCCTCTTGAATGACTCTAGTGTAGGAGAGCCCACAACCTCCCTAGGTAACTGATTCCATTGTCGTACTCCTCTAACAGTCAGGAAGTTTTTCCTGATGCCCAGCGGGAATCTGGCTTCCTTTAACTTGAGCCCATTATTCTGTGTCCTGCACTCCGGAAGGATCGAGAAGAGATCCTGGCCCTCCTCTGTTTGACAAGGAACATTTATATTTCCTTCTGCCTATTGTTGGGTGGGGAGAGACACACTGCTATGCTAAAACCTTAGATTCCTCTATTGTTTTCTATGGACAGCATTTCTGTTCCCAGGGGGAGGATCAGGCAACCTAGGACCTCCAGATATTTTGAACTAAACAGCCTGTTCAGACAACATGCTAAGCCATGGTTAGGCCGCTAACCCTTTTGCAGGTAATGGTTAGTGAGCGTGTTTAAACTGTGTTTATGTAGCCACCATGGTTAGGAATGGTTCACATGACATGCTAAAACATAGAACTCAGTACCACAAGATGTAGTGATGGCCACCGATTTGGATGGCTTTAAAAGGGGGTTGGATAAATTCCTGGAGGCGAAGGCAGTTAATTTACTAAACCAGGAGAGGAGACCCTGCAGTTCCTTCAGATGATGTTGGACTACAATTCCCATCATTCCCTGACTGCTAGCCATATTGGCTGGGGCTGATGTGAGCTGAGGTCCAACAACATCTGGAGGGCTGCATGTTCCCCACTCCCGCAGCCCCAGAAATAACACTGTGCTGTTTAGGAAAGACTGGGATGGATGATTAAAAAAAATCTGTCCTGTTGTGTGTGTTTTTGAAGAGAGCCAATATTTCAGAACACGTTTTTAAAACAAGAGTTGTTTTCCATTGCTATAGAGCTGGACAAAGCTTTTAACACTGTTGTGTGTTTTTCAGGAAAGCATTGATTTGGGGGAGATAATGTTTTCTCTGTGTTATTTGCCTACGGCGGGACGAATGACCCTCACAGTGATCAAATGCAGAAATCTCAAAGCTATGGACATCACTGGCTCGTCAGGTGAGCATGTGCCATTCCTCTTAGCCCACATGTGTTAAATCTATGGGGGAACCCAGTTACCATCAGGGTTTCAAGCACTTGATATGGACTTCACAGGCAGTGACGTTTGAACAATACATTATGTGGAGTTCAGTGCTTCTTTCCATCACACTTTTTTTTTTACTCCAAAGTCACCTAGAATCATATGTGTCCAAATGGAAGAAGGGTGCATAAACTGAGGCTCTGTAACTCTTGCCCTCCCGACTTCCTTTTTTCTAGCTCAAAATCGCCTCCTCCAAGCTGCTCTTTGACCTGCATGGAGGAAAATACAAGATTTCTGTGTTGAAATTACATTAACATTGGATGCAATCTATCATCCGAATGTATTTAAATTTATGAGCATTATCCAATCCCTCCATTGTGAAAACTGTTCATGTACTCCTATCTTTTGCTTCCAGTTGTTAAATTCCCTTCCTGTTATCTCAGATCCGTATGTCAAAGTATCCCTTATGTGTGATGGTCGACGATTAAAAAAGAGGAAAACAACTACAAAGAAGAACACACTCAACCCAGTATACAGCGAGGCCATTGTCTTTGATATCCCTCCAGAGAATGTGGAGCAAGTCAGCCTCTCCATTGCTGTTATGGACTATGACCGGTATGTTGCATTTTCCTACAGTGCTCTGATCTCGGAGGAGGGAATCTGCACTCCATCCCCTCCACCTTCTTTTGCAGCCAGCGCAGAAGGAATCACACCAGCTGCCTCCCCGAGGTTGGGAACCTGACCTCGAAGAGGGGGGGAAAGAGGGGGCTTCAGCAGACAGGAAGGGGAGTAGACTGGAGAGGCCAGGATATAAGCTATCCCAAGGCCTCTTTAGACTCCTTCCCTCTCCCTCTGAAGTGCCCAGGCTAGATGGGGGAAAAGCCCATCTAGTAAAAATGCAGGATGGGAGGATAGGGAGGCAATGATCACCTCCACTGTTCCTCTCATTCTGCACTGGATGCTCATAAGTCCCCAGGTTCGGGGGCTTATAAGCATTGAGGGCGTAAACAATAGAATTGCACCTTTAGGCTATTTGAAGCCCACCCACCCACCTTAAATATTGCTCCTCTCTAGGCTCAGATCCACATCCTGAAAACTTAAGGACTGTTTTGCATTTTTTTGTATTTTTAACTGCCATTACCTAATGTAAACTACATTTCGCTCTTATGGTTAATGGAGATGATTAAATAAGCATTAAAAGGACACGTTTGGAAGTGCATCTGAAAGTAGAAACCAAATAACAAACCCCTCCCCCCCCAAAAGAAAGAATCCACAGCTGCCGAGGATTCCTGTGTGGTGCCATGAGTTGAGAGAGTTGTGTGTATGTTGCAATTCAGTGGAAGCAGAACATGTTGCAGCAGCTGCAACATTAATCATCCTCAGAAACTCAGCTTTCATTTATTTGATTTGATTTTTTTTAAAAAAAACACCAAGTGCCTCGGCCTTATGGATGTGAAAATATGCTTAAAAGTGTGTAACAAATGTTTGGTGAACTTTCAGAAGCAAGAGGAATTGGATGTATAAGATTTCCATGGGGCAGACAGTGGGGCTTCAGTGTCCTGCATCTCCCTGCCCCTTCCCATGAGCAGTAGAGGGATTTTAAATTATGCACACTAAGAGAAATCAGTCAGATTTTTCCTTAATTTGCATAATTCATAAAATTTGCAGAATCTGTTTTTTCTTGTTGCAGAACGCACTTATTCTACCCATATACTTTTATTATTATTTTACCGCACAGTCCACACAGTACTATGGATAACCTTTATACATTCCTTTCTCCTTCTTTAATCCTAGAGTAGGACACAATGAGGTGATTGGAGTATGTAGGACTGGGCTTGATGCAGAAGGACTTGGAAGAGACCACTGGAATGAAATGTTGGCGTACCCCCGCAAGCCGATAACCCACTGGCATCCTTTAATAGAGGTAAAAGAATTACAATATCTCTGCAGCCAGGTAGTCCTCATTATCCCTCTCTATTGAATACTTTGTGTCCAAATCGGTCTTTACATTTCACAGGGCAGCATCTTTGTAAGATAAAAATTTGGAGCAGAGTGGAGGACAGAAAGAGTAAGTGCACAATCTGTAGGAGAGACGATCCTAAAAATCGCTTTTACATAAAAAGCCTAGAAACGAAATAATTTGAAAAGCCCATTGACTAGAAAGCAAATTCAAATTTCAACCTTTTGCATCCCACCTGCTAACAACAGTTACTACTGATGTATTTCAGATAAAGGACCAAACTAGATGAGACATAGAAGAACTGCCACTGAATCCCCCACTGTTTCTTTCCTTTTAAAAAAGCTGCTATGCCGCCCCCACCCACCCCCAGGTAGGATCAGGATCACAGCATTAGGAGAGGGTGGGGGGTTTCCGCACACGCACTGTCTTTCTCCAAATTAAATTGCCTTCCAAATATGTTGTTTGTTCCACTGATTAAAACGGTATTTATTCCTCAAATGTATAAGTTGCTTCCCAAATCAACTTACACAATAAAACCAAAAATATTACAACAATAGCATCAGAAAACATTAACAAATAAATTCACAACCATTCAAAAGCTAAAAGAATTCAAAGCCAACCAGATACAAAGGAAAAAGAGCAATATGGGGAGAAAAATCAGAAGCCCATTTTAACCAAAGGTGGGTTGAAAAATGTAACATCCCAGGGTCTCATCTAAAAGATAATTGGGAGGGACCCAAGCATATATATTGAGGAAGGGAGTTTCACAAGACATATAGATAGCCTTTTTCTGGAAACCCGCTATAGAAGATTTTCCTGACACTAAAGATTAAAATCCAATAAGATTGTTAAATGAAATTAATTGGCAATAGATTCAGGAGAGACAAAAGCCAGTTCTTGACACAATGCAAAATAAATGTATGGAATTCATTGCCATAGGATGTAAGGATGGCCTCCAACTTAGATTGCTTTCAAAGGAGATTAGACAAATTCAGTGGAGGAAGAACCTATTGATGGCTATTAGATATAATGGCTATGAGCTTTTCCTTCATGAGACTCAGGCCATAGCTAGACCTAAGGTTTATCCCTGGATCGTTCAGGGGTCAAACCTGTTCATCTAGGTGACACACAGGGGATCCAGTGCTCAGGCAGGGGCGAACCCTGGATGATCCCAGGATGAACCTCAGGTCTAGCTGTGGCCTTATAGTGTGCACTTGTCATTCTCTACTCATGGCTGTTTACGGGGTCTTTAGATGATGTTGCAACCCTCCAAGTTCATTTCTTTTTTTTTAGAACAGGGAAAATGTAGTATTATTTGTAAAAATGGGGAAAAAATGATTTTCTCCTGTGTATTCTGCTACACCACAGTGCCACCTAGAGGTTATGAACTGGAAAAGCAGGAAAAGAAACTTACTTTGGGTAGTGCTCAGATCTCTCAGTTCTGTGACAAAACCAAAAGTAGATATAGCAGGTTAACAGGCTTGTGTAGAAAAGCCCAAGGAGGCTCTATTATGTCTCAAAATCTCAGTTACTGGGGAGCAACAGTGGGACAGACATGTTGTCTTCCTATCCTGCATGTGGGACAGGAATGGGTTAGAATTGCCTTTCAGTTCAGTTTTGATAAGAATTCTTGGGACAAAAAGGACTTGAGATTAAAATAAATAATAATGTGAGAGAAACCAAAATGGACAGATGTGTCCATCTAGGCCTTCCCTGTCTATTCCGCCATGCTCGTGGTGCTGAATTGGGTCGTCACCTCTTCTTTTCTGACAGACTCATCTTTAACCAGTTTTGTAGTAGAGCCAGGACTTGCAGGGATGGCACTTTATTATGAGCAGGGATACGGACGTCATCTGCCACCCCTTCCGAATCCCCTGTTCCCGCTGAGTTTAGCTGCAATCTCAACAACAATGTATAGTTGTGAGCTATCCCTATTGTAATGAAAAGTACTTTGGGTTGGGTTGGTCTTGAATGGGCATTTAAGACCCAATAGTTTAATAGAAGACCTCCTCCAAGCGGACATGAGGATTGCTAGAACTGGTTTCTTTACATGGATCGATACAACTGCTTGCATTTTTGGTGTCTCCTTGGAGGCGTTGTTATAGGAAATGTCATGATGAACACTTACACTTTAGAATTTACCGCTATATGCATAATCAAACTCATAAAAGTTAAATTGCCAATAAACAAGGCCCATAGCCAGCCTAAAAGTTCTAGGGGGAAGGCTGCCCCCCAAAAGTAGGGGGCAGTTCAACTGGTTTGCAAGCCCTTTAAAGACAAAATTGTAAAGTTTATTTAATTATTTGTTTGTAAAAACAAAAAATAGGGGAGGCAGAAAAACATAGGGGGCAGCCCCTCCAGCCTCCCCTTAGCTATAGACCTGCCCAGTACTGACCTTAACAATAGGTTGTACTGAATCCTGAACTTCAACATTCTAATATAAACAAAGTGACTCTGTTTTCTATAAAGAGACACCACTGTCTTTAACAGCTATGTGGCAAGCAGGTATATCATGGTCATGCTGTATCTCTTGAATTTGGTTCATGCAGATGGGCAAGAATTTTGTTTCAGTTCATTTTTTCTAAAGAATTACCCAAAATTGCAATGTTCTTCACATCAGGAGGATATGAAGAACAACTTAAGATTTTTAAAAAAAAAATGAATGTGAAAGCAAAAGTGACAGATACGTCCATGTCTATTGTGGGCTTTCCAGAAGCATCTGGTCAGCAACTGTGAGAAGCCGGGTGTTGGAGCTGGTAGATCTTTGGATCCTGCAGGACTCTTCTTATGTTCTTAAACATTATCATTTCTTCCAGTTGCCGGGCCGAGCAACCAGTTTCGACAGCCAGGCATCTTGTTCCTCACCTAAACCACCACTTACACCCTAGATGGAACAGTGGGTTCCTGGAAACCTGTGAAACAAGTTCACCATACCTACACACAACTGAAGGTTTGGTGCCAACTGATGACCTGCATACATATCATTGCATTACAATCTGTTGTATTTCTGCAATATCATACCATTATTTCTAAGGCTTAACTTCCTGTTGTATTTCACCTGAGCACTGGACACAGACGTCACAAAAACCAGTTAATATCACTTCTTTCTTTATATGAACAAGGCATTTCGAAGAACAAATCTATATGTATACAAGGTCTTGGAAGCAACTTTATCTTCACGATAGCACAAACTGTAACACCATCACGTTTTCTTTTGTACTTCCTTTTCTTTATTTTTTGGGTGACTTCTCTCTAAGTTAAGGCAATTTTATACATCACATAGGGAAAAACCACTGGATGAATACTTGACAGGAAACTGCTGCCAATTACAGCTTCCTGAGGAGAGTACTGAATGTTGGTTCTCATTCACACAATGTTTTTAAGTGTACACCATTGTTTCTTAAAACTTTTGAAGTCCCCCCACCAAATCTTTTCTGAAGTTGTCCTCCATTCTGGGCCATTGAGTACAGAGTAGGATTTGAATAGCTACACGTGGAGGTTCTTTATGTGTGCCTCAACATTTCCAAGGAGCTCCCTCCCCTCTGCAGCTCCCTCCAAAAGCCGCTCCAGAAATCTGAGGAACATCTTGCCTCTTAATAGGTCTCCAGTGGGCTGCTGCCTGTTTGCTGTATTGCACTGGAGCATAGAAGATGGAGGAAAGGCAGCCACACCATAGTCAAGCAAGCAATAAAGGAAAGTTTAGGACAGATGTGAGCTGTTCGTCCTCTCCCTGTTGCTACCCAGCTGGCAAGTCTGGCATGCCCCCAGCTATCCATGCAGCAGAGGAAAATTTTATTTATTTATTTATTACATTTCTATACCGCCTAATAGCCGGAGCTGTCTGGGCAGCCGCTTAGCCATGGATGGCGACGGATGGAAATCTTTCATCCCTCACTGTGGCTCCATTCAGAAGACACTTTAAACCACTGCTTTAACCATGGTGGTTAAGCCAGAAAGCCAGGCTGTGTTCAGAAGACACCTTAAACCACGGCTTTAACAATGGTGAGCCAGGCAAAAAGCCTTATTCACTGTGCTTAAAGCCACAGTTTAAGGTGTCTTCTGAATGAGCCCCAGCTTTCTGGCTTAACCACCATGGTTAAAGCCATGGTTTAAGGTTTCTTCTGAACGGGGCCTGTAAGTTCTCTCTCTCTCTCTCACACACACACACACACAGGACTCTCCCCAAAGTTTAAGAAACACTGATGTACACTAAAACATTTTAGGTTTAAATCTAAAACCTTAAAGTGCAGTGACTCTGATTTTGGTGGGGCCATGTATGCCTTCTGGGTTTCAGCCAGAACTGGCCAGAACTCTAAAGGAGTTATCCAAGGTGCTGAACCCTATCCCCAAAAGAGGCTCAGCACCTTGGATTTACAGCCCCACGAAAACGAGAGCCACCAGCCTCCACTGGTAATGTGTACAGTAACACTTCTTAGAGCCAAACTAGACATTAGGCCAAATGGTTCTTTGGAGTTACTGTGAATTGCAGTTTTTCATAGTCCAAATAGCATCTACTGGGGATGCTGATCATTATTGGGGGGGGGTCGCAGCAGCCTTTTCTTGCTCCACTATAGGAAATGCATCAACAAAGAGGGGGATAAGGGAAGACACAACTTGCATATAATTTGTATATGCTAATTTGTAGATAGATAGATAGATAGATAGATAGATAGATAGATAGATGCGAATTTAGAAGTCATTATTTGAATTGACAGCAAACTTCACCATAGTGTGGAAAGCTGTGACCAGATGACCTGTGTGCCTGCTGCTCAGGTCCTAAGTTATGATGGGCAACAGCTCTTGTGGTCCTTTTTTTCTATAAACCAGAATTGGTCAACCCAGCTCTTCAAATAGAGGACTCCCCTCTTTAAAAGAGGTCACATGGCCACCCTACTTCAGTCCTGATGAAAATTGTTCCTCCAATGCTGCCTGAGGAAAGCTTCTGATAATTATGAGCCCACCAAACCAGCAGCTGCTATTTGCATTTATTTGTTTATTTTAAGTGTGCACCATTAAATGAAAAGTTACTTGAACTTTGCATCTAATTTGGCCCTTAATGCAACACTTTCGGCTTTGGGGCTATTAAAGAAAATATGTAGATCTCGCTTTACTAGATCGAAAAGGCAAGTCTATCTAGTAATTATGGTTAAGTTCAATGCCAATAGTGTGACTGACCCAGAGGACTCAAAATCAGACATATGGATGGTAAAATTCAGCTCAAATATGTATGAGGTTACAGTCAAGTGACTAGAAGTTTGGACACCCAGAAGTTCAGATAATAGAGGTTCTATGGCAGGGATCCACAAATATGAGATTGTGCCCAATGGGTGTATCCAATGTTAGTTAAGTTAAACTATTCCATTCAAAATGAAGTTCGTTTCATTTCACTGAGCCTACTCTATGTAAGATAATATTGGAAACAACCCATGATTGTCTGGTTACACAGGTGTAACAGAATTTTAAACCAGCACCACCATGTAATTTAGGAAAACAATTTCTTTCAAATTGGCACCATGCAACTCAGAATCAGTGCTGTGATTTGGAGACAGATATTGCCTGCTGCTCCAATAAAGCAGATACAAAAAGAAATGCTGTTTACTCTGCTTTGGAACAGAAATACAGGAAGTCAAAGCTTGCTGTCTACTAGATACCATGGTTGGCTTCCAATTCCTTTCAATATCTGTGGATCCCTCTTCTCCTTTATTGATTTTGTAATGGTTGTATTACATTATTGTATGGATTATTACATTAATCATGTCACTACATCCACACAAGTGCACCAGTTATGGCAATGGGTGTGGGGAAAGCTCAGGAACCCACATATTCAGAAGAAGTATTGAAAGAGACACCAGCATTACCGTATCTTTTACAGGAGGTATTTGACGGAGCCTGGTACTTACAACAAACTGTACCTCTCTTCATGTGTGATGGCTTCAAAGGAGATTACCTCCACACAGGAAAGATGTCAAATATGAAGCAGGCATTCAGTCTTGCCATGTGTTAGAAAGATGTGGAGAATCTTAGAACTTGGGACATGGATTGATTTGATGACTAATTCTTGATTCTTCTTTCTGCAATTTGCTTGCACAAAGAGAAATGCACCTTTTCCTGACTTATTTATTGATCACCTGTATTTGCTTATTTAAAGCTACTTGGGAGTAAGCACCATTGAACTCAGTGAGGCTTACTTCTAAGTAGACACGTATATGATTGCACTGTAATTCACCTGTAAAAAAAAAAAAACACCTATGCATATGTTTAATTTTCCATCATTCTTGATTTTCAAATCTAGTCTTTAAATCTAGCTACATTGAATACAAAATGATTTGGATCTCGATTAAATTAATGATGCTTAGGTCCCGTCAATATGAAAACAATGTGAAACATCAGTCATGACTAACTTAAGTCCTGTTGATTTGAATGAAACCTTACTAAATTAAGGTGCAATCCTATGCATGTTTAGACAGAAAGAAGTCGTACAACTCCAAGCACGCTGGAAGTTGTAGGACTTCTTTCTGTCTAAACATGCATAGGATTGTGTCCTTAGTCTGGATCCAACCCATAATATACATATTACTACCTTGTATGTGTGTGGTGTCACTTTAATGAGGAATCTAGGGTTAAAAACCTCCCTTCATGGGGAAACATTCTTAGAGAGAAATATATTACATCTTTTTGGTGTGCATTTGAATAAGATATGAGATACAGGCCTTAGCTAGACGGGGTGAAATCCCAGGGCGATCCCCGGGATCATCCCTGTGTGTTCACTTGACACACAGGTGATCTCGGGATCAGGGAGGGATGATCCCTCCCTTGCCCCAGGATCTCGCCCTCCACTTTAGGCCTGGTTTTTCCGCAGTCTCAGGCTGGGTGCATGTGGCCGGGCATCACAGTTTGTCACGGTTCCTCACAGTTCCGGGTGGGTGGATGCATGTTGCCACAACTAGAATTCTCCTGTACTCTTCCTCATCTGTTTCAGGCAGCATAAAATGATAGATGGTGTAGTTAAGCAAGATGAGATGGTTTCTCCTCATCTTGCCTACCTCTCTGTTGTTTCTCCTGCACAGAGAGAAGGAAATGGGTAGACAGGGAACTTGAGTTGGGGACTGAGAGTAGCAGATATGGCCTGCTCTAACACTATCACTACCACACACATACTCTCCTACCAGTGGTATTATCTAGCATTATCTAGTGTTTGTTTTAATGACCTGTTGGATATGGAGATATACTATTCACAAACAGTATACAATAATGTATTGCTTATGAGACTATGAGCACTTTGGGAAAGTGCCACAAGTATTCTTTCCCTTTCTTATTTACAAGACTTCATTGTAACAGAGAAGCATATATGTAGATTAGCTTTACACAATTCTTGTAATGTATTTTTTGAGTATACTTCAAAAAAAATATTATTACAAATATTGTGCAAATGCTACTTGTTTTCACAAGACCTGTGCGTACATCTGCTTAGTCTCTCTAGAGACTTTAAAGTTACTCTGAATGTTCTCTTCACCTACAATCTAGAACAAGAGAGACTTTATGTTCTTGATGCTACATTTTTGTACTGAAATACTGTAAGATTTAACTTAAATATACTTTGCACTGTTTTGCACCTACTATCCCCCAAAACCATCCCTATTAAGTTCACAAACAAATGTAGCATTAGTGTTCTGTAAAGAACATATTAATTTTTTAATTATTATGTCATAGTTTTCTATTAATAAGGTGTAGCTTTTATTGTAACTGGGAAGATATTTCAAGTGTCATAGTTTAAGTTATATTATTCTCCAACGCCAAAGGAATTATATTTCAGTTTGTACTACTCATACCTGTGTTGTTCATTTAAAGTTGCAATCCTACGCACACTTACTTGGGTGCTGGTCCCACCTCCAGTTCAGACATTTACCCAGGCAGCAATCAATTCATACGGTGGAGGAATGGGCGTGCACAAATTCCGCCCACACATTTAAAGCAATATGTGAGATGGCTACTCCATGCAGAGGGCCATGTGCCCCCAACTGCATCATTCATCCCTTTTAAAAGAAAAGGACAGGACAGATTGCACAAATAGGGCATCGTGCATATGGAGCGTCACATGGACAGCCTGTAGTTCACGCTATTTTTGCTGTGCATCGCCACACATCTGCTCTTCACCATGCAAATGGATCATCACATAGGTGAGTCGTCTAATCCTACTCTTTGTAAATATACATAGGGTTATGTAAACATGCATGGCTGTAGTCATGCACAATGTGGCATGTGCTTGAGCCACCTCTTAGGGCCAGCCCAAAACATTTTGCTGCCTGAGGCAGAGTAGGAAATGGTGCCCTCCCCCATCAAGTCAGGGTGCATAGTGTCCAATGCCACCAGTTTAGGCAACTGAGGCATAAAATCCTACAACCACCTCTCACCAGACCTGGCACTAAATGTACAATAATAATTGGCCTTTTCAGACAACACACGAAGCCATGGTTAGGCTGCTATCCCTTTCACAGAAAATGGCTAGTGAGCATGTTTAAACCATGGTTACCTAGCAACCATGGTTAGGAATGGTTCACATGACACAGTCAAGGTTCCCACAACATGCTAAGCCATGTTAAGCTCAAAATGCATAACCACTGTAGCTTAGTGTGTCGTCTGAATAGGGTCAATAAATTAAATAACTAACCACTTGCTGCCCTTTCAATCATGACCCCCAAAGTCAGTGGCCTGAGGTGGCTGCCTCACTCTGTCTAATGGTAGGGCTGGCTCTGCCATGTTGGAACCAAGGAGCCTTAGCCACAGAGGCACAGAAATGCTGGCCCTGATTGCACTGAGCTCCATGTGCACATTAGAGCTCCACAAAGCGTTGGAACAGTATACAAAGATATACAATCCTGTGCATGACAGCATGTGCATAAATCCACACTGGTTTAATGGGACTGAAGCCAAAGCCACACATAGCCCAGGTTATCTATCTGGTATAATGTGGGATCAAGCATTGGGCTGGTACACCTTCTCTTCTAACCTGTAATAGGAACTGGGTCTACGCATGGCAATGCAAACAAGATCCATTTGCATAGGTCCTTTTTTTCATTGCATGTTATACGCACAGTGAGGAAGAGTGCACAAGACCAAGGGTCATCCCTTCAGGACTCATCTGTCACCCCCAGCCATGTAGTTAACCAAGGAGTGGCACTTATTTATACCCATAAATGTGTATAGGATTGCAACCTATAGTGGTCCATGTGCCTTTGTGAGAAGTGTGAATTGCATGCATCTCTAAAACAGTGAAGCTGTTGTGTTAGTAGCAACATAGGCTGTAGACCTCATTCCCCCCACCCCCCAGGAATCGAAAGGCAGTTTGGAAAAAGGGTCACTCCTCTTGGGGCACACACACCTACTTTCACTTTTGGTAAACAGGTTTTGCAGGGTTCTGTAAGGTTTCAAAATCCTACAAAGCCCACCTCACCAGCGTAGGACAAAAGAAATGTGTGTATACCTTGGGAAGTGATGCCTCCTTCAAACGATTTGCAAGATAGACTCTGTCTTCAGGCTTAAAGGCCTTTTTCGTCTAGCTTTGAAAGTAAAATGCCAGCTATAAATTCCCTTGCAGTTCATTTATCCATGATGTGTTTCAATAATGTTACCTGTGGGTATTTTTCAGAAATTGAACTTTAAGCTCAGTCCTACAAAGCCTCGTGTATCTGTCTAAGTTTACTCGTGTATAAGTCTACTGATAGCAGTTGAACTCAAAGCTCAAATTTAGCCAATTTTAGTGGCTAAATGAACATTTCTTTCATGGATTTGAAGCCTGAATGTACTGTAGAGAGGTGCAAACAAAACAAATGGAATTTCTAGTTTCTTTTTTTTTTCTTATGCATTTTGTGTGCTGCTCTAAAAGTGATCTTGAAAATACAAATTGTTCATAAATACTTTTGCATCACATTATTTTAGAGAACAACTGCACTTTGAAAAACGCATATGTGCGTCAAAAATGTAAATTATCCTGTGTGAAAGGAACTGAATTTCGTAATGCCAAATTTTCATATATTTTTGTACTGCAGAAGTACTTTTTGAAGATGCTTTTTTGAATGCCAAGAAAATATTACCAATATAGAGAGCAGGTAGGATAATGCTATCTTTTCCCCAGATTATACACATTAACCCTACCAAAAAATAAATAAACCTGAATTTTTATGTAGTTTCTAATAAATAGAAAAAGCTACTTTATATTACCTAACCAGGATGCTGGAGAATCTTTACTCATGTTGATGCTGCATGTACATATAGTAATGTTTGCTTATTTCATTTACTTATTTCATGCTTATGCTCATCTTCCCCCCCCCCCCCAAATGCAGGATGGTAAGGATCAGGGGTAGGCAACATGGTGACCATAGGCCCCAATGTGTCCAGACACCTTTCTTAGAGATCACGAAGATGCCCTATCACTCCCAGTATTTTTTTTAATTAACACATTTTCTTACCAACAATGGGGATTGATGTGAAATAGCTTTCTGTTAGTGCTGAAAACTGTGGCTCTTCAAAGAACCTTTGTAGGCACATGATAGCACTCTTCAAATACTTGAAAGGTTGTCACCCAGAGGAGGGCCAGGATCTCTTCTCAATCCTCCGAGAGTGCAGGACAAGGAATAATGGGCTCAAGTTACAGGAAGCCAGATTCCGGCCGGACATCAGGAAAAACTTCCTCACTGTTAGAGCAGTACGACAATAGAATCAGTTACCTAGGGAGGTTGTGGGCTCTCCCACCCTAGAGGCATTCAAGAGGCAGCTGGACAACCATATGTCAGGGATGCTTTAGAGTAGATTACTGCACTGAGCAGGGGGTTGATGGCCTTGTGGGCCTCTTCCAACTCTACTATTCTATGATTCTGTGATTCTAGTGTGCAGGGCCTCAGCCGCCACCCCTGCCTGTGCTTTTGGGGCAGGTTACTTGCCATTTGCCACACCTCCTGTTTCAACAATTTTGTGGTGGTGCCACGTGTGCCCAGTTATTTGAAGACTGGGTGGAGATTTGAATATGCATCTCCCCATTTGACATTTTATCCATACAACACAAAGCCCCTCAATACATGTTCCTAACCTTATAAACATCCCCTACTGTGTACCGTGGCTGCACTATAGTGCCACAACTACCAAGGACATACAGTTCTAGCGGTCTTCCAGCTGTAGAATTGTCTCCTTAGGCACATTCATCTAGCACCACTACTGGTGTCGTTTTGGATGCCCGGCAGAGGCCATCATGTTCATCCACATCTTTAATGGTGTCTTGCTTAGCTGTTTTATTTATTAGTTCATTCATTATTTGACGCTGTTTTTATTGTGTTTTGTATGTCTCCATAGGGATTTTGTGCCTGAACAGGTAATTCCTACACATGGAGGAACTATTGGGCCATTTGGCCTCACGCCCAACATTCCTCCCCATCCCAACTCCACCCCCAATTTTCCCACTCTATTGAAGACCTGAAAGGGGGCTTCTACATGTGTTCAGCTGAATGCGCTTAGTAGCCTATCCATGACCAGGAACCCTGTTTTATCTGGGTTCCCATTCATGGGAAGGCTTCTACTTGCATTCAAAGCCCACATAGCAGCCCCTTCAAACTTTCCCACTCAACACAGGAAGGTTGCACTAGGGAGGGGAGGGCCAGCATATGTGGGGATATTGGGGGTGTTGGCATGTGCAGCCCTGCACAACCTACATAAATTAGAATTCCCTGTTCAAGCACAATGCCTGAACAAGGCTGTAGATTAGATGATATAGAGGGGACATTACATACTCTGGTGGCCGAGCATGGGATAAGGAGCTTTTAAATAGCTTGCACCTGTGTCCTGCTTGTGGTTTCCTGGTTGACAGCTGGTTGGCCACTATGTGACCAGAGTGCTGGACTAGATGGACCCTGGTGGGAATCTACACTGATGTTATTCTAACATTTTGAATGGGTTACTGTGACGCACAGCGTCACGTGACTCTGGGTCTCCAACGTTGTAAGTGAATTGTACTTACCTGTTCTATTTCTTAGTTGCAGCGCGGCTACTGATTCATGTGCCTCCTTCTACCGGTAATTTTCCTCTTCCTCTTCTCTGAGAGTAGCAGAGCTGCTGGGTTTGCTCCGCCCACTTCCTGTTCTCCTTCCTTCGCCCCGTTTGCTATCTTATCTGCTACAGCAGATAAATCACACCAGCGTTATACTGTGCAATCACTGACAATTGCATGCAAAGGACTCAGAAGTTTTCCACCTTAGAATCTGCTTTTATTGTGAAGTACTCCCATGCATCCTGCGTTAATTGTGCTCCTTTTGCAAAAGATTTGCCCGAGCCGCTGGTATGGGCGCAGGAGCAGGATTTTAAACAAATGCTTACATCTGCGTAAGCTTTATAGATAAAGACACCAAAATTGGCACAGTAATTCAAATACCAAATTTGAATCGAATTGGGTCATCGTTTGATTTTTTATGATTTTTTTTTTAACATTTCCCCCCTCTTTGCAAAGGAGCTGCTCAAAGGAGCGCTGTAGCTCCATGCAGGAAAATTAACAAGGGTCTCTTGGTCCCAGTCCAAAACTCATGACCAGCGGGGCTTAAATGGTGTGTTTGAAATAATCTCAACAGCTGGAGCTGCTGCTAAAACTTTTCAATTTGGTCACCCATCCAAACCCTGACCAGACCCAGCCCATCTTAGCTTTGGCAAAGTGGCTGACTTCTAGGCATTCAGGCTATTCCCTAGGACTTGTATTAAGATGTTTTGGGAGGGAGTTTGTGTGTGCTTATGACTATTGCTGGCTAGGAATGAGGCAGGAAGTGGGTGGAGCAAACCGAGCAGCTCTGATTACTCTCAGAGAAGAGGAAGAATGGAAAGAATTGAACAATGTGCCCTGAAGTACCATTGCTGCTACATGTAAGTAACGCTAGTGTGCCCCGTGATACAGAGAACCGATACAGAGAACCGCGTTAGAAAGGGACACTAGCAACATTATAAGACTAGTGTAGATCCAGCCCTGGTCTGATCTCACACGGCTCTTCATATGGTCACTTTCCCCACATGCAGCACTAGTCGAAGTAAGGGCTTTCTGCAACCTGCATGTGAGGGCAAATCACATTTAATTTGGGCCTTAGTCACAGATATGACAATCAAAGTCCTGTTAACACTTTCAGATATAAACCATCCATTCCATCCTGAACAAAACTCTTATTTCCTTATTAATAATCAGGAACAGATCTCCCGGAGAATGGGGGTGAAAACAGACCATAATGTAAATGTGTCTAGCACCTGCTTCTCCTTTTACTGTAGAGTAGTCACAGGGACCCTAATCCAAAAACCAATCCAGATCTGGGACTTTGTACCTTCTGTAGAGTAAAAATGAAAAGAAAGAAAGATGCAGCTACTAGACACACATTTAAAGTCTGGTTTTGCCTATAGAAATGTTCCTGCTTGCTTTGTTCTAAGTTTTGGTTACAGTGGGCGTGTCTAGACCCAGGGAGGGGAGTGGGAGGATCTCACAATGTGGAGATAGCGAGGTCCTCCCCCCCCCCCAATCTACACAAGGCATGCAACGTCCTGGGAGGAAGAGGACGTCATGCCTGCTATTTTTGTTTTTTATTGAAAATGAGTGCACCTGCACTCCATCGAAAAGGTTAGTTTTTTTAAAAAAAATCCTACTCCCCACCCCACCCCAATGGGCATGGAGCTCCTGAAATGCTTCGTGTCCCATGCCTGGTTCCCAAGTCCTCACGTTTACTCGCAAGAAGCCGGGAAGAAACCGGGATGGCTGCCCACATGTCCCACGGTCTCAGGGCGATCCTGAGACCACAGGAAAATTCGGCATTAAAGCCATCCCGGCTATGCCAGGGAAATGGAGGGAACATCCCTCCCTGTCCCGGGGACCCCCTGTGCGTCATGTGGATGCACAGGGGATCCCGGAGGCAGGGAGGGATGATCCCCGGGATATCTCCTGATCTAGACATGCCCCCTATAAACTGATGATCACTGGTTCATACCAAGCCCAGATTTAATTTTTACATGTGGCAGAGTGTAGGAGCAAGCCTGGAACTTGCACCCCTGCAACTCCTCCTTGCTCACTGAACATGAGCCGCCCAACACTCGTATACACGCATTCATACATATCCACACATAATGCACACACACATATCCTTTCCCTCACATAGCACAGACAACCATTCTAGATTCTAGGCGCTCCAACTGCATACACCCAGCCCTAGGCCAATGGTCTTCAATAGTCCCAATCATCTATCTGGGAGGAGGTGGATTGTGGGTTGGATTTTTCTTCTTACCCTATCCTACCCGATCTGACCCTCACCCTCCCCTCTGTAATCTATTATTTTCATTGCTTATGCAACCGAAAAGAGTTTACACAGATGACAACATTGTGGCATAAGAGGAAAAGGGGGACTTTGAGAAGCCTTCTCCTCAAGGAATAGCTTATAAACTGCATCTGATATTTATGAGCAAAACAAAAGCATTCATAATAGAATAACAACACACACACACACACCTGCACACACCAATACTGTAATTTAGGGAGCAATGCTGTGCATGTTTTGACAGAAAAGTTGTAGGACTTTTCTTCTCTCTCTAAGCAGACTTGGATTGCACCCTTCAATGACGATTTAAACATAGCACAAAACATGTATTCTGTTTTGATCTTGAAAACAAATACATTTTGAAAGAGAGCATATACATTTTAATATTTCGCACCGGTTCAGAATTGTTACAATCCCAACTGCACTTCCAATATGTAGAAACTGTAATATTGCTTTTAAAATTATGACATTTGAAGTCTCTTTGCTGCTGTGCTTTCTCGATTAGCATTAATAGTTCTTGTGTTAAATTAAAATGAGGGCCTTTTAAAAAAAGTATACAGTAATAGATCACTTAACAATACTTTCTGTATGCAGCAAAAATGAATGTGTGCTGATTGGCCAAATAATGGGCATTTGCAGTTTTGTTTTGTTTTTTAAGTGTAATAGTCTGTTGTGTCTACAGGTCCTCAAACAGCCCAATGTGTTTGATCGTTGCAAGCATTTTATTTGATAGGATGAAGTAACATAGTGTTAAAATTCAATAGCATGATATCTATGTTTTCAAAAAGTGAGCTTAAAAGAAAGCATGAATTAGGGAGTGTCACTAATAGATGTATTTAATATTGATATTTCAAATTACAAACACCGTTCCTATGCAACACTCATACATTTAATGGAGCTTTTGGAAATAAAGCACCATTGAAATGAAAGGGGCATGCTCAAGAGAATATTGCAGCATATTATTGACACAGCACTTACTTTCATGTCGATGCTAACCAATCCATTCATTTTAGTAGAGGAAGCTCTTCTGCACGCTCAGTGGAATGTTCATGTGGGTTGGCTGCCTACATGGGAATGAATGGGAAGCAGTTATGAGCAAGAGAGCTCTGATCTTTTCTACATGAGGCATTTATTGTGCGCTCGTCACTCCCTACTCAACAGTTGTTTATGGTTTCTTTTAGACGATGACGTAACCTTCCAGTTTCAGTTCTGTTTTTAAAGAGCACTTTCAGGGAGTGTTTTTAGAGCAGGAAAAATGTCGTATTATTTATGAAAGAGGAAGAAAACACCTTTTCCATTTGTGCATTTGTGCTATTCTGCTATACCACAGTGCCTCCTAGAGGTTATGTAGCAGAAAAGCAGGGAAAGAAACACTTGGTCAATCCTGCTACAAAAATGAAAGAAGATAGAGCTGATTAATGGCCTCATGCAGAAAAGTCTTCTGTGGTGGAACTACACTAGGGGCAATGAACATGGGTCTGGGGATCCCAGATGTTGCTTCTCCACTGCAAAGTGTTGCGATGGAAGTGGCCCATTTGAATGGAAGAAGCAGGTTGGAGGGAATTTTCAACCTCCTCCCAGCCTATTTTCCCCACATGTTGGGAGAAAAGTGGTTCAGGAAGGCTTGGAACATAGGGTAGTATCCTATTGTACCTGTGGGCTCATGCAATGGGATTTTGCACTTCTAAACATAACCCAGAACAAGCGGAAATGGGGCAGGTCAGCAGAGCGATCCTGATTCAGAAACTAAAGTTATTTTTAAAAGTACAAAAGCCCCATAGTGCAAGCGGTCACTCCCATGAGCACAAAGGAACCAGAGGAGGGGCAGCCCCCCCATTGGTTACTGCGCATAGAAACGCAGGATGCTGGCTTGTACCAAGTCAGGCCAGTGGCCAGTCTAGCTTCATATCAGGCAACCTGGCACCCTCTGGATGTTTTGGATTACAACTCCCATGTGCCCCAGCCACAATGACTAATGGTCAGGAATTATGAGAGTTCTAGTCCAAAACATCTGGAGCACACCAGGTTGCCATTCCCTGATTTTTATTGACACTCCAGGGCTTCAGGCAGGAATCACAAGCCCCATCTGGATATGCCGGGGATTGAATCCCTGGACCTTATGTGTTTGCTGCAGTCAACAGAGTTCCACCTTGTGCATGCAATGGCATCCACACACCTGGAACAATTTGCTGGATCCGATGTGTGCCTCTAACCTCCAATGCATGTAGTCTTTATTCATCGTATCTCATGTAACACTGCCAAGCCATTAACCAAGAAACATTTACCTTGGTTGCCCATTATGGTAACACAAAGGATTCCATTGTCCTAGGATAGTCAGATTTAGAATTCAATGTGATGTGAGTTATTGAATCTTTTTGGATTTTCCCTGTACTGTATAGTTATCGATATGGCTGCAAGAATGTCTAAAGATGGGTTGTGAGCGTGTCTGTCTTTACCGTGAGCACTGATATTGCCCCCCTTGCACATGAAGCATCTATATATTTCTATGGGTAATGAAGAAACAAAGTTTAGTTTTGATAACGATAAGAAGAATGAAACTATTTCTCAATTTTAAATATTGATTTCATATAAATTATACTATTTTCCTCTTCAAAATTGTTTGCCAGCCTTTGTCCACCTCTTACCTCAGTGGCAGTAGAAACAGTTCTGGCCCATACAATATAGCACAGTGACCCTGACAGCAAAACCAGGGTTTCTCTCATTGTTAGCTATAGAAGCAATTAAACTGGCTGCATGAAATAGTTCTACTTGCCCAGCAAGGTCCTTCTTTCACTACTGGCAATTAGAGCCTCTTGAAAGTTTTGAGTTTCTTGATCAGGGCCATTTTGCATAAAAACAAAACCCGTCAAGTGCTTTGCTGTCTAACATCTTTTCTTGCCTAGTCTACTGGGTTGCTAGACAATTTGGGGTGAGGGAGGAGACAGATACAATTTCAGAGAGACAATCTAGACCTTTTCTTGCCCCCCCCCTTTTCTTCAGTCCATGGGGTTTTTTTGTTCTGAACCTCAAGGATACAAAATACACTTGCTAGTCATCAAATGTACAAATGGTATGGGCATTTATTGATTTCTTGCCCCCTTCCAACCTAAAATACACACCCATGGTGTTAACCGTGTTGTGGGTAGGAAGCCCCTGCTTGTACATATCTTAAATTTGAATACAACAAAAATGTATTATTTATTATTGCATTTATATCCCTCCTTTTTTCCTCCAAGGAACCCAAGGCAGCGTACGTAATCCTCCTTCTCTCCATTTTTATCCTCACAACAACCCTGTGAGGTAGATTGGGCTGAGAGTCTGTTACAGGCCCAAAGTAACCCAGTGGGTTTCCACAGAAACTTCAGATTTAATGACCACCTTGTGTATTTTGTAGTTGAGTATATACGCAAAAAATCCCAGGCATATAAAATGTCCTGAGAGAAGTGTTCCTCCTAACTCATCCACTAGCAATAGCTGGCCAAATTTGCTACATCTTTTTCATGTTATGCCCCCTTTTCCTCTCGCTCTGACCCTCTTCCCACCTCTACTGTTCTTGTCATCCAAAAATAGCAAACATCAAGTGTTAGTAACACCCCTTGTCAAAAGAAGAGGAATTTCCCTGCTTGTCCCACTCTGCCCATTTGCAGATTGTCCAAGGATTGGAGGGGTTCAATTTCTGTCCATGACCAGCAGATGGGATTCCAAATCTCTTAAGGAGAATTGGAACTACCTTGGTGCTCTTGAAAAGCCAGACAGATAAATTATGAGACCACAATCATAATAGAATTAGATTGCACCGGACAACTAAGCATAGGGTTGCCTGGTTTCTTTGGCAATCTGCATTTTAGGGCAGATCATGCCTCTATGAGGCAGGGACATAGCTGATGGTCAGCTATACAGGCCAGTAAGTGCATCTGAGTACCAAAGAACTGCTGATTCTTAAGCATAATTATTACTACCCCCTCAATTTCTAATATTGTATTCTACTCCACGGGAATGAGGTAGATAGAGTCTGGCTTTTGATATTATATTTATTCAACAGAGATGGGTTTTGTTTTTACATATACACAGAGAGAGAGAATATCTATATCTATATAAGCTTATTTTTAGAAAAGTGGTTTTAAGGGTTATCTATACAAAAAAGGGGGAAAGGTGGGGTGGGGACCAAGCAGGGAGAAATAGCTGTTGGGAATCTTGAAAGTTGTAATGCACTTTTTTAAAAAAAAGTTTTTAAAATTAACTACAAAGTTACTATGTTTCAAATTAGAGCCTGATGCAGTCTGTACTGTAGTACTATAGACTGTAAATATTTGTAAAGATCCTTCCAATGGATTCAATAGTCATTTGGATCCCATTTTCCTTTCACCTCTAAAGTCAACAGCCAGAATTTGTAGGTGTACCTACGGAACACCGAGTGTATTCGCTGGCCTAATGGAAGCTCCTAGAAAAAATGCAGACACTTATTTAGCATGGATGCATATGCCCAGAAACACCACCCACAAAGCCTTGCCTTGGGGGGGAGGGGATGTGCCTTCCCCATAGAGGAGGTTGGATCTGAATATAGTTCAAATTTGCTGGAGCAAGGCTGGGGCAGTCATTATTCCCAATGGCAGATTTGCCATTAACTTTGCGGAAAGAGCAATCCTATAACCCCAAAACTTTGAAAACATTTTGAAGACTGTATAGGGAGTGTGTCCTGGGCCTCAACAGTTGTCACTACTGTTATAAATTGTTTTAAAGCAGTAGTGTAGATCCTGCCCTAGACAGTGTCTGGGAGGCCATAGGATTGTTCAGTTTACTGGCTCCGAGGTCAGACACCAGGCTCTGACCTCGGGGCCACTAAAACATACTCCCCACTCCTACCCCTCATAGACAGCATGGAGAGAATCATGCTCGCTATCCCTCTGCACTCGGAAACCTGAGTGTGGAGATGGGGAAAAGGGGGTGGTCCCTGGGAAGGGGAAGAGACAGAGAAGTTGCCTTGCATCACTTCTTATGCTCACCCCAACCTCCTTCCATCCCACTCCAAAGTGCTCACCTAGCAACAAAGCAGGGCAGCCAGAACATGAAGGTAAGGATCCAGCCGCCCTGCGTTAGGATACTCAGAAGCCTCTGACTTCAGAAGCTGCCAACTATCAGCATAGGATTGCGCCCTGAGTGCATCTGTATCAGGCTCTAAACTGCCCAAAGTCAACTAAACTGCCTATCTGTGGAGTAATCTGAGTCACAAAGCCAAGTCAATGTAGCCTATGAAGAAGGATACTGTTCTTCAAACCGTCTGCCTAGTCTTTGCTATTTGATGTCGGCTGAATGGGGTCTTGTTTGGTACCCTTTATGCAGTGTTAACTATGTGACCTTTTCAAGGCAGTTTGTAATGTGGCACTTAGGCCATTGTTCATGTCAATCTCTTTGGCTTCTGCATTTGATAGAGAGGATTTTTTAAAGCACACTCCCCACATCTCAACACTTGTCCCTGGCTTTTTGTATGCGCTAAACAGCCATTTGTGGAAACTTGAGAGTATATAATTGTTATTACTGATATAGTAACTTCTTCTCTTTTTTTTTTTGCACTAGCCTTGAAGAGATGTACAACATGTTTCTGTATTTTTACAATGTATCATCTAGAAAGTGCAAAAATCTATTTGTCAGTTGAGAGAACAAATCAAAATATGTAATGACAACACCTCAAAGACATGTTACGAAGTGTACAGTTTGTGATAATTTTATATCTTAAAAAACAAAAATGAGAAACATTTGATATAATTTTATTCTATTTGTTTCATATGTATTTTGAACAAGAAATAAAGTGTTCTAAAATTATCTGCCTTGTATTTCTTTGAGTCAAATGACTGATTATTTATTTATCATAAAAATTAGTAAATACGAAAGTATAGAATACGTCTATGAAAGACCATTCATTAACATTTGATATTTGAGAAGATACAAATATTAATAACAATTAAGGACATTAAAGATCTCAATGCCCCCCCAAATTACAGATCTCTATAGAATGTGATCCAAATGGTTTAAAAAATAACAACCACTACCTTAAACAATTTGCTTGTGAACTTTACTACACACAACTATTATTTAAAAAACAAAGAGATAGAGAATAAAAAAAACACAATAAAAATAAAACAAACCAAATTATTGTTTCTGTTGGTCATCACAGTAAGATTTTTCAGCCCAAGTCTTCTTCAGCAATTGTGATGGGTAAGAATGCCAAACTTTCTGAGTTTGGGGGACCAAATTAAGAATCTTCCATGAATTTTGTATTACCTTTATAATCTGCCTTTCCTCCAAGGAGTTCAAAACTGTACGCATGGTTTCCCATTGCGGGAAGGTGTAGTGCGGAAATAAAGAGGGGACACAAGTATGTTGGGTTTAAAGAAGGGCCAACATTTATTTGATGGCTCTGCAGAGGGGAAACCTAAGCGGGCATCAATCTTACACGGCGTAAGCTACCGATAATCAAGGCGAGACATTCCGAGCCATGGGGGCGGTGTCTAATCATCACCACCTCCTGGCTCCCCCTTTTGTGGTGGTAGACCTTCCGGTGTCACCCCTCTATTGGGATATGTTGGTTTTATATTTACAACCTTATTTAGTTATTGCCAGACTGGGCTTCTGGCCAATAACCACATAGCAGAGTTTTTGCAGCGGTTTCCAGCAAAGTCAGCATAGACACAGATTAAGACTGAGACTTTCAGTAGGTTTAAACAAACCTTTACTGGCATATAAAAATATAATTTAGTTATGGCAATCACAAATACAAATACTTACATACGGTCAGTCAATACAGCTCTGATACATAGATGGAGTGATCTCTGATGGAGTGATCATTACTGAGTGATCATTTCTGATACATGTACATGGGAATACATTCCTTTTTTATAGGCTAACTGTACAGTGATGCAACTGCTTGCAATCCCTTAATTGAAACAATCAAGTTACCAATTATTCAATCATGACATCAATGTCCAGGTGCAACGTTGACCTTTAAGTTTTCTGCTGAGTCTTCTGATTCCTCCAGCTCCTCAGCAATTAGTAAATCCATGGAAACATAACCAGGATCCATTCCAGGATCCAACACCCTCCTCATGCCGCTGGGCTCTGAGTGGGTGAGAAAGGTTGGCCTCAAGGGTAACCCTTATTTCAGCAGCTGGGCCACAGGGCTTGGAGCTGCTGAGCATCAGGCATTACCCATCACCATTTGGTGCCTTGGAACACTCACCAACTCTATCCAACTGCAGATGCCCACCTACCCGCCAATAAATGTGACCGAATTTATTCCGATTAACCTATTTAATACTCCCTGACCTGTCTTGCAGTATGAAGCAGGTGAAAAAACTCATAACCAATTCAGTTTATAAGCAAAAAATTCCTACTTTGCCCCAAAACAGGCAACCAGCAAACCCACACTGCCTACAGGGAGGGAGGGAGCCTCTTTGCGAAGAGAGGGGGAGAGGAGGGGCTTGAGCCTTTAAATAGGCTCTGAGTCCCCTCCTCCCTCCTGTGGCGTGATTTTGCCAGCCAATCGCTGGCTTCCACACCGTCTGTTCTGCTCCCACCCGCAATTGCCCTCCCAGCGCCCAGGCTATGCCAGGCACAGCAGAATAGCATTTCCCATTTTACCTTAAAAAGAAAAAAATATTACATTTATATCCCACTATTTTTCCTCTTGCATGGAACCCAAGGTGGCTTACATGGTTCTTATTTCCATTTTATCTTCACAGAAACCTGTGAGGCAGGTTAAGCTGGGGTCAGTGACTGACCTATAGGCAACCACTGAGCTTCATGGGTGGGTGAAGACTGCAATCCACATCTCTAAGTTCTACTCAAACACTGTAACCACTGGCTCCTCTAACAACAACCCTGTGACATAGGCTAGGCCTAGGTGACCAAGTGAGCTTCATGACTAGATTTAACCCAGGTCTCCCCAATTCCAGTCTGGCAATCTAACCATGAGAACTACAGTAAGACAACCAAAGCTTATTTATATAGATATGAAGTAATGCATCAGATACGGTGGATTCAGGCAACGTAAGTGGATTCAGGCAATAAAGGGGCTTTGCATATGGTGACCATGTCAGCACATAGAAACCGTCTTCCTATGACCAGATAACTGTTCTGAATCTTCACGAATGGTCTGTAACCAAAGCTATTAATATCCCAGGGGGCCACCTATATTTATCGGATTAGTTCTAAAATGGCCAGTTTCTCATTGCTTTTAAACTGTAATCCTGGGGTAGGCAACTTGTGGTTCTCCAAATATTGCTCTACTGCAACTTCCACCATCCCTCACTATTGGCTATGCTGGCTAGGGCTGATATAGGGATGTTGGAGAAATCCACAATGGAATCAAATGGGTTTGGATGAATCCAATGAATCCAATCTATGAATCCAATCTGCAGGTTATGCATCAGACTGGCTTTTCCCCAAGTCATGCAGATTCCTTGGATTTGCAGACTGGGTTTTTTTTTTTTAACTTGTCAGAATTTGGACAAATTTAGTAATACTAAATACTTAAAATACAAAAAAGGGGGCAGAAACACACATTTCCCCCATAGGCTAAAGTGTGAAAATGCACATTTTGGGGGAATTTGTGCATTTTGGGTGGATTTGCGTAGTTTCAGAAGTGCAACTTTGTGCATATGCGAATTTGTGCAAATTCCTATTTGTGCAAATTTGGGTGCTTGAATAATATATGATTCCATCATTGAGTGAACGATGGAACAAAAGGTGCTAGAGAATCTGTGAAATGCAGACAGAATGGATTTTAGACAATCCCGTACATCCCTAGGCTGATGGGAGTTGCAGTCCAACAATGTCTGAAGGACCACAAGTTACCCACCACTGCTGTATTCTATTAGTCAAGATACGTAGCTTAATTTTATAACTGTTGACTTGGAAGTATGTCCCAGAGTTTTCAGTGGGACTTGCTCCTGGGTAAGCGTAGATAGAATGGCAACCTAAATTTTAGAGTTTTATTCCAACCTTCATTGATCCATCTTAGATGAAACAAGACAGACAGAGCTTCCATTTTATCTCACGTCACCTCTAACACGATTATTTGCCAGTGGCATAAGTTCACACATGCAGCTGCCAGTAAACAAGTGACGTTCATGCATGTGTGAATAAACCCTATGGTCAGAATAGTGGTCAATTTTAGTACCGATAATGTTCTTTACCTGGACAGACTGTGTGATCTTGGCCTGGCATGCCTTTCCATGTTGAGTCTGTGCATATCAGCTAGGGTGATGGCTGCGTGTTAGTGCAATGGTGCATAAATGCAGAGACATATTGCCAGAAAACAAGCAAGAACATGTCAGAATGGAGTTCACAACATAAGAAAGGGGTCATCAACTCTAGCATTTTCTACTTTTAAACCAGCCATCTCACAGCTTTGATCTTCATGCAAAGAAAAGTAACTTTAATTTCTGGAGTACTTTTATTTACTCCAATATTTTCTTTATTTGCTCTGCTGAAAATGGAATGGTCAAAAAAGGCCTCATCTAGAGTATTGCGTCCAGTTCTGGGCTCCACAATTCAAGAAGGATGCAGACAAGCTGGAGTGTGTTCAGAGGAGGGCAACCAGGATAATCAGGGGTCTGGAAACAAAGCCCTATGAAGAGAGACTGAAACAACTGGGCATGTTTAGCCTGGAGAAGAGACGTTTGAGGGGAGACATGATAGCACTCTTCAAATACTTGAAAGGTTGTCACACAGAGCAGGGCCAGGATCTCTTCTCGATCCTCCCAGAGTGCAGGACACGGAATAAAGGGCTCAAGTTACAGGAAGCCAGATTGTGGCTGGACACCAGAAAAAACTTCCTGACTGTTAGAGCAGTATGACAATGGAACAGTTACCTATAGAGGTTGTGGGCTCTCCCACACGAGAAGCATTCAAGAAGCAGCTGGACAACCATCTGTCAGGTATGCTTTAGGGTGGATTCCTGCATTGAGCAGGGGGTTGGACTCGATGGCCTTATAGGCCCCTTCCAACTCTACTATTCTATGATTCTATGAAAATTTTCAGCACAGCACTAATTAATTTGCTATATTTATAGTTGGCCTTTATAGCAGCCCACAGCAAGAGAGTTGCTGTTTTAACTGATTCTGATGCTGAGAGAGCCTTATCTCTGTTCCGGCTGTTCCTTCCAATCCACACCTCTAAGACCCAGTGTACATCTATGCACTCACTGAACTCATTAATACAAGTGATAACTTGGGTGTTGAATTTACCATTGCAGGTGAATTGCTATTTACCAATATCAGGTGAGACACCGCCATGGTGACGGTTCACCCATTTGGCTGAACGTAGTCTTCGACTGAAAGATTCAGTGATGAGAAGTTAAATAAACAAAGAAGCAAGCAATGTACTTGCTCGTATTGTGCATGGTGTGAACCAAGTGGGTAGGAAGAGACTGTTTACTTCCTCTGTCATTAATACTAGAATCCACAGTCATCCAAACAAGATGAACAGCAGGAGATTCTGGACTGATAAAAGGAATTACTTTTTTATACAGTGCATACTTAACTAACGGAATTTGCTGCTGTGCAATGTAATAATGGTGGACATCCACTTAGATGACTTTAAATCTGGGATTAGGCAAGTTCATGGAGGATACCGCTATCCATGACTGTTCGGGACCAGAGGCAGCATGTTTCTGAATAACCAATGTAGAAGAACAGAGTGGGTGGATGCTAATGCTCTCATGAGCTGCTTGTGGGCTCCCCAGAGGCATCTGGTTGTCCATTTTGGAGAACCAAGATGCTGGACTAGATATAAGGTTCAGATGCAACAGGGTTGTCCTTATATTCAGGAGGGCTGTCTCTATATTCTTAAGAGTGATCCAGCCCTAAACCTTTCTTCAAAGGAAAGCCCCCTACCATTCAGAAAGGCATGAAGGAACAACCATAAGATATTTTTGAAATAATTTACATTTTTTGTTAAATCCCACTCTTATGGGATAGGATGGGGCACTTCTGATTGTCTTTAGTCTAGGAATTGATCACCTCCACAGCTGCTAAACTTCAGCAATGCTGCAGCATCGAATAGTGTTCAAGCCATGCACAAAACGACAGCATTGCTGTCTCTGAAGAGGACCCCGAGGTCTTTCTTGTACTGGGGCATGTTTGCTTGAGAGATGTCCTGATCTGTGCCCAATAGTACAGATCCTTTGAAATGCAACTTCTGATCTTCTCAAGGTTGGAGCATCTTGCTAAAGTCAGTGGGCATTACAAAAGCTCAGTGTCTTTCTGGCACAGGCTCTCCAGTCAAGGAGCTTTTTTCTCATGGCAAAAACAAAACGGTTTGACGTCTCCAGAGTCAGCAGCAGATTGAGGAGCTATAAAAATAGAAAGGGAAAGTAACTGGACTCAGTCGTGATGAGGGGAGATCCTGTTCATATTGAGCAAAGGTTCAATTTGTTTCTTAATTTTGGCTCATCCCTCAAGGGTCAGCAAGGGCTTCCACAAAGCACATCTTCAAAGTGTGCAGGGTTGTTATTACAAGAAAGCCGTTCCCCTGGGAAGCTGCAACTAGAAAGGAAATGAGCCTATCACTTCATCAATACAAAAGCTTTCAGAGAAGTAGCTGATAGCAGGTTAGCTAACATCTCTGACTACCAGCTGCAGCCAATAAGGGCTAGAATAATGTCTTTTTGCTCTGCGCTACCTTGCGTTTCAGAATTCAATTAGTCACTGACACTATGTGATTCCCCTTGTGGTTCACTAGCAAGGGGCTTGCTGAGGCCGATATATAAATCAAAAGGGCCCAGGGCGGAAGCCCAAAAGCGCAGATACATTTTCTGCAGCTGCTTCGCCTGGAAAGAAAATTCAATGAGTTTTGTCATCCATCTTCTGCCACAACGCTTGGTAACAGCAACAGTCAGAATAATATCCTTCCCTATGCTGTGTCATTTCACATTATTTAAATTTAATAAAAGCAACATAGCTTTAAAAAATTGGCAATTTGTTCCTTGTGCCCCTAGAACGTGTCCTTCAAATTGTGTGAACGTTTTGAAGTGCAAGAAGATGAACGGATCCCCTGAAAATAAGTTACAGCAATGAAATATCTGCAACACTACCTCTTTATTTGCATTTGGTGTTCATTCAGAAAGTAGGAAAAGACTGAAATTTCATGGATGATGGTAGTTTGGGGTAAAGATCCTCTTTTCCGCCTTGCTTCTTAGCATACTTCCAGGTCCTTGAAATAGCTTCCCTTAATTCCACCCACCCACCTTTTCGATGCTAAATCCTGGATTGTGGTTAGGAATTTGGGAAAGACACACAGACACCTTTGTCTCTTGGCATGAAGGTAGGTTGCAGTTGAAGTAGGGTGGGTGGGATAGAGGCAGCGCATCTTTGATTCACGTCTTCCTTGCCCCCATTCCTAACATTTTGTTTCTTGAGTCACTTGCAAACATTCAATTAGGGGACAATAAATGAACAATAAGCAAAGTTATGGTAGGGTGATCATATGAAAAAGAGGTCAGGGCTCCTGATTCTTTAACAGTTGCCCTGCCCTCTTTTGTATCTGGTCCCTCTAGTATACCTCCTGCAGCTTTAGCTGTTGTGATAAAGAGGGGATTTCACCAGATGCTGCATGCATACAAATGACACCTGCAGAAATTCCCTTTTCTTTACCACTGTTAAGCTACAAGATACTTTACATATGGTCACCCTACGGGTGGGCATAACCCTAGGTTATGTGCAAAGGAACAGTTGTCAGTGCACTTCAATACCGCTATAAAGCAGTAGTGTGGCTCCTGCCTTTTATATACCACTTTTATAGTGGAATATCCTGCTTGGTGTAGATGAGCCCAAACTTTCTTCTGATTTTTTTCAAAATGGAAGCATCCTATTTTTAGTAGATATGCATATTTACTCAAAAATACATCCCACTAAGTTCAATGGGGCTTACTCATCAGTAAGTATGTTTAGTATTGCAGCATTATTCATATATTTTACTCTCCAGACAAAGGGAGCTTCGAGAATCACAAAACACATGAAATGCTTCCATTCCTTTCTCCATCTATTTGCATGGTGACTAATAGTCTATTGCCCATCACACGAGCTATTATAAAGCCAGTTATGGTAATTATTTCCTGGGATGTGCAGTGCAAAATGTGTTCAACTTGAAACCATTTGTTAAACAAAATGCAAGGGGAGTATTTTAGTTGCTGCTATTTCCTGGCAGTCTAATTGTGCCACTGTCAGATAGATCACTCATACCTAATTTCTCTCCTCTCTCATGCATGGTTCCAAATCTGTATTTCCATAGAATATTTGCATTTGCAAAGTATTAAAAAGCGGGCAATCTGTGAGGATTTGAAAAGGCAAATTGAAGGGAGAGCATATTGAAGGGAAGGGAGAAGGTTTGGGGATTAAATGGGGATGTTGTTTGAAATTAATTTTATTGGTTGATAAACATGTACTAAAATACATAGTTTAGAGAGCAATCCTACAGCCCCTGTAAAGAACCATGGGATAATTACAGTTCCTAGATCAAAGGTCAGAGGCAGCACTCTGACCTCACAGCCAGGATTCTGAGCTCCCTGCCCAGCGCAGAAAGGACCATGATGGCAACCTCAAAGAGGGAAGGGGACATACTGGTGGGCCGGGAGGGGAAGGGACTGGAGCAGTAGGCATCCTCCCAAGTACCTCCACTAGTTGGGCAAAAACACCCATCTAGGAAAAACAATGCAGAGTAAGAGCAGTGCGAAGGCAGAGATGGCTTGCATGCTTCTCCTGCTCTCTCATCAGCCTCCATTTTCATAGAACTACACCCACAGGTATTTTAAAAGAGTGGACCAAATAAATCCCAACTCAATTCTGAAACAAGCTTGCAGTTTTAGTTACGTTGGGGAAATGAAATGGGTGAAGGGGGCACACTTTGCCAACAAAGCCCTCTCCCCAGTCCAACCAACCTTCCCATCCTAATCAAAACCCTTTCACAGGGCCATACTTTTTTTATAATCGGAAAGACCTTTCATGCCCCCCATATCTGGCTCCCAGTTACCCACAATGCAGGCCATTCCATCACATGATGAGTGTTCCTAGCCTTTACAGCAGAGAGAGGAAGAATTTGCAATGCGGATGCGATTTTCTGCAGTATCCTCATGGCTGCCTTAATGTTTAGTCCAGATATGGAATGGCTTTGGATCCACTTGGAAGGGAGGAAGATCTGAAAGCACTTCCCTACAGCAAACCATGGACTAGACCCTCACTGATCAGTAGTAACCCCAACTTTCAGAGTTGAAGGAGACATTGGCCTTAGCTAAATGACGGGTTAGCCCGGGCTGATACCTGGGATTGCCCCTGTGCATCCAGATGACACACAGGGGATCCCGGGCTCAGGCAGGGGTCAACCCTCCCTTGCTCCGGGGTAACGGGCACCACTTTTGGCCCGGTATTTCACGCAGCCTCGGGCTGAGCCTGAGACCGCAAGCATGTAGACCGTTCTGCTGCTTTTCCTGGCTACCACAATTACTCGTGAGTAGCCGGGGAAAGCGGCGGACAGGGTGCAGCGCTCCTGAGGAGCACTGCAGCCATCAAGGCTAGGGTGGGGGAGTGGGGAAAGCCATTAATTTTTAAAAAACCACTTACCTGAGCACACGAGCATTTGCGCGCATGGCACCTTTAAGAAAAAAATGGCGGACGTGACAGTGTCTTTTCTTAACCTCGTCGAGCCTTAGGTGTAGACTACATTGAGAGCCCGCAATAGTTGTATCGCGGGCTCTCCCGTCCTCACCACCGGAATATCAGGTAGGTCTAGCAAAGGCCATTATATCTTTCCCTGGATCAAATCTGAAGTTTTAAAAGTATTTCCAATAGGTACCATGAATGGCAAGTGTATCAGACATGAGAACCAGAAGCAGGTGGAGACCCACCAGGAAAGGTACACACCTTCTCAAATTAGGTGGCTCTCAAACAGTCCTCTTTTGTTGCAACGCCTTTCCACTGTGTAGACAACAGCGACCCAATGTAACCATGTAACCATAATATCATCATCTATTAAACACCTCCTGTTTCTTCAACAGAAAACATGGTGGCCATTATGAGCAGCAGGAAATGATATCGGAACAATGGTGATGAGAAAGACAAGAGAGGGGAAGAGTCAAAAGACTTGTTGGTGAAGCTTGGTGGACTGAATATGGCTCGTGAATTGACCACTGACAAATAGTGAGCAAAGAAAGTGAAACTGATAAAAGGGCTGATTGATTGATGGGGGGGGGGGAATAGCATACTGCCCATCTCCCACAACATGGCTGATTCATGGCCACTAATCACTTCCTTGCTATTGTCTTGCAAATAGCCTAGAAAAGAATTCACCCAAGTGATGAAGATGGCAGTGACTGATTTGAGTCTGCCCAAACATTTTTGACATCATATAAGTAGTCAATGTTAGTTCGTATAATCACATGCAATGAAATAAGCAGACAAAAATTACATCTAACATATTCCTAAAGTTGGATAGATAGCACCAGTTTCATAGGTTGTATATTTAGACATGCTTTGTATAATAGCCAGAGCTTTGCATATATGGCTACTCAAAAAGTTCCACCGTATATGTGGGCAGAGAAATGGGGGGGGGGGGGAGAGAGAGAAACAATTTCATTACATTTCTCTAGTCGGAGGAGAAATTCTCCAACAGTTTCTCAAAGGTGGGACTTACCATTGGATAACTCCTTTCTTCTTTCCTATGAGTTTTTGTTTGTTTGTACTGCCACTGCAAGTGGCAATGACAGCAACTGTGTAGTGTTGTCCTGGAGAATTGTGGAGAGGGTAGGAAGGGAAGGTGGCCACCACAAAAAGAAACAAACAAACAAACAAACAAACAAAACTAGTGAAGAAAAAATGTCTCCACCACTTTGGAGAACATTCTGCACTTTGTCATCGACATTCACCTTTCTCTCTTCTCTGTTTATTTTGGGCTATTGTTTTCTAGCTCAACAACCTCACTGGGGTCAAATGAGGATGCTTCCAGAGGCCCAGATTATACTTTGGCACGCCGTTCAGTCAAGGAATCAATTGAACAAAAGCGAAATTTCATAAAAGACTACTTAATGCTGCAGAAGGCATTCTCATAAATTCTAAGAGAAATAAACAGTAAAAGCAGCAGCTATAAATTGAGTTGCCTTCCAAAAGAATCTCGTGCTGTCCAGGGCTCTTCTGTGTATAGATTTGAACGCTGAGGTTGAAAAGGAGGATCATTCTTTCAAAAGATAGCTTGTTTTTAAAAATTCATTTGATATTATGGATGGGCCTCTTGGGGTCTCCTTTAGAGCTGATTTTTGGTTTTATGTTTAGATCATAAGAAGCGCAATAAAAAAAACAGTCCATCTAACTTTTAAACATAAAGGCTGACTTTTCCATGGGAATATGCCTTACAGCAAGTGTATATTGAGCAAAGCAGCTATCAAGTTGAACAGTTCGTTAGAGTACCTAACTAATAAATGCATATTCTCCTGTTCTTGCAGCTTTGTTTTTTTATAGGCTTGGCTTCAGAAAGAACACAGGCATCCATGTTCATAATGCCTTTTTTTTTTACTCTGTGCTCAGTTCTATTAACTATTCCCCTGAAGAAGAGCAATTTGCTCAAAATGCATTGGGAACTCTGGGATTGCTTTAATAAATCTTTGTACATTCATAGAGCTTTGTTGTTAGCTTTGGCAAAGCCTTGTAGAATATCAACGATATTTATTTTTCCATTTTTCTGGATTGCCTTAATACCAAAAGTATGCAGCACAGGCCAGTCTCTGCCAGTCTGTATCATTCTCTCTGATAATATGAAAGGATTACCAGTTCGTTTTTGCTCACTACCATGAGTCAAACATCTTTAGCTTGTCACACTTTACAAGCAGACCAAGGAGGAATTCTTAAGTTATATTGCTGCAATTATCAAATGAATAATCTTCTGATCAGTCATCATACTGGCAATACCCCATCTTGATATGACCTAGCGTGTATTATAGGAAAGTCAATACCATACTTAAATTAAACATAGGAAGAACATGCAATTCAGGTTAAGCTAACAATGATTTCAGGTTTTGATTGGTATTTGAATAAAGAGTACAATACACACACACACCTTTAACATTCAACATTTGAGTACAAGGAAAGAATCAAAGGTAGAATTCGGACCATCTCTTTCCATAATTCCAACTTTACTTCATGATGGTTATTTTTATTTTCAGAATATATCCTGGGATTCCCAAGATGATATAGGCCTTAGCTAGACCTAAGGATTATCCCAGGCAAATGGAGGGGTTGTCCCTGCCTGCTCCCATGATCCCCTGTGTGTCATTTAGATGCACAGGGATGATCCCAGGACAATCCCAGGATATAGGCCTGGTCTAGCCACGTCCATAGTCAAGGAGCTCTGCCTGGTTGACAGAACCATCACCACCCACCATCCTTTTAATAGTAAATAACTGTGACAACAGCTCTGTTCCCCACAGCTGAGAAAACAAAGCCACAAGCTTTGATATACCTGCTCTGAATGTAGGCCTCTGTATGTAGTTTGGTTCTTGCCAGTGAACTGCATGATGGGATTAGAATTATGTATGTGCCTGAAAATGAGGTAATGCTGAAACTGCTTAATTGGAAAGAGGACTGGCCATCAAGGTCAATCTGACATTGCTAGAAGAGTTATGGGCCACCTGTTGATAAAGTATAATGAAGATGTTCTCTTTTTATCTATCTTTGTTTTGCTTTAGAATTTTGCCAATTGTTAATTAGTTAAGATGCTAATAGTGTTGGCAGTGCTGTGCTCAAGAGACTGATAGTATAAATCAGTATCAGACAGCTTCCGTTATTCCTTACTCCCGTGTAAATAGGAGTAGATGAGGTTGCCAATGGGTCAGGAAACAACCCACCTGGTCTATTCAGGGCAAGCGCCAAATCTAAACTTACCCAGGGATGAGGAAAGAAGATGGTAGGGGGATTCCTGCATCGAGCAGGGGCTTGGACTCAATGGCCTTGGAGGCCCCTTCCAACTCTACTATTCTATGATTCTGTGTACAAATATACCTGCTTTTCATATGGCCAGTTGAGAAGTTCTTTGTCTATAAGACTCTCTCCATGCAGCTGCATTAAGCTCAATAAAATAGAGTTGCCTTCCAGCCAAGGTGGATTTTTATCCTTGACACAGCCAAGCAGGGTATATTGAATGTGATGAGTGGGACTGCAGCCATGGAAAAGAAGAACCAATGGACATGTGGAGCCCTGCAGTTACAATCCCCCCTTACCTGTCCATGCGTTCAGCATGTACACCCTGTATGGTTGTGTGAACAGAGCTATTTGCCCCCATTCACATTTGCAGATGGGCCCTCACAGGAGCTCCTTTGGTGCTTGTGGGAATTCTCACTGAGCTCGCAACCAGGCAACGCTCATACAGAAGTGCCATTTAGGACAACCACTATCTGCCCATGAGGAATGTTTGTGGCTACTATGACCTTCTCAATGATGACAGCATTTTGTGAACCACTGCCTTGCACAAGTATGCAGCTGTATGTATAGCCTCCATGTGGAGGGGCTGGTTCTGGTGCCTCCGCAACAGTGGAACTGAACTGCAAGTCCTGTGGGGAGCCCTGCACTCTCCCAGGGATCTTGGGGGACGGCTGTTGCAAATGGGAACTAACACCAGCCAACATCTAACAACCCCCTAGCAGTAGCATGCCTTCTTAGAGATGAGCTTGCCGAAGTTCTTTGAATTCTATCTCAAATTTCATTCCAACTAGAGTCATCAGTTTGCGAACTTCAGGTTTTTGGTTTTTGGTTTTCCTTTTGCATGAAAATCTGTGCATATTTCCTTCTCTCTCTCTCTCTCTCTCTCTCTCTCTCTCTCTCTCTCTCTCTCTCTCTTCTCTCTCTCTGGCCTCAGCTAGACCTAAAGGTCTAGCAAATGGAGAGTGAGGATCTTGCGATATTATCATGAGATCTCCCCTTCTGTTTACACGCTGCGCATGACGTCACAGCCACCATTTTTTTGTTGTTGTTGTTAAAGAAGAAGAGCATACGAACGTTTGTGTGCAAAAGGTAAGGTTTTTTAATTTAAAATTAATTTCCCCGCTCACCCCACCCCACCCCAAATGGCTTCAGAGCTTCTCAGGAGCTCTGCACCCCATGCACAGGTCCTGGCTCCTCACGAGGAACGATGCCCACACACACGTTCCGCAGTCTCAGGATCATCCCGAGACCATGGAAAAAGCAGGCTCGAAGGGGAGGGTGAGATCCCGGGGCAAGGGAGGGATCATCCCTCCCTGCTCCTGGGATCCCCTGTGCATCATGTGGACACACAGGGACGATCTCGGGAATCACCCTGGGATTTTGCCCCATCTAGCTACGGCCTCTCTCTCTCTCTTTCTCTCTCTCTCTCTCTCTCTCTCTCTCTCTTAAAATCTATCTGAGCTCTCTGCTTGCAAAACTCTCTGCCCCGACAATAACTTTACAAGCGTTTACATTTTCCTCGCCACAAGAAAGACAGTTACAATAAGGACACCAGTAACTGGTAAACATCCATCAGAATGATGCAGTATTGACTTTTCAAATTGAAAACAGTCTGATTTGGCCACCTGGGACAGGCATCTTTGAACAGCATTGCACAAGAACATCTCCACAAAAGAACACACAGAGATTCTTTTCAAAAGAAGAGCACCAAAAGTATAAAAGAAATGTTTAAATGGGGAATATCAGTAATGTGCAGATTTACTTGTTAATTTCATCACACATGACCTTTGCCCCCCCCCGCCAATCGGCTAGGGTGGGGGAAGGCTGTTGCGGGTGGGGGAGAGGAGGGAAGTGATGCTACACGTGTCTAGGCACGTGTTCTAAGTAAGGCGTGGGCGGGGTTTGCCTATAGAAGCGAGCCCCGTGTGCTTTCGCTTTCTGGCCCCCACCCTCCTGCCCTTACCTAGTATGGGACTAGTTAGTCGCCCCCTTTGAAGGGGGGGGCTAAGTAGGAATTTTAACTGTCACATAATGGGTGCGGTGTACAGGTTTTTGGCCTCCTCTATACTGGAACTTAAGATTAGTCGAGGGTGAGTAAATAGGTTGATTTGTTGGCAGGATTGTGTGGGAACCTTGGGATATCAGATGAGGTTGGTGAACACTTGTTGGGCACCTTTATGGTGATTGGCAGGTTCTAAGGCCTGGTCCTCAAGGGCTGTGCAGCACTCAACCCAGGATATGGCTTGCCGTTGGGGACCTCACTGTCTTGGGGTTATGCGGCTCCAAGCAGGAGCGACATGGGGGGTTCCCCCCAAGCACAAAAGTGTAACTAAAGAAAGAAGCCAGGTTTTCATCTGACTCCTGGCTTGGCAGAGTGGCTCGCCTTTTATGCAGGCTAGCTGCCTGGAGACAGGACGCTTGGATTCCCGCACTCTCACATGCAGATCCAGGGAAGGGTGAGTTACCCACTTTAAATAAAGAGGCCCTAGTTATACCCAAGCTCTGGTGTCCATGTCATTATTTCCTCACTTCTCCCTCTATCTGCAATTGTATCACACATTTCTTCCATTATGGAGTTCAGGCAACATTTGTAGGGCTGCCATCTAGGCTCAGACCAGAAACTAGACTTGACAAGACTTCTGTGTTACATCCATTCAGACCATGTAGGATAAGTTTCCATTATCGAATTAGGCACAGACTCCTGTATGAAGGTACATGACTACTCGGAGAAAATTCAGCATGTATTTAGAAGCATATAGGGATTACTAGTATGTAAGTAAGAATTGCTTTGCTGGATCATTTAAATCAACATCATGGACTGCATCCAATGGCTTGTGTCCAATGTTAGTCCATTCATTTTAATGGATATACTCTAAGTAGGACTAACATTGGATTCAACCCTATATTTCCAGCAGTGCCCAATCCCTTAACATTCACAAATTGAGCTTGAGTGTAATGTCCACAGCAAATGGCACGCAGATATACGTCATCAAAACAATACAGCTAACTAGCATTCATTACAGACTGATGGATTTGCCTACTCCAAGATCCACTGCATTTTGTGGTAGTGGATTCCATAACTTAATTTAGATTCTGTGCAATATTGAGTCCATTTCATGGGTGCATGCAGTATGAGGAGATACTTCACATACAAATGGGCTTCACTGGTTACATGGGCCTGGATCACATGTCATGGCTACCCCGGGTTTAAATAAATAAGCCCTGGGTAGCCATGAACAACCGGGAGGGAATGAGTGTGTAGGCACCCAACTGGCAAACTGCAAGAGCAAGCCATGGATTACATGTCTGGCTTCCCCCAACAACCTCCAATTCCAGGTTTACATGTCATGCTAAACAACGAAGGGATGGAGCATCCCTGAGTTGCTTAACAGAGGGAGTAGGCAGGTGGGCACCAATACACTCACTTTAGTATTAACAGCCCATGGCTAATAAACCATGGGTTGCTTTTGATGTGTGAATCAGGTCATACTGGATGCCAAGATGGACAAGCTGATGCCACAGCAGTAGTCTACAGCCCTCTGCTGAGATGTTCCAATGAAGTGTCATTTGCTTTCAGATCCTACTGTTCATGAAGTGCTGTGTGACAGGATCCCCACTTTCACTTAAAATAAAGACAACAGAAGATGAAAAGGGAGCATGACATAGAAATGGGCTGGTAAAGTAGCTCCACAGGAAGTTGTGGATAATTGCATACTGACTCGTATCTAAATTTATCTGACTAATTAATGCTTTCCTTGATAAGTAAAGCAATCTAAGGTCTTTGCTGTCCTGAGTCATTGTCACATGCCTGTACAAGCCAATGACTTCTGATAAGGTTATACCATTGCAAAGATCAACTATTGTCTGTATCCTCATTGTCTCTATTTAAGTGCCAGCTTTGGAAGACCCCTCACTAAGCTGCATTGAGTAATCACTCAAAAAATGTTCAGAAACCGAAATGACCTTATCTTGGTTTAAAAGCAAAACAAAAAACAAGTTCTGCCCTGTGTTATCTATAGATGCCTTGATCCAGCTATGGGTAACACACACATGTACAGATGAAGCAGAGTTCCGTATGTATTTGCCAGCTGGATGGATAATCATAAGAATATAAGAAGAGCCATGCTGGATTGGACCCGAGACCTCTTTAACCCAAGATTCTGTTTCCACAGTGGCCAACCAAATGCCTATGGGAAGCCCACAAGCAGGACATGAGTGCAATACCTTCCCACCCATGATAGGAGAGATTCAGGACAGACCGAAAGAAGTACTTCTTCACACAGCACATAAACTATGGAATTCATTAACACAAGATGTAGTGATAGCCACCAATTTGGATGGCTTTAAAAGGGGGTTAGATAAATCCCTGGAGGAGAAGCTATCAATGGCTACTAGACCTGATGGCTATGTGCTACGGCTCTTCTTATGTTCTTATGTTAACCAGCAACTAGGTAACTGATAATGGAAGTAATATTTAGCCATCATGATTAGTAGCCATTGGCAGCCTTATCCTCCATGGATTTGTCTAATCCCCTTTTAAAGTCATCCAAGTTGACAACCATCACTACATTTTGTGGTAGCAAATTTCATTGTTTACCAATGCATGGTGCTTCCTTTTATCTGTCAGGAATCTCCTACCATTCACCTTGGTTGGATGATTTATTGAATCCAAAGAATTCCTGAATGCTCTAAGGGATTGTCCAGGGGATTGCCTTGTTCACTCACACAGATGACTTTTATTGGGAGAGACAGAACGCATGCAACCATGTTAATTCTCCTTGATTCCTTAGCAGGTTTTGATACTGTTGACCACCTCTGTGGGTTGAGAGTTGCTCCTATCTGCAGGGTAATGTACAGAGGATAGCATTGGTTTACCATACCTGCAAGTTAAGTTGCAGGGTCCCACAAGGCTCAGTTATGTCCCTGACGCTATTCAATATCTACAGTATATGCAGCTGTAGAGGCAGTTCTTAGGAGATTTAGGCTGAAGTTTAGTCAACATGCTCTGTTCCTCTGTATCATCTGAGTTAGGAGAGGCTGTGCAGGCTCTGGACCAGCGTCTAGATGCAGTGATGGGCTGGATGAGGGCCAATAAACTGAGACTGAATCCTGACAAGATAGAAGCACTATAGATAGGTGGTTCCCTTCTCTAGGAATTAGGGAATGCCTATTCTTTGTACTCGTCTTCCAAATGGCAGCTCGTCTTCTTCTTTTCCCCTTTCAGTAGGGGTTCCGCAAGGCTCGGTGCTTGGCCCGCTGTTGTTTTCTTTATACATGATGCCCTTGGGTAATCTTATTCAATCTCATGGCCTCCAATATCATCTGTATGCCGATGATACACAATTATATCTTTCATCTCCGGATCTTTCTCCTGATGTTCATGATCGTATCTCGGCATGTCTTTCAGATATCTCCGCTTGGTTGCTTCATCGTCGTTTGAAACTTAATATGGCAAAGACTGAATTGCTTGTTTTTCCTCCTAAACCTTCTCCTCATCTCTCATTCTCTCTTACTATCAATGATGTTACACTTACTCCAGTCAAGGAAGCTCGTAGTCTTGGCTTTATATTTGATTCCTCGCTCTCCTTTATTCCTCATATTGAGGCAGTAGCTAAATCCTGTCGTTTTTTCCTGAATAATATTGCCAGGATTAGACCATTTTTGTCTGTCTCTTCTGCCAAGACTCTTGTTCATGTATTGGTTATTTCTCGGTTGGACTACTGCAACCTTCTTCTCACTGGCCTTCCTTCTTCTCACATCAGTCCATTGGTTTCTGTTCACCACTCTGCTGCTAAGATCATCTTCTTGGCTCGCCGCTCTGACCATGTTACTCCACTTCTGAAATCTCTTCATTGGCTTCCAATTCACTCCAGAATCCAATATAAACTTCTCCTGTTGACCTACAAAGCTTTTCACTGTCTAGCTCCTTCCTATCTTTCCTCTCTCATCTCACACTATTGCCCCACTCGTGCTCTTTGCTCCTCTGATGCCATGTTTCTCACCTGCCCAAGGGTCTCTACTTCCCTTGCTCGGCTTCGTCCATTTTCTTCGGCTGCCCCTTACGCCTGGAACGCTCTTCCAGAACATTTGAGAACTACAAGTTCAATCGCAGCTTTTAAAGCTCAGCTAAAAACTTTTCTTTTTCCTAAAGCTTTTAAAACTTGATTTTGCTCTGACTTTTATACTGCCTGTTTGGTGCATTCTCTTCCCCTCCTTATTGCTTTATTATGATTTTATTAGAATGTAAGCCTATGTGGCAGGGTCTTGCTATTTATTGTTTTACTCTGTACAGCACCATGTACATTGATGGTGCTATATAAATAAATAATAATAATAATAATTTCCTGACTCCAAGCTGAGCAGAAGTGGAAAAGAGGAGCTGCCCCAGATAGACTGGAAACTACCAAAGAAAGCCAGCAACCAGAGAGTGAGTGATCAAGGCGACCATGGTGGCTACAGAAGCACGGTTTAAACATGCTCACTAAGCATTCACTGCAAAAAGGTTAGCAGCCTAACCATGGCTTAGCGTGTAGCCTGAACAGGCCAATTAAGAACTAGTGGGATGCTCTCATGTCACTGCCTCATTTGCCTGAGGTTCAATGCATAGCAACCTGATATAGTCAGATATCCCTGACTATAGGGATATAGAGACTATATCCCTATAGTCACCCCAATTTTTTGGGCAGGGGGAATCCAATATATAGATGGCACCGAATTCTACAAGCTTTCAGTGCCAACTCAAGACCTATTTGTTCACTCAGGCTTGTAACTGAATTTGTGTTGCTGCCACCTTGTAAACTGTTATTCATCTCTGGTGGATATTTGTATGATTTTATGGCATTTTATTGGTTTGTACCCTTTTATAATGAAAAGCCGGTAATAAATTTCACAAATAAGTACATAATAAATAACTGAGGCATGCATTATTTCTTGGGTTACTGTATCTACATCTTCTCTACCCTGCGTCCTCTCTATCCTGCCATAAAGTCTCACCTCTGTGTCCCAGAGTAACTCCTGCCACAGCCTAGCAACATCAGCTGCCTTCCAAGAAAAAACAATTGTCTTGAAATGTTCCCATAGGGACTCTAATAAAATAGCTATTCGGTGTCCACAGTAATTTGCCATCATTATCTGTCATTAATACAACATCCCAGGAAGATAGGTCATTATTATAAGTGTTAAATAGAGGAGAGACTCATGAACAAAAGGACAATACTTTGCCTAGAGCTGCCAAGCAAATGCATGAATCAACAAGAACTTGACCCTAGATGTCCCAGGATTAAACCCCGTTTTAGAAAATCTATTCTCTTGGGAATGGAAAAGGCTGACTAAGTAAGTCACGATGGCTGTGATCCTAAATATATTTATACAGAAGGAAAGGCCATGTCACATGAGGTAAATTTCCTACAGGAGATTTGCAAACATGAGAATGCCGGATGAATCCCTCACATAGGCCCTTTCTACACCATACAGGTGTAGAGGAGGGGGCGACCCCGGACTTACCTCCTTCCAGGATTGTCCCCCATCTTCAAACGGCCAGCGCGACATCCGGGTTGGGAGGAGGGATGTTGCATGAGTTGAGGCGGCCATTTTTTAAAAAGTTACAGGACCTGGAGCGTGCTCACGCTCCAGCAAAAGGTACATGGAAAAAGGGAAAAAAATGCTCCCACTCCCCTACCCACCCCCAATTCCTCCCAGCCCGGCTCCTTCCCTCTGTTGACCCCCACTATTCATGGGGAGAAGGGAAGAAGCTGGGATGGGTAGACGCACACCTCCCATGGTCTTGGGATGATCCCAAGACCGTGAGAGGAATCAGGATTTCCCAGGGTTTTCCCATTATTTATCCTTGGGGAAACCCATGCCCATCTGCCCCTGCCCCTTGGAGTCCCTGTGCATCATTTGGACGCACAGGGACTCGGACGTGACCAGCCCGGATTTTAGGTCTGGTGTAGAATGGCCAGAGTGTGTTATATGAACCCCTGTGCAGGCATTCATCCTATCATGTAAAAGCTTACGTGTGTAGGGAATGAAGAGGCACATATGCTGGCCTTGCCCACAATATCTGTGTGTGAACTTTGGCTCTGCCCCATCCAGCTCTGACTTTCTTGTATTGAGCTGGAAGACGTGGCGGTGGTTTCTTTGTATGTTTGATAAGACGCCCCTTCACACTTTCCATTTCAACATGGGGTTGGAGTAGGGGAGTGGCCCTGCCGTCCCTAGACATTTGAGACTTCAGATGTTAGACTTAACACCTGCATAATGCTTAATGCAAATGTGAACTTTTCTACATGAGGCATTCCTTGTGTGCTCATCGTTCCCTACTCCTGGTTGTTTATAGTAGGGGTGTGCACGGACCCCCCAATCCGCTTCTTGGCCCAATCCGGAAAATCCAGATTGGGCCCGATCCTCTTTGCGCTGCTCCGCCAGTCTCCTGCTCCGCTCTGCGGAGCGAGATCCGGCTTCGCCGCCGTCGCTACATGGACGGCGGCAGCTGCGCAAGATAAGCCACAACCACCCCTGCCCCCTTACCTGCATCCGTCACAGGCTTCCGTCACATTGCATCCGTCACATTGCAGCCCCGGTTGAAGCCAGTTGGAGCCGGAAGTCAATTGAAGCCCGTGACGGAGGCAGGTAAGCGTCCCTCCTCCCTGCTCCCTTACCTGGCACCGCCACCGCCGCCGCTGCATGGATGGCGGTGCCAGCGGTGCCAGGTAGGCCAGCCCCCTGCCCCTGCCCCCACCCTCTTACCTGCATCCGTCGCGGGCTTCAATTGAGGCCCCGGTTGAAGCCGGAAGAGGCCTTGGCCTTCACTTCCGCCTTCAACCGGGGCCTCAATTGAAGCCTGCGACGGAGGCAGGTAAGCGTCCCTCCTCCCTGCTCCCTTACCTGGCACCACTGCCGCCACCGCCGCATGGATGGCAGCACCGGCAGTGCCAGATGAGTCCCCCTCCGCCCCCACTTACCTGCAGGCGAAGCTCCGGATTGGGGTGATCCTCTTCGCCTCGATCCGCAGCCCCCCTGACTCCCTTCGCCTCTGCCTTTTCCGGAGGCGAATTAGGCTGCCTCGCTCCTGCTTATCTGAGCTGAAGAGAAGCGGGGCACATCCCTAGTTGATAGGTTCTTTAGACAATGTTGTGACGCTGCAGTTTTGCTTCTGTTTTTAAACAGCATTTTCAGTGTGTTTGTTTTAGAGCAGGGAAATGTCGTATTGCTTGTCAAAGAGAAAAAAATGCATTTTCCACTTGTGCATCTGTGCTATTCCAACCTACCACAGTGCCACCTAGAGGTTATGTAGTGGAAAAACCAGAAAAGGAAATGCTATTCATGTAGCACTCAGATCTAAATTCTGCAATGAAAATGAAAGTAGATACAGCAGGTTAACAGCCTCATGTTGAAAAGCTCTGTGTCTGTTTCAGAAGCTCTCATCATGCATTACTGATGTGAAGGGAGCAACGTGATTAATGAGGGGTGGGCTTAGCCCCCCACCATATCATGGATGCTGCCTAGCCCCACCTCCAGACATCCAGGCATTAGCAAGGCCCTCTGTAGTGAGGAAGCCTATCTGCTGGCTGGAGAATGCTGGGAGTTGTAGGGCTTTTTTCTGTCTCAACATACTTAAGTTTGCAATCTCAGTCCAATCTGGAACAGATCAGCAGGTGGAGAGATATCTAAGGTGCTGAACCCTAGCCCCAAATATTATCAGCACCTTGGATAGCTCCTTTAGAGTTATGGCTGGTTCTGAGTGAAACCCAGAAGAGATTCACCACCTAGGAGCCACCAGCCTCCACTGGCTGCACCTGCTAATGTTTTCCCTCTGACCGGCAGCTCTTAAAGACATAGGAGCCCTGCCAGGAATTAAAAAAAAGAAGCTTCCAGCCACTATATATGTTAAAGAGGGCTCTCTCTTTTTCTCATATATATATATATATATATATTGAATGAATATGAAAAGTGGAATAGTGCAGCAGCTATGCAAACGAGCTTTGAATCAGAAAGTCCTCAGTTAAAAAATCACCTCTGCCTTTAACTGACTACATAATGATAATAACGATAACAACAACAACAACAACAACAACAACAACAACAACAACAACAACAACAAGGCAAGCCACTCTTTCTCAGCCTCAGTCTCACTATCTTCAAAATGGGGGATAATAATACTGATATATTTTACAGGATTGTTTTAAGATTTGTCAATTAGATCATGCATATGAAGTGCTTTCAATGCTTGAAAGTGCTATACAAATGCTAAGTATTATCATTACGTCTGTAATTGTCTGAGAAGAGGAATATTTCCATTTTAGAGAGGGAGCAGCAAGCAAATACATTGGAAATAAACGGTTTCAAAATAAATAAATAAATAAATAAATACATTGTTTTGTTTTCCATTGACAGAGGTTGACAAGGAAAAGGAGAATTTTGTTTTGTCTTTTCTGAAAGATTCTCATCTAGGATTATATCATAAAAGGGATTACGTAATAACCAATGCTTCAGTTTTGATCCTATCATGATTCCCATGGGAGAAAATGTACACATGAGTAATTGGGCTGCAGATCTGAGCCTGGAAACAACACAGAGACACTCGAGATCAATGGTCCTCAGCCTTGGGTCCCCAGATGTTGTTTGATTGCAACACCCATCATCCCTGACCATTGCCCATACTGGGTTGGGATGATGGAAGTTGGAGTACAAGGATACCTGGGTATCCAGAATTGGGAAGGCTGCTCTAAATTATCAGATACAGCTAAAGTAAGTTATGAAAACAATAAAGTTGTTTAATTGCTTTCAGTGGGATTTATTTTGACCAACTGAATTTAGGGCCTATTGATTTCAGTAGAAGTCATTGTCTATGACTTAGACTTACACAAGCCTTCTAAACCTGGGTTAGCTGACATTCTCTTGGGATGGACTACCTTTATAGCTGGATTGAAGCTGGTGAACTGTGCAAAGCTACACATGTCTGCTCAGAAGAAAGCCCCATTGAGTTCAATGGGGCTTGCTCCACTGATCATGTAGTTTTAGGCTTAAAGCATCATCCAGAATGCTGTGCCTTTAAAAAGGATCCAACTCAACCTTGATCTCTAAAGTTGATTGAGGAACTGAGATATTTAAAATGGGTGAATCACATTATGTAATCCAGCCAGCTAACCAAAGGAAGGGGCGTGTCCTAGAGTCCTATAAAACAGAAGGAAGTAGTAGTAGTAGGCAAGCTCATTTTACAAAGATCATTCTAGAAGGCTGACTTACAGAAGTTTTAGGGTAGTGCTACAAGTTTCTTGAAGCGATTTAAGGCAATATTTGAATACTTTCTTTTTTTGTTATCTTTTAATCCTCAAGGAGGGAGGGGAGATTATGCTGTAGAGGCAGAGTTTTTATTAGAAAGGGAGCCTTTAGGATAGAAGCTTGAACAGCACTGAGGTTTTCTTAACACTAGAAGCTTAAGTACTGAAACATGCTGGGGTCTTGAACTCCTATATTGTAGAAAAATAACCTTCGTATGAAGCTCTTTCATCATGGGGGAAGTCTTGGTCAGTTTGCTCTCTTCTAAGGAGGGGAAGGGACAATGGTGCATCCGTTACTAATAAGGAACTTCTAAAAGCATGACTGGCTGAACAAGCACTTTTTTTTTCCAAATCCCAGCGAGGTTGGGGAGGCAATACTAATTAGTTACCTAGGAAACAGCTGCATGCTTGCACTTTTAAAGAGAACAAGCTTCGAGAGAGGTAACTAGTGTTTGTTGACAGAAACAACAGACGCAAGCATTTGGTTTCTCTATATTGGCCGGAGTCTGTGGTTCTCGCTCATCTCCATTTTTCCGCTAAGTGGGGCCAATTATGGAAACCTGGTTGTTTCAGCAGTGGGAAATCCTAATGATCCGTAAGGTGGCAGTACTTGTGTCATTATGTAAACCAAACACAAGGGGGCATTCTCTGTGTATTATTATTATTATTATCTTATCTTTATAACCCACCTTTTTCCCAGTACTGGGACCCAAGGTGGTTTACTAGTTCAAAACATGTACAATTAAAATACATAAATAGAAATTTACAGAAGTGAAATAGAATTAAATCTGCAGTAAAATTAAAAACATGTTAAAAAGTAGAGTGCGTTCTTCTCTTCAGACAAACTCAAAAGGTCATAATGAATTTTGGGGTGTGTTAAAACTTTTCACAAGCCAAACATTAAGCAGAAAAGAGATGAGGTGGGGAGGAAGAGGCATGTTGCTGAGCAAGGTGAAACGGCCCCTCTGCAGCCTTCTCTAAAAAGAGGTGTTATTATGCAGGCTTTTCTAGCCTGAGAGCAAAAAGGAGAGGGCTTACCTAGGGCATGTACTAATGTACACGGAAGGTCCTGCATTAAATTCCCAGCATGTCTAGTTAAAGAACTGATAGAAAAGAACTTTGCCAGAGACCCAGGAGAGCTGTTTGCAATCAGGAGGAGATTATTCAGGGCTGTTTGCCTCAGTGGGTTGGCTTGGTTTAAATGTTCTCCCTACCTCCTCCAAGCAGACATCAGTTCCAGGGGTGCAGTGCTTTACCCGACTTCTGTTCCCTTTGGAAGGAGGTCACTGGAAGTTTGTGGCATTTTTAAAAACTGCTTCTGAACAAGGTGTATAGTCTGAGTACAGATGTAGCCAACAGATAGCCAAAGTTCAGTGCTCTCTCATCGGATCTTCAGAGGGGCAATTAACACCTCAGAATGCTGTTAGCTTAGAGAACTCATTATCTCTGTGCCTCCCAGCCTCTCCCAAACTCTCCGTTCAGCAGGTAGTTTGCTCCCTTCTCCCTAGCTAGAAGGGGGGATTGGGAATGAGTTATCTCCTCTAACCATCACCTAGACTTTTTGAGGCAGTCTACATGTAGTGTAGTGTTGCAATCAAAGGATATGCAGCTCAGCTCAGCCTACTGACCATTTAAGAAACATTGCAGTCACTCTGGCTCCATTAATCTCATTCTATTAATAACCCCCCCCCCTAAAAAAAACTGAAAACTTTTTCAAAAGGTTATTGGATTGCACAAAGAAACCTAGGGGCTCTTCCTCTTGAAACGATGTTGGCCCTCGTTTGGTTCTGTAGTGAAATAGACAAATTCAATTGTCAAATAGATTCATTTGGGGGGTTTTTATCCTGGATTTGTTCCAGGAAACTCAATGTGACATGAGTTTCCCTCCACCACTCTGTTTATCCCCACAACAACCCTGCAAGGTAGGTTAGACTGAGGCACAGTGATTGGCTCAAGATCACCCAGCAAGTTTCGTGGCTGTGGGAAGATTTCAACCAATCTCTTTCCCATCCTAATCTGGCACTCTAACCGTGCCACCACTTGAATTCATCTGTGCTCTGCCTTTTGGTCCCACCTCACACACAGTCTATTGAGAGCTAGCATAGCAGCTCTTCGTTGTTTATTCGTTCAGTCGCTTCCGACTCTTCGTGACTTCATGGACCAGCCCACGCCAGAGTTTTCTGTCGGCTGTCGCCACCCCTAGCTCCCCCAAGGTCAAGTCTGTCACCTCCAGAATATCATCCATCCATCTTGCCCTTGGTCGGCCCCTCTTCCTTTTGCCTTCCACTTTCCCTAGCATCAGCCTCTTCTCCAGGGTATCCTGTCTTCTCATTATGTGGCCAAAGTACTTCAGTTTTGCCTTTAATACTATTCCCTCAAGTGAGCAGTCTGGCTTTATTTCCTGGAGTATGGACTGATTTGATCTTCTTGCAGTCCAAGGCACTCTCAGAATTTTCCTCCAACACCACAGTTCAAAAGCATCTATCTTCCTTCGCTCAGCTTTGCTTATGGTCCAGCTCTCGAAGCCATAGGTTACTACGGGGAATACCATTGCTTTAACTATGCGGACCTTTGTTGTCAGTGTGGTGTCTCTGCTCTTAACTATTTTATCAAGATTTGTCATTGCTCTCCTCCCAAGAAGTAAACGTCTTCTGATTTCCTGGCTGCAGTCAGCATCTGCAGTAATCTTTGCGCCCAGAAATACAAAGTCTGTCACTGCCTCCACGTTTTCTCCCTCTATTTGCCAGTTATCAATCAAGCTGGTTGCCATAATCTTGTTTTTTTTGAGGTTTAACTGCAACCCAGCTTTTGCACTTTCTTCTTTCACCTTCGTCATAAGGCTCCTCAGCTCCTCCTCGCTTTCAGCCATCAATGTGGTGTCATCTGCATATCTGAGATTGTTAATGTTTGTTCCTGCGATTTTAACTCCAGCCTTGGATTCGTCAAGCCCAGCACGTTGCATGATGTGTTCTGCATACAAGTTGAATAGGTAAGGTGAGAGTATACAGCCCTGCCATACTCCTCTCCCAATCTTAAACCAGTCCGTTGTTCCGTGGTCTGTTCTTACCGTTGCTACTTGTTCGTTATACAGATTCCTCAGGAGGCAGACAAGATGACTTGGTATCCCCATATCACCAAGAACTTGCCACAGTTTGTTATGATCCACACAGTCAAAGGCTTTAGAATAGTCAATAAAACAGAAATAGATGTTTTTCTGGAACTCTCTGGCTTTCTCTAAAGCAGCAGCAGTTAGCATTTGTATATCACTTTGGAGCAATTATTAATTCCTAGCTGCTATGCTAATTGCAAAGTCTCCAGTTCAAATCTTGCCATGGACTCCTAGGTGGTCTTTCTCTCTCTGCTTTATTCTCCCCTTCATCTGCAATATGATCTCTGTTAAAGACTACATACATGAAGCACTTTGGACATGCTTCAGAGTGATATACAAATGCTAACTGCTGCTGCTTTAAGTTCCCAACAGCTCCTTGGCAACTCCCCCGCCCTTGCTTTCACAGAGGTGGTACACCCAGATTTTCTGCAAAATCCATTTGAATTTTGTTTTTCTAGTTGTTATCACCTCAGATGTACATATTAAGCTGAAGAGCTTTGAAGATGTTGTCTGCATAATAGCTTGCAAATACCATCAGCATGTTATTTAAGAACATTGTGTACTATAAAAGCTGATGCTGGGGGATGAAACGAACGTGTGCATTTTTGGAGCACAATACCACTGTAAGAATAGTACACCGGACGTGTTGCTGACTCACATAAGAACAAACTGTGCTGAATACATCCTTGTGTTTTAAAAGCTTTTTTTCCCTTCTAGTGGAAAGAACTTCTCGTAGAAAGAGTAGTGATAGGCTGCTAGCAGAAGGAATAGTAAGGGAATTTCTGTCTTCCACTTTCTTTGGGAAGAAATAGGAAGCATGTTACATTTCCCAGGACCCTTTAAATATGAATTTACCTGATCACATGAAATTAATGAATAGAACTTTCTGAAATAAAACATTTTGTGTACAGGTCTCTACTTGTGTTCTTAAATAAGACAAGCACAGTCACTTTAGCATACTGATTCTGGTAGCTTATTTATTTATTTATTACATTTCTGTACTGCCCAATAGCCAGAGCTCTCTGGGCGGTTCACAATTAGAATTCTCTATTTAAAAGATCCAACTTGTTATCCTTACCTTTCCAATAATAAATTGACTTTCTTTTGACCTATATCTCTAAATGATCCAGTCTCCATTTTCAGGTTTAGATCTTAAATCTGCAGTAATAGCTATATAAGATTATAGCTCCCATTAATATATTCTATAATGGATGTATTTATACATTATGTCCCTTAAAAATTATATTCCTAAAATACATTGATGGAGGTGCCATGATCAAGGCAAGAGGAAACCATATAGAATTATTCCCTGGAGGGAAACCACAGAACTTACTTCCTTTTTCACCTTTATTCTAAGCACTCAAAGCAGTCTTCACTCTTAACATTGTCAGATTAATATTTTCTTTTGTTCTTTGGCCCATGGTTAGTATTCATGTGTCATCCCAATTCTTGCAGTTCATATGCCCTTCAGAATTTTTGTAATCCATTTTAGGATTGGCGGCATTTGTGCAGCATAGTACTAATAGAGAAACCTCCTTCCTTTCATATAATGTCATTATTCACAAGAGCCAGAGTGGTGTAGTGGTTAAGAGTGTTGGACTAGGACTTGGGAGATCTGGGTTCTACTTCCCAATAGACCATGAAGCTCACTGGTTGACTTTGAGCCAATCATTGACTATGAGCTTCATCTACCTCAACTTCTACATACCTTTTAGATTCCTACACAATGATTGTGTCAAACTGCTCTGCTGAAGGAGATGAGAAGGGGAAGGAGGGCCATTACATCAGCCCTGCTGAAAGACTTAATGTTTCCCTCCTTCCTCAATACTCCTTTTTCTTTGTGTGTTGTGACTTTTAGACTGTAAGTCTGTGGACATGGACTGTCTCCTTATATTGATTTATTTGTAAGATGCTCTGGAAGAATTTTGGCTGAGGAGCAAGACTAACAATACTCAACAAATAAGTAAATAATAGCAAATAAATCCTCTCAGGCTATGCCTCTTTCCTTCTCGGAGAACCAGACTAAACAATGCTAAAAAGCATGCAACCTCATACACAGACAATTGTTTTATACAACCCAAGTAAATAGTTTTCTATAAGACAGATAAGTCAACCAATTTGTTTTTCACAAGTCTTTATGCAAAAACAGTTGGTAGGTTCTTTACAAGACAGATAAGTTAACTGAGTTGTTTTTCACAAGTCTGATAACAGGCATCCGTTTTTTCTCCGGTTTCATCATATATTAGACTTCATCAGAAAAAAAACAGTTCCATTATCGCCGTGAACGAGCAATGCCATGGGAGTAAAAGGGTTTGCAGTTCACCTCTGGCATGCACTCAGCCTTGGAATGAATACGTTCTGTCAGTCAAGCAGGGAAGAGGGGTGGGGAGGAAAGGGAAGTATCTTGGTTCTGGTTCAAGCGGGAATAAGAGTAAGTGTTATAGAGATAGAGAGACAAGTCTGGAGTGGAGATCAAATTAAAACAAAAACAACAATTAAAGAAAAATGGCAAATCTCAGGACACTAACATTAAATGTAAAGGGACTTGGGAATGTAGTAAAAAAGGAGAGGATAACACATTATATTAAGGAAAATAAGCTTCATGTGGGGTTTTTTTTACAGGAAGTGCATAAAGTAGCAGAAAAGATATCATTATTAAGAGACAAGTGGTTTGGCACTCAGATTGTGGCTTTGGGCAATTCTAAATCCAGGGGAGTTGCTGTTATCCTCAGTTCATAGATTGGTTTTGAAATTACCAAAATATTAAAAGATAAAGAAAGTAGATTTGTGTTTGTTGATGGGAAACTGGAAGGAGACAAATTAATAACATTGGGGTCAATTTGTGCACCAAACACTGGGCAATTAAAATTTATAAATAAATTTTTAAAAAAGGTCAAAACATTCTCCCAAGGGGAGTTGATATTAGGGGGTGATTTAACCTGGAATATGCAAGGTCTTACAAGTAAAGATCTTGAAAAAGCTGGGAAGGAACAAGAAACAGGGTTAAATAAAGGGAAATGGAAACAACAATTAAAGTTATTAAGAGTCTTTTGGAAATGGGATGTCTGGGATTTATGGGGGGAAACCCACCCAGGTGATCGAAGTTTTACTTATGTATCAGCCAGTTATGCTTCAATGACACGAATAGATTACTTATTAGGTTCCCCTAAAGTTTTGCAACAGACAGTAGCAGTAGATATCAGCCAAATTAGAATTACAGACCATGCTCCCGTAGTTGAAACTCTAGGACCCCTACGCTGCACTCAGACTACCCCTACATGAACATTCAATTCTAATTTAATGATGGATAACAGTATTAAAATGAGGATATCTGAAGATCTAATTCATTACTTTTGGGGAAATGAAAAAGGAAGCATTTCAAGAAGCCTCCTTTGGGACACAATGAAGGTGGTAATGAGGCGCCACTGTATGAAAGCAGGGGCAATTCTAAAAAGCAGAAGAGTAATGGCAGGGGCGAACATTAAAAAGGAAATGGAGCAGTTCTAAGATGAATATAAGAAATCAGGGTTTGCAGACTTAAATAGTTGAATGTATTGTTATTAGTTAAAACCCTCCAAAAGGAGTTTTTTCTCAATCTCCGCCAAGCAATCCAAAATGCTTCAACGTTGGCAAGTACTGTATAGTAGGGCTGTGCACGGACCCCCCGATCCACAACTTTCAGATCTGGTCCGCTCTGCTTTGGGACGATCCGCCTCCGGTCCAGTCCACAGCGGATCCGGAGCTCCGCGTTTTCCCCCCATAGATTTGCATTGAAAATGTCAAGCGCCTATAACTCTTTTAGCGTTCAATTTAGAAACATGAAGATAGGCACCAGGAGAGCTTCTAAATACATCTTTAGGCATGGCCACTTTGAAGGAAATTGGATCATGCCCTGATTTACGGTGAATTTTTAAAAGATTTCCCCAATTTACAGAAATGCATGTACGTCATTTTTCCAGATACACATATGCAACTGTGCACCATGAGAGCTTCCACATAGATCCTTATTCATGCCCATTTTGAAGGAAATCCAATCATGCCCTGATTTTGGGGGAAATTTTAAAGTTAAACCTAAATCAGAATCTTCCTCTCAGGTAACCATGTTAAAAATGAACACAGGGAACTTCAAGATAGAAAATTATTAAACTGGGTGAGCGTACAGCACATAGCTGTTCATGGGATAAACAACTCAGACCGTGCGTTGCCACGCTTGGGTTGCAATACTTCTAAAAACTTAATTTCTTTCATGCCATCCACTCATTTCAAAGTGCTATAACGTGTTGGTTTTTCAAGGTGCACACACACACACCTTCATCACAGTTCACACACTCCAGGGTATGCCCAGCCAATAATTGTAATTACAATAACAATAATAATACTAATATAATAATATATTATATAATATTATTAGCCCTAAATGGTTTGGGTCCAGGTTACCTGCGGGATCGCCTTCTCCCAAATAGTCCGCCCCACACACTCAGGTCCTCTGGGGTGAACTTACTTCAGTCAGCTAAAACTAGGCTGACATCAGTTTCCCAGAGGACCTTTTCTTCTGTCGCCCCCAGATTGTGGAATGGCCTGCTGGAGGAGATTCGTAAAATTAACACTGTGTGATTTTAAGGCAGCTTTAAAGACTAGCCTTTTCCGGCAGGCCTATCCAGATCAATGTTAAATCATGATTTTTTAAGATGTATTGATTCCTGTTCTAATGTTGTTCCCCGCCTCGATCCAAAGGGAGAGGCGGGTAAGAAATAAATTTATTATTATTAATAATAATCACAACAACAAGAAGAATTAGAACAAATAGGCTGTCTGACTTTATTACCAGTAAGGGGAAAGTGAACGTGCCCAGTGGGACAGTGTGGATTGTGCCACCAGTCGTTCAGCCAGTCCTGTCTAGGTGCCTGCCTTTGAGAAGTCGCATCACACATCAGCTTGTGCAAATTAAATTTCCTCTACATATATGCAAGTGAAAAAAAAAGCCAAGGGCAAGGGGTGGAAACAGATATGTCTTAGAAAACATTTATTTGTATTTGCCAATGTGTTGCAGACTTAGGAAGTCCTTCTTCAGGGCAATTCAAGTAAGAGTATAATTTCAATTTTCTCCAGAACAAAATGATCTCTTTTGTATGTTTTTTTTTCCCACCAGATCTTTTTGTTTGTCCAGGCTTTTTAGTCCTTTGGTTTCAAAACCAATGTCGGTGCGCATATTAGACTTTTGGAGTGCTGCTGGCTTTCACTTATATTTTTTACTTATATTTTTTACTCCCCCTCAAAAGAGAAACAAAAGCTTTTGTGTATATATTTTATGGTTTTAAATATCATTTTGTGAACTGTCCAGAAAGCTTTGACTCTTGGGCAGTATTAAAATAAATAAATTTAATTGAACTATTAAGTATAATTTCTGAGAAAGCAGCTATAAAATCTTCTGAAGCTCTGCTTAGAGTGGTTTTCCTTTGATGCGGTGTGGCCTTGAGTTTTAAGAGGTCTAGATTTCTCATTTAAGTAGTTGTACTTGTTACCTTGGAGAGGAGAAAGAAGCAACAGAATGCAGAACTAGTGCCTTTTGTAATCAGACATGGCCTTTTTCATAATACAGGACAGCCTGGAGTAAAAAGCCCAGTTCTTAATAACACTAAGCTATGGTTAGGGCTGCTAATCCTTTTCTAGCAAGTGGTTATTGAGCATGATTAAACCATGTTTATGTAGCCACCACAGTTAGGAAAAAAGCCATTCACATGCCATGCTAAGCCACCATGGTTAGCTCAAAATGCTTAACCATCATGGCTTAGCTGTCTGAACAGGGGCAGTCTATCATGGACAGGGTGCAGGCATTTAAATACACCACCAGATAGTCATAAGGTTTAAAAAGTGGCATAATGGAAGGCCCACATGGAAGAGCATGAATGTCCAAAGGACATTTGAAAATCCAGAGTTGCAATCTGTAATTTTATCCCTGAGATTTTTGACCACCAAATACTTTACATTTAGACTAGAAGTGTGATTGCTTTTTGCACTGCAGAAAATATTTTTCATAGTAAATACTGAGATTTCTGTGGTACACATTGGATAAAGCCTTTCTGAATTTCATAGTTCTTATATGCAGATTTTATAAGATCATAAAGAATTAATAAATTCAGTTCATTGACTGATAAGACTTAAGTATCATTAAGCTTTTCAGGCATTCCTGCCACAAGTTTAATGAAAGGGTATTTACAAAAGAGTTCTCTGTATAATGGAAGTCAACCATAATACCAAACAATATTTTCAAGCATAACTGAAAGCGTGCTATGAAGATTGTCCATATGGGAGAAGGTGATTGCTTGGTCCTGCTAGAATGACTAAGAATGGATGTTGCGATCAGATATCCATTGCAAAAGCCATGAAGAACAGTCTTAACCCTTTCAGTAATTAACCAGTTGTAATACCACATTGAGTGTGTGTTCGTTACTCCTCAGAATAGCTCCTTGCTGGACCACTATCTTTGAGGTTTCAATCTAAAGAAGTATAGGAAGGGAGAAGGCAATGTGATTCCACTGAACCATGCTTGGTCTGCTGCCACCAACCACCACTGGTACCACACTTGGAAATGGAGACAGACCTGCCCCTGGGTGCAAGGAATAGACACCAAACCAGCTCTCCCAATTCCTTGAGTTCAAGCAAATAAAGATTAGTAGTGCCAACCACAGGAATATGCTGGGTTCACCGCTGATCCAGATGGAATTAACAGCACAATTCTTAGAGACAGGAAGCTTATTTACAAGTGAGGGATATGGGTGTGGGAGAGATACACCAACAAAGGAGATCTATAATACATCAGAGTTGGAAACTCACATAGTACCTTCACTGTGATACATATCAATGTTTCCATCAATTTTTCTATTATCAGCTGACTGAGAATAAAGTATCCATCATGCCCCTTTGAGTTATGGGCTATAAAAGTGCAACCTTTGACTTGTATGCTGTCCATGAAGGTCTGGATCAACTCAGACACGTTTCACCCTTAAACTCACACGTTTGGCTTGCCAAGGCTCACAGGCTTACATCCCCATGCCCTCTCAAACAACGCTTTCTCTCCTTACTCGTACACGGTTCATTTTTAATGCCTTCTACTGCTTCACCCACAAATGCCTTTGCAAAACAGAAATTAGGAACGAGAAAACCTGAAGATTGATGGGCTTCAAAATAATAAAACACCTTTTTTACAGACACTTCAGGCTTCTTAAGATAGGACATAATGATTTTCACCCACTATGATACACCCGCAACAGACCATGCACTGCCTTCCTAGACAATGATCAAATTTCTGGAAAGCTTGGCAGTGAGCCCAATAAATTCTAGAAACATAATTTACTTTATTCACTAGTGCCAGTTTTTTATGCCTACTTAAGCAGGCCCTGGATCTACAGAACAATTTATAATGTAAAACAATTTAAAATAGTTAAAAACAGTTAAATATAAAAGACCCAATCAAACAACAAAATGTAAAAAGCCCAATCATGTGCTGTCAGATACCTAAATATGACCATGCAAACACTGGCAAGGGTTAAATACTGGAAAGGATCAATTCCTGGGTTGATAACCCTAGTTTATGACTGCTATTGCTCATGACTTAATACCTTTGTGACCCCTTTGATTTACACTGTCTGGTTTCCACACTAGAAGCTCCCTTGTTGGCTATTTATCATTCTACGTCCTGGTACTGATGTTTCCCAGAATGTTAAGTATCACAACAAGATTCCCACAGAGCTGTACTTGGAAAAGCACTTTAATCTAGGCATGAGAGGGCTTGGGTATTGGAATATAATAATGAAAACGTAATGCAGAATATCCTTTGAGCAGCAGAATATCCTTTGATGCATTTGATCATGGGATCTCCTAAATGCTTAGCTAGGTCAGGCTGAGCAACATAGGTTCTAATATTTGCCACGCTATTTTTTCCCCACCATAGGATGCCATCCCATTAGAGGATAGCATTGGACACAGCTCTGCCAAAAGTATTCATTAAATCTGAAGGGTGATTTTCTTATGACAATACATCTAGAAAATAATCAGCAGCCTTGAAATCCTCACCCTTTGAAGCATACTGAATCTGGGTCAGAAACAAATCCTGTCAGACTAATTTGATCTCATTTTTTGACCGGATAACCTCCCTTGTGGACTGTGGGAATGCTGTGGATGTCATATATCTTGACTTCAGCAAAGCTTTTGACAAAGTACCACATGACATTCTGATTAACAAACTAGCTAAAAGTGGGCTAGATGGAACAACTATTAGGTGGATCCACAGTTGGCTACAGAATCACACTCAAGTGGAACCTTCTCAAACTGGGGAGAGGCAATGAGTGGGGTGCCGCAGGGCTCAGTCCTGGGCCCAGTGCTCTTCAACATCTTTATTAATGATTTGGATGAGGAGGTGCAGGGAACGCTGATCAAATTCGCAGATGACATCAAATTGGGTGGGATAGCTAGAGAGGTCCGCTTGGCGCCTACACTGTACTGCTTTCGTCGCCAGCTGAAGACCTTTTTATTCACTCAGTATTTTAACACTTAATTTTAACTTAAATTTAAATTTTACTGTTTTAACTCTGTATTTTAATCCTATATCAACTTTGCTGTGTGGTTTTATCCTGGTTGCGCTTTTTATACTGTATTTCGTAATTGTGTTTTAAACTGTTGGGTGTTTTACTGTGGTTTTAATTTTTGTGAACCGCCCAGAGAGCTTCGGCTATTGGGCGGTATAAAAATGTAATAAATAAATAAATAAATAAATAAATAAAATAGCTAATACCCTGGAAGACAGAAACAAACTTCAAAGTGATCTTGATAGGCTGGAGTGCTGGGCTGAAAACAACAGAATGAAATTTAATAGGGATAAATGCCAAGTTCTACATTTAGGGAATAAAAACCAAATGCACAGTTACAAGATGGGGGACACTTGGCTCAGCAATACTACAAACGAGAAAGATCTTGGGATTGTTGTAGATCACAAGCTGAATATGAGCCAACAGTGCGATATGGCTGCAAGAAAGGCCAATGCTATTTTGGGCTGCATTAATAGAAGTATAGCTTCCAAATCACGTGAGGTACTGGTTCCTCTGTATTCGGCCCTGGTTAGGCCTCATCTAGAGTATTGTGTCCAGTTCTGGGCTCCACAATTCAAGAAGGACGCAGACAAGCTGGAGCGTGTTCAGAAGAGGGCAACCAGGATGATCAGAGGTCTAGAAACAAAGCCCTATGAAGAGAGACTGAAAGAACTGGGCATGTTTAGCCTGGAGAAGAGAAGATTGAGGGGAGACATGATAGCACTCTTCAAATACTTAAAAGGTTGTCACCCAGAGGAGGGCCAGGATCTCTTCTCGATCCTCCCAGAGTGCAGGACAAGGAATAACGGGCTCAAGTTAAAGGAAGCCAGATTCCGGCTGGACATCAGGAAAAACTTCCTGACTGTTAGAGCAGTGCGACGGTGGAATCAGCTACCTAGGGAGGTTGTGGGCTCTCCCACACTAGAGGCATTCAAGAGGCAGCTGGACAACCATCTGTCAGGGATGCTTTAGGGTGGATTCCTGCATTGAGCAGGGGGTTGGACTCGATGGCCTTGTAGGCCCCTTCCAACTCTGCTATTCTATGATTCTATGGGTCTTCTCTTGTGTTCTATGCATGTCAGCCACCAAATTGGAGAGGGTAAGAATCTCAGACACTGTGAGACAGTTGTTTGGCTCAGGAATAGCAATGGTGCCCTCATACAGGATCAAATCAAGTCATTTCTGAACTTGGACCCATGTCCCAGTTTGTACAAGCCAAAGACCTTCACTTAGTGATGGGTTGGCTAAAGTCTGAAAAGCTGAGATGGAAGCCTACCTGGAATAAGTCAATAAAACACCTTTAACAGCAGGGCTGTATCTTCGATGGTGGTGTGATGCTACAGTCCAGGAGACTACAGTAGTACAAGTATGACCATCCATCAAACTCCTAAGCCCTGCCCACTGACAGGTGCCCCTCCCCCTTTTAGACTGGATGTCCCGTCTTAGACAGAAGTCCCGCCGCCGAAAGTCCCACCTTCGGAAAGTGTGGTCACCTTACGTGGATCACATGATCCCAACCGGGTCATGTGACCCCTCTAGGGTTGCGTCAGACCGCCCTCGACCAATAGGAAGGGGATTTAGAGCCCTAACCCTTACGGGATTGGAGAAATCCCCCCTAGATTGATATCTTGATGCCGATTGGTCCAAAGAGGGTCATGTGACCCCTCTAGGAAAGCGGAAGGCCGCCCTCGACCAATAGGAAGGGGTTTTAGAGGGTGCACGTGGTCCTGTAAGGCCAACCCCCTCGCTCTAGACGCGTATAGAAGGGATCCCCCATTTTGCCTGCCCAGACACGTTTTCCTGCATAGCGAAGATGGCGAATCCTACCCCTGCCAGCGGATCTTCACCAGTGCCTCCACAGACACCCCTGAGGAATCAAAACAGAAAGATGAATAAAGCCTCACGAAAACGGTATATCAGTTCTAGTTCTGAAGATGATGTTTTCCTCCCATGTAAACGTCTAGACATGGAACAAACTGATCAGCCTGAGACACCCCAAATGTGGCACAGCATCTTAGAACTAATTTCTGCAGAGAACCTGGAGGTAATAAAAAAATCAATCTTTACTTCTCTGTGCAATACTTACCAGTGGTTTAAAGGGGCTCATACATGTTCTATTTATAGGCATCAGCTGTGAAAACACCCACCACAGAAAGTTCAGAGGTGCCCCCACTTGAGGCCTTGTTAAATATGTCTTCAAATGGAAATGTTGAAATAGAGGTGTGTGATTAATTCTATAATTTTAGAATGAAAACTCTGATGTGTATCTTTAATAGACTAATCACCATCTTATAATTATGTTTTCAGGATTTTAATCTTACAGCTGCTCAAACAGGACCTGTCCACACGTGTGAGATTCTCGGGCTGCAAGCTGGTGAAATAGCTTATACCTCTCCATGAAAGAGACGCCAAGCTATGGATATGCTAATGCGATCTTCAGCTTTTGCAATTTTGAGACATTGTTTAAACCAATACCTGCATGAAACCTGTATGGGGTGTACTTTGAAGGCGTCCGGGCAATCCGCACACGAGTATCTAGTCTGGCCCAAAAGTGTCATATCTAGAAAGTTTATTTATTTATTACATTTTTATACCTCCCAATAGCCGAAGCTCTCTGCGACTTGTATGTGGGAAAATCAGTTTTAAAAGCATATTACATGTTGTCATTCTAATTGGTTACAGTTTAAACTGTCTTGTTCTCACACCCTGGCATGTTGATCAAATTTTGATATTAATTACAAAAATTGGAAGGTCACACAATGCCTTGAAAACATTAAATACACTCCTGAGACCAGTTCATGAACCGTTTTTAAACCGTGTCGTACATGTTATTCAGAAAAGAAAATATCAATACTTCATGCAGTAGGTATAATAAAAGTGATTTATTTTTTAAAAAAAACTTTAGTGTTTGCCTGTTTTGTAAAAAGAAAAAAGAAAAAAAATCATAAGTTGATCCATGCAGGGGCATTGCGTTGCCTTTGCTTTTTAGCACTTCTGTGAGAAAGGATAGGTGTGTGAGCTGTTATTATTGTAAGGCTCTTGGGGGATTTTAGCTCATCCAAAGCTTCTCTGTTAGCAGGGTTGCCCACTACCGAGGTTGGAACATTCAGTTCAGCCAGAGCTCTCATAAAAACATCCCAGCCTTTAGGGGTGCGTTTGTTTGATAGGGCATGCGTTCGCATGACTCCCTTAACCAAATCCATCATATTTGAGCCAGATATAACATCTCCCTTGTACACAAAGGTACCTTTCTCATCCCATGAGGAAACAGCCTTGTTTTTCTTCATTTTGTTTAATAGGAGTCTTGCATGCTTTTTATATCTAGCTGGTAGGATGTCGAGTACTTCTTGATAGACATGGTCAGAAACCCCGGCCGCATCATCCATGGCTTGTGTTGTCTGATCTATGGCCTGTGTTGTCTGCGGTAGAAATAAGTTTAGGGTTTCTTTCTCAGACTCCCTCTGCCTCACATGTGTTAGATATTTTTGAAGCAAAGAATCATACTGCTTGGCTTTTTCATATTCAGTTAAGCCCTGTCTTTTAAGAATGTTCTGCATTTCAACATCCAGAGAGTTTATTGTTGCACTCCTGATGTTCTCTTCCTCAGGTTTCCCCTTTAGTTGTTCTAGCTGGTGGCTGGGGACCAAATACATCTTTTCAGCATACTCCATTAGTGACTGGTTAAAAGACCAGTGATCAGGGGATTGCAAAACTTAGTAAGGGCCCAAGAAACCCACCAGATTGTTTCACCAAATACTTCTTCCTTCTCAGCGATGTTTTCTTGTTACTCAACTTCTTAATAATGGCCTGCTTCTTTCTTAATACACATACCTGCTGAGGAGATAGAGGTATGTTGCCTTTTAAAGTATTGAGGGCTATTTCTGCGATGGCAGCGACCAGGCCATCAGAAGCCGTGCATAAAATAGCTTTTCTCTGACACGGAGAGGCCTTAATAAGAAGTTTTAAGAGAAACAGATTTCTTTTTACACGAACTGACATGTTGCCTTTCAGCCAGTCTGTACAGCAATATTTAGCACAACACTAAAGGCGGCGCTTTTTGTTACCCCCTGCGGTATTTTTCATAGTGTACACTACAGGCAGGTCTGGCGGAAAAAGACCTGTTCTTAGTCTATAAGATTCAGGGGTAGTGGCATTTAAATCCACCACCAGATAACCATAAGGTAGAATCTGCAAAAGCTTCCATGAAGAATTGATTGTTTTGAGGATACATTTGATGAGCTAAAGTCGCAATTTGTAATTTATCTCTAGGGTTTTTGAACAGTACCATATATTTAGCATTTAGGCTGATGGTACGGTTGTTTTTTCCCTTGCAGAAAATATTCTGCGTGATGAAAAACACACTCAAATTCCGGTGATGTACATACTGAGTAAAGGCCTTTTCAACTTCGCTATTATCAGACGCAGACAGCATTAGATCATCTATCACCAAAAAATTTACTTTATTGGGGGGTAACAAATCAGGATCATCAAGTTTCTCAGGCAGACCCTCCACAAAATGGATAAATGAGTATTTACACAAGAGATTTTTGTACAAAGGTTGCCAACAACCATAACACCAAACAATATTTTTAGGTACCACAGAAAACACATTATGAGCATTGTCCAACATATTTTTTATAAAAATTTTCCCACAGTTGCTAGGCCCAGCCAAAATAGCTGGAAAAGGATGCAGCCGACGTGTATCCATATTCAAAAACCATAGGGTAGAGTGTTAAACCCTTCAGTATTAACTCTTTTGTCGTATACCACCTTTTGAGTTTTTTTAAGAGACTTTGATTCAAGGGTCCAATTGGCTTTGTTCCTTACAATCCCTGGCTGTTGCACGACAATCTCATGAGCCGCTCTCTGGTCCCTGTCTGAGACGTATGCAAAAACCAGGTCTTTGAGACTGTTGAAATTAATTTTTTCACAATTCGCCGTGTTCAATGTGATCCCTTTGATTTTGAGAAAAGCTTTACCTTTAGAATTTTTAAAACCATAAGATTTTGGACCTGCTGACACATACTCTGTGATAAAATCATCTGCGGGTATTTCACTTGTGAGGTCTCCTAAATAATCACCTAGGGGCGGTACCCACTCTCCAGGATGACTCACAAAAATCACAGAATCTGTGTCATGGTATAAGCACCGCTCTTGCAAACGGTCTAACACTTTGTACAGTTCAAGACGCGCATATGCAGTTGTAAATGCTGCTAGAAACACATTCTTCCTGCCTGTAACTGTGGGCCGTGTCCCAGAATGTTTCCGTGTCCCAGAATGTTTCCATTGATGACGAGGCTGTTTACACAAACAGCCTCGTCATCAATAAATTCACACATTGAAACATCATAAGCACCAGAAAACAGAAGCTGAAATAACTCATCAGGATCTCTCACCAATTGTGTGTTTGGCAGATTTGTTCTCTGTCCAAATTTTCACCACAGAGAATTTAAATACAATTTCGCTATTTGCCTCTTTGCAGGGTTCACTTCAATCTGATCGGGACGTCATTCAATCCCTTCATTTCGGAAATAATCAGCTATATATCGACTTTTATCTTCTGCACTGACACACCATTGGGGATACCCTGAAGCCTCCTGTTTCTGGTGTAGATGCATATCAATATAATCTGAAAACAAGCGATTGGTCTTATTTTCAAAATGCCAGACTTCAAAAATCGCCGCCACCTTGTACCCCTTTTCTATAGCAACATTAAGCTCGATTGTACACCATGTTCCTAATAGGGCCCGTTCCTCATCTAAATGTTTACAAGCTGTCTGTTGGTGAGTTTCTGCACAGGTTGCACACAGCACAAACATGAGTTTACCATCAACATTGGCCGGGAGAACAGGAAAGAAAAGTCCCCTGGGGGATAAACTTTAACCCTTGCAAGGCCAAAGTAATCTGTGAGTGGCTTAAAGTTCTCATAAATTATTTCAGGGTGGCCAAGAGGGTAATGCTTGTTTTTGTTTACATAAGGATACAGACTTGTAAAATCATAGGAATGGATCTTTTCCCCATCTTCAGGTTTATAATAGAGGGAGATCGCATTAGTGTACGTCCCCCAAAGAGGGCGTCTCTAGGTTCTATAGGTTCTGGGAAACGAGCAGCAGTAAGAAAATTCTTGAGGTCCTCATCTGTGCTTAACATTTGCCGCCACTCATGTTCCCAGATGGCTATGACCTCAAACCCCATTAATTTCAGCGTTGCAGTCCTTTTTTCTGTGCTGTTGTATAGGCTTCCATATGTCTTACCCATTAGAGGGTTATGATCTGTTGGAGAATAACACAGTACACAGCCGTGCCAAAAACAGCCATGAAATTCAAAAGCTGTTTTCTTATTGTCTATGACTGCATAACCATCTAGACAATAATTACCGACTTTGAATTTGCCGCCCTTTAAGGCATGCTGGATCTGGACATTGTCTTTATGCTCTATGTAGCACAGCCATTGAATTGCTGAAGAAGAAAAGTGCTTACACCTGTTTTCATAATTATCGTGGGCGGGTATTGCAATCTTATAATCCATAAACTTAAATCTGTACATTGCGAAACAGGTGCTGGGTAAGGTGGGGTATTGAATAGGATCTATAGCAAACCTTTTCCGTGCCCATTTCTTACCTTTGCGAACAAATCTCACCGTCTGTGTCATCTCCATGATCTCATGTCTATACTTTATGCAGGCCTGCTCCAAAATATTAACATCTTGTTGGCAGTAAAAAGCTAACTCTGCCTGCATATCAAAGGTTTTTAGTCTGTTTTCCTCATACCAGGCTAAAAAAGCCTCTCTTTCCCCCGGCATCATGTGATTCACACCATAGTCCTCTGCTTTAGGCATTGGACCCACATAATCCCAATTCTCTGGTTTGTTAAAATAATGGGGAAAGTAACCCTTGCAACTATCAAACCCTAGAGCCTTTGGAAGCTTAGCGAGGGCCATGGGAAGATGACAGAGGGAATCAATAAATTTTATATCTAAACCCTTCACGGTGATACATATTAATTTTCCACCTTGCGTAATAAGATCTACTTCCAGTTTTTCTTTTATCAGCTGGCTGAGAATAAAGTAGCCATCATAGCCCTTTGAGTTATGGGCTATAAATGTACAGTCTGTGAACTGTGTGCTATCTGTGAAAGTCTGGATAAAGGCAGCCAGGCAATCTTCACCCTTAAATTCCCATGTTTTACCTGCTAAATTCCAGGGGGTGACATCCCCGTAAGGTTTCGCAAGGCTCATTCTTTTCTTACCAGCAGATGATTCAACCTTAAAGGTTTCTACCGTCTCACCTGCAAATGCCTTTGCAAAACAATAATTAGGAATGTGAATGCCTGTAGATTGCTGGGCTTCAAAATCATAGAACACATACTTTACAGACACCATTGGTTTCTTAAGCTTGGACATGTAACACAGATGCTTTTCGCCATCAATAAAACCCCAGCACACTCTGCAAAGTCTTCCAGGACAGTTTTGAAAACCGTGAGTTAATTCCTGGTAACTTGTGCATGTTCCACAATACACTCTATGAACACATTCCACTTTATCTGCCAGGGCTAGTTCTTTATGTTTGCGCAGACATAACGGCGATCTACAGTTACGTTGGCAATACTTACAACACAGTATTTTTACAACATTACTGGCACAGTCTGCACTCAGACAGAGTCTACAAAAATATAGACAGGAATGAGAATGTGTGAAAAGTGTGGCACATTTCTCACAGAAATTCTCTGCACCAAAAACAGCTTTCACGCTACGTACACCGTAATAATGTTCATCGTGTAGTAACATTGAATAGGTTTTACCATATCTGACACCGGTTGGTTTGAATATTCCCCAACCATTTTTTGTGTATCTTATGACCTGTATGTTTACCCTCAAATGATTTTCAATCAGTGAAACATCGCTGAGTGTGACTTGTTTCTGGGGAGACCACCCCAAATCCTCATGTAGTTGTCTGGCCGCAGACAATAATTCTGCATCTGTGGGGGCTTTCTCAGCCATGACAGCTAAGAGGCCCCCTGCAAAGCAGAGATTACTGCCTGTGTAATTAAAATCTACTAGATGCTGACATTTTCTATGTATGATTTTACTATTAGGAATAGAGCTTATTTTCCACCTTTTTCCACCCCCACGTGGGGCCCTCACTATTGTGATAATTAAACACAGTGTTGTATCCCCACATATTTCAGCATTGCTTTGCATGAGATTGCTAATATGGGTTAGAAAATCCTCTATATTTAACTGAAAAGAGTGGAAAGCTTAAACCTCCACCATCTAAACGCAATTGCACAAAATCTCCTGGCGAAAATCTCCGGCTGACGTCATCGAGGATTTATTGTATAGCCGGGTATAGAGCCGTAACAGCCTGGGAAAATGAAGTTATACGATCTAGATTAACAAATCTGAATTCTTCCCCTATGTGCAGGGTCCTGTACTGGCCCCTCTCGTACTCCCAACGCCTCACACGCTCTGCATATACCTGTGGTTGTTTCTCTGACCCCTCTGAGTCATGGCTGGGTTGGGACACCCCAAAAGTATCGCTGTCTGCTTCACAAGAGGGTGGGGGGGGTAGGGAGTGATGTATCTCTGAAGACTCTGACTCTGGATCTGTTTCAGAAATTGGTGGTGAGGTTTGTCTTTGCTTTTTACGTGTCATGAGTGTTTTTTTAGCTCTATTTAATATTTTACATACCCTCACCCTCCAATATGGCTGACGTTTGTAGAGGCTCTTTCTCAGAGACCCTCTTTTCCAAAACCTTTGACCACCCCCTACTTGCACATGTTTGAAAAATGTATGGTCCGGCTCCGCACAAATTTGATGTTTTTTAATATTATGAGAATTTATGACAGAACCCCCATAACCACTGAAGTTGAGTTCCATAGCTCTCTGCACCAAAAGGGCACCTCCTTGTTGTACAATTTTAAATGCTGGTTCAACCCATACAGCAAGTTCCGTGACTGTCAACCCTTCAAGATGTTCAAAAGTTGGTAAGACTAGAGGGTCTTCATTTCTCTGCTTCTTTGTTTTTCGACCCCCATCACCGCGAGGTTCTGAGCGATCTCTTTTCACAGCCGCAATTTTCTTGTCTGAAAAAACAAAAGACATCTACATTAACTATGTACAATCATCCTTAACACATTTTTATTTTATTTTATTTTATTTTGCACTGCGACACCGCTGCTGTCTTGGTTTTTGAGAAGTGTTCGACCAGTGTTGGTTATTCATTTCTCTGCTTCTAATATACATATTAAAATAAATGTTTAGGCTTTCCTTATAACACATCGCAAAAACAACAACAACACATATTTACCTTTTTCATTATTATCACTTTTAGTCTTATGGGTAGCTTTCTTATGCTCCGGTTCCTGAACAGTTGGGGTATTTTCTAAAAGCAAACAAACAAACAATAATAAAGATGTTTTCAATTATGCAAGGATGGATTGTAAAATATTTGGTATTTACTACACACACACACACACACACACACACACACAGAGAGAGAGAGAGAGAGAGAGAGAGAGCGCTATTACCTGACACCCTTGATGCATCCTGAGATGACACCCCCACTGGCCTTTTAAAAGGAGCCTTAGTTATTGTGAAATCTTCTGTAAAAACAATACATATTTCAGAAGCAGCAACATGTTATTACCTTAAAATATTTTAAAACAAAAAATAACTTACCCCACCCTTTATCATTCTGGTTTTGGTGTGGTTCATATCGTATATGGTTATCCATTTTTCACTTAATTTGTCCCAGGGGTATCTATACATGAAACATGATTTTGATAAGCCTGTTAGTTTATGCATACGAAGACATGTAGGGGCAAGCCCCCACCACCACCACCACGCACTGTATACTCATTTCTAATAGGGGTGTGCACAGACCCCCCGCTCCGCTTCACTTGCAGATCCGCCATTTTCCGGATTGGGCCACTCCGCCCCGCCCCCGCTCCGCCCACTTCCGCTCCGCTCCGCCCAGAGCTCCGGATCCGGATCCGGAGCTCCGTTTCCCCCCCCATAGGCTTGCATTGAAAGCTAAAAAATTATACAACTTTTTTCTGTTCAAGTTAGAAACCTCATGTTTGGCACCATGACACCTCATGGGGATATACACACGCATGCCAAGTTTCAAAGCAATCCCATCATCCCCTGATTTTTGGCGAATTTTTGAAAATCGGGCACCCCACACACAACATCCCTGCGAGGTGGGCAGGGGAGGAGGGAGGGAAGGCAGGCAGGCATGCAGCTGGCATTTCTGGGGGCATAAGGAAGTGAGCCAAGGATAAGCCAGTAATGCATATAAAATGGAATAAATCAATAAATAAACAAAGGAGGGGTGGAATTAAAAGCAGCAGTGTTGCTCAATAAACAACAAGAAGAACTTTTTTTAAAAGGCTATATCTGTCTTTTACCAGCAATAGGGGGACGTGCCCGGGGGAGGGGGAAGTAGCTGCCAGTTCAAGACACTGACAGCCACAGCTCTGAGAAGAAGTAAAATGCTCACTTCGACTCAGAACAGGCATTGCTCCACCACTGAAAAGTGACCATTCACTTCAACTCATGATAGGCATTGCTCCACCGTTTTACTCTCTTTGGAAGGCTCTAATGGCCTTCCAGTGCAGGAGAGAGTGGGGGCACGTCCACGATGAGATGCCCTAGGGGAGCTCATCCCCTTGCACCACATCGATTCAGTTGTTCACCAAGGTTAGGGTGGGGAGCAGTGCTGTTTCTATCTCTTATTCTTGGCTTAGTATATGATTTCAGGTTGTGTTTGTGCATTTGGTGGGGCTACTGTGTTAAAAAACACGGGGAAAAGCCCGTTCAGATGAAGAAAGAGAAGTTTCCCAGAATCCCAAGTTACCTGTTTTGCCTATGCCCTCCTCCAACTTTGGGATCATCATGACCGGGAGCTGACTCTGCCCCTCAGCCCTTTGAAAAAGGTATTTTTCCCGCCGATTTTTTAAAAACGTCTAGCCCGCGACCCGTACGATGCAGAAAGTTGAGAGTGGTCTCAAAATGACCCCCATCCACGACTCTCTGTGCACAAGAATTTTCAGAACGATAGCTTAAACCCCCCCCCAGTTATCCCCGATTCTTTCCCTCAATGCAATCCTATGGGCGAAAAGCCGAAAACGCAGTTTGAGCCGCGCGGTTGACCCGATTTTCACAAAAATATAGCCCGCGACCCGTACGATGCAGAAAGTTGAGAGTGGTCTCAAAATGACCCCCATCCACGACTCTCTGTGCACAAGAATTTCCAGAACGATAGCTTAAACACCCCCCCAGTTATCCCCGATTCTTTCCCTCAATGCAATCCTATGGGCGAAAAGCCGAAAACGCAGTTTGAGCCGCGCGGTTGACCCGATTTTCACAAAAATATAGCCCGCGACCCAGACAACGCAGAAAGTTGAGAGTGGTCTCAAAATGACCCCCATCCACGACTCTCTGTGCACAAGAATTTCCAGAACGATAGCTTAAACCCCCCCCCCCAGTTATCCCCGATTCTTTCCCTCAATGCAATCCTATGGGCGAAAAGCCGAAAACGCAGTTTGAGCCGCGCGGTTGACCCGATTTTCACAAAAATATAGCCCGCGACCCAGACAACGCAGAAAGTTGAGAGTGGTCTCAAAATGACCCCCATCCACGACTCTCTGTGCACAAGAATTTCCAGAACGATAGCTTCAAAAACAACGTAGTTATGCGCGATTATTTGCCGCAATGCAATCCTATGGCGAAATGTTTTCAAGATGGTGACCGGAGCGTTCCGCCTGAACTCGGAGCTCCGAAAAATGGTCGCTTCTCTTCGCCTTGCTTCTAGGGGGTCCGCGGTCCGCTCCTACTCCGCCTCTGGGTAAGGCGGAGCAGGCCAATCCGCTACTGCTTCTACGCTCCTAATCGGAGCGGAGCACATCCCTAATTTCTAACATTGGTCTGCAGCAGCATGGATGGGCAAACAGCTAGGCTAGTACATGGATATTTGACCTTGTCTTATGGACAAACACCTGAATGCAAGACCCTCGCGATCATACAGAAAGCAACCTCTAAAATTCAAGAACCAATGAAAAATGAAATTACACCATTAATCAGTACATTACAGATCCATTCTTTGGCAGAGGCTAGCCAGATTTTCAATAGGGTTATGAATGAGGAATTTTCAGATGGAGTTATAAATTTTGGCAGAATCTTGACTATTTTTCTTTTTGCAAAAATGCTGATCGAGTCTACAAGCACAAGGCATACACATGACAAGAGAAGACATGGAACATTTTTCTACATGTATCAGTGACTCTATGAAGGGCCTGGAAAATTGGAAATCTGAAAATGATGGCTGGGTGAGTGTTTTAAGACACATTGATAGTTATTTTAATATTGCAGTGCTTTTATATTCTTTAAAACAGTTTGTTATGTATTATATTGCAGGAAAATGGATTTGAAGACAAAAAACCATGGTTATCCCGCTACACTTTGAAGATATTAAGTGCCTTCAGATATTATTTTTCAGTAAAATGGTTGCTACTCCCTGTTTGAAAATAAAAATGTTTTTAAACTATACCTGATCCCTTTTCTCTTTTTTTACTTAAGTCTCTTTCCCACAGTTAATGGAACCTAGTGAAATTTTTCTAAAACTATAAAAATAGTTGTATACCACAGTATTAGACATGGTGAAGGTCTTGATTTAAAAGGAGAAATTATAATCATGGAATATTAGTAAAGGAAAAAAACAACCTTTACATTATGAAGGGGAAAGACAGAATCAATTACATTGTATTTTAAATCATATGAATTACGCCTTTGTATAACATTAGTTTTCTAAGAGAACGTCATCATTAACTTCCTATGTTTGCAATTACATAACAAATGTATGTGCCTATTTAGACATTTCAAAATAAAAATAAAAATGGAGAAATATAAAGAGCATTTCTCTTAATTTACAGCACAAACCTAGCTATCTCTACACAGAAGTCAGACCCATAGAGTTCAATAGGGGAAACTTTCAGGAAAATAGGTATAGAGCAGTTTTTCAGGACAGGAAAAGAGCTGTTTTATAAAGCATTAAATAAAATACTCACGTGTTTTTTGTTGCTCTGTATCTGCAGGCCAGGATCAGGAAAGAGCCTACCCCGTGCAGCGCTTTTTATAACCCCTTGTCTGGGGAGTCTTCTATAACGATTGGTTCCCGTTGGGAGAGTTTCTAATTGGTCATTGGGTACATCATGTGACATAGGGCATCTCTCCCCCTCCTACCCATCCAATCACGGGGGTTCCCCTAGGGAGAGATTCTAAAATGGATTAGGACCCATATGGTTGACTCATCAGTTAGCATAATGTTTCATCACATGGGCCAGCATCCTAGAAGATAGGGGTTTTTGCAATTATGCCAATATACCAAAACAACCCCCCCCAAAAAAAAACGACCCTGCAAATCAAGCTTTTTAAGTATAATTAGTAAATTTAAAACTTGATTTTGTTCTGACTTTTATACTGTTAGTTTTACTCTACCCTGTGCCTGTTTGGTGCATTCTCTTCACCTTCTTATTGTTTTATTATGATTTTATTAGAATGTAAGCCTATGCGGCAGGGTTTTGCTATTTTATTGTTTTACTCTGTACAGCCCCCATGTACATTGATGGCGCTATATAAATAATAATAATAATAATAATAATCCTTAGGATTTATTACAGGCTGAAAGCTTATTTTCTCTCCCAAAGCTAAAATGACAATTCAACAACGTTTTGTTTGGGATATGGTGTTGCAAAATATCTGATAGACTTGAATATTCCTAAAATGTAGGAAAGCTTTCACTCTAGCCAGGTTTAACGTTCTACCTTCAGCCCTTTTTGGAAATATACCCTACCATGAACTGGCATGTCCTTGTGAGATGGGTGAAGTGGAAACAGCTAGAATCCTCAGCTTACTCTAAAAATGGCTAGTTTTTGTGCGGCTGCCATAAGCCGTCAGAAAAAAAGGCTGTTGATTAATTTTATTGTCTGTTGGGGTTTTTAATATTACAATGTTGGGTGTCCCAATTTGTGTTCCAGAGGTATAGGATTTATTATTGGCAGAGGTTACTCCAGGTCATCATTTGAGCACCTGGCCAATATAACTACAGGTAATGTTTTAAGCACTTTTAAAGTATTTCCCCCTGAGAACAATGTAACTACAGGTAATATTTTAAGTACCTGGCCAACTACCCAACAATGGGTAGTCATGGTAACCTTTCAATCAAGATTCAGGACATTAGCATGATAGGGGTAACTTCAGGTCATCTTTTGAATTTTCTTTAAATGTTACCTCCCTGAGAACAATGGGTAGTCATGGAGCCCTTTTTTAATCAAGATTCAGGACATTTCCCCAACACCCACCCCAGACTAGGTATCTCAAAATAAGGGTTTTTACCCCCAGCCCTAAAATAAATTATTATTTTTAAAACATATTTATTTTGTGCCATGCTATCTACATTGTGGTATGAAACACACAGATATCAAAAAGTCTTTTTTTAAAAAAAACCTATTAGAGGTTGCTTTTATTGTGAAAGTCATTACATGATATACAGCATTGTGATGGCTGGAACATGTCTGATTTAGTCTGAACATATTCTTCTGGATTTTTAAAGATTGCACCACCATCTGGTCGTTTCTTTCCAAGTTGCGAGAATACAAGTCTTGAATTTGCTCAAATGTTAAACCCTTAGAGCACTGTTGCAGAAAAAATATACAGTGGTACCCACAAACCATTGAATCTGGGGCTTGAAGTTGTCTTGGTTGAAACACAATCTTGCTTGCATTTTTTCTTAAAAATCACATAATAGTTTTAGGGAATTGTTCATAGTTAGGAGGATGTCCGTAGGAATCAAAAAATTCCCCTCCCGTGCCTTCTGTCAAGTAGATGGCCAACCAATGCTCTCCAGGTAGTTTATGAGGATGTGTGTTAACCAGCAGACATACAGGCCTCTGTGGTAACCGCTGTTTGGGTAGCATGTCGCAGGGAAACACTCCATAGAATGACTGTCTAGTATGAGGGTTTGAAGTTAGGACACGTGTTAACTGCACACTGTCCATGTTACATATAGTCAAACAGGACGTTCCTTTTGTGATTTATTTCAATAACATTGTCAAAAACACCATAAACAATCATATTGATAGTGTCAACCAGGGCTCTACTGAAGCGAAATTCTGCCCTCAGGTTTCCTGTTTTAATCAAAGGATAGTGGTCACCCCCCTCTTGATCGGGGGTCAGATCAAATGCAAAAAGGGTGTAACCTCGGGCATAGTCCTCACAGTTAATTAAAAGTGCCTGGTCTTTCATGTGCTTGCCAGCAGCCTGTACACGACTCATGTATTCTCTAACACAATTACCGTCCTTGAAGCACGGTTGGAACGGTTTCGTGGGTATCTCTTCTCCATCCAGGTAAAGGGCAGCAAAATTGGTATTAAAATGTTGAAAATTAAATGGGTTTTTATGATAATCACCGCTATAAGAGTCATTGTCTACCATCCCAATAATAACTTGCTTAGGTAATTGCTCCAAAAACAGGTTTTCCTGATTGGCGACACGGCACCCTCTTGGAATGCTAAACACTTTCATGCTGACACGATCCACAGGGTATTTGGCATTAGAGGTCAGCAACGCTTCTGCATGTCCCAAACGAACACCTGGAGCTACTCTGACTTTTTAAACAAAAAGCGAGGCTGTCACAATTTGTAGTTTGAAAGGCCGATCTGCAATGTCTGACATTAAGCAGAAGGCATCTTTGCTACGGGTAAGTTTGATTTTCACATCAACCCCATTTAAGAGAAGCTTTTCTTGGAAAAACAGGTCGGCGTGGAGATGCCCCAACAGATCTATCTTCCTGCTTTGCGCGGTCAGATTTGCTCTTCTAATAAACCCTGTATTTTCCCCCTCCAGATCCGCAGATTCATGTTCACCCGGTGTATCTTTGTAAAATAAGCCTGTAGAGAATTGTGTTGCGAGCGTATCCTCACTATAGTTCAGCACAGCTTCAAAATACCCTCGATAGGGATACGAATGGTTGCTTTGGCTTATTAAACGATCGCCAAGTGTCACATCCAGCTGACTAAAGAGGGAGGCTATTGGATAATTCACCAGGCCTACCTCCTCATTTACAGCAAGGTTGGTTCCGTCAGCATTGACAATTTTGCAACACACATAAAGCAAAGTGTTATTTAAGTCCATATAATCTTCGCCATTCCCTGCAATGTAGAGTGGAGCAGAGTCTGAAAGTGCTGAGAGGGGGGTACCTCAATAAACAGGCTTCTCTCAATACTGGTCTGTGTCGGGCCAATGTTGAATAGATCAAGTTCAGATTTAGTGCATTCTTCAGAGCCGCAATGGATAAAAGCCATGGCGATGATTTAAAATATATCTCTTTTAGCTGTAACAGACCATCGTCTCTTTGATACAACACGCCCCTTCTGACATTTCTTTCCTCTCGGTCGTTTTCTTTTAAGGGGGCGGGGTGGTCCAACCAATCTAACCCGTGAGGCCTTTCTTTTTAGAGGGTGCTGCCTTTTAATGTACATCAAGCCTGATCGGTCTTGTGGCGTTGGTGTGTTCGCTCTGTTCAAAACCTCTTGTGTAACATGTCCTATCATGTCTTTAGCAATATTACGTGCAGCGGTTTTTGCATGGGGTTTAATGATGTCTATACCTCTTCTCAACAGGGGCATAGCTTTTCGGAAAAGGCTTCTGAAAATCCCACCAAGCCCTGCGCCATACATCACGGGGATCCCATGGTAACCAGGCAATGCATAGCCAGCCTGTGCCTTATAATAATTCCTATAAACAGCTGGATCACCATAGCTTTTCAGAATAGCCATTTTTTAAAAAATAAAAAGGCTCTCTGGGGACGAAAGTGCAACTTCACAGACACCTTACCAAAACAAAATGCTACGTTTTTGTTCTGGTCGTTCTTTATTTCAATGGTGATGGTGTCAATGTGATCCTTGATTACAGGCAGGTAGTGTGGTTTGTCATAACCAATGGTTACACAGCCATTGTTCTTTCCACTCACGGGTATGCAATGCAATAACGGTACATAATAGTCTCCTACTATCTGGTGCTCCACAATGTCTGTGTACACGTATAAGGTGTTAAAGCCCTGGGTAATGTCAGCATGAAAAGGGAATTCTTTGACTGGCATACCAGGCTTCGCGCCTAATATGCGGGCCAGCTCTGCATCACATTGAAAGATAACACTTTCTTCAGGGTTTAGACTAACTTTTCTAGTCACAGAGTCGTACTGTAGGACCACCTTATCCCCCCCATATATAAGTTTGTTCATCGCTTCAATCAACTCGGGGATGTCCGCATAATAACCATTGCACAGAACTAAATGATACATACTTTCCTTGTCAGAAATGTCAAATCGTCCGCAGGTAGTTAGAGTCTCCCAGGTGTGTGGATACTGTATTTCAGCTAACCCCACTTCCCAGGACCCCTGGAGATCCAGAGCTCTTGCTAGTTGTATAGTGTATGCGGAACTCTTGTTGTTTGGAAAAGCTGAAGCACAGGCATTACTGGGCAATGTAACGTAAAACCCTTGATCACCCATACTTCTTCTATTATTATTATTATTATTTATTTATTTATTTATTTATATAGCACCATCAATGTACATGGTGCTGTACAGATAACACAGTAAATAGCAAGAACCTGCCGCATAGGCTTACAATCTAATAAGTTGTAGTAAACAATAAAGAGGGAAGGAGAATGCAAACAGGCACAGGGAAGTGTAAACAGGCACCGGGTAGGGTGAAGCTAACAGTATAGAGTCAGAACAAACTCAATATTTGAAGGCTATAGGGAAAAGAAAAGTTTTTAGCTGAGTTTTAAAAGCAGTGATTGAGTTTGTAGTTCTCAAGTGATCTGGGAGAGCGTTCCAGGCATAAGGGATAGCAGAAGAAAAAGGACGGAGCCGAGTAAGGGAAGTGGAGGTCCTTGGGCAGGCGAGAAGCATGGCATCAGAGGAGCGGAGAGCACGAGCGGGGCGATAGTGTGAGATGAGAGAGGAGAGGTAGGCAGGAGCTAGACCGTGAAGAGCTTTGAAGGTCAGCAGGAGAAGTTTATATTGGATTCTGGAGTGAATTGGAAGCCAATGAAGAGATTTCAGAAGTGGAGTGACATGGTCAGAGCGGCGGGCCAAGAAGATGATCTTAGCGGCAGAGTGGTGGACAGAGACCAGCGGACTGATGTGAGACAAAGGAAGGCCAGAGAGAAGAAGGTTGCAGTAGTCCAACCGAGAGATAACCAGTGCGTGAACGAGAGTCTTGGCAGAAGAGACAGACAAAAATGGTCGAATCCTGGCAATATTATACAGGAAGAAATGACAGGATTTAGCTACTGCCTCAATGTGAGGAGTAAAGGAGAGCGAGGAGTCAAATATAAAGCCAAGACTACGAGCTTCCTTGACCGGAGTAAGCGTGACATCGTTGACAGTAAGAGAGAATGAGAGGTGAGGAGAAGGTTTAGGAGGAAAAACAAGCAGTTCAGTTTTTGCCATATTAAGTTTCAAACGACGATGAAGCAGCCAGGCTGAGATATCTGAAAGACATGCCGAGATACGATCGTGAATATCAGGAGAAAGTTCCGGAGATGAGAGATATAATTGTGTATCGTCAGCATACAGGTGATATTGGAGGCCGTGAGATTGAATAAGCTTACCCAAGGGCAGCATGTATAGAGAGAACAACAACGGGCCAAGCACCGAGCCTTGCGAAACCCCAACAGAAAGGGGAAAAGAGGAGGACGAGCTGCCGTTAGCCGACACGCTGAAAGAGCGACCCTCTAGATAGGAGGCGAACCAATTATAGACAGAGCCACAGAGTCCAAGGTCATGGAGGGAATCTAAGAGAAGATCGTGATCAACCGTGTCAAAGGCTGCGGTTAGATCAAGGAGAATAAGAATGGAATAATGGCCTTTAGACTTGGCAGTAAGAAGATCATTGGTGATCTTGGTAAGGGCTGTTTCAGTGGAATGCAAAGGACGGAAGCCAGATTGAAAGGGATCCAGAGCAGAGTTATTAGAGAGAAAGTCAAGACAACGAGAGTAGACCAGACGTTCCAGGATCTTTGAGACAAAGGGCAAGAGAGAGACAGGTCAGTAGTTAGACAGGGATAGTCGATCAAGAGTGGGTTTTTTGAGAATGGGAGAGACTGTAGCATGTTTAAAAGCAGAGGGAAATGAACCAGAGGACAGAGAAGAATTAATGATGTGAAGCAAGGACGGGAGGATAGCGGGGATAAGATTAATAAAGACGCGAGAGGGAATCGGATCACGGGAACAAGTGGAAGGCTTCGACGAGCGCAGTATTTTAGACAGTTCATCAGCTGAGACCGAAGGGAACGCCGAGAGAGTTGCAGGAGGAACTGACAGGTGAGGGACAGGAGCTGGAAGCGGAGCAGAGCTGGCTAGATCAGAGCGAATAGTTTGGATGTTAGCATTGAAGAAAGAGGCAAAGTCATTGGCAGACAGAGAGGCGGGGAGAGATGGTGGATTAGGCTTCAGAAGAGAATTGAAGGACGCGAAGAGCCGCTGAGGGTGCTTAGCATTTGACTGGATCAACGTTGAGTAGTGCTGCTGTTTGGCCAGTGAAATGGCAGAAGAGAAAGAGGAGAGAACAAATTTGTAGTGGACAAAGTCCGCCCAGTCCTTGGTCTTACGCCACAGGCGTTCGGCTGCCCGGGAACAAGAGCGAAGGTAGCGGAGGAAAGAGGTGAGCCACGGTTGGGGTTGAGAGGGGCGAACTATCCGAGTTGTAGATGGAGCAAGATTATCAAGAGTTGAAGATAAGGAGGAGTTAAAGGAGGAGACGGCTGAGTCCAAGGAGACGGCTGTGTAGACAGAAGGAAGAGAGGAGGCTAAAGACTGAGAAAAAGCCTCATAGTTGATAGAATGCAAGTCACGACAAGGGCGTGAAGCGGGACGTGAAGGAGGGGGATTGTGAGTAATATTGAAAGAGACTAGATGATGATCTGACAGAGGAAAGTCAACAATAGAAAAGTCCAGGACAGAGCAGTTCCGAGTGAGGACAAGATCCAGACAGTGTCCAAGGGAATGTGTGGGTGCTTCAGACCAGAGCTTAAGATCGTAAGAGGAAGATAAGGAGCGAAATCGTAGAGCTGCAGCATCGTGAGGGTCATCTACATGGATATTGAAGTCACCCAAGATCAGAGTAGGAGAGTTGTCAGAGAGGAGAAAGGACAGCCACGAGTCGAGATCAGAGAGAAATTTAGAGGATGAGCCAGGGAGGCAGTACAGAACTGCAACCCGCAGTTGCAGCGGAGTGAAGAGTCTCACTACATGTGCCTCAAAGGAGGAGAAACAGTGTGAAGGTGGAATGGAAAGAGGCTGGAACTGGCACAAACTCGATAATAAAAGACCCACACCACCACCTCGACCCTCTGGGCGACTCGAGTGAGAGAAAGAGAGTCCTCCAAGAGAGAGGGCAGCAGAGATGGCGGTATCATGGGCAGGGAGCCAGGTTTCAGTAAGAGCAAGGAGGTGGAGAGATCTAGAGAAAAACAAGTCCTGGATGACAGGGGTCTTGGAAGCAATAGAGCGACAGTTCCATAAGGAGCACGAGAAAGGCAGCTGTGAGGGGGGGAGACACCGAATAGGAACTAAGTTGGGAGAGATGAACTTGGAGCGAGCCATAGGGAACAGATATGATGAGAAAGGAATTAGGAGAAGAAATGAGGAGAGAGATAGCAAGTAGGCAGGGAAGTAAGACATGCGCAGGATGGGATTAGCCAGAACTAGCCTGGCCAAGACCAGTATCAGCAAGCAAGAAGGTAGGTACAGTGAAGTGCAGACAGATAGGGTATATTAAGGCAGTCGCATTGCCAAACTAATAACCCGACAGTGCAGGAGAGCATGTCCTGTAGCAGAGGTGGTGAAGACCGGTCTGGGGCTGGGGTTCTACCTCTGAGGTAAAGAGTTCCGCTTGGCGGCTTCACGCCCACGGCTGAGAGCCACAGGCCGAGAGCCCTTGTGCTCGCGCCGAAGGCTCGTGCCTCCAGCAAGCTGGAGTCTTAATTACCTGCAGGGAGGGAGCAACACCAGATTTCGGTTTCAAACTGGCCAATGCAGCTGCTCCTTCTTTCCCTCCCACCCAACTCTGCAAATGGCTTGAGTGAATGGAGTCTTAATTACCTGCAGGGAGGGAGCAACACCAGGTTTCGGTTTCAAACTGGCCAATGCAGCTGCTCCTTCTTTCCCTCCCACCCAACTCTGCAAATGGCTTGAGTGAATGGAGTCTTAATTACCTGCAGGGAGGGAGCAACACCAGTTTTCGGTTTCAAACTGGCCAATGCAGCTGCTCCTTCTTTCCCTCCCACCCAACTCTGCAAATGGCTTGAGTGAATGGAGTCTTAATTACCTGCAGGGAGGGAGCAACACCAGGTTTCGGTTTCAAACTGGCCAATGAACCTTCTATACAGGTTCACGTAGATCAGAAGCGTTCACCCGGATGTTGAACTTGCTAGGCCAGCCTAACCATTTAACTAGGTGACACTTTCTTCTACCCCTTCCTTTTGTTGCTAAGATTTCTTCAATCCTGTATGTCCTATCCGCCCTGGCGTTCACTTTTTGTAATTCTTCAGGATAGAAGGTCCCCAGCACAGCATCTCCTTCATAATCTTTTAACAGATATACAGGTCTCTTTGCTCTTTTGATGACTTCATCCACTATAAATAACTCTGTGGTAAAATTCTGTTCATAACCCTTAGCAAAGACCCCCTTGCATTTAGAAATCCGTACATGATCCCCTTTTTTGAAAAGTGGCAACTCTGCCTTTCTCTCTATATTGTGAACATAAACGGTTCTCCAAACATCCAAGGAGTTAGACTTATTAACATCAACGGGCCTAGTTTTGATAGTTCTGTGAAAGCTATGGTTATAACTTTTTAGGAATTGGGGTAGCACATCTATATAAATATGTGTTGTTAGCTGTGAAATACCTCCACATTTTTGTTTTTAAAGTCCTATTGAACCTCTCCACAACCCCCGCTTTGACTTCATTATTGGTAACAAAATGGTGTACCCCCTGTTTCTTGAATAGGCGATTCACATCCCTGTTTAGGAACTCACGCCCTTTATCTGTCTGTATTTTGACAGGAACTCTTCCGTCTTATGTGAAAATAGCTTTAAAAGTGGCGGACACGTGCATACCTGTCTTGTCTTTTAGAACCTCTGCCCAAGCAAATTTAGACAAAATATCTATCACCGTTAAAATGTACTTGTAGCCCTTGTTATATTTAGAAAATTGCTGCATATCGACTAGATTGGCCTGCCATTGAGCATCCACCTCAGACACAATTGTTCTGTTCCTTTTAAAATGGATCCTAGCTGGTTTATGCAAGGTGTAAGCATCCTGATCTGACAGCCATCTGCTAACATCTCTTCTGCTCAGGTCTTTGCTCTGTTTTTTGGCCTCCTGAAATAGGGAGTTCACGCCACCCAACCCCCCTACGTATCCGGGGGTATAATAAATATCCCTTAGGATTTCTTCATGATCGGCCATATTATAGGTTAACACAAAAATGGAAACGTAAGTTTACAACAAACTGTTTTTATTGACTCCGCGGCATCATTTTTTTTTTTTTTTAGTTTTCATTGTTCAGGTCTGTGGAAACACATGATATGCAGGAAATGTTGACTGCTCGCAATGTGTCAATCTGCATTTTCTCAAAAGCACCATGGGCCTGTGTAAAAACAAAATATAGGGTTTTTTAGTAATCAATCTGGCCTTAATACTAAGAACAAATTTCATATATAAAAATATTCACATTCTCCGTCATAACGTCCATCGGTTCTTCCAGTGGCGGGTATGTGTCAGGATCTTCCTGCTCCATTTTCTCTTCAGATGGTAGAACCAATTTTATAAGGTTCCCGCCATCCAGAGCTTCATCATTATACTTGTCCGCCTTTAGGCGCACATTTTTTAAATCACAGCCACAATCACACTCTGTATCAGACCATTTCTCGGTACAATCCATTCTCCAATCGGCCCATTGTGAGGTTTCAGGAAAAGAATTTGGCTCTGCCGGGTACACAGATACTGGCAAACGCCCAGTTGGCGGGTATGAGGAAGACAGAAACAGTTCCGGCTTTTGGGGCTGAAGATCCAGGGGTGCCAGTGGATAAGAAAATCCAGAAGGTCCAGTGGATAAGGATTTACTCATTGTTGCATCAGAACTATTATTTATAATATTCTGAGATGGTTGTGTAATTTCTCTGTCTTCTGGAGGATATGTGGAAGCACGACTCACCCCTTTCTTTCTGTTTTGATTCCTCAGGGGTGTCTGTGGAGGCACTGGTGAAGATCCACTCGCGGGGGTAGGATTCGCCATCTTCTCTATGCAGGAAAACGTGTCTGGGCAGGCAAAATGGGGGATCCCTTCTATACGCGTCTAGAGCGAGGGGGTTGGCCTTACAGGACCACATGCACCCTCTAAAACGCCTTCATATTTGTCGAGGATGGTCTTCCGCTTTCCTAGAGGGGTCACACGATCCCCTTTGGACCAATCGACATTGAGATATCAATCTAGGGGGGATTTCTCCAACCCCATAAGGGTTAGGGCTCTAAAACCCCATCCTATTGGTCGAGGGCGGCCTTTTGCTTTCATAGAGGGGTCACATGACCCCCTTTGGACCAATCGGCATAGAGATATCAATCTAGGGGGGATTTCTCCAACCCCGTAAGGGTTAGGGCTCTAAAACCCCTTCCTATTGGTCGAGGGCGGTCTGATGATCCACGTCAGGTGACCACTCTTTCCGGAGGTGGGACTTCCGGCGGCGGGACTTCTGTCTAAGGCGGGACATCTGGTCTAAAAGGGGGAGGGGCACCTGTCAGGGGCGGGGCTTAGGAGTTTGATGGATGGTCATACTTGTACTACTGACGACTCACCCAAGATATGAATCTCCTTACCCTTGGTCTCTCGACCAGATTTTGACCTATCAAAAGTAATGAGAGGTCCAATGTAAAATGAAAATGTTGTCTGGGATAACAAGTCACTTGATCAGATACCAGAAGATGTAGATCAATGTTGTAAGCTCTTTCTCAAAGGCTTGGAACACAACTGTATTTCTTCAAAAAGAACCTAAGGTTGAACGAAGAGGACAATATCCTGACCAATAAAACCAAACAATCAAATTAAAATGAACTTGCCTGTAGGCTGTGTTATAATGTATATTCATGAATATTTAAGAGGAAAATATTGTTACCAAATGAAAATAATAGGGGAAAGAATTAAGCCATGGTTAAAAAGATGAATCTAAGTACATAGCTGGGTTTGTTTCCCCCACTATCATCCCTAATACTGCTTATAGATCCAAGAATTGAATGTTCTGTAAAAGTGTGCTCCTTTTATTTATAATGGAGGATTCCTGGATTCAAGAATTTTCACTGTTCTTATTCCCCAGTTAAATAGGGATAACAAACCCAAATGAAAGTTACTGCACATATGGACAGTTCATTGGCCATTTGCTATTTATATATAGAAAACAAGAGTACTAAATCTAAAGACTGAAAAAGATAGCAAAAAAAATTACATTTCTACATGTTTTTTGATCAACTTCCAGAACTCTGATGTTCTTGAGTTACATGCAGTTTCTAGTAGACATACCAACATACAAAAGTTTACAGGGACAATGAATGGCATATAAAATTCCCCTGGACTCACACTTGTACAAATCCCTAAGGATGTAATTCTTACTATGCTGTGGGTTTGTAAAGTCCTTTATTTTCATGCAATTCTCACAGATACTGCAATGGTGGCATGGAAAATTACCCCTAGTTTTCTGATGTAGGGTTAAATCTTTACTAGTCTCATTACTGCTCCTGAGGGTGCTGTGTGTAAAGGAAACAGAACCTGGCCAAGCTGGCCTTCCACTGGATTTTGCACAGATCCCCGGAATAACGCACACAGCTCTCAAATTAGAGGGTTAGGCCCGATTTATTAATCAGGAAAAAGGCAAGGCAGTACAGGATTAGCATACTAAAAACTTGATACATAAAGATACATTGAACCCCAACGCCAGCAAACTAATACATAGTTTCACTAACATACGTTACCCAGCCAAGACATCCGCCAACTCAGAGCCAAAGGCCCCGCATTTTGTATCCCTTTATAGTAACTAAACTACTCTTCCTTCCCCCACCCTCCGGTTCCCCCCCCCCCCCCGGTGAGGTATTTCACACTTCTCTTGGATGTTAATTTCTCAAGGACACCTGGCCTGGACAAAGCGGAGCCAGGAGGCGCCCAACGCCCACGGGCAGCTGGCGATTATCTCTCTTCCTAAAATCAATGACAGGACATTTTACATTTCTTTTTAAAAACAGCAATTCCGTGTATGATTTAACCCCTTCCTTACACTGTGCACTAATAGATCTTTCAGATTCTTGGCATGTTTATAAACAAAAGAGATTTGGTTCCACACCCAGGTACATCCGCCAACAGATTCCAATGTTTGAGTATAGCAGTTTGTATACGCCCATTATGGCGATTATAGGTCAGGGGCACCAGCAATCTGGAATCATGGTGTTCCTTGTTTTTATTTTTAAACAAATTTTCCACTCCATTTTTCTTACTTTAAACGTGTCTTGCTTTAATTTTCTTTTAGGGTACCCATGCATCTGAAGTTGTCCTATAAGTATTTTAGCCTGCTTATCAAAATAGGATAGAGTGTTACAGTTCCTTCTGAGTCTTATAAATTGAGAGTATTGTAGATTCCTGCTGATGTGTGTAGGATGAAAACTTAACATACTTCAAGTATGAATTGGCATCTGTAGCCTTTCTGTAGGTATCTGTATATATTGAGGCACCACTTTTAATTACCATCACATCCAGAAAATTAATTCTAGAGGTGTCATAGTTAAACTCAAATTTTATGGTATCATGTATACTATTAGGATAAGTTTTAAATTCCATTAGTTGTTGTTTGTTTGTTTTTGCAGTGCCCTTCCAACTCAAAAAAGATGTCATCAAGATACCTCTTAGAGGTTTTAATGTGGGTTTGAAAAGTATTCCCCTGATTAAGGATATATGTTTGTTCAAAGCTGTCCATGAATAAGTTTGCAAGCTCAGGGGCAAACTTGCACCCCATAGCTATGCCTGATACTTGCCAATAGTGTTGATCTTGGAACAAGAAACGGTTGTTGTTTTTTCCCCAGTACTACTTCAGCGAGTGAGCAAATGAAATTCGTTGGGGGGTGTTGTTGGAAGTTAAACTCTCTTCCGAGATAAGCAGAGTTGGAAACGTCTCTCAACGTAGAATACAGCAAAGACACTAATGAGGCTCAGGATTCTTTGTTTAGTTAAAACAAAGCCTTTACTGGCATAGAAGTTCAGTTGAATAACTTTGTTACATCATCACAAGTATACTCACAAACGTTCATATTAGTTACACAGCAGCAGCAATACAGATCAGGTAAAGATGGAGCGGGGTAATCAAAAATGCACAAAACACAGTCACATATGTAGGGCAAAAACTGTACAGTCATTCCAGCCACTAATTGACTAATTGAAAAATCATCTCTGCTAATAATTGTCCAGCTGTGGCCTTGACATTTAGAAAACACACTTCTTCATATTTCTTCATGCCACTAGGCACTTCTAAAACAATAGAATAAAGTAAAACCAGATCCATTCCAGGATCCAACACCCCTTCTTTTACTTTATGGAACGGAACATTGGTACTTAACGAGAAGGTTCCTTCTGGGTTGATGTGCGGAAGGCATCCCACAATGGGTTAACTCCCCCTATCACCCAGGAAAAGCAGGGACTCACGTGACTGAGTTTTAAGCCCTCTATCGGTCTGAAGCTCCTCCCAGCCCATTCCGTCCATGGCTAAAGCTCAGAAATTGAGGAAGGAAGCATCTCTTTGTATCATAGGTAAGGAAGAACCACAGAGGAACAGATAACTTATTAGTAAGTACTTAGAAATCAATCTGAGACTACAAACTTTGAGCATCCTTAGGAAAAGGTCTGGCCAGCTAAGTGCAGAGACAAGTGGCCTGATAGACTCGGTGGTGTTTCAGGGTGTGGTTGGGATGCCTTCCGCACACCAACCCAGAAGGAACCTTCTCGGTAAGTACCAATGTTCCGTTCTCCAGGTTGGTGTGAGGAAGGCATCCCACAATGGGACATGCAAAAGCTAAAACCCCTTATTTGGGTGGGGAAATCTTAAGCTGAGTCTACTGTAGTCCTACAACCTGCAGGAGGACTCTCCTGCCAAAGGAGGCATCCGCTGAGGCATATGTGTCTATTTTGTAATGTCTTATGAAGGAATTTGGACTTGTCCAGGTGGCCGCCTTGTAGATTTCTGCCAGAGGGGCATTAGTACTTATTTATTTATTTATTTATTTATTTAGAATATTTATATACCGCTCCTCATTGAAAAAATTTCGGAGCGGTGTACAAGGTAAAATGAAAATAAAAACAGAATAAAACAGTTAAAACAAAATTTAAAAAGAAGCAAAAAACCCCAACAACACAGAAATCCAAGGCTGCATGTTAAAGAAAGGCTTCTTGGAATAAAGATGTTTTCAGGAGGCGCCGAAAAGAGTACAAGGTCAGAGTCTGCCTGACCTCCAGAGACAGGGAATTCCACAGGAGGGCCGCCACCACGCTGAAGGCTCTTCCCCTGGTGGATTCCAATCGGAGGATGGATCTAGGTGGAACCACCAGGAGCAGGCCCTCGGATGACCTCAGTGACCGGGCAGGTTGGTAAGGGAGAAGGCGCTCTCTCAGGTATCCTGGTCCCAAGTTGTTTAGGGCTTTGTACACAAGTACAAGAACCTTAAACCTGGCCCAGTAGCGAATAGGCAGCCAGTGCAGTTCCCTCAGCAGAGGAGTTACATGCTGGAAAGGGGCAGCTCCAGACAACAGCCGAGCTGCAGCATTCTGCACTAGCTCCAGCTTCCAGAGCAGCTTCAAGGGCAGCCCCACATAGAGCGCATTGCAGTAATCCAATCTTGAGGTTTGTACAATGCCTGTACCACCATGGTCAAGCTATCCCTGTCCAGGAGAGGCCGTAGTTGGCGAACCAACCGAAGATGGTAAAAGGCACTCCGAGCCGTGGCGGCTACTTGAGCCTCCAATGACAGAAATGGGTCTAAGAGTACCCCCAAACTACAAACCTGTTCTTTCAGAGGCAGAGCAACCCCATCCAGAACAGGCAATGAGCCTGTCTCCCGGACTCAAGAACCACTCACCCACAGGGCTTCCGTCTTGCCAGGATTTAGTCTCAGTTTATTGGCCCTCATCCAGCCCATTACTGAGTCTAGGCACTGGTCCAGGACTTGCACAGCCTCACCTGATTCAGTTGTCACAGGGAGATAGAGCTGTGTGTCATCAGCGTATTGATGGCATTTAGCTCCAAATCCCTTAATGACTGCTCCCAATGGCTTCATATAGATGTTAAATAACATTGGGGACAAGATGGTGCCCTGCGGCACTCCATAGCTCAATTGCCAGGAAGCCGAGGACTGGTCACCAATGCTACTCTCTGAAAACGACCCCGTAGGTAGGACCGGAACCACTGTAAAACAGTGCCTCCGATGCCCATCCCACAGAGTCGATCCAGGAGGATACTATGGTCAATGGTATCAAAAGCCGCCGAGAGATCGAGCAGGATTAACAGGGTTGCATTCCCCCTGTCCCTCATACTTAAGGCGGCTGATGTGGCTGCTGCTCTAGTGGAGTGAGCTGTGACTCCTAATGGCTTGGGGAGGCATGAGGCCTCATAGGCCGAAAAAAATACATGCTTTTAACCACCTAGCTAGGGTAGATCTGGTAACCTTCTTGCCCATAGCCACAGGGTGAAAGGAAACAAACAGTGAATCAGATTTTCAAAAGGACTCTGTCCTTCTTAAGTAAACTTTAATGGCTCTGTGGACATCCAGCTAGTGCCAGGCCTTCTCCTGTGGATGAGAAGGGTTAGGACAGAAAGATGGCAGAATAAGCTCCTGTGACCTATGGAATAGCGTGTTGACCTTAGGGATAAAGGTCGGGTCTGTTCAAAGGACAACAGAATCCTTATGGAAGGTAATAATAATAATAATAATAATAATAATAATAATAATAATAATAATAATGATGATGAGGCCTTTTCTGATTGAGATGGCAGATAACTCTGAGATTCTGCGAGCAGATGTTATGGCCACAAGGAAAATAACTTTTTGTGACAAAATGCGTAGTGGGATAGAGGCAATTGGTTTGAAGGGAGGTTTAGTCAATGCAGAAAGTACAACATGTAGGCTCCAGGAAGGAAACCTATGGACTATGGGAGGACTCTTGAGTGCTGCTCCATGGAGGAATCTTTTGATGTGAGGGTGTGAACTTAGTGGCTGCCTACCAGGCCTGGAAAGGACTGATGACAGGGCTGACATTTGCCTGCGCAGGGTACCCGGTTTTAAACCCATCTGGAGGCCTTGTTAGAAAAAGGCTTGACACCTGTTGCCCGTGGAATAAGCTTCTCCCTTTCACTCCACCTGCAGAAGGACTTCCAGGTTGTTTCGGAAATTCTGGTGGTGGAGTCCTTGCGGGATGCCAGCAGGGTGGATATGACATCCTCAGAATAACCCAGAGTTAAGTAGATGGACCTTTTAGCAGCCAGGCGGCTAGTTTGAGCCAATTTGGGTCTGGGTGCAGTACTGGTCCCTGAGACAAGAGATCTGAGATCTGGGGCAGGAACCATGGACCTTGCACTGCTAGGGCTAGAATATCGGAGAACCAGGGGCACGGGGCCAGAAGGGGGCTACTAGGACTACAGCGGCTTGTTCCTTTCTGATTTTTTGTAGAACTCTGGCTAAGAGGGGGATTGGAGGGAATGCATAGAGCCTCTCTTTCAGCCACTTGATATATAGTGCATCTATCCCTTCGGCTCCATAAGACTGGAATCTGGAGAGAAATCTTGGCAGCTTGTGGTTGTGCCTGGATGCAAACAGGTCCAGCATTAATGGGCCGAAATGGTGTATGATTCTCTGGAAGACTGCTGGATGTAGGCTCCATTCCCCTGGGTCTATTTATTGCCAACTCAGATAGTCTGCTGTATGGTTCAGGGTCCCTTTGATGTGTTGGGCTGATATGGAGGCTAAGTTCTGTTCGGCCCATAATAGCATGCTCTGGGCCTCCAGGTGTAGAGAGAGGGATTTGGAACCCCCTTGATGCATTATGTAGGCTCGTGTTGTTATGTTGTCCGTTCTGACTAGGATATGAGAATGTCGCAGATGGCGTGAGAATGCTTTTAGACCCAGGTGTACTGCCCTGAGCTCCAGCCAGTTGATGCTGTGGCATTTGTCCTCTGCATTCCATTTTCCTTGGGCCAGGAGAGAGTTGCAGTGGGCTCCCCACCCTTCGAGTCTGGCATCTGTTGTCAGTAAGATCCTCTGAGGCTCCTGGCAGGGGCTGCCCACCTGTAGATTTTGGAGGTCTTGCCACCACATGAGGGAGTCTCTGATGTGCAGAGGGAGAAATATTGGGAGGCGATCCCTCCTTGCTATTTGAGCTTGGAAGGGTAATAGGAACCACTGAAGGGGGCGAGAATGCAGCCTGGCCCATGGGAGAATGCCGAGGCATGAGATCATTAAACCCAGAAGATGCGCAGCATCCATTAAGTTGGTTATTCTTTGCCGATGAATTGCCCTTGAGCGGTCCTGAAGCTTGACTATTCTCTCTGGGGAGAGGAATATTAAACCCTTGGAGGTGTCGATGAGTGCTCCTAGATGAGGGAGGACCTGGGTGGGTGTGAGATGGCTCTTTTTTCTGGTTATGACAAAGCCGTGTCTTTCTAGGCACTTGACAGTTGTCTGTAGATCCTGCAAGGCTTTCTGACTGGAAACAGAACGGATAAGAAGGTCGTCCAAATATGGATAAATATGCACGCCTTTTAGCCGGAGATGAGCTATTAGTGTCACCCTGATCTTGGTGAAGATGCAGGGTGCCGAGGATAGGCCAAATGGAAGTGCTTTGTAATGGTAATGATAGTTCTGGTACGTGAAGCATAGGAATTTTCTGTGAGGTAGAGAGATGGGAATATGCAGATATGCCTCTGTGAGGTCTATGGAAGTCAAATATTCTGCTTTGTGAAGGGCTTCTTTGATGGTTTGCAGTGTCTCCATACGGAATTTTCGATATTTGACAAACCTGTTCAGATGCTTGAGGTCCAGAATTGGTCTCCAGCCTTTGCCCTTTTTGGCTACTGGAATAAATACCTTCATATTTTTCTATGGATGGTACTGGTTCTATCGCTCCTATTTGAAGTAGATGCTGTATGTAAATATGATGTGATTCTTGGTGGCAGATTGTGATGTGGGGGATGGGATGAACTGAGGGGGAGGTTGTTTCCAAAACTCTATGAGATAACCATGGGAGATGGTGTCCAGGACACAGCGATCGTCTGTGGATTGTTCCCATGCTGGGAGGAAATGTTGAAGTCTCCCCCCAATGAAAGGTTCCCTGGCGTCAGAACTGTTGTCGTCCAGACCTTGAGGTCTGGAAAGTAGAAGGGGTTTGGCAGAAGCGCTAGAGGAGTTGGCGCTTCTGGGCTGGAAGCGGGATCTGGACCATGCTGGTTTAGGAAACCTGTAGCTTTTGGATCGAAAGGAAGATTGGTTAGTGGTCCGGAATGGACGAAAGGATGTATAAGACCGGATGAGTTTTTTTATCTTCTCGCCGGAAGGATGAAGGCATAACTTTTTTCTTATCCTTAGTCTCTATGAGGACATCTTTTAAGGCCTCTTCTCCAAAAAGGTGTGCACCTGTGAAGGGTACAGTCGCAAGATTTCCCCTTGAGGGAAGATCAACATTCCAGTGCTTAAGCCAAACGGAATGTCTGGCCACATTAGCAGCTGCTATGGAGCGGGCTGAAAACTGAAGCGCATCTTGTGTAGCATCAGCCAGGAAGGCAAAAGATTTAGAGAGTTTGAGCAGTCCTCTGTATAAAGTAGGCTGATCTAATTCCTTATTGTTTATTATGTCTCCCACCCATAAGATGGAAGCTCTAGCGAAAAAAGATGATACTGCTGAGGCCTTTAAAGCTAATGCTGAAGCTTCATGTGCCTTTTTTAAAGCTGTATCTGATCTTCTTTCCCCGTGGTCTTTTAGGGAAAAGTCACTGTCTTTTGGCAATACAGCGCCTGAGAGCAAGGCCGCCACAGGGGCATCTACTAACGGAAATTTTAATTCTTCTATCACATTGTGAGGAAGAGTATAAAACCTCTGGAGCTCTCAGCAGATGAGGCGTCGTCATGCCTAAATGAAATCGCTCCTCTGCTACCCCATTTGGACTTCATAGCGAGGAGTTAGGGGTACAGGCTGAGAAGACAGGCATAAAGGTTACCTCTGACCGGAAAAGAATAGGGAAGAAGTGTCGAAAGAATAGGCAAGGTTTAGACAAAGGGAAGAAAATCCCAAAAGGGAGGAAAAGGATTGGGGGTAAAAAAGGGCTACGTAAAGGACCAGGGGTTGAGAGTGGGCAAGCACAGGTGAATAAGGATACCACAAAGAAGAAAGGAAAGGGCTTAAATTACAACCCACTATTCAAATTATTGGATGAGAAACAGGAAAGTAACAAGAAAGGCGACAGAAATAGCCTAAAAAAGGATACCAGTGGAAAGGATAAACAAGCAAAGTGCCAGAGGGAAGAGTCGTACAGGATACAAAATAGTTCATCTCAAACAGAACCTATAGTAGTAGATAATGTAGATAAACAGGCACTAAATAACATGACCAGTGTGCCGCGACGAAAAATCCAGTCTACCCTACTTTTAATGAGGAATCAGTTAGTCTTCACAAACCTCCCTATGATTCCCGCTTGTTCCCCTTATTTGAATGAAACAGATCATTTTATCCACATTATGTGGCCGTTGGGCCTCAACTTACTTAGAGTGACAGACGTAATAAAGATCGATTGTCTTTCCCATCACGCTCAAGCAGCAGAGTGCTGTTGGGATATGATGGTCTAATATTTACAACCTTATTTTAGTTATTGCCAGACTGGGCTTCTGGCCAATAACCTTATAATAGAGTTTTGCAGCGGTTTCCAGCAAAGTCAGCACAGACACAGATTAAGACTGAGACTTTCAGTAGGTTTAAAGAAACCTTTACTGGCATATAAAAATATAATTTAGTTATGGCAATCACAAATACAAATACTTACATACGGTCAGTCAATACAGCTCTGATATCTGATCATTTCTGAGTGATCATTTCTGATACATGTACATGAGAATACATTCCTTTTTATAGGCTAACTGTACAGTGATGCAACTGCTTGCAATCCCTTAATTGAAACAATTAAGTCACCAATTATTCAATCATGACATCAATGTCCAGGTGCAACGTTGACCTTTAAGTTTTCTGCTGAGTCTTCTGATTCCTCCAGCTCTTCAGCAATTAGTAAATCCCTGGAAACATATCCAGGATCCATTCCAGGATCCAACACCCTTTCATATGTTTACACTGGATTTAACAACACATTGTACAGTTATTTACATTTGTCCTCCCTGAAACCTAAAGTTTCACAAACTTCTCTGTGTTTGGTGGGACCTAGTGGTTTTGTGAACATGTCAGCAAGGTTTTCTTTAGACTCACAATAAACTAACTTTAAACTTCCACTTGCTATATGTTCCTTCACGTTTTGATACTTTATAGGTATGTGTTTGGATTTGGATTTGAACATTTCTGTGTTGGCCAAGCCTATGCATGCTTGTGAATCACAGTAAACATTTGCTTCTCCACCGGGGCCTTAAAGTCCTTTATTAACTGAATTAGCCAAGTAACTTCTCCACACAGTTCAGATAGAGCACCATACTCAGCCTCACAAGACGATATAGAAACAAACGCTTGCTTCCTGGACTTCTAGCATATCGGTGCCTTTCTAAATGTCAAAACGTATCCAGACGTGGATTTGCAGTCCTCGACACAGCCACCCCAGTCTGAATCCACATAGCATAACAACTTCTTATCTGCCTCGGCAGATAACTTCAAGCTATGATTTAAGGTCTCTTTCAAATACCTCAAAATCCTTTTCACTGCTTGCCAAGCAGGCACAGTTGGTTTAGCAACAAACCTGCTTAAAATGTTGACAGAAGCAGACAAATCTGGCCTTGACCAATTCACTAAATACATCAACATTCCCACCACTGAATGATACAAGCCTGGATCACTAAAGTCCTCTCCTTGTAGATTCTTTAGGGCTTCTAGTTCTATAGGGCTTTTTGCTGGTTTGCATTCAGACATTCCACACTGTTCCAGCAAACTCAGAATTTTTTGCTTTTGACTTAGCAAAAAACTTCTATCTTCTGCCCTGTTGATTTCAACGTCTAGATAATTCTTTACAACACCTAGGGATTTTAAATTGTACTTGCTACTCAGCTGCTCAGCTACTTTGTTGATTTCAGCGTCACTAGAACAAGATATTATCAAGTCATCTACATAAATCAAAATAGCTTTGTAGGCTTTACCTTTTCTCTTTGTATAAAGACAAGGGTCAGCTAGGCTTCTTACAAATCCTATTTCACTCACCAGAGTATTGTTCAGTAAAGAATTCCAGCACCTAGCACTCTGCCTAAGCCCATAAATCGCCTTCTTTAGAAACCACATGGTGTTGTCATCTGTTTCTAAACCTTCAGGATTCCTTAAATAAATTTTCTCAACGATTGGTGCGTTGAGATAGGCAGTTTGAAAATCATATTGCCTCACTTTAAGGTTTTCTTTGGCTGCAATAGTCAAAAACAAACGCAAAGTCTCTGATTTGGCTGTGGGGGCGAAAGTTTGGTCATAGTCGACCTCCTTAACCTGGTTGAACCCACGGGCGACCAGCCTAGCCTTGAACCTCTGCTCCCCTGTTTCTAGCTGCTTGAGTTTAAATACCCATCTGCAGGTTAGAGATTTTTGCCTTATTGGCAAACTCGTCTCTTCAAACACTCTATTTTTTCTGAGACTGTCTAACTCTCTCTGCATGGCACTTTCTTATTGCTGCTTCTCTAAAGAATTCAACTTCTTTACTTCAGAGTACGAACTAGGCTCATAATTCACACAGTAAGCTTCAAAGCCGTACCGTTTTGGTGGTACGCCTTTATTAACTCTTTGACTGTGTCTTGGAGCTTCTCTTTGCTGCTCTTCTTGCTTTAACTCTTGAGTCTCAGTACTCTGACGGTTAACTAACAATTCAGGCTCCTGCCTGCTTTCTAGTTCTATCAGCACTTCTGGGTTGTCGTGCACTTTTTTCTAATTCGCTTCACTAAAGTTAGCTGACTTAGAGACTACTATCTTTCTTTTTTCGCACAAGAACTTCCAGTTGTTGTGATCATAACTTATAAATCTTAATTTAATTCTTTTCGGTGAAAAAGTACGTCTCTGTGAAATTGGAACATTTACAACAGCAAAACTCTTCTAAGTTCTCAAGTGCTTTAGATTTGGTTTCTTGTTGTAAAGCAAAAAGAAAGGAATGTTATTTATGGTTTTAGTCTAAGTCTTGTTATAAAGGTAATTGGCTGCCACAAACGCTTCTTTTTACAATTGTGGCTCTGCTTCGGCGTCCTTTAATAAACATTGCATTTTTTCTTTAAGCACGCCGATGCGCCTCTTAACATTGCTGTTCTGATGCGGTGTCCTCGGGCTGCATAATTTATGACTTATTCTAGTCTTTTTATAAAACTGCTTAAAACGGTTCGATTGGAATTCACTTCTCTGATCTGTCAAAATCTCATGTATTTGCTTCTGGAGTTTTCTCTTTATGAATTTCACTTATTCTTGCACTGTGCCTAAACATTCAGATTTGTGCTTTAACAAATATACTCACGAAAAACGGGTTTTATCATCTAGAATGACTAAAGCATATCTGGCTCTTCTATAGCTCTCTGGAAACGGGCCGGTCAGATCTATGTGCACCAGTTTTAATACGTGTTGACTCTGCCAGTCTCTGACACGTGGAATATTCCTCTCTTTAGACTTGGCAACTTTACAAATCAAATAATCGAGAAAATTGTTGCACTTCTGAACTTTTAGACCCTCTGAAAAATTCAGAGTTTTGTTCAGAACTTTAAAACTTGAATGTCTAAGTCTCCTATGTAAAACATGGATGCAATTGTCATGGTTAGGAACATTTTCAAAAGTTTCTATACAACTTGCTTGCACCTCTGGAGTTTCTTCTTCATTTGGATTGTCCTGTATAAAATACAATCTATTCTGCAGCTTTGCAGTTCTTCTTAGGAGTCTATGCTTTCGAATAAAGCATTTGTCTTTTTCAAAAGACACACAGAAACCTTTTTCTGTTAAACTTGACACTCCTAGAAGAGAATAACAAACTGGGAACAAACAATGCATTATCAAAGCATTCTTTCAAAAAAGGTAGTCTGCGCGAGCCTTCGCCAGACACTTGAACTTTTTTGCCATCAGCCAGCGTGATAGATTTTTCAGAAGAGTCCCTGAAGTCCTGGAAGAAGTCAGGTCTATTCGAAATCACTGTAGAAGATCCAGAGTCTATGAGCCACTGGAAGCTCTTTCCTCTTGCTTGCTTGTAGTGCTGACTCCTTTCTTCTGCTGTCACTAGCTGCACTGATTTATTCTTCTCTCTTTCCTCTTTGTTGGGCTCTGATTGTAATTTAACTCTACAATCCTTTTGCAAATGTCCCAACTTCTGGCACCTGAAGCACCGTAGAGGTTTCTTAGGTTTGGGCTTTCTCGAAGTTGAAAACGCTGACTCATTTTCTTCTTTCTTCACCAAAGCCTTAACCCCTTCATACTCAGACCATTTTGAAAACGCGTCTGGTTTATCGCCTGAACTGCTTTGGGCTGACTTTCTCAAAGTCCTCTTTTGACATTCTTCTATCAATCTGCCCGATATTAAATTTAAACTCATGTCCTGGATCCGCATTGCTTCTAAAGTTGTCACCAGCACGTCCCAGGACGGTGGTAAGCTCGACAAAACTACATACGTTTTCATTTCGTCACTCAGAGGTAAGCCTGTTGCATTTATACTTTCAAAACAGTCTCTTAATTTCTGCAAGTGGGCTTTTACATCTTCTCCCTCTTTCATCAGTGTGCGGTAGAGCTTTCTGGTTAAACTTATTCTAGCTCCTGCAGTATCCCTAACATAAACAGTTCTCAGTTTAGTCTAGATAACATCAACTGTGTCTTCTCTGCTTATATACGACAGTTGGTCATTTCTTATGGACAAAACAATATGGGCTTTCGCCCGTTCTGCGCGACGTCTCCATGCTTGTAAATCTGCTGCATTCAAATCTTCTGCTGGGGCATCTGTTACAACCTCCCACAAATCAAGATTTCTTAGGCTCATTTCTAACTTGAATGACCATGACATGTAATTTTCGTCTGTAAGTAATTCCATAGGGACAGTGTTCCCAACGTTTAATGCCATACTTTCAATTTAACAAGTTGTTTCTGATATACAACCCCTTCAGTGGTTTAATTTCTTTTAGGGCTTGACTAGCTATACAGTTTTAGCTTCTTCAGTGCCCCCTTAAATTCAAAACTACTCTTGCCAGTTCTCTCCGTGTGATTTTTCAGACACCAGCTATACGAAATAGCTTTCCGGCTGTCTGTTCCTACGACTTTCAACAAAGACGCTCAGGAATTTAATCAACCACGGCTTAATCCTTCAGTCCTACTGTTCTTGCTGTAACCACTCTGCTTGCTGGTTGTTTTGGGACTTGGGCCCATAACCTGTTGGGATATGATGGTCTAATATTTACAACCTTATTTTAGTTATTGCCAGACTGGGCTTCTGGCCAATAACCTTATAATAGAGTTTTGCAGCGGTTTCCAGCAAAGTCAGCACAGACACAGATTAAGACTGAGACTTTCAGTAGGTTTAAAGAAACCTTTACTGGCATATAAAAATATAATTTAGTTATGGCAATCACAAATACAAATACTTACATACGGTCAGTCAATACAGCTCTGATATCTGATCATTTCTGATACATGTACATAGAAATACAATCCTTTTTATAGGCTAACTGTACAGTGATGCAACTGCTTGCAATCCCTTAATTGAAACAATTAAGTCACCAATTATTCAATCATGACATCAATGTCCAGGTGCAACGTTGACCTTTAAGTTTTCTGCTGAGTCTTCTGATTCCTCCAGCTCTTCAGCAATTAGTAAATCCCTAAAAACATATCCAGGATCCATTCCAGGATCCAACAAGTGCTGGCCACATTTATGGATGTATCTACAACCGACTACATATTAAAAAGTAAAAAAATATTGGAGAGACAAAATATTTGAATTACGAGACATTTCAGGCAAATTAACAAATACCCCCTGTTAGAACATCTTAGGAAGCCTAAAGTTCAGGCCTTAGGAGGGAGAGGGGGACTGGTTTCAGCCCTCAGCAACGACCCAAAGGAAACTAACCAAACAAGCCAGCAGCAAAAACAGGCACAAGACATAACCAAAATGGTGGCAAGAGACCTAATAATACGTAGAAAGGATTCGCAGTTTAGCATGGAAACCAAGAATGCAAATATACATAACCTAAAGTCAGAGGGCTGCAAAGAAAGCATCCCGCAATACCCAAATATTGTAGATTTTCTAGAACAATTCCAGATGATGCAGCGCCAGGAGCAAGAAGAAATAGTGTTTAACCTAAGCGCACTCCAAGAAATATTGAGGGCCCATCTTTGGTCTAGATGTAAAGTGGGAGAGAATGAAGATTTTGCCTCGGGTACAGATACCACCGGGCTACCTGAGGAAATGAGTCCATTGGCTGCCCAACTCCCCCCAGAGGAAACCGTCAAAATAGAGCAGTTCAAACAGATGAACCATGAGGCCCAGAACAACGTTGTTAAGGCTCTAGGGGAGCTAGAAGAGCAATTGTTCTCAATTTTAAGAGAGGAGCTTTCTTCAGGGCCAGCAAAAACCAACGCCCTAACCAGGGAAAATCCCAGCAGTAACTTAATTCCCTCTGTTTATTCCAAAGAGTCAGCAAGGTCCCTTGCTGACACACAAAACTATTGACTAAGAAGAGAGCCAGTGGAAACAACTTCTCCGACATTAAAAATAGTCTCCTGGGATGTATCGGGTTGGATGGGAAAATTAGACAAGGATTCGTTGAATTTTTACAACAATTCTCGATAATCTTCCTACAAGAAACATGGGCGGAAGACAGTTCTCAGCCACAGCTCCACGGATATAAATCCTTCACAAAGGCGGCAACGAGGCAAAACAAATTTGGTCGTACCAGTGGGGGTCTGGCAACCCTCATTTCAGTAGATTTGGATTACATCTCGGAAATAGTGGCTCCTCAAAGTTATGAGGGGATTCTTATTGTTCGTGTATCCTTCAAAAATGGCTCCTCCTTACATTGTATAAATGTCTATGTGCCCCCAGCAACTATGGAGGTGTCTCCCATTTGGTCATCACTGAAGCTGGCAATAAGTGAAATAGAATTACACTTTGAAAATTCCCATTTTATCATAGGAGGTGATCTAAACGCCCGTCTGGGGCAATCAAATACAGAGTTACTGAAACAGTTGCCTGTTCCATTGGACGATGGTTTCTTTTTAGAAAGGCACTCTCATGACAAAAGAATAAATAAGTATGGTGAAAATCTAATAATGCTTGCCTACCTACATTCTCTGATAATTTTGAACAGTAGTGTAGTTGACGACTCTAACGGTCACTACACATACCTCTCTCATGGGGGGGGCAGTGTAGTAGACTATTTTATAATTTCCCCTGACCTGCTCCACAACATCAAAAAAATTTCAGTGGAAGACAGGCCTGAAAGCGACCATTTTCCAATCAAATTAGTGATGTAAGCCTTGGATACGCGAACTAGCGTCAAAAAAACCTACTCCATCGAGCTGGGTCCCACAGGTAGCAGAAGGATCAAATGGTCAGGATCCCTGAGTTCCAAAGTAGTTAATTTGCTACACGGTCCAATCCTCATGGGTTTTAAAGAGCAGATTGAAAAAGGGAAACTAGGTTGTTTGGAGGGCTACCAACAAATTGTGGATTACTTGAAACCCTTTTTTGTCCAGTCAGGTCCCTATGGCAGTGCTAAATCCCGAAACACTGGCTGGTTTGATAAAGAATGCAGAAACACGAAAAAAGAACTAATGGGGTTAAGCAGAAAGGTCAGAAAGGCAAACTCGAATACGCTTCTAAAAACTCTGATAGGGAAAAGATCGGCATACAAGGCCTTACTGAGAAGGAAAAAGTCAGTGTATATCATCCGTAAGTGAGAAGAGCTCGCCCAGGCAGTAAAACAGAAGGATGATGGCAAATTTTGGGAAACAGTGCATGAGGGCCTACGTGCCTCCAAACCATATTTGGAAATGCAAATCCCGGTGATAAAATGGCAACAGCATTTTGAGAGTATCTTCGCTAGCTATGATATCCGTGAATCAACTGAGGAGGGACTAACCATCTCCAACCTCCCATTTTGGCCCAACGTGACAGCTAATGAGGTCAGCTGCATATTGGGTAAGCTGGCAGTAGATAAAGCACCAGGAGAAGACATGCTTCCCCTGGAACTTTTTAAATATAATATCAACTGGTGGGCCCCAATCCTGGCAAATCTCTTTTCAAACATCAACCAAACAGGAAATATCCCTGCCGGATGGCAGTCAAGTATTATAGTCCCTTTATATAAAAAAGGAGAGAAAAAATGACCCCAAAAGCTACAGGCCCATAAGTTTATTGGATATTGTTTCGAAAGTATATGGCAGATTCTTATTGGATAAACTCCAAGCGTGGGCGAATGAAAATGACATCCTGGCAGAGGGACAGGCCGGTTTCCGCCAAGGGAGGAGCACTATTGACCAATGCTTTGTGCTCAACCACTTGATCCACAAATATCGGAGTCAACCTGGAGGAAGCCTGTATGTGGCCTTTGTGGACTTCACTTCCGCCTTTGACCTTGTTGATAGAGATCGCCTCTGGGACAAACTTTCACGGTCAAGCATAGACAGACGACTCCCGTTTTTGCTGCAAAAACTGCACTCACAAACAGACTCAAGAGTGAGGATGGGCCCATCTGGAACCCTCTCTGACAAAATTATCATCAGAAGAGGAGTCAGGCAGGGCTGTCTACTCGCCCCTAGTTTTTTGTTCAACTATTATGTGAACAATCTGGTGTCCGAGCTAACAGCGCTGGACTGTTTTCCTCCCTCTATTGACCCCAAGAAGGTCCAGGCGCTCCTTTACGCAGATGATATGGCCCTTTTATCTGTTACTCAGGTTAGCCTGAGGAGACTGTTGAATAGATTAGGCACGATCTGTAAGAAGGAAAAATTAGTAATCAACTATTCTAAAACCAAGGTGGTAGTCTTCTCTAGGAGAAGTCGCGTACACAGATGGCTCTTGGATGGCCAGCAGATAGAACAATGCATGAGTTTTAAATATCTGGGCTAGATATTTAAATATATGAGGTTAGTGTTATGGGGTATTGGTATATTGTTAATTACAAAAGAAGTATTGCTAAGTGGATGAAGAGGGTCAAGGAAGAGCATTCAGAGATATATATGTGTCAGAATTGGAAGAGACACTTTCTTCAAAGGGAGCAGGAACAGCTCCGGAGACCCATGGAGGAGACAGGGCCAAGGGAACTTGGACCTTGTACCACAATTGGATTTGGAGGACCAGGTTGGACCTTACCAGAAGAAGGTTCGGATTACAGCTCGCAAGGCTCAGATACAGAGGATGTGCCTGGGTCACAGCTTCACAGAGGGAGAACCATGTTTGGTTTGTCCGGAGAGAGGGTTCTGAGAGTTTGGCTGCACAGCAGGCAAGGGCTATTTCTTCACCATGTAAGAAGTCTTGTGTGCATTGTGACAATTTTCCTGGAAAATGGTGGAATGGCCTATGTATTTACCAAGGTGACTTAATTTTAAGGCTTTACAGGAGAAGATGGCCATGGAGGCATGTGAGTCGGCGGACTCGCCAACATCATTATTGGAGGCCGTGGAGAAGTTACAGGAGGAGGACTACCAGACCGCCGAAGAGCTTTGTTTCCTTGAGAAGGCATTTGAGTGCAGTGAAGACATATGAACCAAGGTGGACTCAGAAGATTGTTGGGAGAGCATTTGGACTGAAATTAAAAGTGAATAAAGTTTCGGACGCTGGGTCTGGAAAGGGGTATGTTTTAGATAGGGGGGAAATTGATTTGTATGGCTTGTGGGCAAGTGGGAAGGTGTGAGAGGTGGTCATTATGTAGTCAGTGATAATATTAGCCAGTAGTTCTATATTCGCTCTTGTCAGTGGAATGCCGTGTGTCTGTAGCCTCTTCGTAATCAGGCCTCCAAACAGAAACATTGTTAATATCCACCCACAATTGGTTTTACCATCAGCAAATGCCGCATTCATCACCAAAGTAAAAGCTTGGATTGCATCATCCAGAGTATGGATTTGAAGATTACTGATGACTGGAGTTAACATTTCTTCAACATTATCTTGAATTTTAGAAGTTGTTTTTCATAAAAAATAATGTTTTGCATTCTGGTGTTTCATGGGGCATTTGTCCACAAACACAAAAAAGAGAGAGGGGCCCTTACTGTTACTGGAAGAAGATAAAGGACCTATATTGTGTAGGTTCAGTCTCCTAATATTTGTGCAACAAATGTACTTTGTATTCAAATGTAATTCTCATATATATTGTGTCTTATTGATTTCTTATTGATTATTATAAGTACAATACACAACTTTTACAATTTCAATTCAATTACTGTTCTTCTTAAATATATGTAATCAAAAAGATTGGTATGATTCTAACATATACATATGATACAAATTTCACAATTGATGAAATACATAACATAAGCAATAAACAGACAGTAACTCCAGATTATATATTCCGTTTCTGATTAAATCTTCATCAGTACTTAGTTGTTTACATCAAATAATTGTATTTATCTAAAGAAATATATTCAGCTCCACCAATTCATAGGGGACAAAGCACTAAAGTACCGTATTTTCCGGCGTATAAGACGACTGGGCGTATAAGACGACCCCCAACTTTTGAGAAGATCTTCCTGGGTTAAAAAGTCATCTTATACTGGGCGTATAAGACGACCCCCAACTTTTGAGAAGATTTTCCTGGATTAAAAAGTAGTCTTATACGCCAGAAAATACAGTAAATGAATAAAATAATGTTAATGCTAAGAGTTATGTATACATCATCAAAGAAACTATTCAAATTGAAAGAAAACAATTCATTACCTTTCTAGGTGGGAGTTATTTTTCTTGTAAATAGTCTAAATTCTTATTATTTTCAAACATAATAACTATAAAAAATAATTTATAAAATTCAATGTCATCTCTATTACCAACATTTAAGTAGAAAAACTTATACTGAAAACAAACTGAGTATATTAACTTGCCTCAGAAGCTTCCAAAGATTAGCGCTCTACTCGTCCTGACCAAGGGAGTAGTGTGAAACAAGCAACGTAGCTATACCAATATATAACACCTGAAGAGCAGTAATTGAGTGTAACTGGAAATGAGCTACTTGTTATGTTCAAAGGAGGTCCAGTGTGTGAGCCATTTTTAATTAATTGGGCTGAGTGGTTTGAGGTTTAAAGTCAAAAAACGTGTCTTTTTTAGACTGAAAAAAGCAGTGAAAAAACAAACACTGTTCTTAAAGAAAACATTTGTCCAAAAGAGCTCACTTTAGAGATAAAAAGACAGTTCTAATTTATCATTCAAACCAGTAGGCATTAATGATTTTAGTTGGTAAATCCAATGTGCTTCTCTCTTTGAAAATAATTCAGAAATACAAATACGTTTATAAGGTTGTTGTATAATATGTTCAATAGCAAAAAGTGTGAGCGCCTAAGGTGAATGATTATTGCTTACGAAATGCGACGTTAAGGGGCCTTCCATGTTTCAGTTGCGGATTCTACTTTTATGTTCAATAATTCTTGTTCTAAGAGGTCTCGAACTTTGTCCAACATATATCTTCAAACATGGACACATGATGACATAAACAACATTCGTAGTGGAACATGTAGAAAAACATTTCAGAGAATATTTGCAATTGTCCACTGGATTGGTGAAAACTCGGAGCTGCGCAGATTGCGGGCAACTATTACAATGTCCATTGTTCCCTGTAGTAAAATAAACTGGGTCTAAGAAATCTGAATGGACCAACTTGACTTTCAAGTTTGGAGTTCTGCGTAATCCCACAATTGGAACAGTCTAGCAGCCTGGGACATCTTGTACTACGTACCAATGTTTGTAAATGATGTTTGCATTTGTGTTGTACCCCGCCTCAATCCAGAGGGAGAGGCGGGTAACTTCAAAGTATCTTCAAAGCTAATAAACAGATAAGAACATTGTAGCGTCATACCAAAAAAATAAGGAATAAAAAAAATCAAAACAAACTTCAAGCCACAGGCATATGGTTCACTTGCCCTACTGGCAGTGAGATGTTTAGGCAGGTGTGTTCACTCCACTGATGTGTGTGTGTGTGTATATATATATATACACACACACACACATCACACACACTGATCCCTTAAAGGTACACTGCTCCACCTATGAATTCCCTTGGGGCAAATACAAATTCCCAATTTAGAATTCTCATTTGAATGTCAGTTAAATAGAACGACCATCTCATTTGGAATATCAATTTGAGGGGAATGACCATGCTTCAAGAAAGGACACCAATTGTAGAATAGCATTTAAGCCTTTAGAGATCACAGTACCCAATTTAAAAATCCATTCCACTTTCTGGTGTAAAAGGTGATTATCATAGTTACACCAATTGTACTGATGTGCATAACCTCTACAAATTACTAGAAACCTTAAGTCATCATAGTCATGAGAATGCTCTATGAAGTGTTGATTCATGTCCAGTTGAGAAAACCAAGTCTACTCCATGTATTGGGCCAATGACATGTTGGGACAGTCCCATGATTGTTATGAGACCGTGAAATCCTGAGCCACGCCTGACGAGATGCTCGTAGCATAAATGTTGACATCCCCCAGAATCAACAACACATATCCCTTTCCAGATAGGGGCATAACTGGGCCACCTGCTGAAACTGGTAGAAAGCATTCTGTGCCACTAAGGCCACCTGAACCCCAAGTGACAAAGATGGCTCCAGGAGAACCCCAAGCTATGAACATGCTCCTTCAAGGGGAGTGTAACCCTATGCAGAACAGGTTGACCACCACCTCATCCAGTCAGAAGACTCCACCAATCTAGTCTGGATTGAGCTTTAATTTCTTAGCTCTCATCCAGTTCATTGTCACAGCCAGGCACTGATTTAGCATATCCACGTTCCCACCTGGTGAGGATAAAAAGGCATTGATGCTGATAAATTTGCCTCCCTACCACCACGACTCAGTAACCCAAAAGCACCTCTAAGAATAAAAGCCAGATCTCCACATGTTCTATCTGGGAGATTCTGAGTTAGCATCTTCTCATTATGCTCAGCATAGACTCTTGACATTTGGTGGGACAATCTCTGCACACAAATGGGTTGTACTCCTGGTTCTCACACCATTGCAGATCAGTAGCTTTCTTGCAGTAGACTATTACTACTTACAGTGTCATTGGCTACATTTCTTCTTGTGACCTCCACCAGCAACATGTCCAAGTCCTGCCTTTTCCTGTCTTAGGAGATACAGAAAGTACTCCTTCATGGTACTCTATGCTTTGCTGCTTGAGACTGTGAAGGAGCCTACCACCTGCTCCTTTTCCCAGTCTGAGTCTGGCACCAAGAAATAACAGCCACACCACGTAAGATTCAAAATGCTTTATTAATTACAAACTAAAAATCTGGTAGAGTTCCCACATCCCAAGGCTGGGACAACACATAAGGGGAAAAGCACAGAAACATTAAAGGCAGGAAGGACAACACAACATCCCCACATTCATACACTCTCCCCTCCCCCACACTTTTCCAAGACATCTAGCCCTGCACTAACTTTCCACGGACCCCACCTCTGCAGGCTAAAAGCCTCACAGACAAGAAATATTTCCCTCTCAGCCTAGGGCACCAGAATCCGAACTGCTGCAAGGAAGGGCATTACTTGCTTAGCCTTGATCTTTTATCGGCTCGGCTGCACGTACAGTATGAGGTCATCCTCCAGGTGCAGAGCTGGACAGTTCAAGACAATTAATGCTCAAGGTCCTTGGCAGAACGATCTTAGGTCTGCCTGGAGACTGACTTCTCGAGGACTCTTAAAGGGACTCTAACTCCCTCAAACCCATCACAGGGGCAATCAACTACTGAACATTTGCTGTTTTCTTTCTCACTTGGAAAAGTATCAGTACCAAGCTGCACAGTGGGGTTTCACAGCTGATTTTAACAAGAACACATGGCAGTGTGTTGCATTGGAATGCATTGATAGAATCATAAAATAGTTGAGCTGGAAGGGGCCATCGAGTCTAACCCCCTGATCAGTACAGGAATCCACATTGAAGCATACCTGACAGGTGGCTGTCCAGCTGCATCTTGAATGCTTCTAGGGTAGAAGAGCCCATGACTTCCTTAGGCAATTGGTTCCATTGTTGTACTGCTCTTACAGTCAGGAAGTTTTTCCTAATGTCCAGCTGCAATCTGGCTTCCTGTAACTTGAGCCTTATATTCCATGTCCAGCAATCTTGAATGATCGAGAAGAGATCCTGACTCTCCTCTGTGTGGCAACCTTTCAAGTGCTTGAAGGGTGCTATCATGTCTCCCCTCAGTCTTCTCTTCTCAAGGCTAAACATGCCCAGTGCTTTCAGCCTCTCCTCATAGGATTTTATTTCCAGATGCAGATCATCCCAGCTGCCCTCCTCTGAACCCCCTCCAGCTTGTCTGCATCCTTCTTGAAGCGTGATCTCCAGAACAGGATGGCAGTATTCAAGATGAGGCCATAACCAGTGCCGAATACAAGAACCCAAGACCAAGCACTTCTCCTCATCCATCCTCACAGTGTTTGCTGCTAACTTGCGAAGAGTAAATCCATTAGTGCAATCAGCAAACTCCTTGAACTTTTCAGAATTGAAAATTATTTGTATCCAAAGCTCAGAATGGATACATTTTTACTAATCAGTGGAATACTGACACCATAGGTGCATGTTGGAATCTCTAAGGGAAGGTCATTCCACCAATATGATGGCCACCTCTACCAGCAAGACAACTCACAGCAGAGAAGGTTGGAGATGGCCGCTCTTATTTGGCCCTGGTATTTGATACAGAGAGAAATACTGCCTCTAAAGACATTCACAATGAATGCAGGGTGGTGCTTTCATTTTTGTGGCAAATGACAGACATTACACCAAAAGAAGAGTCATGAGCCAAGCATTGAACACACAAACAAGTGTTACCCTAAGTGGTACATGCACACAAATAAGGCTACCTTTAAAAGAAATGCTTTTGTTTTCCTAGAAATGAAACCAATCAACAACGTTTGTGTTGCTATTGCAGCTTTTCTGAAGTTCAAGGTGAGAACATTTTACTGCAAAACTTAATAAAAGGACATTGCGTTGATGTTATTGGCTCAGTATTTGCTACACCTAGAGTAATTATCCAATACATCTTTTTTTTTAATTATATCCCAATGTTCAAGGCTGACTATCTGGAACTTCATTACAAATAAGTCCATGCAGGGTCACTGAAAGATTAAGGAGAAGAAAACCTGGGAGTATCCATCACTTCGATGAAACGGCTGATTGAAATTCACCCTCACATACAACCAGCTTGTAATGTCTTCAGAAAAGTGCATATTAATAGAGTCTTTCAAGTTTATCACCGTTTAAAAATGATAGCAGGCAATGTTTCATATACAAAACCTTTTGCCAAAAAAATGGGGGGCTTTAGCAGCAATCACTGTTCATGCTGTATAACACTCATTTAATTGAGTTCACTTCAATGGATGTTTGATAGCACTCTGTCCTCTTTCTGCAACAGTTCTGATAAGAGGTAATGGAATTTCTGGGGGGTTATAAAATTGCCTGGGCTATTTCAATACTATCAATCATTTAAATTTTTGCCCTGCTCTCTTGCAATGTATAGATCAAATGAGGGTCCAGGAAAGTCAGTCTGAACATGGATACATGCTTGCATTCCTACCTAATGCCTCTTTCCCCTTAATGGTATGGGAAGGGGATGAAGACACAGCTAAAGCCACAAGATTTTACCCCGTGGTGATTGATCTCCTCATTGGTGTCACTGACAGGTCATTCTGCTTGGGCAGCAATTGTCCTAGAGTTGCACTTTGAGATCGGCTTGGCAAACCAGGCTGGAGTAGAGCCCAGTGGAGCCCTGGCCTGTGGGCAGATGGATGGCCTGGGCCCAGGCAGCCTTGGGCAACCAGGCTCCTCTGCCCATGCAGGGTGGAATTGTGCCACTGGCTCAGCCATGTTGATGTTGTCCCTGGGTGGCTGTCTCTCTCCTCCCCCTGCAAGAGCTCCCACAATGGTCTGCAGTAGCGAGCACTGCTAACCCAGAACAGACACCAGACAGTCACTTTGTCGTCATGTGGTGCATGTAGGCCTGGAAATTGTCCAGATACTGATCCAGCCTAGGCAGGAGCCAATCTGTCTCCATGGGCACATGATGGAGGAGCTGGTCCATCTCCTGGTTGTGGTGGTGGGGCTCTTGGTGCGGGCCATCGCAAGATGGGTGGCTGGTGATAAGAGTGGCTTTTGGGTTGGGAATGCCTGTGTCCACAGGTGGAGCTGCAGTAGGAATTAGTTTGGTCAGTTCTGGAGGCATGCCCAAAGGGGGGGTGTCCCAGGGAATAGGAGGATCCTGACTTACCAGTCTTACCCTCTGGGTCAGTCTCTCTGGATGCCTCCTCTAGGACCTCCATGCCCTCAGTGGTGAGGATACTTCTGTTGTTGACATGGAACCTGCTTAGGAGATAAACACAGCACTGAGGCAGTGGTGAAAGTAATGATGCTTAGGAGGCCCAAACATGGGCATTGGGTGTATCTTCCCTCCCCAAAGTTCCAAACAATAGGGGGCAAGTGGATCAATTGGTTCAGTAATGGCTCTGGCACCCCCCGAATAATGGTTTTTGGAGGCCCAGGCATAGACATTGGGTGCATCTTCCCTTTTGAAGCAGCAGCAGATAGTGCTTTTGAATGGGCCTACTAGTGGATCAACCGGTGCATGCTTCAGGTGCAGAGAACGCCACTCCAAACTATTGAGGGGTAACCCAGCCCCAAGACATGTCCCCCAGGGTCTCCCCTTGGGGGAAACTACAGTATCCGAGGCTATTGACCATTCCCAGAAAGCAATCAATCATAAATTTCAGAGGGTTGCATGCACACACATCCATCTCTGATATTCAACAGCACCATGCTATTAAATGTGCAGATCTGCATAACATCACAGGAGGGGGGCTTCCCTGCCTCTCTGATTAAAATGGCGACCAGAAAACCCTGACACTTACGTCAATACTGAGCCATGCTAATGAAGCCCCTCATAAAGAGCACTAACCTCTTTATTCAACTTCTTCCACTCCTCACTCATCAGCAATGAATATCTGGAAATACACACAAGTGGTTAAAACTTCCTGTTAGAAGAAGGAGAAAGAAGAACAGGGTGGGAGACTTACTGTGTGCTGGTTCCCCACTCGCCAAGTAGACCTTGAGGTCTACTGTCCCCAGATCATTCTGGAAAAGTTCCTCTGACACTTCAGCCAGTGGGAAAACCATTGTAACTACTGACACACAATGGATCTGGATACTCCTGCTCATCCTTTTAGGCGGGATCATTGCATCCCCCATGCAGGATGCTGTGTAGCTGGTCAAAATAGGGGCAGATAGCCACATTGTTCCCAGAGCAGGAGGGTTAACTATCCACTTATACTTAGGGTGACCATATTTTGGAAACCAAAAAGGAGGACAATATGGCCGCCCTCAGGAGGCATGGCCACCCCAATAATGCCCACCCCCAAGGCTGGGCCAACTCAACATGTCCAGCCTGTCAGGGATTGCAATCAAACTGAGCGTAGGAAACTGCTAGGCGATACTGGCTTCTCCTCAGCTAAAACAACTCAGTTGAAAGCAAAGCATTTTTAATTCTTTCCAAGCACAGTTTATAGCAGAGCTGTCAGGCTAGGCAGTAGGAAGGAGAATATGCCTCAGGAACAGGAAGAATAAAACAGCAACAAACACAGTAACACGAAAATAGTTTTTACTTGAGGTAGATAGGTTCAGGACAATCACAGATATACAGATGAATATACTCACAAACATAACGTGCTCACAAGTGCTTCACACAGAAGAGAGGGAAGACATTATTTACAGACCCTCTTTAAATACATTTTCAACAGATCAAATCTGCAAGGTTGATCTGACTTGTCAATCAAGCCACATCTGCCAATTAACCTTTGGCACTGGCAATAGCCTGATGCAATGATCTCAAGCATTGCCTCAGCTTGGCTGTCTTAAAAATGTGGACAATAAAAATCCATTCCTGAACACCCCTTCATTTTTATTAGGGCACCAATTTTTAAGACTAACCCACACACTGCATTATTTAGACTTTATTTTTCTCTGAAGCCTAAAGCCTCACACAAATCTAAATGCCTTTCCACACCCAGTGGTTTTGTAAACAAATCTGCTAGATTATTTTTCGTATCACAATAAATCAATTTGATGATGTTATTGTTAACATGCTCTTTAACATTTTGAAATTTAATAGCCGCATGTTTAGTTCGTGTTTTAAACATGTCTGTCTTAGCTAATGCAATCATTAACATTTTATGTTTACCAGTTCCAACGCTAAATGCGACATTTTTATTATTATTTAGCCAATGGAACTCTCTGCCCCTTTTTTTAATTTTTTTTTTATTATTATTAAATTTTTATTCATTTTCAACACTATATAAACATAGATAAACATTACCAAAATATAACTGAAACAAAACACAATAAGAAAAAGAAAAACATCAAATATCTGCTGCATACATATTGAATGATTGTTGAGTACAAATATCAAAAACTATTACATATACCTTATCATACTACAACATCTTCGTTCTTAACATAAAAGTGCACCCCCCACCTCAGGATCATTCTTGAGTCCAAAATCTAATCGTTTCTTCTGCTGGTGGTTTCCCACTTCCCTTAGTAAACACAAACACTAGGAACTGTTTCCAAATTCCTTCGAACTCATTTATTTTAGTTACGCCTTTTCTCCACTTAATATTACATGTCAGTTTATCATTAATGGCTATGTCCCAAACTTCTTTGTACCATTCCTCAATAGAATATTCCCCTTGGACCTTCCAGTTCCTAGCTACCATCAGTCGTGCTGCAACCAACAAATTCGATATCAGCTCTATAGTTCCTTTTCCACACTTTATATCTTCAAATAGTGACAGCAATGCTATTTTTGGTGTTTGTTCTATTTTCATTCCCACTATTTCTTCAATTTCTGAGAACACCATCTTCCATAATCTTTGTACATATTTGCATTGCCACCACATATGTAAATACGTTCCTTTTTCCCCACAACCTCTCCAACAATTTGCTGAATGTTGATCACTTATCTTATTCAATCTAACCGGGGTTAGGTACCACCTCCATAGGATTTTAAAATAATTCTCCTTTATTCTTACTGATAAACTTCTCAACACTCTTTGTTTCCATAGTCCCTCCCAGCTCTGTCGCCCTATTTGTATCTTCAAATCTGATTCCCAAACCATTTTCTCTGTATTCTCTCTAAACTCCTTCTCTAACAATATTTTATATATTTCACTCATTAATCCTTTTGAAACTATACTCCCTCCTTTCCCTTCCTCCTTACTTACTACTAATTCTTCAAACCTCGTCATCTTTCTGCACATTCTATTATCTTTAATCCACTTTTTATTCCATTGCTCTAATTGACCATATTCTAGCCAAGATAGCTTCTTCTCCTTTAACAAATTTTCCATATCCTCTCTTGTTTTAATATCTCTTACCCAATCCTTTAATCTTATTTTATTTTTCTCTTTTAATATTTTACATAATCTACCCTTTAGATCCTCTGGGAAATTCTTTAACATTATTATCGGTGCTAAGGGAGAGTTGCTCGGAAGCAGCTTCCCTTTAAATTTACTCCAAATTTCCCATTGAGTCCTCAGGAGTGGATTATCTATACTTCCAACCCACTTTCTTCCTCCGTCTTTAAAAAAAACATTCTCCAAATTCATCTCTACCTTATTTATGGTTTTTTCTTCCATCCAATATAAATCTCCTACTCCCATAATTGCTTCTACAACATGTCTTAATCTATTTGCTACGTAGTATAATTTTATGTTTGGGAGACCCATTCCCCCCTTTTTTTGGCTTAGGTACCAATTATTTTTATTCACTCTTGCTCTCTTTTCTCCATTACAATATTTATTAATAATATTTTGCCAACTTTTTATCTCGGTTTCTGATATTTTTATAGGTAACATTCTAAATACAAAATTAATTTTAGCTAATATCTTCATTTTTATTAAGGCTATTCTTCCGAACCAAGATAAATTTAATCTTTTATATTTCTCCAATTTCTCTAATACCTCTTTCTTTAACCTCGTTAAATTTTCCTTTTCAAGATTCTCTAAATTTTTTGTAATTTTAATTCCCAAATATTTAATCTCATTCTTAACTTTCAATTCCATTCCCTTAAATTCCCAATCCTTTTCTTCCTTCTTGGTATAGTTAAACAACATCATCTCTGATTTAGACCAATTTATTTTTAACCCTGTAATTTCCTCAAATTCCCTCAACTGATATTTAATTCTTTCTAATTTTCTTAATGGATTCTTAATGGTCAATAAAGTGTCATCCGCAAACATGTTTAACTTTATTTCCCTTACCTCTCCAATTCCTTCTAACTCTTCATCCTCCCTTAGTGCCTTCGCCAAAACTTCCATAACCATTACAAACAGGACCGGCGAGAGCGGACATCCTTGTCTTGTTCCTCTGGCTAGTCGTATCTTTTCAGTAAGTCCGTCATTTACCACCACTACCGCCGTATTTTGGGAATATAGCTGTTCTATTACATTTTTAAATTTATTTCCAAATCCCAATTTATCTATAATACTCTTTAGTGCCTGCCAGCTCACACAATCAAAAGCTTTAAAAATATCTAATGCCATAATACCTGCCTTAATATTTGCTTTTTTTATTACATTTATTACATTTAAAACTCTACCCACTAAATTATGCATATGCCTTCCTACCACAAACCCACATTGATCTGCTCCTATATATTCTGCCAAAAATTTATTTAGCCGTTTGGCCATAATAGATGTAAAAATTTTAGCATCCTGATTTATTAAAGAAATAGGTCTATAAGAATCGGGATTAGTCAAATCTTTATCTGGTTTTGGGATCAGAATTATCACTGAATGTTCCCATGATTCAGGTATCTTCTCTCCTGATAATATCCTATTATAAAGTTCCATTAATTTTGGAACTAAACAGTCTTTGAAGACCTTATAATATTCTGGACCCAAACCATCTGCTCCCGGTGATTTACCAACTTTTAACTTATCAATAACCTCTTCAACTTCTCTTTGAGTTATTACTGACTCCATTAACTCCTTATATTCTAATTTTATTCCCTTCTTTATAAACCTTCCAATATACTCCTCCACCTTTTCTTGTTGACTTTCTTTACCCTTATACCATTCCTGATAGAATTCCTGAAAAATTTTTATTTTAGCTTTCATTGCATGACAATAATTCCCTCGGCTATCTTTCAACGTTTCTATCCCATTCCTCCCTTTTTCTTTTTGTGTGAGCTTGGCAAGCAACCTCGAGTTCTTATCACTGTTTTCAAAATATTCCCTTTTCATATACATTAAATTCTTTTGAATCTCTTCTATATTTAAATTTTCTAATTGTTTCTTCTTAGCTTGTATTTCCACTAATTTATATTTATCTTTAACTCGCCAATATCTTTCCTCCAAGTTTTTAATTTCTATCTCTAACTTTTCCTGTTCTGCACGTTGTTGTCTTTTTAAACTACATGTTTCTCTAATACAGATTCCTCTTGCTACAGCCTTCATGGTGTCCCAAATGACTGACCCAGCTGTTCCTCCTTTTTCATTAATTTCCCATGACTCCGACAGTTCCTTCTGAATTTTATCTACTATTTTATTATATTTCAATATCTTTGTATTCAGCTTCCATCTATATGCCTCTTTATAATCTTTCTTAACTGTAAATTCTAGACTTAACAAGGCATGATCAGTTACTTTTATTACCCCCATTTCCATTTTACAAATCCTCGTTGCAAAATCTTTTGAAACAAATATATAATCTATCCTGGAGTATGTATGATGAACTGGGGAAAAGTATGAAAATCCAGGCCTATTCCCGTTAAGTAAACGCCACGAATCTAAATAATCATTTTCTTTTACTAATTTATTCAATATAGTCATATTGTTCCTCTTTTCAGCATTAGTGGGATTTGACCTGTCCCGTTTATTATCCATAACCATATTAAAATCCCCAGCTAATATAGCATACCCCTCCTTAAATTCTTCTATTTCTTTAAACAACTTTATAAAAAACTCTCTATGCCTCTCATTTGGGGCATAAACATTAATCAAAGTATAGACCTTTCCCTCAATTTTACCTTTTAACATAAGATATCTGCCCTTATCATCCTTTTTTACTTCTTCTAATATAAACCCACTTTTTTTTGAAATCAAAGTGGCCACTCCATTTTTTTTCGATGTCCCTAATGACTTTTCATAATAGGCTAACCACTTTAATTTTATCATATTCGAATTCTCGGAGCCTTGGTGTGTCTCTTGGACCATTATAATATCTGATCCCTCTTTATTAAGCATTTGTTCTATTCTCTTCCTTTTCACGACTGCCCCCAAACCTTTAACATTGAGTGTTGATACCTTTATCTTTTTATCCATAATCACCCTTTTGAAATCTCTTCCAATCCCTTGTGCTCAGCAGTTCAAACTTGCTTACATAAAAAAACAAACTCCATACATAAAACCCCCACCCTCCTACCCCAATCCCTCCTCTCCTACCTTCCCCCCCTCCCCACCCCCCCACTCTAATCCCCCCCCATATCCCCGTGAGTCTAGTACTCCAGCCATCTACTTTAAAGGGGGGGAGGCAGTGCTGCGCCTGGCCGGCAGGTTTCTATATTAGCATTTCTATTTGCAATTATCTCCAAACATAATTAACAATTCTCTTACTCTCCAGATGTCCCAGCCTCATTCCCTCCCCCACCCACTCCAGCCCCATTTGCTTCCCCATCCAGACCCAGCCTCTTCAGCAATTCTTTACCTTGATCCAATGAGGTTACTCTGTGTTCCCTCCTCCCATATGTAAATCTTAAGAAAACCGGGTAACCCCATGCGTATGGAATTTTGTTCTGCATTAACATTCCAGTTATTGGTTTAATACTCCGTCTCCAATTTAATGTATGTTGAGAAAAATCATTATAAATTTGCACTGCTTTGCCTTTATATTGTAACTGGGTCAAAGATCTCAATTCTTTCATGATTTGCTCTTTTTTATAATAGTTACCAAATTTCACCAAAATATCTCTAGTCCCTTTGTAGTTTTGCCCCCCCACGCAGTGGACTCGGTCCAGATCCGATCCATCTATTGGTATGTCAGGCATCAGCTCTTTGAACCAGTTCAGAATGATTTCTCTAAGATCTTCTCCTTGTATCTGCTTCAGCTGCTTTATTCGAATCGAAGATCTACGAGATTGGTCTTCCAAGGCAATCAGACGTAATTCCCATTCCTTAAATTGAATATTTGTTGATTTTTCAAAAGCCTCTTGCTTCTTCTGGTCCAATTCCGCTTTTGCCTCTATCTCTTTGATCTTATCCGAGTTTTCTGCGGTCTTATCCGAAAGAACACGCATTTGTTGTCTAAATTCATTCATTTGCAGATCCATTTTTTTAAAAATGATGATATTATTCTCTACAATAACTGCCTTAATTTCTGCTAGGGAGGGAAAGTTGCTGTCCATTGCTTTTCCCCCTTCAGCCATATTCTTTTCTTTATTTGGTACTGTATCCAAAGAAACTGGGTCTATAACTTCGTCTTCCTGGTCTGTTCCAGGGGCTGTATCTTCCAGGTGGGAGAGGTGGGTTAAATTATGATTTGAAGGTTTCTTTTTTTGTATATTCAACTTTTCCCACTTCTTAATCTTTTTTTTAATGTTGGACATAGGACCCTTCTGAGTAGGGCATAAATCTTAGAGCCCCCACTTCCTTAGCAACTTTTACTGGCTTCTCTTCTATGTGCCAAACACACCACCTTCTTCCCGAGGGGGAGGAAATATATTCAGTTCACAACAGCATTCACTAGAGGGGATCAGATCCAATCATTCACAGTTTCTCAAAATCCCACATCTCCCTCACAGAATGCTGTTTCTTCCCCTTCACCCCCCCCTTCTCGGCACACCGCAAACAGCTTCCACTTTCCACTTTACAAAGATTACAGCAAACAACTTCAAAGCCAGTATTTCAATCTTTCCAACTTAAGATAAAGGATGAGAAGTGAGGATCGCTGTAAATCAGATCAACGTCTAACAAGCATAAGTTCTTTCTTTTCAAACTGCGACATCAATCATGTTACTTTACTTTCGGTTTTGCCTCTGCAGTTTATAAAGACATTCCGTCAAGCTCACCTCATCCCATCGGCTCTTCTCAACACTTTCCAGCTCCGATAGCTTTTATAATCATTTCCTGTCGTTTGCTCAAAGATTTATGCCCATTAAAAAATAGATAATTGCTTTTTCCGGCAACGCCGCTCAGAGCCTCAGAAGAAACCTGCCACCGCCATGGCTGCCAAGCTCCGCCCCCCCTGCCCCTTTTTTTAAGACATAACATGAGCATAAGGATTTAACTCATTTTCTACACAAAAATATGCACTTCAACATTGTTTCTCTTTCCCATTTAAAGATGAAACATTTGCATTAGACTGAGGATCACTTTTTGTGAGAAAAATTTGATCAGAAAAACGTTCAGGTGCAACTCCCTTTGTGGCCTGGCTGGATCTCCTAGGCAACTGAGTTTCCTCTTGCCCTGCCCCCACAGCTTCTCGCTCTTGGTTGTTACCTGCCGGCTTAGCCTCAGCACATTCCTTTACCCCTTCAGGCTCTGTTAACCCTTTAGATTTAGACACCAAAAATTTTCCATTATTTTGTAAAAATCTCCAACTAGTGTCCTGGTAGCCCACAAACTTCAACTTGATAGCCCTAGCTTCACCTTTCCTTCTTAAACTTAGAGGAATGTTCACAGCTGCTAGGCTACCCAAGTCCTAATGTGGTCTAGCCTGCGCTTTTTTTCAAACAGCAGATAATAAGGCGTATTATTAATCGCACTACTCCAAGTTATATTACATAATACATTTGCTGTTCTGAATGCTTCTGCCCAAAGGTTTTTTTCTGCACCACTGTCTTCAAGAAGACTATCTTTCTTCATTTGCAAATAGCCTATGCGTCTTTCAGCAACACCATTTTGCCACGGGGCTTGAGCATTAATAAGCTCATGTTTGACCCCAAGTTTGTCACAAAACTTTTGAAACTCATGTGAAACAAACTCACCACCATGGTCACTTCTCACCATTCTAACTTGGGTTTTAAAGAACCTCTCCACATATATTAGCCAAGATTTAAAATATTTCAGACAGTCACTTTTCTTTTCCAATATGTAGACCCATGGATAACGTGAAAAGTCATCAACCAAAACAAATGCCTATTTGGCACCCCCTAAACTTTTCTGAAACAGTCCACAGAGATCCATATGCACAAGTTCCAATCTCTGTTTAGCTTTGCTCTCACGAGCCTTAGGAATGTCAGCAATTTTACACTTAGTCAATTTGCATATAGTACAATCTAAGAATTTGTTACACCCTTTTAGTTTCAAGTCTTTGCAGCACTCCAGAGTTTTCTTGAGCGCTTTGAAACTGGGATGTCCCATCCTTCTATGCAAAAGATGTAGGCAGCCATCATGATGTGGAACGTGTTCATCCGCTCGGTCTGAGCCACACATGCCCCTTCATCTCCGCACGCCTCCTTATCTCTCGACTCCATGAAGAAAAGACCATTCTGTTTAATCGCCACTCCTCGCACCACTCCGTCACGCTCCACGGTACACTTGTCTCCTGCAAACGACACCGAGAAACCCATTTCCGTTAGCGTAGACACAGCAAGTAGTTAATACTTCAGCTCTGGAACATACAGGACTTCTGGCAAGCTCATCCTCATAAAAGATACTTCGCAGGTTCCTTTTCCAGCAACTTTGCCACACGTCCATCAGCTAGACTCACTTCCCTCAGCGGGGCTTTTATCATCTCATCAAATAACTCTCTCCGGTTACTGATGGTTTTACTGCACGCAGAATCAATTAGCCACACACCGCCAAGCTTATTCACAGACGCACCGGAACCGCCATCTGAAAGAGAAAAATCTTTCCCCCCTTGTGTTACTTCAACACAAGCAGTGTTAGGTTTCAGATTCACTCGGCAGTCCTTGATCACATGACCTAGCTTGTGGCACCGAAAACATTTTATCTTCGACTTCCTCCTCTCTCCTTTTGTTATCAACATTAGCAACACTCTCAGCCATCTCAAGTTTCGACAGCGCACTCTGGCCGGCTTACTCTCCTGGACTTCAGCAGCCCTTTCAAGCCGTTTTTTCTCCTCTCCGAGCAAACGTCCACAGACATAATTTGTCATCATGTCTCTCACAGGCGTGTTCTCCAGAGTAGTCACTAGTACATCGTAAGAGGGAGGTAAACTCGACAAAATTATATAACACATATTTTCCTCGGACATTCGCATCCCTGATGCTAACAGCTGGCCAAAACACTCTCTCAATACTTGCAAATGCTTTGACATGCTTCCGTTCTCAGCCATCCGTGTCCGATAGATTTGCCAAACTGGCGCTATTTCGCTCTTATTCCTTCCTGTCTTCCAGACACGTCCTGGGCAAATACAAACTCAACAACCACAATCAGGTAACTGCAGACAGAAAACCGTTCACTGGAAAACTCAGACCTCTGCACTGCTGCCTGGGTTCTCAGCAGCCTGGGCCCATAACCTTGTGAGGGATTGCAATCAAACTGAGCGTAGGAAACTGCTAGGAGATACTGGCTTCTCCTCAGCTAAAACAACACAGGCATTTTTAATTCTTTCCAAGCAGAGTTTATAGCAGAGCTGTCAGGCTAGGCAGTAGGAAGGAGAACATGCCTCAGGAACAGGAAGAATAAAACAGCAGCAAATACAGTAACATGAAAATAGCTTTTACTTGAGGTAGATAGGTTCAGGACAATCACAAATATACAGATGAATATACTCACAAACGTAACGTGCTCACAAGTGCTTCACACAGAACAGAGGGAAGACATTATTTACAGACCCTCTTTAAATATATTTTCAACAGATCAAATCTGCAAGGTTGATCTGACTTGTCAATCAAGCCACATCTGCCAGTTAACCTTTGGCACTGGCAGTAGCCTGATGTAATGATCTGAAGCATTGCCTCAGCTTGGGGCCTTGCTAGACGAGGCCTTAGCGCGCTTTGAGAGCCGGTTTCCCTGCTGTGCGTCCACATGATGCACAGGGGAATCCGGCCCCAGGCCGCACTAAAGCCTCCCTTAACGTGCCATAAACGAAGTCGCTTATGGCGCACCTTTTCCGCAGCCCCGGCCTCAGGCCGGGGCTGCGGAATGTCTAGCGACTTCAGTGGCTTTTTGTGGCTACTCGCTTACTAGCGAGTAGCCAAGAAAGCCACGGACTGGGCACAGTGCTCAGGATTTTTAAATCCTGAGCATTTGCCAGGAGGGGGGATCCGGGGGGGACATGGGGGGAAGGCCGGACCAGCAGGAGAGAGGGATGGCGCAGGGTGACACACGGGACATGGAGGGAGGGAGAGCGCAGGGTGACACACAGGAGACACGGAGGGAGGGAGAGCGCAGGGCGACACACGGGAGACACGGAGGGAGGGCAGGGAAAGGGGGCAGGGGGCTTAATTTAAAAAAGGGTGGGGGCTTAATTTAAAACAAAATGCTCCTACCTTGTCCACAGTCTTTGGGGCGCACGTGGCCCCTTTAAAACAAAAAAAATGGCAGACGCTGCAGGGCTTCCATAGTCCCTGCGTGTCGGCCATCTAGGAGGCTGGGCGGCGTGTGCTAAAGTTAGCGCGCCATCGCCCCGCCTCCCTGCCGGCTTATCCGGCCGGGTCTAGCAAGACCCTTGGCTGTCTTAAAAACGTGGACAATAAAAATCCATTCCTGGACACAGCCCCCAAGGGGGTGTGGCCTCAGTTGCATTTATTTATTTATTTATTTATTTATTACATTTTTATACTGCCCAATAGCTGAAGCTCTCTGGGTGGGTCACAAAGATTAAATGATAGCAACCAACGAGTGCCAAAGGCACACAACTACTATTAGAATATACAATATACTAAATACTAAAAAAGGGGTGAACGCTTATATCAAACGGGGGGGGAATGATAACATAATAAACAATATAACAGTCATAGTACACATTAGAATAATGATGTACAATTGTAGAAACACAGAATCACAAAATCTCAACAATATTTTTTGAATTGTCATAAACTTCTTTCAATAGGCTTTTAGCCCACATTGTCACAAAAATTAAAACCATAAAAAGCATAATAAAACAACCAAGAGTCTAAAAACACAAATACCAAATACAATAAAAAATGCAGTGTCTAATTCTACACCTTACAATTATGACAAAAGTGTTTTACATGATATGGTAATATTAAAATCATTGAAATAAAGAACAAGTGAGACATTCACGTTTCAGAATTTTTATTTACTGTACAAATTTTAAGATTTTTCTTCCTCCCGATGTGCCCTGGAATATTTTTCACCAGATCTTATTTTTCTTAAAAGGGGTGGGGTGTTCATCAGGAAACGGTAACAATCCTTACAAGTCCATTTCTTGTAATTAAATTGAAGCTGTAAAATCCCTTTCAGTTTCTCCACTGACAACTGGCTCCTTTCTTTTGTCCACTGTATTTGCATCATGGAGAAAATACATTCTACATTTGCATTGTGGGAGGGAATTGCAAAAAAGAACTGAGCAATCTTCAGCAGTTCTGAGCAGTAATCTGCGGTTTTAGAGCTTTCACAATATTTTGTCCATTTTTGGTGTGCCATCAAGTCTTTGAACATATATAGGAGTGGATCCCCCAGAAAACCATGTGTCTGTGATATAAAGTATTCCTTAATAAAACAATATCTGGATGGTTTAATGAGATAAATGTATATCCCTGTCCTAATACCAAAATTTATATACAAAAATTTATATACAAAAGGGGTTGTGAAAATATCAATGGCTTTAATGAACCCCATAGAGTACTAATGCACAAGCCATGAATGTGACAATGGGAGACACTGTTGATGATGCAACAATGCAATCTAGGAAACTACACAATATTAGACAATACACTCTAGAAAGCTGTACAATTATAGACAAAGGAATACATTATTAGCTTTCATGAACGTGCATCAACATTACACAGATTAACAAGTCGCCAATACACAGTATAAATCACAGAGTAACATGAAGTAATATTACAGTAGAGTTAGGCTTATTCCTAAGTAACATGTGAAATGAGGACTAAAATGGGGGTTAGATGGTTATTCTAGATAATTCACCGTTTCTCACTTCATCAGTAATCTCTAATGATGTATTAACACATTATTCAGAATAACAAATATTATAAGTAGTATCTATCGCAGGCATGACTGAAAAGTTCTTGGCTCTGCGACGATCTCTAAGCACTGACTCCCGTGGTTGACCAATAGCTAAAGCAAACAAAACATTAACGAATGCTAGTGAATATAGTACAACATATGAAAGTGGTTAATACATATTGCCAAAATTTATAATTACCTTGTTTGTTTAGATGGACAATATACTTTAGCATTCACTCAAGGTGCTATATCCATCTGTAATAGCAAATACACTTGACTAAAAATCTCAATTCCTTATTTAATGAAGTTTTTTATAATTTTAAGCTATAGTAAAAATAATGTAAATGCCTTCTAACACCATGAACAGAGTCGAACCCATGGGAAGGAGATGGAAACAATGTGGGTAACTCCCTCATTTTATAAAAACCTCTTGGCTGATAATGGATAATGGGAGGAACCACATGAGGGCATAAAAAGTAACTCCTGGCTGTAAGGAGAAGCAATTACGCAGTAAAGTGCTTGATTAGAAGCCGGCTTAAAAGGTAATCTTAAAGGATCAAGATCAGAGATACACCAAAAGATTGTATTTTTCATTTAACCCTGTAGGGGTTAGAGATTTCAACTTGAATGTCCAGAAGGCCTCTCTTCTTAGTAGAACTTTATTTACATTAATGCATTGGAATGGTCTGCTAGTGTCATGTTCCACCGCAAAAAAATCAAAGGATTCAGGTGTATGAGAGTGTTGTAAAAAGTGTGCTGTTAGTGGAGTCTCCAAGATATGATTGTGAATATGACTTTTGTGTTCCGATATTCTCTGATGTAAAGGGCAACTGATTTGTCCCATGTAAATTTTCTGACATGGGCATCTTATAATGTAGACAACATGTGAAGTGGAGCATGTGGTGAAAAACCTCAGTCAGTATTGACGCTTATCTACGGGGTTCTCGAACACTTTGATCTGTGCTGGTTGGCAGCAACAACCACAATGACAACATTTATAATGTCCAACAATGCATGACATAGGTGTAATCTTATGTCTAATATCAGAATGTACTAGTTTATCTCTTAAATTTGAAGTTCTTCAGAACGCTATCGTAGGGGCCCTCGAACATCCTGGAATATCTTTGACTAAATGCCAATGTTTCTTTATGATTGATTTTATACGAAATGAAAGACTATGGTATTCCATGGACCAAAAGAGTCAATTAGATTGGTTTCTGGGTTTAGACTGGAAAAGAGAGTGTCTTGGAATAAGGTCTGCTTTTTGTTTGGAAGAATCAATGGTTTGCCTAGGATACCCCCTGTCTATAAGATCTTGGGAGAACAACGCTGCTTGCTGTTGGTATACTTGTTCAATTCCATTTGATTTGCAAATACTGTCCGTATGGATGATTAGTTTTTAAAGATTTGGAATGGTGACTTGAAAAATGTAAAATGGAATTTCTATCAGTAGGTTTGGTGAAGTTCATAACCGAAATACATTGATTGATAATTTGTACCAAGACATCTAAAAAAGAATTTTGTTGCAAGTCTTGATGGCACGTAAACTTAATGTCATCATCAATGTTATTAATCCATTGAAAAAATAGGGACACCTCTGAAGTGGTCGAAAAAATAATAAAAATGTCATCTATATATCTTCCATAGAATCTAAAATATTGGTGATACGGATTTTTTCTTGGATTGAGGATGATGAAATTTTCCAAAGATGTCATGAACAAATTCGCAATGCTGGGGGCTGCGGGACTACCCATCGCCACCCTCTTAATTTGTAGGAAAAAAATAGAATCAAAATGAAAGTAGTTCTTTTCCAGAATTATATCCACCAGATCCATTAAAAAATGTGTGGGTGGTAACGTAGGTCTTCGAGCATTTAAAGTGTCTAGTATGGTCATTTTGCGCTTTATACAAGGAGTTGACGTCCAATGTAACAAGGCATGAGTCATGGTCCGTGTATAGTCCTTCTATTTTTTGGATTAAGTCTTTTGTGTCCTTAATGTAGGATCTCTACTTTACAACTTCAGGTAGCAGGAAGGAATCTAAATATTGTGACAAAGGTTCAAGAATGGAATTTGAACTGGACACAATGGGTCTACCTTGAGGAGGGAACCCAGTTTTATGGATTTTCCATAAAACTGGGCAAATGCACGAGTGCGGAGAAATGGGGTGAGTGGGGTGATGGGCATGAAAATGGGTGGACCCACAGCTCTGATGACAACGGGACCCACCCATTAACTACACCCACTTGACTAGTCCCAGTTTGACCCCATCAGTGACACACTGGCACAAAACTGCAGTGACATCAGAGTGAAGTGAAAACGCGTGGTAAAACGACACTTTGATAAAGTGCAGTTTCGCTTGGTGAGTTCCTCCACCCAGGACTCAGTGATACATACCAGGTCAGCCCCTTCATCCACAATCAAATCATAGGTGAGGGAGATTTTGTTTTGGACCGACCTGGCATGTAGCAGAAACACCACCAAACCCAAGGGCATGCTGGTAAAGCCACCAGGAACCATCTGGTTGGGGGAAGAACCAGAAAAGGGGATAGCTCTAATGAATCTAGCCCCTCTTCTCCTCATCTGGCCCATTGTTCACCCATCGCCATATGTCTCCTTGCCCATGAACACAGCTATGTGGTAAGCTCAGCTTCCACTTACGCCGAGCTCTCCGACCTGGGTGGCTCTTAGCCCAGCAGCAGGAGCCCGGCGGGGAGGCGGCGGCGGCAGCAAGGACGCGGCCAGTTCCCCAGCCACCGCCTCCTCCGCCTCTTCCTCCGTCTCTTCTTTCTCGGTCTACATAGTCGTTGTGGGGGCACACTGGGGGCGCATGTAAGCGCCCTCACAACGACGTGTAGATTCCCTCTAGCATGATACAGGAAGAAGTGAGATATATAGAGAGGGAAAAGAGACCTTGACAACTAGTTGGAAACAGCTGTTTCTTATAACAATGCCAATAGTTCCAAAGACTCATTGAGGCCAGAGGGACTGATCGTATTAAGCCTGATGATCCATCTGGCCTCCCTCTCTGAAAGGATCCTATCAGATTTATTCTTGATTATTTCTATAACCCAGAATGATAAATCTTTTAATTGATGTGATTTCTCTTTCCAATGGTGAACTAATGGTGCTCCTTCTATTCCACATTTGATCTTGCTAATATGCTCACCTATCCTGGTTTTAACACTTCTTCTAGTTTTGCCAACATATAGTTTATTACAGGGACAGATTATGCCATATACTACAAACCCTGTATTGCACGTGGTAAAATCTTTCAAAGGATATTCTCTGTTATCTGTTGGATTAACAAAGTGCTTTAATTTGAGAGAATGACTGCAATATTTACAATGTCCACACGGAAAACCTCCTGCAGGTGGGCCTGATCCTGGTAGGAGGGACTGCGTAGTCAAGATTGTAATTGTTTTAGTTGTGTTACTTCTAATTATACGGTCCCCTATGCTTTGTGTTCTTTTGTATGCAATATAGGGTTTCTCATGACATCCTTCACTAAAAAACAGTATTTATTTATAGAGTGTCTTAAAGACATACTAATATTGTTGAATGGTAAACTGCATATCAATCTGTTGAATGGTAAACTGCATATCAATCTGTTATTAATCTTTTTTGTTTTAGACCTCAAAAGGGTACTTCTATCTATATTGTCTACTTTTTCTTTTGCTCTTGATATGCACTTTTCTGAGTAACCTCTCTGTAAACACTGCTGTTGTAAAGTCCAAGATTCCTTTTCATAATCAGATTCCTTAGTGCAGTTTCTTCTAATCCTAATCAATTGGCCATATGGGATGTTATCCCTAATATGTTTGGGGTGTGAGCTGTCATATTTTAAGAGCTTATTTTCATCTGTGGGCTTTCTATATAGTTTGGTACATAATTTCTCCCCTTCTTTTTCTACAGATATGTCTAGAAAATTAACTTGTTGTACATTACTGTTCATTTCAAATTTAATATTGTCTGTTCTGTTATTTAACCATTTCCAAAATAGGATCAACTCTTCTCTGTTCCCTTGCCATATAAGAAACGCATCATCAATGTAACGACACCAAAACTTGATCTTAACACAAAATGGATTATTTAAGGAGTATACATATTCCTCTTCATATTTTCCCATATATAGACAAGCTAACTCAGGTGCCATAGGAGAACCCATAGAAATGCCATTGATTTGCCAATAAAACTGAGAGTGAAACTTAAAGTAATTTCTAGATAGAACAATTTCAGCTATATCCATAATGTAATGAGTAGGTGGTACCTTGTTCACTCTTGTGTTCATTATTTCCTCTATACATAACAATGCCTCCTCCTGTGGGATATTCGTATACAGGGAAGAGACATCTAGAGTTACCATAATATCATTTGAATCAATATTGTTGAGTGTATTTAACTTATTAATGAAGTCCGTTGAATCCTTTATATATGATCTTAACTTGGTTACAAAGGGAGCCAAAAAGAATCTAACATATTTTGGTAATGGTTCCATTGCTGAATTGCTCCCCGAGACTGTAGGTCTCCCAGGCGGTGGATAGATATTTTTATGAATCTTGGGTAATATATAGAATAAAGGAATTCTAGGTTCCTTGTTCCACAGAAAATCATATTCTTTTTGAGTCAGGTAACCAAGGCTTATCGCTTCTTCTAAAAGGATTCTATACATATGGTTTTAAAGTTTTTCTAATTAGATATTATAAATTTTTAAGGTACAGATACTTGTAAAATGCCTCTAATTGTAAATATTATGATACAAAGGACTTCTTTGTTTTTTAGATAAAGCCCTGAGGAAGAATGCAACTGCGTTCGAAACGTGTAGGCACCTTGGCACTTTAATAAAAGTTTTTGCTAATATTATTGTTGAAGATTACTTGGTTCCACCCTTGCCTTTGGCTATTTTTTACTGCTTCAGGTGAGGCCAAGGCCAGGCAAGTTCTAAGAGAATATTTTCATGGAGTCCAAGGTCTAGGATTGGCTGAGTGCAGGCAAAGCACAAGAATCCAGTCAAGGGCAATCCACAAGCAAGATCATGAGGTAATTCAAGGTCTAAGCCAACAAAATTCCATCAGAGAGCTAATATCCAGGCTAGGGCAAATCCAAATGGTCACAAGGCAGTCTAGTGTCAAACACCAGGAGGTAATTTGAACACCTGCTGTCTTCCTTGGATATGGTAGCCATTTCTCAGGCTCCCTCTCTGGAATCAATGGATTCACCATTACCCATGGTCACTATGGTGGGAACAGAAAATTCCATTATTCTTAGCTGAAGTATTCCAGTGCCCAGCCTGCTTTGAACACCTAACATTTTCAAAGTAAAACACTTTGGACACCTGGGACATTCAGTTAAGAGCATCAAGGGTGTCATGGACCAAGACCCTGAGCCCTCATCCTCGAAGGATCCTAACCCCTTGTCCTCTGAAGAGGATCCAATTCAGGGAGATGATTTGGTCACAGAAAGGTATCATGAGGCTTCCACCTCCCCAGGACCCCATTCCCCAGAAAGACCCCTGGAATTACCTCCCTGATGTCAGAGGAGGTTGCCTTGCTGTCTTTGGACTCTACACAAGGAAAGGACCTAAGAATAGTAATGTGTGGACTTATAAATGTGATCAAAAAATGAAAATATAGTAGGTTGAACTAGATTTAAGCTGTAGAACAATAGGAAAAATAAACTATCATGAATGGACAAAATAATATGTACATATGTCTGTATCACAATCAGTCTGTGTAACAGTCAAAACATTAAACAATAAAGATTAGCATAAACAATAATAGAAACTGTGTCAACAACGAATAATATGGATTTGCATAAACCATAGTAAAATAGAGTATGCTAACACTATAATTAACGGTCACTCTATATTGCTTAAATTGAGCTTTAATAACAAGCAGATACTCCTTAAATGGATGGAAAATAAAATAAAATAAAATAAAAGCTAATTAAACAGAATGTGTTGTCCATTCAATAGCTTCATCAGTGAACAGCCCAATGCTAAAGATGTTAGAGGACGCTCTGCCCTCTGACAACCGTGAGGGAGTAAGCACTAAAGTATGAAGTAGAAGGCAAATAAGTGTACCTGCAAAGTTACTAAAAAATCTGATAAGTCATAAATTGTCATAAGGTAAATAAAATTATTGCCTTCCTAAATAGAATTTTTATGTAGTTTAAGATAGGCAACTATGCCACAATGAATGATCAAGAGGATATATGTTCTCACCTGTTATAACATATAATCGGTGAGAGTAAATAAACAGTCCATTGTTTAATAAAATTTTCTAATACAGGAAAATAATAGCAGATAACTTGCCTGTGGAGCCTCCTAAAACTAGTGCTGTTCCTTGACAGACGGGTGGGAGGATGTGAATGTGGAGCATGCAAAAATGTCAATATATAAGAAGTTAAATACAAGCAGTTAAGTGGGTGTGAACACAGGTCACTACTTCAATAAGCTTGGCGAGGTCCATTGTGGGACGGACGCAAGAAATAAGAGACGACACAAGTGCTGGAATTAAACTGGGCCACATTTATTCAAGATCTGCAGAGGGTTCCCACCGGGCATCCAGCTAGGCCTGTGTCAGGCCTTACTAAGTGAAGGGGCGAGCTTCCAGGCCCAGCGGGTGGCACTCAGTTTCGCCGCCCTGCTGTCCATCCCCTATGTGGGGTAGGGAGACCTTCCCTTGTCACCCCCAACCCATGCCCTCAGGCTCAAGGTGGGTGAGAGGGGTCGGCCTCAAAGGTGGTCCTTATCCCCCAGCCTGGCCACAAGGCTCAACACCGGGAGCCCTCGGGAGTCACCTATCACTGTAACAGTGCCTTGGAAGCTCGCCATTATATTCCCTCTGGATGCCCCTTCTCTACCAGCCTAGAATTATGTGACCAAATAACTTGCAGCCAAATTGACCTAGTTATGCTCCCCCGATGTCTTACAGTGTGGAGTAGGCGAAACAATTCACGTCCAATTCAGAGCGTGAGCAAAAAATTCCTACTCGACCCCCTAGTGGCAACCCATAGTACACACTGTCTACAGGGAGCCGCAAAAGCAAGAGGGCTTGGAGGGGTCAGGCACCTACTTTTAAAGGCCGAAAACCCCTCCCAGCCCCAGTGGCGGGAAATCCTGCCAATGCAGGATAGCCACGTCTCTTCCCTGCCCCGCCCACAAATCCCTCCCCATGCCCAGGCTTTGCCGGGCATGGCAGAATGGGCCTTGTGGGACGGACGCAAGAAATAAGAGATGACACAAGTGCTGGAATTAAACTGGGCCACTTTTATTCAAGATCTGCAAAGGGGGTTCCCATCAGGCATCCAGCCAGGCCTGCGTTCAGGCCTTCCTAAGTGAAGGGGCGAGCTTTCCTGGCCCAGCGGGTGGCGCTCAGGTTTGCCACCCTGCTGTCCATTCCCTACGTGGGGCAGGGAGACCTTCCCTTGTCACCCCCAACCCATGCCCCGCAGGCTCAAGGTGGGTGAGAGAGGTCAGCCTCAAAGGTGGTCCTTTATTTTATTTTATTTTATTTATTTATTACATTTCTATACCACCCAATAGCCGGAGCTCTCTGGGCGGTTCACAAAAATTAAAACCATTCAAAGTATAAAACAACAGTATAAAACCATAATATAAAATACAATATAAAAGCTCAACCAGATAAAAACAGCAGCAATGCAAAATTACAAATTTAAAACCATGTTATTTAAAATTTATAGATTGTTAAAATGTTGGGAGAATAAAAAGGTCTTCACCTGGCGTCTAAAAGCATATAATGTAGGTGCCAAGCGAACCTCCTTAGGGAGCTCATTCCACAGCCGGGGTGCCACAGCAGAGAAGGCCCTCCTCCTGGTAGCCACCTGTCTCACTTCCTTTGGCAGGGGCTCACGGAGAAGGACCCCTGAAGATGACCTTAGGGTCCGGGCAGGTACATATGGGAGAAGGCGTTCCTTCAGATAACCTGGCCCCAAGCCTTTTAGGGCTTTAAATGTTAATACCAGCACTTTGAATCGGGCCCGGACCTGGAGTGGCAGCCAATGGAGCTGGGAAAGGACTGGCGTAATGTGGTCTCGTCGGCCAGTCCCTGTTAGTAAGCGTGCTGCCCTGTTTTGCACCAGTTGAAGTTTCCGGACCGTTTTCAAAGGTAGCCCCACGTATAACGCATTGCAGTAATCCAAACGAGAGGTTGAGCATGGATAACTGTAGCTAAGCTATCTCTGTCCAGATAAGGGCGCAGCTGGTATATCAGCCTGAGCTGATAAAAGGTGCTCTTTGCCACTGAGTTCACCTGTGCCTCAAGTGACAGTTCTGGATCCAAGAGCATCCCCCAAACTACGGACCCGATCCTTTAGGGAGAGTGCAACCCCGTCCAGGACAGGGCAGACATCACCTTGCCGGACAGAAGAACCACCCGCTAACAGTACCTCCGTCTTGTCTGGATTGAGTTTCAGTTTATTAGCCCTCATCCAGTCCATTACCGTGCTCAGGCACTGGTTCAGAACAGCCACTGCCTCACCTGGGTTTGATGAAAAGGAAAGGTAGAGCTGGGTATCATCCGCATATTGATGACACCTCAGTCCACATCTCCGGATAACCTCCCCCAGCGGCTTCGTGTATATGTTAAACAGCATAGGGGATAAGATAGAGCCCTGCGGAACCCCATAGCTTAGGTGCCATGGCACAGAGCAATAATCCCCCAGCACCACCTTCTGGAATCGGCCATCCAAGTAGGAGCGGAACCACTGCAGCACAGTACCTCCAACTCCCAACTCAGACAACCTATCCAGAAGGATACCATGGTCGATGGTATCGAAGGCCGCTGAGAGGTCTAGGAGAACCAACAGGGTCGCACACACCCTGTCTCTCTCCCGACATAGGTCATCCCACAGGGTGACCAAGGCAGTTTCCATTCCAAAACCAGGCCTGAAACCCGATTGAAATGGATCTAGATAATCCGTTTCATTCAAGAGTGCCTGGAGTTGTCCTGCAACCACCCGCTCAAGCACCTTGCCCAGGAAAGGGATATTAGCCACCGGCCTGTAGTTGTTAACATCCTCCGGGTCCAGGTTAGGCTTCTTCAGGAGTGGTCTAATTACCGCCTCTTTTAAAGAGGCCGGCACCACTCCCTCTCTCAAGGAGGCATGTACAACCTCCTGGACCCAGCCAGCGATCCCCTCCTTATTTGATGTAATGAGCCAAGAGGGGCAAGGGTCAAGCACACAGGTGGTCGACCGGACATGGCCAAGCACCTTGTCCACATCCTCGGGCCTCACTAACTGAAACTCATCCAATAATACTGAACCGGACGGCGCTCCGAACACCTCTACTAGTGGAGCTGCATTAAGTGTGGTGTCCAATTCATGACGAATCTGGGCGACTTTATCTTCAAAGTGCCGTGCAAATTTGTCACAGCGTGCTACCGAGGGTTCCACCATCTCTCGCCCTGGCCCAGAGTGTAACAGGCCACGAACCACCCAGAAAAGCTCCGCCGGACGACACTGAGAAGACTGGTGGAAAAGAACTGTCTCTTTGCCACCCTCACCACCACAGAATAGGCTCGATAGTGAGCTCTAGCCCGTGTTCGATCAGACTCAGCATGAGTTTTCCTCCACCTGCGTTCTAGCCGTCTCCCCTCTTGCTTCATTGCCCTCAGCTCAGGTGTATACCAAGGAGCTGACCGGGCTCTGCTCAGAGGGAGAGGGCGCTTGGGCGCGATCGTGTCAACCGCCCGAGTCATCTCTGCATTCCACAGAGCGACCTGGGCTTCGACAGGAGCACCAGCCATACCAGCAGGAAAATCCCCCAGAGCCCTCTGGAATCCATCAGAGTCCATTAGCCTCCAGGGGCGGACCATTTTAATAGGCCCCCCACCCTTGCAGAGGGGAAAGGCTGCCGAAAGTCTAAACCTCAATAGGAAGTGATCTGACCATGACAAGGGGGTAGATGTTAATTCCCCCACTTTCAGATCACCATTCTCCTGCCCAGTCGAAAAAACCAAGTCAAGTGTGTGTCCCTTTGCATGTGTTGGGCCGATGACATGTTTAAAAACACAAATAGTAAAATAGGATAAAAAGAGATAAAACGTCACAACTTGCTGCTGTTAATCTGGTTGTTAACCGAAGGTAGCGGGACTGGCGTCTTCTTTCCTCTGCTTCTGCTCATTGCGACGCTAAGTGCGACGCCACTTTGTGCGACGCAGAGGCGCTGCCCCTGGCAGCCTGGCCCTTATACCTGTTGGAAAGGAGAGGGCAGTCAGCTGATGTTGATGTGATGTCCGTCAGGTGGGGTGGGGGGAGGCAGCAGAAACAAGCTGCAGAAGGGCTTTTCCCCAACCCCAAACACACTCCCCCTTATCCCCCAGCCTGGCCACAAGGCTCAACACTGGGAGCCCTCGGGAGTCACCTATCACTGTAACAGTGCCTTGGAAGCTCGCCATTATATTCCCTCTGGATGCCCCTTCTCTACCAGCCACAGGGGGTGGCAAGCCACTTGCTTAGTCGCTCCCCCCCCCCCATCGACCTAAAACGCCTCGAAGGCCCCCTTGCAGATCGTGTAGAAATAAGTCATTTCCAATATCAGACAAGTGTACGCCGTCCTGTCAGTATAGCTCCCTCCGGGTCAGTGTAATTGTGGGGTGCATGATGCTGAAGTCCCCATGTTTAATTAGCTCGCTGAAGATTTCGCCGTTGACACGCCGGCGAGCCCTCTCCATTGGCTTGATGTCGCCCAATCGCCACGCAAACCTGGGTAGTATGCAGGACCAGATTATTATTACTCCAGGCCAACGCTGCCGAATGATCTTGAAATCGGCAATAGCTTGCAGTATTAGTGCCTTGCCCTTGAGTAACCCCAGGTCGTTTCCTCCAAGGTGGATGATGAGGACCTGAGGCGGCGTGGCCGCAGCTGTATCAAATAAAGTGGGGAGAAGATGTTCCCACCGCATTCTGCGTCTACCCAACCATTGAATGCTGGCAAACTGGCTGAAGCCCAGCTGGGTTCCAAATGAAGAGGTCGCTGCCCTTCTGCCGGCCCAGAAGACCATGCTGTGGCCGCATATGACAACGCGAACTGGCGCACATCTTCTCCCACGATCTAAAATAAACAGGGTAGTTAGGCATTTGAAATATATGTCAGCTTATGACATTTTCCTGACATATGACCGGAATGCTGCTGATTTCCATCGGCCTATGCTTTGAATGGTTTGCGGGGGGAGCTGTAAACTAGCCACCGTGGATGCTGCCCCGATCCTGAACAAGTGTGTGCCATATGATGCGTTATGCAGGCCCAAAGCTTGCAATGCTATTTTGGTAATGGTCCAAAATTGATATTTGGTTAGTGGTGATAAATCGCTGTGGCAGAAGAGGTAGCCATCCCGATTGCCACACAAGTTCGTGAAAGTTTGTAACGCGTTTACCGGGCAAATGTCAATAACTTGGGTGCGGTTAAGAGATATTTCAGCACCTTTACCCTCCTGGTCAGTCTTAGACCTCCTCAGCCGTAAAGTGATCCCATGGTCAAATAGAGATAGGTCACTATATTGTAATGCTTTGTATGAAAGGTCATTTTTTGAACACGCAAGTAACTCAGATATCCGGAAAGCCCTGAAGAATACTGTTATGGCTACTGCGTGAAATAATGCTGCCTCGTAAGGCAAATGACATAAAGTGAGCCACTGTAATCTCAGCCTGGCCAATATATCTGGAGTGATTGGTTGTCAGTTATCCTGCGGCTGAGGCGAGGCCTTAGACCAACCTTTTTTTTTTTTTTTTTTTTTTTTTAGTTTTTTTTTTTTTATTAAATTTTTATTCATTTTCAACACTATATAAACATAGATAAACATTACCAAAATATAACTGAAACAAAACACAATAAGAAAAAAAAAACATCAAATATCTGCTGCATACATATTGAATAATTGTTGAGTACAAATATCAAAAACTATTACATATACCTTATCATACTACAACATCTTCGTTCTTAACATAAAAGTGCACCCCCCACCTCGGGATCATTCTTGAGTCCAAAATCTAATCATTTCTTCTGCTGGTGGTTTCCCACTTCCCTTAGTAAACACAAACACTAGGAACTGTTTCCAAATTCCTTCAAACTCATTTATTTTAGTTACGCCTTTTCTCCACTTAATATTACATGTCAGTTTATCATTAATGGCTATGTCCCATACTTCTTTGTACCATTCCTCAATAGAATATTCCCCTTGGACCTTCCAGTTCCTAGCTACCATCAGTCGTGCTGCAACCAACAAATTCGATATCAGCTCTATAGTTCCTTTTCCACACTTTATATCTTCAAATAGTGACAGCAATGCTATTTTTGGTGTTTGTTCTATTTTCATTCCCACTATTTCTTCAATTTCTGAGAACACCATCTTCCATAATCTTTGTACATATTTGCATTGCCACCACATATGTAAATACGTTCCTTTTTCCCCACAACCTCTCCAACAATTTGCTGAATGTTGATCACTTATCTTATTCAATCTAACCGGGGTTAGGTACCACCTCCATAGGATTTTAAAATAATTCTCCTTTATTCTTACTGATAAACTTCTCAACACTCTTTGTTTCCATAGTCCCTCCCAGCTCTGTCGCCCTATTTGTATCTTCAAATCTGATTCCCAAACCATTTTCTCTGAATTCTCTCTAAACTCCTTCTCTAACAATATTTTATATATTTCACTCATTAATCCTTTTAAAACTATACTCCCTCCTTTCCCTTCCTCCTTACTTACTACTAATTCTTCAAACCTCGTCATCTTTCTGCACATTCTATTATCTTTAATCCACTTTTTATTCCATTGCTCTAATTGACCATATTCTAGCCAAGATAGCTTCTTCTCCTTTAACAAATTTTCCATATCCTCTCTTGTTTTAATATCTCTTACCCAATCCTTTAATCTTATTTTATTTTTCTCTTTTAATATTTTACATAATCTACCCTTTAGATCCTCTGGGAAATTCTTTAACATTATTATCGGTGCTAAGGGAGAGTTGCTCGGAAGCAGCTTCCCTTTAAATTTACTCCAAATTTCCCATTGAGTCCTCAGGAGTGGATTATCTATACTTCCAACCCACTTTCTTCCTCCGTCTTTAAAAAAAACATTCTCCAAATTCATCTCTACCTTATTTATGGTTTTTTCTTCCATCCAATATAAATCTCCTACTCCCATAATTGCTTCTACAACATGTCTTAATCTATTTGCTACGTAGTATAATTTTATGTTTGGGAGACCCATTCCCCCCTTTTTTTGGCTTAGGTACCAATTATTTTTATTCACTCTTGCTCTCTTTTCTCCATTACAATATTTATTAATAATATTTTGCCAACTTTTTATCTCGGTTTCTGATATTTTTATAGGTAACATTCTAAATACAAAATTAATTTTAGCTAATATCTTCATTTTTATTAAGGCTATTCTTCCGAACCAAGATAAATTTAATCTTTTATATTTCTCCAATTTCTCTAATACCTCTTTCTTTAACCTCGTTAAATTTTCCTTTTCAAGATTCTCTAAATTTTTTGTAATTTTAATTCCCAAATATTTAATCTCATTCTTAACTTTCAATTCCATTCCCTTAAATTCCCAATCCTTTTCTTCCTTCTTGGTATAGTTAAACAACATCATCTCTGATTTAGACCAATTTATTTTTAACCCTGTAATTTCCTCAAATTCCCTCAACTGATATTTAATTCTTTCTAATTTTCTTAATGGATTCTTAATGGTCAATAAAGTGTCATCCGCAAACATGTTTAACTTTATTTCCCTTACCTCTCCAATTCCTTCTAACTCTTCATCCTCCCTTAGTGCCTTCGCCAAAACTTCCATAACCATTACAAACAGGACCGGCGAGAGCGGACATCCTTGTCTTGTTCCTCTGGCTAGTCGTATCTTTTCAGTAAGTCCGTCATTTACCACCACTACCGCCGTATTTTGGGAATATAGCTGTTCTATTACATTTTTAAATTTATTTCCAAATCCCAATTTATCTATAATACTCTTTAGTGCCTGCCAGCTCACACAATCAAAAGCTTTAAAAATATCTAATGCCATAATACCTGCCTTAATATTTGCTTTTTTTATTACATTTATTACATTTAAAACTCTACCCACTAAATTATGCATATGCCTTCCTACCACAAACCCACATTGATCTGCTCCTATATATTCTGCCAAAAATTTATTTAGCCGTTTGGCCATAATAGATGTAAAAATTTTAGCATCCTGATTTATTAAAGAAATAGGTCTATAAGAATCGGGATTAGTCAAATCTTTATCTGGTTTTGGGATCAGAATTATCACTGAATGTTCCCATGATTCAGGTATCTTCTCTCCTGATAATATCCTATTATAAAGTTCCATTAATTTTGGAACTAAACAGTCTTTGAAGACCTTATAATATTCTGGACCCAAACCATCTGCTCCCGGTGATTTACCAACTTTTAACTTATCAATAACCTCTTCAACTTCTCTTTGAGTTATTACTGACTCCATTAACTCCTTATATTCTAATTTTATTCCCTTCTTTATAAACCTTCCAATATACTCCTCCACCTTTTCTTGTTGAATTTCTTTACCCTTATACAATTCCTGATAGAATTCCTGAAAAATTTTTATTTTAGCTTTCATTGCATGACAATAATTCCCTCGGCTATCTTTCAACGTTTCTATCCCATTCCTCCCTTTTTCTTTTTGTGTGAGCTTGGCAAGCAACCTCGAGTTCTTATCACTATTTTCAAAATATTCCCTTTTCATATACATTAAATTCTTTTGAATCTCTTCTATATTTAAATTTTCTAATTGTTTCTTCTTAGCTTGTATTTCCACTAATTTATATTTATCTTTAACTCGCCAATATCTTTCCTCCAAGTTTTTAATTTCTATCTCTAACTTTTCCTGTTCTGCACGTTGTTGTCTTTTTAAACTACATGTTTCTCTAATACAGATTCCTCTTGCTACAGCCTTCATGGTGTCCCAAATGACTGACCCAGCTGTTCCTCCTTTTTCATTAATTTCCCATGACTCCGACAGTTCCTTCCGAATTTTATCTACTATTTTATTATATTTCAATATCTTTGTATTCAGCTTCCATCTATATGCCTCTTTATAATCTTTCTTAACTGTAAATTCTAGACTTAACAAGGCATGATCAGTTACTTTTATTACCCCCATTTCCATTTTACAAATCCTCGTTGCAAAATCTTTTGAAACAAATATATAATCTATCCTGGAGTATGTATGATGAACTGGGGAAAAGTATGAAAATCCAGGCCTATTCCCGTTAAGTAAACGCCACGAATCTAAATAATCATTTTCTTTTACTAATTTATTCAATATAGTCATATTGTTCCTCTTTTCAGCATTAGTGGGATTTGACCTGTCCCGTTTATTATCCATAACCATATTAAAATCCCCAGCTAATATAACATACCCCTCCTTAAATTCTTCTATTTCTTTAAACAACTTTATAAAAAACTCTCTATGCCTCTCATTTGGGGCATAAACATTAATCAAAGTATAGACCTTTCCCTCAATTTTACCTTTTAACATAAGATATCTGCCCTTATCATCCTTTTTTACTTCTTCTAATATAAACCCACTTTTTTTTGAAATCAAAGTGGCCACTCCATTTTTTTTCGATGTCCCTAATGACTTTTCATAATAGGCTAACCACTTTAATTTTATCATATTCGAATTCTCGAAGCCTTGGTGTGTCTCTTGGACCAATATAATATCTGATCCCTCTTTATTAAGCATTTGTTCTATTCTCTTCCTTTTCACGACTGCCCCCAAACCTTTAACATTGAGTGTTGATACCTTTATCTTTTTATCCATAATCACCCTTTTGAAATCTCTTCCGATCCCTTGTGCTCAGCAGTTCAAACTTGCTTACATAAAAAAACAAACTCCATACATAAAACCCCCACCCTCCTACCCCAATCCCTCCTCTCCTACCTTCCCCCCCTCCCCACCCCCCCACTCTAATCCCCCCCCATATCCCCGTGAGTCTAGTACTCCAGCCATCTACTTTAAAGGGGGGGGGGGGGAGGCAGTGCTGCGCCTGGCCGGCAGGTTTCTATATTAGCATTTCTATTTGCAATTATCTCCAAACATAATTAACAATTCTCTTACTCTCCAGATGTCCCAGCCTCATTCCCTCCCCCACCCACTCCAGCCCCATTTGCTTCCCCATCCAGACCCAGCCTCTTCAGCAATTCTTTACCTTGATCCAATGAGGTTACTCTGTGTTCCCTCCTCCCATATGTAAATCTTAAGAAAACCGGGTAACCCCATGCGTATGGAATTTTGTTCTGCATTAACATTCCAGTTATTGGTTTAATACTCCGTCTCCAATTTAATGTATGTTGAGAAAGATCATTATAAATTTGCACTGCTTTGCCTTTATATTGTAACTGGGTCAAAGATCTCAATTCTTTCATGATTTGCTCTTTTTTATGATAGTTACCAAATTTCACCAAAATATCTCTAGTCCCTTTGTAGTTTTGCCCCCCCACGCGGTGGACTCGGTCCAGATCCGATCCATCTGTTGGTATGTCAGGCATCAGCTCTTTGAACCAGTTCAGAATGATTTCTCTAAGATCTTCTCCTTGTATCTGCTTCAGCTGCTTTATTCGAATAGAAGATCTACGAGACTGGTCTTCCAAGGCGATCAGACGTAATTCCCATTCCTTAAATTGAATATTTGTTGATTTTTCAAAGGCCTCTTGCTTCTTCTGGTCCAATTCCGCTTTTGCCTCTATCTCTTTGATCTTATCCGAGTTTTCTGCGGTCTTATCCGAAAGAACACGCATTTGTTGTCTAAATTCATTCATTTGCAGATCCATTTTTTTAAAAATGATGATATTATTCTCTACAATAACTGCCTTAATTTCTGCTAGGGAGGGAAAGTTGCTGTCCATTGCTTTTCCCCCTTCAGCCATATTCTTTTCTTTATTTGGTACTGTATCCAAAGAAACTGGGTCTATAACTTCGTCTTCCTGGTCTGTTCAAGGGGCTGTATCTTCCAGGTGGGAGAGGTGGGTTAAATTATGATTTGAAGGTTTCTTTTTTTGTCTATTCAACTTTTCCCACTTCTTAATCTTTTTTTTAATGTTGGACATAGGACCCTTCTGAGTAGGGCATAAATCTTAGAGCCCCCACTTCCTTAGCAACTTTTACTGGCTTCTCTTCTATGTGCCAAACACACCACCTTCTTCCCGAGGGGGAGGAAATATATTCAGTTCACAACAGCATTCACTAGAGGGGATCAGATCCAATCATTCACAGTTTCTCAAAATCCCACATCTCCCTCACAGAATGCTGTTTCTTCCCCTTCACCCCCCCCTTCTCGGCACACCGCAAACAGCTTCCACTTTCCACTTTACAAAGATTACAGCAAACAACTTCAAAGCCAGTATTTCAATCTTTCCAACTTAAGATAAAGGATGAGAAGTGAGGATCGCTGTAAATCAGATCAACGTCTAACAAGCATAAGTTCTTTCTTTTCAAACTGCGACATCAATCATGTTACTTTCGGTTTCGCCTCTGCAGTTTATAAAGACATTCCGTCAAGCTCACCTCATCCCATCGGCTCTTCTCAACACTTTCCAGCTCCGATAGCTTTTATAATCATTTCCTGTCGTTTGCTCAAAGATTTATGCCCATTAGAAAATAGATAATTGCTTATTTATCTGTCATTTTCTGTCTTTACACAAATACAGCAAAAATCAATTTGCACCACCCAGCTATTTTCCTTTGAAATTTAACATTTCACATAGCTTTGCATGCCTTGCAATTTCCAGAGATTCCAAAACTTGCCATATTATTTTTTTATTTCACATTACATCAAAGTCAATAACCATTGGAACTCTCTGCCACCATAAATCAACACATTACATGCGCATATGGATTTAATTCACTTTCATCATCATAATATTTTTTCCACCATGGTTCCTCTTCCTTTTTTACTTTTGAAACCTTTTCTTTCTTTGACTGGGGCTTATTTTTGACAAGAAAAGTTTTATCTGAGAAACGCTCTGGAGGAATTCCCTTGTTAGAACGACTTGACCTTCTAACTGTCTGTTCTTGTTGCCCTTCCCCCTCAGCCTCTTGCTGTTGGCTGTTATCTTTCTACTGTTAGTTTTACCCTACCCTGTGCCTGCTTACCCTACCCTGTACCTGTTTGCATTCTCTTCCCCTCCTTATTGTTTTACTATGATTTTATTAGATTGTAAGCCTATGCGGCAGGGTCTTGCTATTTACTGCTTTACTCTGTACAGCACCATGTACACTGATGGTGCTATATAAATAAATAAATAATAATAATAATAATAATAATAATAATAATAATAATAATAATATTGTTTTAGCTTCAGCACTCTCTTTTTCCCCTTCAGGCTTAGTTAACCCCTGAGGTTCCGGAATTTCCTGCTGCTCGCTAATTTCTTCTGGCAACTCAGCTGGCTTAGCAGATTCAGTTAACTCTTTTTCTGCTGGCTTAACAGACTTTGTTAACTCCTCCTCTGCTGCTGGCTCTTTTGCATTGTTTTTTAACTCCAACAATACACTTGGGTTTGAATGAATTCTCCCCCAACCCTGCTCAAAAAACTTAGCAGATTTTGTTATCAGGACCTTGCCATTGTTCTGCAAAAACCTCCAACTTGTTCCCTGATAACCCACAAACCTAAGATTCAATGCATTTGCTCCTTTCTTGTGCCTTTCACTTAAAGGAACATTGATAGCTGCATAACTTCCCCAAACTCTTAAATGATCCAGCCTTGGCTTCCTGCCATGCATCAAATAATAGGGAATATTATTTATAGAGCTACTCCATGACAAATTGCACAAATCATTCACAGCTCTAAATGCTTCAGCCCACAAACTTTTTTGCACACCGCTGTCCTGCATTAAACAATTCATTTTGCTTTTCAAGACACCAATTCTTCTTTCAACAGTGCCATTTTCCCAAGGATTTTTTACATTTATCAGTTTATGTTTAATTCCAAGTTTGTCACAGAACTTTCTGAAATCAGGTGACATAAACTCTCCTCCCTGGTCACTTTTCAGAATACGTATTTGAGATTTAAAAAATCTTTCTACATATCTGACCCAAGATTTCAGTGTTTTTAAACAATCACTCTTCTTCTTGAGAAAATAAACCCAAGAATATCTTGAAAAATCGTCAACTAGCACAAACGCATACTTGGCCCCTCCCAGACTGGTAGGAAAAGGTCCACACAAATCAATGTGCACCAAATCTAATTTTTCTTTAGCCCTCCAATCCCTGGACTTTGGAATATTGGCTATTTTAGATTTTGCCAAGCTGCATATCTTACAGTCTAGATAATTTTTACAATTCTTCATTTTGAGTCCTCCAGCACAATCAATAGTTTTATTAAGTGCTTTGAACCCAATGTGTCCCATTCTCCGATGCATCAAATGGACACAGCCATCATGAGGTGATTTGTTGCCGGCCACACGATTCATCTTTGCCACGCACGGCATCTCCCCTTCATCTCCTGGCTCCATGTGGAAAAGACCATTCTTCTTTATCGCCGTTCCTTGCACCACTCCGTCTCGCTCCACGTAGCATCTGTCTCCTTCGAACTTCACCGAAAAACCGAGCTCCATCAGCGTTGACACCCCGAGCAGGCAATATTTCAACTCCGGCACGAAAAGAACCTCCTTCAACTTCATCCTTAAGGAATTTACAGCGCAGACTCCCTTGCCAACGACCTTGGCAACGCGCCCGTCCACCAAACTGACTTCCTTTAAAGTTGTTCCTTCCACATCATCAAATAAATATCTCCTGTTACTTATGGTTCGACTGCAAGCTGAATCAATCAACCATATCCCATCATGTTTACTGGATTCTGCACCTGAAAGAAAACAAACTTTCCCTTCTTTGACTTCCACACAGGAAGATTCAGACTTCAGATCCACACGGCATTCCTTTTTCACATGCCCTGGTTTGCCACATCGATAACACTTTGGCTTAAACCTTTTTTCTCTCCTTTTGCCACCGATAGTCACATTCTCAGCCATTTCTCCTCTTGGCAATGTATTAACTCTTTCCTTTCCAGCCAATTTACGATCTTGGACATCAGCAGCGCTCCTTTCAAGCCTCCTCTGCTCCTCTCCAATTAATCTTCCATAGACATAATTCAATGTCAAATTTTGTACTGGAACATTTTCAAGAGTTGTTACTAATACATCATATGACTTAGGCAAACTTGACAGAATAATATAACACATGTTTTCATCAGACAACCGCATTCCGCTGGCACTTAGCTGGTTAAAGCATTCTCTCAGTGACTGTAAATGCTTAGTCATGCTTCCGCCTTCCTCCAGCCTTGCCCAGTAAATCTGTCTGGTCAGCTTTATTCAACTCCCTGCAGTTTCTCTCACGTATACTGCACGTAACTTAGTCCAAATCACATTGGGAGTATCAGAGCGATCTATATAAGACAATTGATCATTACGGAGACATAAAACAATCATTGCTTTTGCACGCTCTGCCATTCTGTCCCATTCGGCTTGTTCTTCTCTCTCCAACATTCCTGGACATGGATTAGCTACTGCAAACCATAAACCGTCCTTTTTCAAAGCCATTTCCATTTTAAAGGACCATGCTAAATAATTGACGTCTGTTAACAGCTCCATAGGAACATTAGTACCCACGGTTTGAGCCATCTCTTTGATCTCCTTTCCGCTTGACTCTCCTTTCTCCGACCGGCTCTGTCTTCCAGACACCTCGGCTTTTGAGTCAGCGTCTCTTTCCTCACCGCTCAGCATTCCAGACACCTCCGTACCAACTTACTCAAGGCAAACCGCCTCTCCAGTAAGTCGGCTTCCCCGGCACATCTTAGCTGATTCCTGCTGAGAAAAACTCACTGTTTTCCTGCTGTGCAATCCCTTTCCAGGCTTCCGTTCTCCGACAATCTCAGCCACAGGCTTTCTGCTCACAAGAGATAGATTTCTCCTCTCCACAAACCGAGCACTCCTGGGCTTCCTAGAAACGCCACTCCAGAACTTCCTTAGCACCTGGCTGGTTCTGGTTCTGCTGGTTCTGCTCCGGTTCTGGTTCTGATCCAATCTGGTCCGACTGGGCCCATAACCCTGTTGGGACTGTGATAAAATTCCTCTCCAAGCAAAGAGAGATTAGCAGAGCATACAGCGGTTTCTGATAGATTTCAGAGAAACGGAATACAGCCAGGAACATAAACGACAGCAACAGATATTTCTTCAGCAACACTTTTACTGAGGCATAGACTTAGAGATCATATTTACAGAATCATACAGATATACTCACAGAACGTCACTTGTCACACAGGAGAGTACAGATATGCTTCTATACCAGACATTTATACACAGCACTATCTGCCTCTTTCAATTTACAACATGATTGACAATCAATCACTCTTGACAGGTCATTAACCAATTAAACAATTATCACTTTGACCTTTAGAATGACTGATGCAACACCAGGCAATCCTTGCCTCTAGCTGGGCTGAACAGAAAATACGGATATTTAAAAATAAATACTGCTGACGCGCCCATGGTGCCAGGTCTCGGAAGCGCAGTACCTGCTGATGCGATAAAGCGTCAGCTATGGAGTTATCTAGGCCGGGAATGTGCCGGGCGCGGAATAAAATGTTTTGTCGCAGGCAATGCAAGGTGAATGCGTGGAGAAGATTCATAACGTGAGGGTTACGGAATGTTAGTGTATTAATAACATGCACAGTAGCTTGATTGTCACACCAGAAATGGACAACAGAATTCGACAGCTCGTTCTGCCAGATGTGAGCGGCTACATAAATGGGGAAGAATTCCAAAAATAAATCAGTTGAAATGTTTGACCGCTGCCATTCAGTTGGCCATTTCTTGGCTCACCATCTGTCCCCCCAAATTACGCCGAAGCCTAAGGAGCCGGATGCGTCGGAATGAATCTGCATTTCTGCTTCTACAAGCAAGTCCTGTCTCCAGAATGAGACCCCATTGAACTCGGATAAAAATGCTTGCCACATGTGCAGATCCTCTCGCATCACGTCCGTCACTCTGACCCTATGGAAGGGGCATTTAAGGCCTATCATGGCGTCGCATAATCGACGAGTGAAAGCTCTGCCAGGGGCTACTACTCTGCATGCAAAGTTAAGGTGGACAACTAAAGTAAATCAGCTTGGGTTTGCTGCCTTGTTTGGCGTTGCCTAACAGTCCTTGTTTGAGAATGCCCCACGGGTGCGGAATCCATCCCCCTGCTTCTTTCTAAGGCTTGCACTTTGGCAAGCAAGGTGGCAACTTGTGGATCCAATTCCTCGTCGGAGGAATCGTCGCGGTGCCGTACACATTTTGACTGCATACGGGTTGCTTTTCCTTTTCCTTTGGCGCCACCTAAACCATTTTTGGGTGGCATCACGTTTATGCTATGCCTCTTGATATAAAAAGGGGAACACGGGGTTGTAGGCCGGTTATAAGGCTCTGCCTGTATAGTTTACTTATAAATTCTATACCGCTGAATGGCTGAAGCTTACTAGGCCTTATTTAGGGCCAGGGGGTGGCTAGAGCGGACCCTCAGGGATCGGGCACGCACCGACGTGAGCACACACACCGCAGCCCCAGGAAAGGACTTGTTGCGCTGGCAGGGAGGGCACGCGGCCAACAAGCAACCAGCGTGCGCTCCCACTTACACCAGCGCCCCCACACCCTGCAACCCCCGTGAGGGCAGGGCTCGCCCACCGCGAGAAGACACCCAAGGTGATCCCTCGCAGTGATACGAGCCACACGTAGGAGGCAGAATAGGTGCGAGGCCTGTGGCCTACCAGCTTCCGTGGTCCGTGTGGCTAGCTTGCCAGCCGCCTCACTGAACTCACGGATCCTATTACCACCCACGCGGTGCCACAGCACTAGATTGCAGGGGGGTCCTGTCCGAGGCGCTTAGGTAATGCCCAGCCGAGCGAGCCCACCCACAAAGCACCAACTCGTGACCCCAAGGCCCTCACAAGAGGCCAAGAACGCCAGTTAAATATGCTCGCAGCCGCGCAGCAAACTGCGTGCACAATCTGGCCGCTGAGAGCCTAATCGCGGCTTCGTGCCGTACGCGGAGACCCCCGGTGAACCTCAGCCCGCTTCCCCCCCCCCCGAGCATCGGGACAGAGATGGGAGGGCAGGCCGCGGCTAGTTCGAGCAGCTGCTGGAAGGGATGCGGCTGTAGCGGTGGCGGGGTAAATTGGTGGCACGTCGACAAGGCCGGCTAGCGAGCGGCTGTGCCACCGCGGCGTGTCGACGGGGCTGGCTAGGGAGGTGGAGGCAAGAGCAGCGGTTAGGCCCGGCTGCGCCGCCGTGGCGCATCGACGAGGCCGGCTGGGGAGCGGAGGCGAGGGCAGCGGCTAGGCCCCGCTGCGCCGCCACAGCGCGTCGACGAGGCCAGCTGGGGAGCGGAGGCGAGAGCAGCGGCTAGGCCCCGCTGCGCCGCCGCGGCACGTCGACAGGGCCGGCTAGGGAGGCGGAGGCAAGGGCAGCGGTTAGGCCATGGCGCGTTGACAAGGCCGGCTACGGGGCATAGGCGAGGGCAGCGGCTAGTGTTGGGATATGTTGGTCTAATATTTACAACCTTATTTTAGTTATTGCCAGACTGGGCTTCTGGCCAATAACCTTATAACAGAGTTTTGCAGCGGTTTCCAGCAAAGTCAGCACAGACACAGATTAAGACTGAGACTTTCAGTAGGTTTAAAGAAACCTTTACTGGCATATAAAAATATAATTTAGTTATGGCAATCACAAATACAAATACTTACATACGGTCAGTCAATACTAGGGGTGTGCACGGACCCCCCACTCCGCTTCACTTGCAGATCCACCATTTTCCGGATCGGGCCGCTCCGCCCCGCCCCCGCTCCACCCACTTCCGCTCCGCTCCGCTCCGCTTGGAGCTCCGGATCCGGATCCGGAGCTCCGTTTCCCCCCCCCCCCATAGGCTTGCATTGAAAGCTAAAAAATTATACAACTTTTTTTCTGTTCAAGTTAGAAACCTCATGTTTGGCACCATGACACCTCATGGGGATATACACACGCATGCCAAGTTTCAAAGCAATCCCATCACCCCCTGATTTTTGGCGAATTTTTGAAAATCGGGCACCCCACACACAACATCCCTGCGAGGTGGGCAGGGGAGGAGGGAGGGAAGGCAGGCAGGCATGCAGCTGGCATTTCTGGGGGCATAAGGAAGTGAGCCAAGGATAAGCCAGTAATGCATATAAAATGGAATAAATCAATAAATAAACAAAGGAGGGGTGGAATTAAAAGCAGCAGTGTTGCTCAATAAACAGCAAGAAGAATTTTTTAAAAAAGGCTATATCTGTCTTTTACCAGCAATAGGGGGACGTGCCCGGGGGAGGGGGAAGTAGCTGCCAGTTCAAGACAGCCACCAACAGCTCTGAGAAGAAGTAAAACGCTCACTTCAACTCATAACAGGCATTGCTCCACCACTGAAAACTGACCATTCACTTCAACTCATGATAGGCATTGCTCCACCGTTTTACTCTCTTTGGAAGGCTCTAATGGCCTTCCAGTGCAGGAGAGAGTGGGGGCACGTCCACGATGAGATGCCCTAGGGGAGCTCATCCCCTTGCACCACATCGATTCAGTTGTTCCCCAAGGTTAGGGTGGGGAGCAGTGCTGTGTTTCTATCTCTTATTCTTGGCTTAGTATATGATTTCAGGTTGTGTTTGTGCATTTGGTGGGGCTACTGTGTTAAAAAACACGGGGAAAAGCCCGTTCAGATGAAGAAAGAGAAGTTTCCCAGAATCCCAAGTTACCCGTTTTGCCTATGCCCTCCTCCAACTTTGGGATCATCATGACCGGGAGCTGACTCTGCCCCTCAGCCCTTTGAAAAAGGTATTTTTCCCGCCGATTTTTTAAAAACTTCTAGCGCGCGACCCGTACGATGCAGAAAGTTGAGAGTAGTCTCAAAATGACCCCCATCCACGACTCTCTGTGCACAAGAATTTTCAGAATGATAGCTTAAACCCCCCCCCAGTTATCCCTGATTCTTTCCCTCAATGCAATCCTATGGGCGAAAAGCCGAAAACGCCGTTTGAGCCGCGCGGTTGACCCGATTTTCACAAAAATATAGCACGCGACCCAGACAACGCAGAGAGGTGAGAGTGGTCTCAAAATGACCCCCATCCACGACTCTCTGTGCACAAGAATTTTCAGAATGATAGCTTAAACCCCCCCAGTTATCCCCGATTCTTTCCCTCAATGCAATCCTATGGGCGAAAAGCCGAAAACGCCGTTTGAGCCGCGCGGTTGACCCGATTTTCACAAAAATATAGCACGCGACCCAGACAACGCAGAGAGGTGAGAGTGGTCTCAAAATGACCCCCATCCACGACTCTCTGAGCACAAGAATTTCTAGAACGATAGCTTCAAAAACAACCTAGTTATGCGCGATTATTTGCCGCAATGCAATCCTATGGTGAAATGTTTTCAAGATGGCGACCGGAGCGCTCCGCCTGAACTAGGAGCTCCGAAAAATGGCCGCTTCTCTTCGCCTTGCTTCTAGGGGGTCCGCGGTCCGCTCCTACTCCGCCTCTGGGTAAGGCGGAGCAGGCCAATCCGCTACTGCTTCTACACTCCTAATCGGAGCGGATCACACCCCTAGTCAATACAGCTCTGATAGAGTGATCATTTCTGATAATTACTGATAATTTCTGATACATGTACATGGGAATACAATCCTTTTTATAGGCTAACTGTACAGTGATGCAACTGCTTGCAATCCCTTAATTGAAACAATCAAGTCACCAATTATTCAATCATGACATCAATGTCCAGGTGCAACGTTGACCTTTAAGTTTTCTGCTGAGTCTTCTGATTCCTCCAGCTCCTCAGCAATTAGTAAATCCCTGGAAACATATCCAGGATCCATTCCAGGATCCAACACCCCTTCATATGTTTACACTGGATTTAACAATACATTGTACAGTTATTTACATTTGTCCTCCCTGAAACCTAAAGTTTCACAAACTTCCCTGTGTTTGGTGGGACCTAGTGGTTTTGTGAACATGTCAGCAAGGTTTTCTTTAGACTCACAATAAACTACACAATAAACTCCACTTGTTTTGTGTTCTTTCATGTTTTGAAAAATTGTGGCTATGTTCTTTAACTTTAACTGTCACTGGCTTCTCCACCGGGACCTAAAAGTCCTTTATTTATTGAATTAGCCAAGTAACCTTACCATACACCAGCACAATACTTAGCCTCATAGGAAAAACTTCACTTGCTTCCTATCTTTTCAAACGTCATCATAAACCTGCTGAGAATAGTAACAAAACAGACAATCAAACTGTTCACTGAACATAACATTTTTCACCACCAAATGATACAAGCCTGAAGTTGCTAAAGCGGTTTCTTTTGCAGGTTGCTTCACACATTCATTTCCATCGGGCTTTTTCCCTTTGCAATCCTGCAATCACATTGCTTAGCAAAAACTTCTTTCATCTGCTTGATCCTTTTTCAATCCTAGGAAAAACTCTTTCCAACAACAAAAGATTTAAACATTTAGAAGAACATTCAATTTCAAACTGCCTCCTTAACTTTTCTGGCAACCAGCCGAGGCTTGAATTTCTTCACCCCTTCTCTAACTGCTTGCGTCTAAACACCTTCCTGCAGCTTAGAGATTTTTGCCCTGCTGGCAAACTCGTCTCTTCCTTAAGACTGTTTAACTCTCTCTGCATGGCACTTTCCCACTGCTGCCTCTCTAAAGAATTCAACTTCTTTACTTCAGAGTACGAACTAGGCTCATAATTCACACAGCAAGCTTCAAAGCCGTACCGTTTTGGTGGTACGCCTTTATTAACTCTTTGACTGCGTCTTGGAGCTTCTTCCTGCTGTTCTTCTTGCCTTAACTCTTGAGTCTCTGTACTCTGACGGTTAACCAACAATTCAGACTCCTGCCTGCTTTCTAGTTCTACCAGCACTTCCGGGTTGTCGTGCAACTTTTTCCAATTCGCTTCACTAAAGTTAGTTGACCTAGAGACCACTATCCTTCCCCCTTCGCACAAGAACCTTCAGTGGTTTAATTTCTTTTAGGGCCTGACCAGCTATACAGTTTCAGCTTCCTCAGTGCCCCCTTAAATTCAAAACCACTCTTGCCAGTTCTCTCCGTGTGATTTTTCAGACACCAGCTATACGAAATAGCTTTCCGGCTGCCTGTTCCAATGACTTTCAACAAAGACGCTCAGGAATTTAATCAACCATGGCTTAATCCTTCAGTCCTACTGTTCTTGCTGTAACCACTCTGCTTGCTGGTTGTTTTGGGGACCTGGGCCCATAACCTGTTGGGATATGTTGGTCTAATATTTACAACCTTATTTTAGTTATTGCCAGACTGGGCTTCTGGCCAATAACCTTATAACAGAGTTTTGCAGCGGTTTCCAGCAAAGTCAGCACAGACACAGATTAAGACTGAGACTTTCAGTAGGTTTAAAGAAACCTTTACTGGCATATAAAAATATAATTTAGTTATGGCAATCACAAATACAAATACTTACATACGGTCAGTCAATACAGCTCTGATAGAGTGATCATTTCTGATAATTACTGATAATTTCTGATACATGTACATGGGAATACAATCCTTTTTATAGGCTAACTGTACAGTGATGCAACTGCTTGCAATCCCTTAATTGAAACAATCAAGTCACCAATTATTCAATCATGACATCAATGTCCAGGTGCAACGTTGACCTTTAAGTTTTCTGCTGAGTCTTCTGATTCCTCCAGCTCCTCAGCAATTAGTAAATCCCTGGAAACATATCCAGGATCCATTCCAGGATCCAACAGCTAGGCCCCGCTGCGCCGCCACGGCGTGTCGACGAGGCCAGCTGGGGAGTGGAGGCGAGAGCAGCGGCTAGGCCTGGCTGCACCGCCGTCTGCATCACCGCTAGGTTTAAGTTTGGGCCGGTGCTAGAATCAGGAGGCCCACACTCGGTGAACGCGCCTGTTGGGGTCAGGGCCCGCCCCCCCAAACATGGTAGGCCGAGGCCCGATCAGGTCTGCCTGTGCAGGGGCTTCCCTTTGTCACGGCCTGTGCCACGTGTACGATCTTTGCCCCGTGTGAGTAAGCAGTGGGGATTCGGAAGCCAGGCAGAGCAGGTAAGGGGTTTCCACGGATCAGATCGAGGCCGGGGGGCACTGGGGACTCCGGTAGGATTTGCCACGCAAGCAGCTGGTTGCGGCAGAGGTCCCCGCGAAACCGGGCTGTGCTGTGCTGCAAGTTGGGTTCCCCGATCACCCCCCTCCCTTCTCCAAACCTGAGGGCCGAAGCCCGAAGTTGTAGGTCTTTGAGAAGTGGAGCGGTGAGGATGAAGGCGAAGGAGGGAGCGTCAAGAGAAGGAGTCCTTCAAGAGACAATGAGGTGACCTCGTGAGCCGCGAAAGCAAGAGGGCTTGGAGGGGTCAGGCACCTACTTTTAAAGGCCGAAAACCCCTCCCAGCCCCAGTGGCAGGAAATCCTGCCAATGCAGGATAGCCACGTCTCTTCCCTGCCCTGCCCACAAATCCCTCCCCATGCCCAGGCTTTGCCAGGCATGGCAGAATGGGCCATGTGAGAGCACAAATTGGCTATCAAACTGAAATGTTTTAAAGAGGTAGGTTAAGAAATTACTGTTAAGTGTAATAGACTAATTGTTGGCTTATTAGCAATTTAATAAAAGGGGTGACACTTAATGAAAAGAGAAACAAAACAGTGGAATGCAAAGGACGGAATCCAGATTGAAAAGGATCCAGAGCAGAGTTACTAGAAAGAAAGTCAAGACAACGAGAGTAGACCACACGCTCCAGGATCTTTGAAACAAAAGGCAACAAAGAGACAGGTCGGTAGTTAGACAGAGATAGTCTATCAAGAGTAGGTTTCTTGAGAATGGGAGAGACTGTAGCATGTTTAAAAGCAGAAGGAAATGAACCAGAGGACAGAGAAAAATTAATAATATGAAGCATGGAAGGGAGGATAGCGGGAATAAGATTTATAAGGATGCGAGAAGGAATCGGATCACGAGAACAAGTGGAAGGCTTCGAAGAGTGCAGTACTGTAGACAGTTCATCAGCTGAGACCGAAGGAAACGCGGAGAAATTTGCAGGAGGAACTGACAGATGAGGAACAGGAACTGGAAGAGGAGCAGAGCTGGCCAGATCAGAGCGAATAGTTTGGATTTTAGCATTGAAAAAAGAGGCAAAGTTATTAGCAGACAGAGAGGCGGGGAGAGATGGTGGATTAGGCTTCAGAAGAGAATTGAAGGACGCAAAGAGCCGCTGAGGATGCCTAGCATTTGACTGGATCAACATTGAGTAGTACTGCTGTTTGGCCAGTGAAATGGCAGAAGAAAAAGAGGAGAGTACAAATTTGTAATGGACAAAGTCTGCCCAGTCCCTGGTCTTACGCCAAAGGCGTTCAGCTGCCCGGGAACAAGAGTGAAGGTAGCGGAGGAAGGAGGTGAGCCACTATTGGGGTTGAGAAGGGCGAACTATCCGAGTTGTAGATGGAGCAAGATTATCAAGAGTTGAAGATAAAGAGGAATTACAGGAGGAGACAGCTGAGTCCACGGAGACAGCCGAAAAGACAGAAGGAAGAGAGGAGGCTAGAGACTGAGAAAAAGCCTCATAATTGATAGATTGCAAGTCACGACAAGAGCGAGAAGCGGGACATGAAGGAGGAGGATTGTGAGTAATATTGAAAGAAACTAGATGATGGTCTGACAAAGGAAAGTCAGCAGTAGAAAAGTCCAAAACAGAGCAATTCCGAGTGAGAACAAGATCCAGACAGTGTCCAAGGGAATGTGTGGGTACATCAGACCAAAGCTTAAGATCATAAGAGGAAGATAAGGAGAGAAATCGTAGAGCTGCAGCGTCTTGAGGGTCATCCACATGGATATTGAAGTCACCCAAGATAAGAGTAGGACAGTTATCAGAGAGGAAAAAGGACAGCCACGAATCAAAATCAGAGAGGAATTTTGAGGATGAGCCTGGGGGGCGGTACAAAACTGCAATCCGCAGTCGCAATGGAGTGAAGAGCCTCACCACATGTGCCTCAAAGGAGGAGAAACAATGTGATGGTGGAATGGAAAGAGGCTGGAACTGGCACAGACTAGATAATAAAAGACCCACACCACCACCCCGACCCTCTGGGCGACTCGATTGAGAGAAAGAGAGTCCTCCAAGAGAGAGGGCAGCCGAGATGGCGGTATCATGGACAGGAAGCCAGGTTTCAGTAAGAGCAAGGAGGTGAAGAGACCTCGAAATAAACAAGTCCTGAATGACAGGGGCCTTAGAAGCAACAGAGCGACAGTTCCATAAGGAACACGAAAAACGCAGCTGAGAAGAGGGGAGACACCGAATAGGAACTAAGTTGGGAGAGATGAAATTGGAACAAGCCATAAGGACAGATATGAGGAGAAAGGAATTAAGAGAAGAAATGAGGAGAGAGATAGCAAGTGGGCAGAGAAGTAAAACAAGCACAGGACAGGGTTAACCAGAACTAGCCCGGCCAAGACCAGTAGCAGGCATGCAAGCAAGAAGGCAGGCACAGAGAAAAGCAGACAGATAGGATATGTAAAAGCAGTCACATCGCCGAATAGTAACCCAACACTGTAGGAGATCATGTCCTGAAGCAGAAGTAGTGAAAACCAGGGTTTTCCCGGGAGGAAGCTGGGGTTCTTCCTCCGAGGTAACAGTTCCGCTTGACGACTTCTCGCCCATGGCTGAGAGCCTCAGGCCGAGAGCCCTTGTGCTCTCGCGCCGAAGGCTCACGCCTCCAGCAAGCTAGAGACTTAATTACCTGAAGGGCAAAGCAGCAGTTCAGATTCAAACCGACCAATCCAGGCTCCCTTCTAGTTTCCCGGCCAAGCCCACGTGCAGCACCTCTGCAAACTGCTTGATTGCCAGCTGGAGACTTAATTACCTGAAGGGCAAAGCAGCAGTTCAGATTTAAACCAACCAATCCAGGCTCCCTTCTAGTTTCCCGGCCAAGCCCACGTGCAGCGCCTCTGCAAACCTCTGCAAACTGCTTGATTGCCAGCTGGAGACTTTCAGCAGTTTTCGCATCGCTATTAAGTTCTGAGAAAATAAAACCATGTCATCGGCATACATCAGAATATTCAGTTTCCTAGAACCCACAGATACAGGAAAATTTGAATTACTTGATAGCTGCCCAATTATATCATTAACGTATATATTAAACAATGTTGAAGCTAACAAGCATCCCTGTCTGACGCCTATAGATGTTTTAACTTTCTTCGAGAGATGCCCCCCCTTTCCGGCTCTGACTTGAATTGTCATGTTGGTATAAAGGTTGTTAATCAAGATCAGAAGTCCATCCCTAAATGCCATAGTTTGTGCAACAATCTTTCCCTGTTGATTCTGCCGAAGGCTGAGGTGAAATCAACAGAGGTAGCATATAGATACTTCTTCGAGGGGCAGGTGTATTTCTCTCTTAGATGGTTTAAAATAAAATACTGATCTATAGTAGATTTTCCACAACAAAAGCCAGCTTATTCTTCACCTATGATGTTGTTCTGGAGTACCCAGTCTTCAACTTTTGTTAAGAGGAATCTAGTATACAGTTTAGAAGAAACATTCAATAAGCTGATAGGTCAGTAATTAGCTAGTAAGGATTTGTCACCCTTCTTATAGATAGGGATGACAATACTTTGGTCCCAGCCATTAGGGAACTTGCTGTGTTGGTTAATATAAGTGAAAAGTTTAGCCAGAATAGTGGCCCACCAGTGATCATTCTCCAGAAATATCTCTTGGGGGAGCATATCTTCCCCTAGGGCTTTTCAGTTTCTTAGCCTCGAGATTAAAAATTTAACCTCACTAACGGTCATGGCCAGCCACATGTCAGTATCTGCTATATTAGGGAGCAGTGATTGTGGCAGGTGAGTCATGACCGGGTTTGGGAGGGCCTTGGGGTTAAATGCTTGTTGGAAATACATTTCCCATTGTTTAAGCATAATAGGTGTAGCCAGATCATAAGTGGTTTCCTCTAATTTGCAGGCTACCAGCTGCCAGAATTTAGTTGGGTCCTGGTCACTTGTGGCTCGTTCGATATCTGCCCACAGTTGGGTAAGATAAACGGCTTGCTTTTGCTTTAAAAGCTTCCTATATATGCGACATTTCACCATTAAGTCATACAACCTGGAATCAAGAGCTCCTACCTGAACCTGTCTGCTTATCTACATTCTTTGTCAAACCAACCCTCAGGATGTGGTCTTAACTTGGGAGGAAAGCTAGTTGAGCAAATAGAGCACAGATGCTGTGTCATAGGCCGTTGCTAGATGGGGCTGTAGTGCGCGTTACATACCGTCTTCGTCTTTACAGATCCACATAACGTTCACTGGGATCCGTGTTCATCCTCTGTTGTGCTGTGTTTTATGAAATGGCTTTAAGTGTGGCTTTTTCTGTCAGCGTGCGCTAATTTGGATACGGGAGGCAGAGGTGTGGAACAAAATGAGGTCAGCGCAGTTTCCGGCGAGGTCAGCACTGGTCAGGAAAAGGCGTGCTAAGGGGAGTGGTCAGCGGTTTCGGCCAAACCTCCTCCTCCATTTGCGCCCCGTCTGCAGCTGTGGCAGCGGCGCGGCGGCTTTTTTTTAAATCCAACAGGTCTGCTTTGCGCACGAACGGAGGACCAGAAAAGTGGCTGGTGAGCTGTTGGGGGTGGGTGGGATATGTGCAGCTCGGTACCTCTGTGTGGGTCACTTTTTGGGAAGGTGAGCATCCAACTGTAATGGGAAGTTGGTGACCTGTTGTGGGGGGCAGCCACAGGTACCGTCCTCATGCCGGTGATTTAAGCTGCACGGATGATGTAAAGGCGAGCGGGGAATGACGGGCATAGTAGAGGCACGCAGGGCTGTGTGCCTATTGGTGTGGGTACGCAGCAGCTGGCTGTAAGGGGGCAACAAGCGAGGGTGGGCAGCCATTTTCCAGCAGCCACGTGGCGGCAGGCAGAAGGTCAGGGAAGCATCAGCCCAGGGTGTGGGCAGGTGCCCTGGGGCCCCTTTGTACTGTGTCAATACACTCCCCTATCCTTCCAACTACATTTGCTGGGGGGAAGTGACGGCGGCAGGCTGCTGATGCCAGTTTCACACCTCCACTGGTGTGGAAACTGACGAGCCCCCTTCTCTCTGCTTGGCACCTGTGTAGGTATCAGGAATGGGTCCGAAAGGGAGTGGGTGACTTGGCACCACCAGGAGATTCTAGATCTGCTGGACATTTGGGGAGAACAGAGAATACAAGAGCAGCTGAGGGCTAGCCACCACAACTTTAATGTGTTCCAAGAAGTGGCACGGGAGATGGGCAAGAGAGGCCATAAGCGAACCGCAGAAGAGTGCTGCACTAAATCCAATGACATGCAGACAGAGTACTGGCGTGAGAGGGGGGAGTGGTCAGCGGTACCCCCCCCATTGATCCATGCAGTTTGCGAGGAAAAGGCAGGATGCCCACTGGCATGGTATGCTAAGCTTCTCCTCCCACCTCCTGCCCCCTGCCAGCATACCTGTGGGGTGCCATTGCAGTCCCATTGCCATAGTTGGATGGGACGTGTAGGGGTGGGGTGGGGAAGGCAGACGGCCACACTCACCAGCTGATGTGTCTTCTTCCACATCCCTGGTGAGCGAGCTGGTTTCACTTGTCTCCTCAAACATGTCCTGGGAGCCCACAAGAAGAGAGGGTGGTGGCTGAGTGGCTTGGGTAGATAGGCATTTGGACTGTGTCCGAGTAATTTTCAGACTGCCTGCCATGCATTTGGGGCGAACTGTGGTATCTCCACGAAGAATATTATGTAACTGATCATAGTACGGGCACGTGGTGGCATTGCTGCCTCCCTGATTGTATTTCTGGTTGTTCTTTCTTTACTTACTAGCAACGTAGTTCTGGGAATGATTTCAGCCCTTTCCTCAGCCTTCTTAATTACAGGTAAAGGATATCCTCTCTCCAGTAACGATAGTCTAAATCTATTTTTTTGTTGTAAAAAATATATATGTTTTGTAGAATTCCTCTTGAACTGAAAAAGTTGGCCAAGGGGTAAGTGCCTTCTTAAATGTGGTGGATGAAAAGAGGAATAATGTAAAAGTGAATTCCTATTAGTAGGCTTAGTGAACGTTTTTAAACTTCTGCAAGTGGATGGCTGGATGTGCAGGATTGCGCTGGCCCAATGTGGTGGTGTGTCTTTAGGGCACTGGCCACTCCACCTGCTCCTCACCTCCCCTGTTCACTGGTGCAGCATGTGGCTGAATTCCCCAACCTCTCCACACAGATCCAGGGGTGGCAAACCCCAAGGCCACCCTGTCACCTGCATCTCGCCTGGCAGAGATTCGCAACCGCCGCTCACAGAAGACAGGAGGAGATGCTGCACTTGAAATCATGCGCCAGGCAGCAGAAGACAACTCCTGCATCCTGCAAATCCTCCAGCAGGACTCCCAGACCTTCTCCCAGCACATGGCCAGCGTTCAGCAGCAAGCCAAAGTAGATTCCGAGCAGGGGGCAGCAATGGTGCACTCTGTGGATAAGCTAGCTAGCTCTCTGAAGGGGCTGGTCACTGCCATCCTCCCAGTGTTCACTGGTCAGAGGGCTGGCCCGCCTATGCACAGGGATGTGTCTGTGAGAGCACTGCCTCTTACTGGGCCAGAAGCTGGCGGAGTAGGAGGCAGCCACCCAGTGGAGGAGCCGCTCCCTGGGCCACTCTGGGAGGAGGCTCCCCAACCCCCACCCCAGAGGGAGGACACACCACCCTCACCCCAGGAGAAACCTCTCTGTGCCCCACCCCAGGGGGGAAGGGCAGGGCAAAGGGCAATGGAGCTACAGCTGCTGTGGGGCCAAGGGGCAGGGGCAGGGCAGCCACAGCTGCTGTGGGGGAGAAGGTAAAGGCCAGGGGCAGGTGCCTGGAGCCTCCAGCAGCCCCCCCCCCCCCCGCAGTGCCTGGGGAACCCCACAGCCCTTCGCTATCACTCCCCGCACAGACGCGCACACACAGCCGCCTCTCCTGCTTGCAGACAATGCGCTTCCGCTGGCGCAGCTGTTTCTGGGCTGCTGCCATGGCTACGCCCAGATGTGGGTTGGCTCCATGGGATGGGGGGAAGGGCACAGGGCCGGTCATCGCCAGCAAAACTCAGAGGCGTGATGGGATGTGTAGGCGCAGAGTGCCCATGCAGACGGCTGTCCTTGGATCACAGTACACCTGTCATCACCCCTGAAAGGAAATGATAGCATCCCTGCCTTGTCAATGTTGCCACTCAACAATGCCACTCGTTCCCATCCTCCGGCCACCGCTGGCCACGCCCCCTGTGGGTCATCTCCCAATCCCAACTGGCTCCTCTGTGCCCAGCCTAAGGGGGGAGGGCATGGAACAACAGCAGCAGTGCCACTTCAGCCGCCGCGGCCACCACTGCCACTGCCGATTTACAAAGATTGCGCTGTTTTGTACTTGCGCAAATCGTACGGCGGGTGGAAAAAAACACCCGGAAATCAGGCGTGCACGACCCGACAGCACCACAACCAGAGCAAACTTCTGCAACCACCCCCTTCCAACACCTGGATAATCCTCACAACGTGTGGACCATGAGGCGTCACACCTAAACAGGAAAATCTGGATTCACCCCTCCTCAACCACGGAACACCTGGTAGGTCTAGCAAGGAACATAGTGTAAAATAAGAGCAAGAAGTCCTTTGGATCTGCACCCAGAAATGTGGATCTTAAGGACATTTCCCTGCTGAATCGTGCGTCAGACATCTTCATCTGCAGGTTTATGTCCCATCTCAGTCTGCATTCTCCTTGCTGAGCATATGATGGGTCTATTATCTGTCCCTTCTTTGTCTCTTGAATCCAAGGAGTTCCAGGAACACAGGCTGATGGTCACTTGTTGGTTGAGCACCGATCGAGAAGTTCTTCATGTAAGAAGCAGTTAAGGAGTTTATCAAGAAATAATCAATAACGCTCTTCTTTCTCATCCTCTACTTATTTGACAGGCAGAGAGCCAGTGAGCAAGTACCTAGGCTGTGGCATCTTCTGCTCCTTTTCTCTACCACCACTACTGCCTCCTGAAACAATGTGGTGCATGTGTGTGTGTATGTGTTTGCATTTAAAACTTTATTCTTACGTGAACAGATGCAGATTTGATCACAACACATGCAACTGATCAGCTAAGACTTAATAGAGTGACAACCTTAATTAATTATTTCATTAGAGAAATTAATATTGTAATGCATTCAATTGGTGGGAGGAAAAACCACTCATATAACCACTGGGAACCAGATTTTGAGCCATGGTTCTAGTTTGGGTTTGTTTCTTCTCCAATTCTGGGCAAGGAAATTGAGTTTTGGAAGTAGACTCTTGAGCACAATAACTTGTTGCTTACCTAGCAAGCATCAGCTAGATGCGATCTGCTTATCTAAACACTTCCCCACTTGGCTAATGGATTTTCTGCACTAATAACTATGAAAACAGTATGTGCTGCTTAACAACAAGGCTTCTAGACAGCTCCACAGCTAGTGATCTAGGAGTTGAACTTCTTCTTAAAACTGAATTAATTGTTACAAAACAATTAATTAAGGGGACACACACACACACCACTGTACTAATTACACAGGAGCTCTTCACTTCACTGTGGAATGTGTCGTTCTATCATTTATTTAAAGCACTAAATACCTTAACTGTTCTGTACTATACTAAAAACATGTCACTAGAACCTGGGTGCAGAACCTCTTTCAGCCCGAGGACTGAATTCCATTTTGGAGAATTTCTCAGGGGCCACATTCCAGTGATGGGCAAGGCTGAAGGCAAAAAGGTGGTGTGGCCAAAAATACCCAAAACCTGCCAGAAATGCCAACGTATTAAAGCTTAAAAGTCTTACTGCCAGTAAAGAGATATTTCGACCTTTTAGAAGAGAGGGGAAATTGCACTAAAGGTGGGAAACCACCCAGCGAATGGAAGGGTGAGGCCTTCTGGGGATTCAGATTCGGCCCCTAAGCCTGAGATTCTTCACCCCTGCAATAAAACACTGCCACCCATTCACGGTTGGAGGCACATTTATAGGGTTTGTATTAAAACATTGCTCAGCAATGGGTGTTTTGCAGGGAGCAACGTCTCCCCTGAAAACCTTCCATTTTCCTTCACGTTTGTTTCTTCTTCATAGCTGTAATGTTTCTTCTTCATGCTGTTCTTCATTTTTGGAAAAACTCCAGTGACCCTGGCCCTGGGCTGCCCCCGCAGCAGAGTGGGGTGCCTCCACAAATCCCTGCCCCATGGCACCATGGGTAGCTTTCTCTATGGGGTCATATTCTGCAACATGGCACACACAATGAAGACCTTGGCAGCCTTCTCTGGTGTCTACCTCAGATGTATGTATTTGTTTATTACATTCCTATATTATCCCATAGCTAAAGCTCTTTAGTGGGGGAGTTACAAAGTTTAAAAACTATTTACATAAAAATGCACAAACAGACAGTATACACAGTGACAAGATATATCTAAAAACAACTTTGAGCAATTAACTATATCCATAAGACAACTCCAAGACCTGATTAAAATGCATCATATGCTGCCAAATGCCTGAGAAAAGAGAAAGGTCTTAACCTGCTGCTGAAAAGGTAATAATGTGGGTGCCAGGTGGGCCTTGTCAAGAAGATCATTCCAAAATTGGGGGACTGCCACTGAGAAGTCCCTCTCCCTTGTTGCCATTGTAAAGGAGACTGGACCCAGCGAAGCTGGCCTTCCACTGGATTTTGCACAGATCCCCGGAATAACGCACACAGCTCACAATTTGGAGGTTTAAGCCCAATTAATTTTATTAGGAAAGAGGCAAGGAAACAGGATTAGCATCTAAAACTACGAATACATGTAGATATAATTGAACCCCAAAACCAGCAAAACTAAAACTACATTGCATATCATACGTCACCCAGCCATGGAGTCAGCCAGCTCAGGACAAAGAACCTGTTTCTAAAGTATCCCTTTATAGAAAACTATTTTCACTCTTCCCCCCACCCTTCGGTTCTCTCTGCGATGAGGTCTTTTCACACTTCTCCTGAGATGTTAATTTCGCTCAAGGTCGCCTGGCCTGGCCCCAAGCGGTTCCAGGATGTACCCGTACGCCCACATGCAGCTGGCCGGTTATCTCCCGCCTCCTAAAAATCATAACAATGGGATACTTTAACAGTTTTACATTTGTTAAGAACAGCCATTCCATGTATGAATTTACCCCTTCCTTACAGCCATCTTCTGAGCCTCCCTCAGAGGAAGCACAGAGGAGGACCTTAGATGCTGAGCAGAGTATATATGTAGTTTCATGCCAGGAGAGGCATTCCATCAGATATTGCAGTCCAGAGCAATGTAAGGCTTTATAGGTTAAAACCAGCACTTTGAATCAGGCTTGGAAACATACAGGCAGCCAATGCAAGTGAGCCAGAGTCGGTCTTATATGATCGAACCTTCGAGTTCCTGTTATCAATCTGACTGCTGCATTTTGCAGGGGCTGCAATTTCTGAACTGCCTTCAAAGACATCCCCATGTAGAGTGCATTGCAGTAATCTAACTTGGAGGTGTGCCATCAACCAAAGCGGGAAGAAGTCATTCCATGCCACTGAGACCACATGAGCCTCAAGTGAAAAAGGTGGCTCCAGGCGACTCTTCAGCTATGAACCTGTTCTTTCAAGTTCCATCAGCATAGTGGGGCTTCCTTCATATCCTATACCTCCTCAGCCAGTATGCAATTACACCCCCAAAATGCACTAAAGGACTATTCACACAAGTTTAACTACTAATAGAATTGCTATGTATAGCTTAATTCATTTCTGATTGCAAGAAGTGTGTACATTAAACAGCAAAATGTATTCTAAAGAAACCTTGAGGTGGTTTGTAGTATAAGTAAACAGAGTTTAAAAAAAACTTTTGAAAATGGTAATAAGTTTGGGAAGTTAATTTTCTTCCCACATAGCTTGTGATTTTTCAAAATGTTAATTGAACTTGGTTATTATACTCCATGCTGAAGCAGGAAAGGTGCCAACCATTTTTAATATCTAATATGATTTGAAGTACATTTAAAGGGATCAGCAATGACAAGTAATCAAAATGAAGGTGTACATGTCATTTGGAGAACACTTATTCAAACACGGAGGCTAAGAATTTAGAATTGACAAACGTTTAAAATATCTGTCCCTTTTAATCTTTCATCCTCTTGCATCTTCCATGGTATCCTCTACTTTTCTCATCTTTTACCTGGATAAAATAAATCTGGGGTGCTCATTTTGATTCGTTAAATATGGGCACAGAGCCCTGTGCTCATAAATTAAAAGCAGATACAGAGGGGCCAAATGGCCTAAATCTATATACTATTAACAGAAGAAATTGTTGGCTAGCAGAAATCTACTGCCTTTTTGCAATTTGTAATCAGATGCACATGTACTAGCGGGTGGCATAGGGTGTCTGCTCTTAGCACAACCTTCATATTCTATACTTTGTGTGTGTGTGCACGCGTGCATGTGTGTGTAAGAAAGACAAAGATACTATGTCAAACATATTTTAAATAAAAAGTATAATTCATGTACAGCAATCTATTTACAACATAATTACAAAAATAATGAAATGAAAATATTGACCCTGTTCAGACAACACGCTAAGCCACAGTGGTTAAGCACTTTGATTATGGTTTAGCGTGTCATGTGAAACATGACTTAGTGTGTTGTGTGAACCATTCCTAACCATGGTGGCTACATAACATTGGTTTAAATATGCTCACCAACCATTTGCTACAAAAGGGTTTGCATCCTAACCATGGCTTCGTGTATTGTCTGAACAGGCCCAATATTTACAAAAACAAAACAAAGTTTTGTTTCTTAGTTGTGGGGTGGGGGAATCAAACAGGTTGTCCCACAGGATAAAATGTTTTGCCAAAGATATTCTATGTAGTAATTTCTCCAGACTGAAATTACTAAATAGTGTGCGGTGCTTATCCTTCCTGGCTGAATGCACCACTAGGATAAAAGAGTTGAGCTCCATTAGCATCTTCGATCTGGTCCAGCAATTCTTCATGGTTCATGCATGCAGAAACAGGAATGTTTCTGCTGCCATCTGCTCTATTGGTTGAATTCTTGAATTAACTGTGAGAAAGAACAGGGGTCACAGAGTTTTATTGGCACATGCACCCACTTGAAGGAGGTGGAAAGAGTTGGACATGTGGAGAACTTTCTAATTTTGAAAACCTCGTTCTGATTACTATGGTGTCTAAAGATATATAAACAATAGTATCTGTCCATATTTTGGTTGTGTGCATGAGGGGAGGAAAGATAGATCATCAGACATCTGATCTGGTCCACCTGGTATCCCTTGGTGGGGGTTCTGAGTACCAATCAAAGCTTGCCCTATGAGCATCTACATCTGTCATAGAAGGCTGCAAGTGGCTACACTAGGCTAAGCAACGATAGCACCAAAATAGAGTTTCCAATGTTTCTCAGAGGATTAACCCAAGAGCAAGCCAAGGCCCAAATGTCTTTCCTTGCTCTGCAGTTTCATGTAGCTGTCACTCCATGTGTTGGGGTGATGTGACTCACAGTGAAAAGAGAGGACCAAAGCCTCCAAAGGGAGGAAATCTACAGCAAAGTTTCAGAGCAATGGCAAAGCTAAAGAAACTGTTATAGTACAATTGCCATCACCCTTGCTGTCCAAACCTTGTTCTATGGGAGTCAGCTCTGAGACTGAGGAGGAGGAGGCTGTAATCCATGTTCCTGGTGCAGGAGTCCCAGAAGACACATGAGCTACTCCTGTTATAGTGGTCAAGACTCCAAAAACAGCTAAGTCATCTAAGGCTGAAATGAAAGAGAAGCCACCATAGATATCAATTAGTCTCTGGGGGCAAAACATTCTCCCAGAATCTTTCTTCTCAACCAGGTAAAAACCTTACTATTTATAACGTTCTGAGTAACATTACCTCAGGTACTTCATCTTAAACAAACACCTATGCATCTTGACTCAAACAGGAGTGTCAGGCCTTGTCATAGCTCCTGCACACAACTGCTGTACAAAGAGGGGTCATATCATGAAATGTATCAATATACACTATTCATTAATATCTCCCTTCCTATAGAGAAAGAAAAAGGAAACACAAGGATGGCAAGGAGGAAAGATTAACATTTCCATGTCTTATATATTAATATATGCAGTCCATATATCTAAATAAGCATCCATATGACTTTGACAGCTGTAGGAGATATGCTGAAATATGCTCAGTTTGTTGAGTGATAGGTGTTGGGTGTTTTTCCATCCCAGCTTGGAGTATACATCTCTTTGCAACTGTAAAGGCTTACAGTTTCCACTTTTGCTCCCCATCCCACATCACAGGGATGTAATCTAAAAGTACATGTACATCCGCTATTATCACAGATTTCTCAACCACAAAATGTATACGAACAATGACTTCCAACCAAAAAGAAGCGACCACAGGACCTGCCCACATCGTATGCCTCAGTACATTGCCAGCTTCAAGCAGAGCTAATCAGCTTCTTCTTAGCAAGCCTCTGTGGTGTCCAGGGTTGGATCTACACTAATGGTTTAAAACATTAAGGAAGGGTTGTGCTAACTTATTGGGTCATATGACACTATGGTTCTTAAGTTTTATCATCATTGTATTTTCCTTCCTTCTTTCATTGTATTTCTTCCATTGTGACGTTTAAATAGCATTGCAAGTGTTCATATGTGCCCCCTTACATTGTAATAGCTGTATCTCACTGACTTTTGAATCGTTGGTTGTCAGCCAATCACTTCCCTGGGGGCGTGGATACTTCCTTTCAGTGCCTAAAACTAGTGCACTATAACCTCCAAAGGGCTTGAGGTAGGAAATTTAAAACATCATAACAACTCAACGGATGACCCAATCTGATTAAAATTTGGTATGCTGAAAGCCCTCATTTAGACCTGCCACTGTGCCAATTTTGAACTCTTTATCTTTAAAACTGACACAGATGTAAGCATTTGTTTAATTTCCATTTAAAAAATCATAAAAAATCAACTGGGGGGTGGGTGGAAGGCGAAGCCAAGAGATCAGGAAGTGGGCTGAGCAAAGAGACGAGCCATGAAGAGGAAGTACAACCTACAATGATAAAACAGTGTGTCCTGCTCAAATCAGTGAAGGCAAAAGGTTAGTAACACAACATTACTGGAGTGTGCCCCATGACATTTAAAAACGACACCAATTAAAATGTTTCCAGTGGTAGGGGAAAATGTAATAAGCACTAGTGTAGATCTGCCCCACAAAACATTGTTTTTTATTGAATCAATTTTAAATCTACAGAAATGGTCCATATTGAAGCTAAGGCAACTTTCCATTGAATAAACTGTATAGAGCATTCCACTTCCTTCCATTCATCTTTGACCTTCTGGATACCTACTTTACTACATTCCAAAATACTTTTACAGACAGCTATTGCAGTAAGAAAGACGGCTAAGGAACCAATTAATTTCTCTAACAGTGGAGGAGATGCTGAAGCACTCTTTGTGATGGGCCATACGTATATAGACTCCCAAAAATGCTGGAGCTGAATATAATGCCAACTAGTACTGGATGATAAATGATATCTGTTGCTGAGTGGGTCTGCCAATATACCCACTGTTTTCTCTCTTGGCTAGGTGAGTCACAGACATACTTATTCAGGTAAGGAAAACAAGCTAGCCAGATGGAACATAATGTTTTGCTCCTCTCATATGCATATATGAGTCTAAACTCTGTAGTTGCCCAAATTTTGGGGTTCAGTGATCCAGTAAAGATTATAGGGGGAAACAATCAAAACCAAAACAATGGAGCAAAGTGAATATGAGTTTGTACTACCTGTGCTTTTATACGCTTATTCTGGCCAGAGGTGGGGGCCCAGTGTGTGGTGAGAGAACAATCTTCCAATAAAAAATGGGAAGTGTCAGTGGTGAGACCACCTGTTCACCAAGTTTGTGTCTAGCTATTCTCCAACAATCTCATGTTTTATGCCCATGTGTTTTGGGAACATCTCTGGCGCTATAATTAATGGGTTCATCTGAGACTTCTTTAAAACTTTTCTGAAGGTCTACCATCTGGGCATGTTACCTTGATTGGCATATTCTTCCCTGATACATCTTCCTTGAACCTAGTCATCTTTGGGCATCTATGTCTCTTTTTAGCTGTTGTTGGTGATATTGTTATGAATTCCCAAGCCAACAGGCATCAAGAAAATACATTCTCAGAATCTGTTATCAGTGCAGGTGTGCAACCTGAGCTAATCAGAAAAGGTTTTTTTTTTCTTCTAACTGACATCTGATCAAGTATTCTTTTTCCTCTCCTCTGCTTGTTATCAGCAGCTTTGCAAAGCTCATTATGACCTTCCTTTCTCTTATGTTCCCTGCTCCCTAAAGTAGTGGACATCAGACATGATATTTATAGTCCTGATTATAGTCCTGATATTTATAGTCCTGATTAAAGATGGGAACATCCTAGAATTCATACTGGTCCGTTGTACCATCACTTCTTATAAAGAAAGCTTTTTTTCCTGCTGGTCCGCCTCCCTGATGCCACATTTATTTTTTGAAGAAGAAGGAGGAGGAATAGAAGAAGAAGAGGAGAAGAAGAAGAGGAGAAAAAGAGAAGAAGAAGAGGAGAAGAGGAAAAGAAGAAGAATTTATTTATTACCCACCTCTTCCTACTGGGCAGGATTGGATGGAACATCACCAAACAATTCACTGTGCCATTTCAATAATTCTAGGTTTTATTCATTCACCAAAAGCCAAAAATTAGGGGTCTTGCATTCTTTCCCATTAAAAAGGCAGAAACAGAATGAGCCAATGTTTGGGGTGTGGAATTCATCTCAATAACCTTGTGTAGGGATAGTCTTTCCTGCTGGCACAACTGTTACAGAATGACACAGCTTCATCAGGGACAGATCCTTGGAAGCTTGTATTATGAAAAACATCAACAAGCTGTTCATCCCATTGGGTTTTGTTTTCTAGGTTCATTGGTTTTCTGCTGCCTCCTTCACTTGAGACATGTCTCTCTAGGGATGTATGAATTGCGCAAAACCAATTCCGTCCGTGTTTTGTGGATTGTCAGGCACCTTTCATTCCATCATCCACTCATTAACAGAATCATTATTTTTAAGATTCCGAATTCATGCAAATTTGCATAAACTCCCCAAAATACACATTTCATGCTTTGTCTTATGGGAGAAATGAGCATTTGGGGCTGAGGTTTTTCTTATTTTTGCATATTTTTCTATGGCAAAATTTGTGCAAAATTCCCAAAGTTTAGAAAAGTGATCCACATGTCCACAGAATCTGCCTGACAGGGGGAAATCCAGTTCCTGGGTCAGATTCATAAAAATCAGAGCTCATTTGTCTTTGTTAAAAATTTCTCCCACATCCCTAATGACTATTGGGAATTTTTTTTCTACAGTTCTGCTTAGGATGTTGAGGCTGATGTTCATAACATTGGCCCATTGCTCAGAAGCTATCAAGGGCATGAACACAATGCAGTGTACCAGATACATCTCTGCCCCTCACGTCTTGTCCTGAACTAGACTAGGCTGCTGAAGTATGAACTCTCTGCAGGGAACTGTAGGCCATAGCTAGATGGGGCAAAATCCTGGGGCGATCCCCAGGATTGTCCCTGTGCATCCACATGACACACAGGGAATCTCAGGATCAGGGAGGAATGATCCCTCCCTAGCCCAGGGATCTCACCCTACACTTTAGGCCTGTTTTTTTCATGCTCTCGGGCTGAGCCCAAGACTGCAGAATATGTGGCCAGGTGTTGTGGTTTGTCCCAGCTCCTCACAGTTACTCACGAGGAGCCAGGACCTGCGCATGGGGTGCAGAGCTCCTCAGCAGCACTGCGCCCATTGGGGGTAGGGTGGGGTGAGCGGGGAAAATAAGTTTTTTTTTTTTTTTTAAAGGCATACCTTTTACGCACAAGAGCTCATGTGAATCTCCTCCTTTAATTAAAACAAAAAACAAAATGGCGGGCACGATGCCTCTCCCTCTGAGATCATTGCGTGCTGCATGTAAACAAGGGGGGATCTCACAATAAAAACATCGCGAGATCTTCACCCCACAATTGTTCAATAACAGGTAGGCCTAGCTACCACAGGTGCACTAATAACACCCACAACCCACAGCGTCTGGCTGAGCATAGATATTTGACCACATCTGTGTGGGTGGTCCCTTTCCCCCTCACTCTCATACAGTGAGCTTGAATTTCTTATATATGTCTTCAGAGGCTGCAAACTATCTGTTTTTTCCCTTGGAAGGAGTATTTGTCACCTTATTTCATGCTCTGGTTCTTTATGAGAAGTGAAGCTACTTAGCCAAGACTCACTGCACATGATAATTCATGGGAAATTCTGAACTGGCCTAATTTAAGTTACAGAATTGGCATATGTATGTATATATATATATATATATATATATATGGGTGGATTTTACTGATGACAGATATTCACACTGGAGGGATTTCATTTTTACACTCACTTATTTTTGTTTAATTTTTTATGAAATCATGCAAAATAAAGATACAATAATAAAATAACATAAAGGAGCACTTTATTTTTAAAATGTGTCATGCTTCTGGATATCCTAAAGGCTCCCTAGAGCTGAGATGCTAAAGGGAAAGGCAATGTTTTGCAACTGAACACTTAGGTCATGATGGTACTTTACCTTTTAATTCATTTAGCTTATAAACTGCACAAGAGGAAATGATTTTTCCTAAGGGAGAAAGGAAAAGCCTGAATGGAGCCATTTTATACTCTGTGATCTCAACTCTTTGGAAAGTATTTAGGGTTTATTTATTTTGTTATATTTCTATACTGCCCATTAGCTAAAGCTCTCTGGGCCATTTATAAGACAAAATTTAAAACCATAAACTGCAACAACACAGTAAAACATAATATAAAACCATAAGTTTAAAACAGAATAAATAGTAGTAACCAAGATAAAAGCCAGCAACAGTGCAAAGAACTAAAAATGCCCTGACATTTATTACATTTTTATACCGCCCAATAGCCGAAGCTCTCTGGGCGGCTCACAAAAATTAAAACCATAATACAACAACCAACAGGTTAAAAGCACAAATACAAAATACAGTATAAAAAGCACAACCAGGATAAAAAACCACACAGCAAAATTGATATAAAATTAAAATACAGAGTTAAAACAGTAAAATTTAAATTTAAGTTAAAATTAAGTGTTAAAATACTGAGAGAATAAAAAGGTCTTCAGCTGGTGACAAAAGTACAGTGTAGGCGCCAGGCGGACCTCTCTGGGGAGCTCATTCCACAACCGGGGTTCCACAGCGGAGAAATCTCTCCTCCTAGTAGCCACCTGCCTCACTTCCTTTGGCAGGGGCTCACGGAGAAGGGCCCCTGTAGATGATCTTAAGATCTGGGCAGGTACATATGGGTGGAGACGTTCCTTCAAATAACCTGGCCCCAAACAGTTTAGGGCTTTAAATGTCAATACCAGCACTTTGAATCGGGCCCGGACCTGGACTGGCAGCCAATGAAGTCGTAAAAGGACTGGCGTAATGTGATCTCGCCAGCCAGTCCCTGTTAGTAAATGGGTTGCCCTGTTTTGTACCAGCTGAAGCTTCCAGACCATTTTCAAAGGCAGACCCACGTATAACGCATTGCAGTAATCCAAACAAGAGGTTATCAGAGCATGGATAACTGTACCTAGGCTATCTCTGTCCAGATAAGGGCGTAGTTGGTATATCAACTGAAGTTGATAAAAAGTGCTCTTTGCCACTGAGTTCACCTGTGCCTCAATTGACAGTTCTGGATCCAAGAGCACCTCCAAACTATGGACCCGATCCTTTAGGGAGAGTGCAACCCCGTCCAGGACAGGGCAAACATCACCTCGCTGGACAGATGAACCACCCGCTAACAGTACCTCCGTCTTGTCTGGATTGAGTCTCAGTTTGTTAGCCCTCATCCAGTCCATTACCGTGCTCAGGCACTGGTTCAGAACAGTCACTGCCTCACCTGGATTTGATGAAAGGGAAAGGTAGAGCTGGGTATCATCCACATATTGATAACACCTCAGTCCACATCTACGGATAACCTCCCCCAGCGGCTTCATGTATATGTTAAACAGCATAGGGGATAAGATAGAGCCCTGTGGAACCCCATGGCTTAGGAGCCACGGCACAGAGCAATAATCCCCCAGCACCACCTTCTGGAATCGGCCATCCAAGTAGGAGCGGAACCACTGCAATGCAGTACCTCCAGCTCCCAGCTCAGACAACCTATCCAGAAGGATACCATGGTGGATGGTATCGAAGGCCGCTGAGAGGTCCAGGAGAACCAACAGGGTCACACTCCCCCTGTCTCTCTCCCGACAGAGGTCATCCCACAGGGCGACCAAGGCAGTTTCTGTTCCAAAACCAGGCCTGAAACCCGATTGAAATGGATCTAGATAATCCGTTTCATTCAAGAGTGCCTGGAGTTGTCCTGCAACCACCCGCTCAAGCACCTTGCCCAGGAAAGGGATATTAGCCACCGGCCTGTAGTTGTTAACATCCTCCAGGTCCAGGTTAGGCTTCTTCAGGAGTGGTCTAATTGCTGCCTCTTTTAAAGAGGCCGGCACCACTCCCTCTCTCAAGGAGGCATTTACAACCTCCTGGACCCAGCCGGCGATGCCCTCCTTATTTGATGTAATGAGCCAAGAGGGGCAAGGGTCAAGCACACAGGTGGTCGACCGGACTTGGCCAAGCACCTTGTCCACATCCTCAGGCCTCAATAACTGAAACTCATCCAATAAAACTGAACCGGACAGCGCTTTGGCCGCCTCTACTAGTGGAGCTGCAGTAAGTGTGGTGTCCAATTCATGACGAATCTGAGCGACTTTATCTTCAAAGTGCCGTGCAAACTCGTCACAGCATGCTACTGAGGGTTCAACTATTTCACGCCCTGCCCCAGAGTGTAACAAGCCGTGAACCACCCGGAAAAGCTCCGCCGGACGACACTGAGAAGTCGTCTGGTGGAAAAGAACTGCCTCTTTGCCACCCTCACCGCCACAGAGTAGGCTCGATAGTGAGCTCTAGCCCGTGTTCGATCAGACCCAGCATGAGTTTTCCTCCACCTGCGTTCTAGCCGTCTCCCCTCTTGCTTCATTGCCCTCAGCTCAGGTGTATACCAAGGAGCTGCCCGGGCTCTGCTCAGAGGGAGAGGACGCTTGGGCGCGATCGTGTCAACCTCCCGAGTCATCTCTGCATTCCACAGAGCAACCTGGGCTTCGACAGGAGCACCGGCCATATCAGTAGGAAAATCCCCCAGAGCCCTCTGGAATCCATTAGCCTCCGGGGGCGGACCATTTAATAGGCCCACCACCCTTGCAGAGGGGAAAAGCCACTGAGAGTCTAAACCTCAATAGGAAGTGATCTGACCATGACAAGAAGGTAGATGTTAATTCCCCAACTTCCAGATCACCATCATCCTGTCCAGTCGAGAAAACCAGATCAAGCATGTGTCCTTTTACATGCGTTGGGCCAGTAACATGTTGAGACAGCCCCATGGTTGTCATGGCGGCCATGAAGTCCTGAGCCGCCCCAGATACAGGAGCCTCAGCATGGAAGTTGAGATCCCCCAGAACCACCATCCTGGGGGTCCTCAACACCAGGTCCGAGACAACCTCCGTCAGCTCAGGCAGGGAGACTGTTGGGCAGCGGGGTGGACGGTACACCAGCAGAATCCCTAATCTGTCTCGAGTACCCAACACACAGTACAAACACTCAAGATCAGCACTCGAATGAACAGGGAGCCTAGAGAGGGAGATTGTATTCCTATAGACCACGGCAACCCCCCCTCCCCAGCCCTTGAGTCTGCACTGAGTACCCAGAAGGGCAGAGCTGGGTGAGAGCAACCCCTCCCAGCTCACCCACCCAGGTCTCAGTGATACATACCAGGTCAGCCCCCTCTTCCACAATCAGATCATGGATGAGGAAGATTTTGTTTTGGACTGACCTGGCATTCAGCAGCAGTAGCACCAGACCCGGGAGCAAGCTGATAAGGCTGCCAGGGACTATCCGGTTGGGGTAGGAACCAGAAGAGGGGATAGCTGTAAGGAATCTACCCCTCTTCTCCTCATCTGGCCTATTCCTCCCCTAGCACCATACCTCCCCCTACCCGTGACCACAGTTATGCGGGCATCCCCATATCCCCCAGAGCTCCCCAGGCACATATTAAAAAGTAATTAAAATGTTTTTTACAAATTGCTCCTGGTTGGTGATCTTCAAGCAGGTACACAGCAGTAAGATAGTTCCTCTGTGCGACGCCGAGGCGCTGCCTCTGGCAGGCTGGAGATGTACCTGTGGAGTAAGGCGGAGCACCTAGTCAGCTGACATTCAACAGGTAAGGGGAGCCTTTTATTGGCTACAGCTTACACAGCTTTGGCCTGGCATAGGTCCTGGATCCAGCCATTGGGCAGCTCCAACCCATTCACTCCTCCCACCACCTGAAGCAGCCATTGTCCTGCTTCAAGGCCAGCAAGTGCCCCAGTCAAGGCTCAGGTAGTCCCAGGAATAACAAAGAATCACAGGGTTATATATGAGATTCCATATATGGTTAGCAGGAGAAGGCAGAGGTGAGGCCAAAGCAGTCCAGAGTTATAGCTGGTCGTTCAGCATAGCTGGCTAATTAGGTCAACATGTTGCTTTTAAAGGAGGCCCCACACTGTGGCTTCCTTTTGTTCTTTTGCTGCTTGCATCTGAGCCTACACCATTCAGAGGGATGAACGATCTAAGGCTCTGATTCCTGCATTTCAGGAATGGCACTGGAGGGGCCAGGTTGTTCGGCTAATGGTTCCAGAGGAGGGCTCTCAGCCAAAGCCTCCAGTTCCTCACCCGGCTCTGGCTGGAGCCCATTTTGCTGGCTCTCCTCTTCTTCATCAGATGAATCCTTCTCCAGGTAGGGCATGACAGCCACGCAAGTCCACAAACTTGGCTGAAGCCTTCCAGTCCCCACTCAGGATCCCTTTTGATTGCCAGATGCCCCTGCTCCTCCCCCAAAATGGATCCAGCCCAATACTTCCAGCAACACAAGAAGTATCAGCAAACTGAACCCGTTTCACCACAAACTTAACTCAGCTGCAACCAATCCAGGATGCCACATAGAGTGTCCCTGTGCCATACATCAATATATATTTTTTCAAGCAATCTACTACTTTTCCCTAGGGGGCAAAGGCAAAAAATATACATCTTAACTTTGCCTTGGAATGGACTGTTTACTCAGTTAAATGTTGGCATTTAAAAAAAAAAGCACACTATGAACAATTAAATTAAAATTACACAAAATCATTAATCCTAGAACCAAACACCAAAACATTAAATTAACATAACCAAATAAAATCTAAAATAATTAACTTTTGCGCAAATCAAAACCACTACATATAGGGTGTCATCAGATGGGGAGGGGGGAGGAATCATTTTTCCCTACCATCACTACGGCCTCCTGCTGATGTCCAATAGCGTTGATTTCTTTACATGGGGAGAGAAACAGGAAGCAGCAACGACCACATAGCCCATTCAGTGGGCGTTTTTATTATGCTGCTTTTCCTGCACACAGCAGGAAATGACGGGAAGTTTTGCTTTAAAAAAAGTAAGTCGATTTACTGGGATCTATTTTGTTGCGGAAAAAAGTCCAGAAGGGGTGGGAGATGTGCGAGAAGAGGATGGCATCATCAAAAGGATGCGTAGAAAACCATGAGTGGGCAGTAACAAGCATGCAATAAAATGCTCATCTGATGAAGTCCATATTCTCCCTCTACAGGCACTGAATGGGAACCTAATGGCCCATAGCCTTGAGCTTCGGTGGATTAAATAGCTTGCTGGCCATGCTCGTTAGAGCCCATATGGACACAATTACAGCTCACAAGTAGACAAGTACTCTAGCAGGTAAAGATGGCTTGCCCAGTCCATAAAAATAAAAATAAAAAAGTTTTTGAACAAGCACACAAGTCTAATGCTAGTTTACCCATGTAAAATCCCCTCCATTTTTCTCTACTTTTCTGGCTTGACATAAAGGCTGTTCATCCTTCTAAATTATTATATTTGTTCCCCCTTCATAATTCAGTGGAATTTGTTGAATTGTTTCTTGTTGTCAGCGCTTGCATTTCTGCATTGATTTTTTTTCTAGGAATGTGTATTAATAGGGGCTACAAAAGCTTTATGCCTTAGCAACAGCAAACTCTTGTATAGTGATGCCAACCAGGTTCAGTGGTAAGAAGAGGACTGAGATATTAAATGGAGGGGTTGGGTGTTAACACTTACTTTGGATTTTGATTTTTTTTTAAGCTCACGTCATTCTTTTTAGAACACTTTCTAAAAGATCTTGCTCTTCATGGAAAATTCTTCCAATGTCGAGGCTTGACAAAAACTGTGAATTATTATAGATGGTGAAAATGCTACTTGACATACTGAATTGACGTTTCCAGAAAGAGGGGCGAGGATTTATGAGTTTCAACATCAGCTAAAATGGCATCAGAACAATGAGAGAGCTGATAACCGCTCTTGTTCCAGAGTGCAAATTAAGTCATAAGATGCCAATCTCCTTGCATTCTGATCCATTAGTTCACTGGTCTTTCACATGGAGGTCTGTCAAAATCTGTCTAAACACACAAAATCCGCAGAATAGAACAGCAGGGGATTATTAGAAAAACCTTCTTCCACGGAGCAGTTACAGTGGGAAGTGCCTTTTCTGACTCTGGCAACTTGAGATAGGAAGACAGAGAAGGAGAAGGGTTCTAGCCTTAGGCATCCTGGTATGCCATGTAAAAACATTTTCCCATTTCTCCTTCACTGAATTCTGCAGTTTCTGGATTCCCAAACCAGTTCCTTGGCCATGCAGTTGTCTCAATACCAGTTGTGGGGTATTGGGAAGATGAGGAAGAGGGTGCTATTGCACTCATGTCTTGCTTTGGGGCTCCCCATAGGCAGTTAGCTGGCCACTGTGGGAACAGAATAGTACAGATTCTAATCCAGTATGAATCAGACATTGGGGAGCTTATGTAGTGCAATCAAGATTGATTACTCACTGAAGTTTGCATGTCTTTCTCATGATGTTGTCATCCTCCAGTGCTGCTCCCTCCATTTTTTAGCTTTAGTCCAACATGATTTAACTTGCCAAAAATGCAGTAACAAATATACACCACCATCAAAGCGATGGTGTATCCTGGGATAGCGCAATATTGTTGCAATGTTACAGCGCTATCTGCTGGCATATGGAACTTCCCCGCAAAGGAAGCAGCCAAAAAAGGGGTGTGGCGGGAAGCTGGAGGCACGTGTATTGTGCCCATCATAATCTCAGAAAGTTTCTGCAAGAAGAAAGCCCAGTAAGGGTGCAGGATTTTTGCTTTGATGAAGAGAAACGCTGGGTGTTTTCAGATGGACAGTTCCTCATGCTACCAGTCAAAAGACAGTTCTGTCTTTCCCTCCTGAACAATTTTTTTTTTTTTTTTTGGTAAGAAAATGGACAGAAGAAGTGCTAGGGGGTTAAATAAACTCAGGTTTTTAAAAAAAAACCAAGAGGGTTAAAACTGAGCGTGATCCATGGAGGGGAGCTTCCCCACCTCTGATACGACACATCTGAGTGTAAGAGAAGGTTCTGCTTTCTATTTTAATTCAGAGAAAACTGTGCTCCAGGTATCAAAAGCAATGTAAACTTTTTTAAAAAAAAACCTCAAACAATATTCTCCATTTAAAAAAGTCAATATGGTTGACAATTTTTTAAAAATTTATTTATTTATTTATTTATTTATTTATTTATTACATTTCTATACCAAAAGGGCTGAGCTCCAACACCTTTGTAAGAAGTTGGGTCTCCGTGCCACAGGGAAGAATGCTGAACTTGTAGAAAGACTGAAAGTTTATCATGGAGAGCCTCGACAGAAAACAGCAGGTGATTGTGGTGCAAAGGAAGAAGCAAACGAGAATGAAGACTGTCAACCCAATCCCGAGGCCCTTCCAGAAATCCCCTATTTGGATGTGACCAGAGATGTAAAAAACTGGGCCCTCTGAAGAGAAAACAGGTATGATCCGGGGTTGGTGTGTGGTCCATGAGATGGTGCTGCACCACCACCCATTCAGCTGAGTTCCTCTGCTGCTCCAAAGAGGCTTGGTTTGCATCCAGGACGGAAAAGACCTCGTCCCTTTCACCTGCCCCCACTCAACATCCCTGTCCCGGAGGGCCTGTCAGACAACTACATCTGCAGAGACTGTGTGATCAGGAACCGAGAGAAACCCAAGTGATGTCTCCTGTGTCAGCAAGTACCAGGGAAACCCGCTGGTACCCACTTGTCCCAGAATGCCTCAAGGAGCCTGAGCCCTGTTCAGAACGGTGTGTCTCAGCCGTCACTTCTTGCAACTGGTGCCTCTAATGACAAAAGACAGTCGACAGAGATTAGGAAGTTGTACCAGCCTCAAGAAGACTGGGCTTATGCCCAGCGGGTAGATGTGATCCTTTCCCAGATGGCCCATAGACACCCAGATGACATGCAGATGACACCCAGTTCTGCCTCTCCTTTTCATCAATTTCAGGTGAGGCAGTAGCTATTCTGAATCAGTGCCTGGGCACGGTAATAGACTGGATGAGGGACAATAAAATGATGCAATCCAGACAAGACAGTGGTGGGTGGTTCATAGAATCATAGAATCATAGAATAGCCTTTAGTGTGGGAGGGCCCACAACCTGATGAAAAGGAGAGGCAGAACTGGGTGTCATCTGCATGTCATCTGAGTGTCATATTGATGACAACTCAGCCATAACTCCAGATAACCTCCCCCAGCAGTGATGCTGGGGGATTATTGTTCTCTGCTTTTGCAGTTATGCTATGGGGTTCCACAGGGCTCTGCTCTATTCCTTATGCTGTTCAATATCTTCATGAAATTGAAAAAAGAGTTTTTCCTCTTCCCTCCCAATCCTTTTTTGTTTTGTGCTGTTTCTTTTAGATGGTTAGCCTATAAACAGGGACTGTCTTATTATTAATCTTTGTAAGCCACTCTAAGGCCATAGCTAGATGGGGCAATATCCCAGGGTGACCCCGGGATCGGCCCTGTGCATCCAAATGACGCACAGGAGATCCTGGGAGCAGGGAGGGATGATCCCTCCCTTTCCCCGGGATCTTACCCTACCCTTTGAGCCCACTTTTTCCATGGTCTCAGGCTGATCCCAAGACCATGGAACGTGTGGGTGGGCATCATGGTTTGTCCCAGCTCCTCGCGGTTACTCGCAAGGAGCTGGGACCCACGCATGGGTCCTCAGGAGCTCTGTGCCCATCAGGGGTGGGGTGGGGGGAGTGGGAAAAATAATTTTAAATAAAAAAGCTGTACCTTTTGCGCATGAGTGTTTGTGCGCTCTGCTCCTTTAACAAAAACAAAATGGCGGGTGCGACATCCTCTCCCTCCGAGGTTGTCACACGCCACGTGCAAACAGAGGTGGAGATCTCATGATAAAAACATCACCCCTCCATCATGCTAGACCCAGTAGGTCTAGCTGAGGCCTAGGAGCCTCTTTTTGGCTGCAGAGTGAGGTAGAAATGTTATAAATAAATAGAAGGCAGGGTTGTGGGGGACCAAAAATCATTTCAGCTATGCCATACAAGCTTCAACATACATTGGCAACCCAATGCTATTCTAAATGTGTTGGGGGGGGCTTTTGGATGTGTAAAATAACCCCCACTCACCGTAATTCAATCCTCATTCATTTGTATGTGGGTTTGTTTGTTTGTTTTTGTTTCGTTTCTTTAAAAAAAAGTTGTCTGCTCTTAGTTTCATTAATGACTTGGGGATAAGACTCAAAGAAATGGTCCATCAAGTGGATGGTTTGTGTAGCACTTAACCCTCAGGAAATTATCTGTGCCGTGTTTATGTTTAGTTGGCATGGGTAGCAAAGTGCTAACGCTAAGTGAGCAGGTAGAGCTCAGCTCAAAAAGCACTTAGTCCCCCACAAGTTGTTCTCTCTCCCATCATCCCTTTTTATTAAAAATTGGGCATGTTGTTCAGTGAGATTATTATTTTAAAAGAGTTTTCACTTGTTTTCTCTGCATTACAACTTGACCCTCCGTGGGAACAGCTTCCAACTAGCAGAGCCAGCCTGAAACAAGGGACAAGGTGTCGCACACACACACACACACACACACACACACACTCCATGCACAGAAGCCAACCAGACTGGCAGTTGAACCATACTTCAACTCTGGGTGCCACTACTACACCTGAAGGCAACAGGGTAGCTTAGGGGGTGTAGCACAGGCTGCAGGGTACACTTCCAGGTCTGTCCTGTAAAACTTGCCACCCCTCCCCACATCTGCCACCTGAGGCAGCCGCGCACTCTGCCTAATGGTAGGGCCGGCCCTCGAGCCAGCCCTACCATGAGACAGAGTGAAGCAATCACTTCAGGCAGCAGATTCTGGGGAGGGGCAGCAGTGGCTCCCCAGCCACTCCTTCTGAGGCCCGGTTATCCCCCTTCTTTTGGAGGCCCACCTGTGCCACACCCCCTATGCTGGCCTGCTGCCATCAGGTGTGATGGTGGATGTGTCTTGTTGCCAATGTTGAGGTATGATTCAACTATTAGTTGTGACCTTCTGCATGTAGAATGGAGGTCGGCATCATTTTTTCCCTTTGCCTCTGGCAGCATATTCTCTTGGGCTGGCCCTGCCAACTAGCTTGCTGTACCTATGGTAAACTACCTTTGCCACACTAGCCAAAGCAAAGCAAGCTTCAACATACACTGGCAACCTTTGTGGCAGAGAGGAAATCCCATATTGAGTTCTCCCTGCCCATATCCCATGCCAACATGTAGTCAGACTTACCCTACTGAGATTCTAAGCCCTCCCACCGAGATGTGAGACAATAAAGAGGTTTGCTGCATGATCTACAAAGCTTTATCCATCATTCCAAGCCAGGATGCCCAATGTCCCTGTCCCGAAGACCCGACATTAAATCGGCCCCTGGGACAGGCCAGCTGCAGGAAGTCTCTTAACGGGCCGGGCCTCTCTGTACATTTACTATTTTCTTCTATTTATTACGTTTCTGTTGGCCGTCGGCAATGCCGGCTGATGGGACTGTGGTCCAACACAAGCGGAAAGTTCAGCAAGGCTCCCGGCAGCAAGGCACATCAGCCGCTGCTTTTCCATCTTCCGGCATGGAAAGGGCGAGGAGCTACGGAATCAGCCCCCGGGGAGGCGGCTTCCTTCTTTCCCGACAGGAGAGGGGTCGGGGGGGCCCAAACCTCTCTCGCTCCCTTCAGCAACTGAACCCTGAGAGGGTGAGGCAACCAGGATCCCTGATTGGGTGGGTGGGTGGGCAGCGTGGACTGAATCGCAGCTCGTGGTTAACTCGTCAGTCATCGGCCTTCTACCCCGCCAAGGCAACACCTCCCCCGAAGGGGCCGGGGGGCGGCAGCCGGAGGAATGGAAAGAGCCCGTCCTCCAGCTCCCCCCCCTTCCCCGGCAACCCCTAACTGGCCTTTTACCCACCTGCTCCTCTTTGGCCTCCGTTCTCTTGGGACGAGGAGGAAGCCAAAAGAAGAGATGGGACGAAGGGGAAACGCTACAGCAGCCACCGCTGGAACGAACCCAGAGCAAGTCCAAGAGGCCGGTCTAGGCCTGCTCCTTGGTCCGCAGAAAAGTGCAGGGCTCACAACCCCTCAGGCAAGGCCCGTCGGGATATCGGACTGACAGGGAGGGGGCTCGCCTGGGGCGAGCAGCCTCCCGAAGCACCCGAGAGGAGACCTGTCACCGTCTTAGCTGGAAACGCTGCTCATTAGAGCCTCGTTCCTCCCCCCCCCTCCCGCTGGCATCTCTTCCGCATTCCAAGCTGAGCCACCCATGCCTTCGCCCTCTTGCCCACCGGACAAAAATAACCCGTAAGATGCTTCTTGCCTTGCCAGCCATCGGGGGAATGGCTCAGGATCTCCTCTCCCGGGGGGAACGCGCAAGGGGCCACATGGCCTCCATGCCTTTGCCAGAAATGTGGCTTGCTCCTGCCAAGCATGACAGGTCTTAACCGTGGTTCTGTGCTTCCCACACCTACACGTTTTCGCACCTTGGGGATTGTAGTTTTGGGGGGGCGGGTTTGAGAGTCTCCTGAGAGATCGCCCTCGCTGTGGCAGGGCTGGGCAGTTTATGGCCTGCATCACCAGTGGCGAGGGATTATGGGAGCTGTAGGCTGAAACACTTGGAGGGCCACAAATTGCTCTTTCTGCCACCATCAGAACTACAATCCCCAAGTTCCCATGGGGGGGGGAGCGGTGATAGTTAAACCAAGACAGCCTATGCTCCCCCCACCCCGCCCTCAGCAGAAAAGACCACTTAACTGCGTCCCCAGTGGGCCGTGGCTGCATTCAGGTGGCAGCAGTGGAATGGCTGGGGAGACGGTCTTGCCGCCACGCGTCCTGCATGAATACTCGGGGTTTCCCAACGTCGGTCTCGTTTCAATTGTGATTTGTCTCATGTATCCAGCAGAGAAATAAAAACAGGGCCTGAAACTCAACCGCGTCGCCTCCGCTGTGCTTCTTTAGGGTCGGCAGCATTTTATCAGAACACTGGAGAACCTGGGCAGCGCAATCCTAGGCTGGGAGGGTTGTTTATTTGTGTGCCTCCCACTACATTTCAAGGATTCGCAAGGATCCTTTTGCAGGGACCGAGGGGTCGTGAAACGCCCCGTCACCCCTGGTGCGATCCGCAGGCGTAGCTGGGCAGGGTGGGGAGTCCCTCCAGCCATGCAAGTCCCATCCCAGCAGCCGGCCACCCTTTCCAGCAACGGGTTTGCTTGCGACCAAGTTCCCCCCTCCTCCTCCTCCCTCCCAATCCCCTTTCCTTTTGTGTCATGTCTTTTAGATTGTAAACCTGTGGGCAGGGACTGTCAAGAAATACTTTTGTAAGCCGCTGTGAGAGCCTTTTTTAGCTGAATGGTGGCATAAAAATCCTCAAATAAATAAATAAATAAATAAATAGTAGAACTGGGTATGTTTAGCCTGGAGAAGAGAAGATTGAGGGGGGACATGATAGCACTCTTCAAATACTTAAAAGGTTGTCACACAGAGGAGGGCCAGGATCTCTTCTCGATCCTCCCAGAGTGCAGGACACGGAATAATGGACTCAAGTTAAAGGAAGCCAGATTCCAGCTGGACATCAGGAAAAACTTCCTGACTGTTAGAGCAGTGCGACAATGGAATCAGTTACCTAGGGAGGTTGTGGACTTTCCCGCACTAGAGGCCTTCAAGAGGCAGCTGGACAAGCATCTGTCGGGGATGCTTTAGGGTGGATTCCTGCATTGAGCAGGGGGTTGGACTCGATGGCCTTGTAGGCCCCTTCCAACTCTGCTATTCTATGATTCTATGAAATAGACATCTCTTCAGACCTGAAGGGAATGTGAACGCTAGGAGCTATCCTCTACACTTAATTAGCTTAATACAGCAAGGCAGCTGCTTAGCTTAATACAGCAAGGCAGCTGCTTATCAACTAAATAGACAGTCTTTACTGTGCTCAACGGGCTTTTATCGAACCCCTCACTTTTATAAGCCAGGAGGGGCAGGGATCGAGAGGGGAAATGGTTGGTCGCATTGTGCAAGCACCTTGTCCAGATCATCAGGCCGCAACACCTGGAACTGATCCCACAAAATTGAGCAGGTGGTGGCATCAGACACCTCAACTTGAGCTGCACTAAGAACAGAGTCAAGCTCGCTGTGGAGACAAGGGACTTTGTCCTCAAAGCGTGATGCAAAAAGGTCACAGTGGGTCCTCAACAGGGACAGGGCCCCATTTACTGGGAGGGTGTTAACAGCCCCCAGACCACCTGGAAGAGCTCCACAAAGATGCCATGGAGGCAGCAAAATAAGCCTTCTTTGCTGCCCACACTGCCATGCATTAGGCACGATTATGTGCTCTAGAGTGTAGAGCTGAAAATAAAAAATATAATACTAGCCTGTCTTACAAGGCTGCTGTAAGGATCACTGAAAATGAGTGCATGAAGTGTTTCAAATATTCAAAATGAATTCTACAAATGCCTCTTACTTCTAACAAGTGGGACCTGCAATGAAATGATGAAATAAGGAGGGCTCTTTTTGGCCATGGGATGACAGGAGTTGTAATCCAACATATATGGAGGGCACAATGTTGGGGTGGGTTGACTGCTCTATTCCTCCTTCTCCCCAGTTTTCCATCTTTTTTCCCTCTCCAACATCCACTCGCCATTTAGTCGCAGTAGAACATGCTCAGTCATCACTCGTAAGGGTAGGCAAATCCCCCTATGTCCGACTTGTTGGACGCTCACCACTGTCTTCCTCCGATCGAGCCATTTTTGAGGCTCAGTTTGACCTGATGATCACTCAGCAGCTGAAATTGTGCATTTCCCCCTGCTGCATCAATGGCAGCCACCCTTGACACAGCGGGAGGCAGTGTGCAATTTTGGCAGCAAGGGCGATGGCTGCCAAGATATCATAGAGGACTCACGAGTGCTCAAGAATGGGTCTGCAGTTGTGCCACATGCACCAGACTGGGTCCAGGGGCACGGCCAAGGGAAATCTGTCGGACTCACGGACTCAATACACTCGTAACATGCTTAATTCACTGGGCTATTTTTAAGGTTTCCACCTTTACAGCTTCTTTTCTTTCTTTTTTTAACTTCTGTAAAACCTGGGCCTTGGCCAAGCCAGCTGACACTTCCTCTCTGGTGTATCAGTGGGCTGTTTTGGCTACATAAGGACCGGCACTTGGGAGATTGAATTCTCTATTAGCATACCTGATAATTTCCAGCATTGTTTCAAAAGGGACTCACGGTCTGAGAAACAATGGTACATGTGAAGTCCAAAGCCTTTTGATACCAGAGTGAACAGCTCAAAGAAATGGTTTTAAGAATGCATGCAATTAAGTACTCTTCATTAACAGTTTTGTTTTGTTCACCTATTGTGATGTCATGAATGTCTTTTCTCCAGGAGCCGTACCTTAGCATAAATAAATGCTAAGATGCTGCTGGCAGAAAAAAGAGATAGAATTATAAGACTCTTTACCCCAAATAAACCCTAGGTTTTGTTTCTAAGCCATGTGCTCCATTTAAAAGGAACACATTTGTATTCAGCAGTGCCCTCTGTTGGTCAGGAAAAGATATATAAAACAAATGCAATAACTGGTTTGTGTTTGCCTGCTAAAAGAAGGCTAATAAATTTGTGGGAAGGCATTTGGCTTTGTGAGACGTGCTTTGGAACTCAGGGAGGGGATGAAAGTGTAAGGGAAGGCAGGTAGACTGTGCTGGGCATGGGGCACATGGGTGATGTAGTAAGGGAAGGGGATTATTTAACTGATTTTTATGACACACTAAAAGTTAAAAGATGAAGGGCCTTGGGCAGCATCTGGGGAGGGGAGAAAAGTAGATAGTGGAGCCTGGTGCCAAAACACCGGACCTTATCTGTCAAACGGCCTTGAGTGATCATCCAGGCAGAGAGAGGTGTGAAACCAGGCAAGAGAACAAAGCCTGTGAGGGGAGAGCTTCAGCTATTGGGCAGTATAAAAATGTAATAAATAAATAAATAAATAAATAAATAAATAAATAAATAAATGGGTGGAAGAGCCAAGGAGGGGTATAAGGTGAGGCCTTCCCTAATTTCAGGGTGTCTGTTGCTGGCAAGGAGGAGCGTAAGATCATGAGGTGTGGACCCGGCCCGGCATGAGTATAGGCACGGTTAAGTTTTATTGTTTTAAACAATTACTGGGTTTTTATGCTATGCATGCATTTATGATATTTTATTAGTTGTTCTCCCCATGTATCAACCCTACGCTTAGTCTGAATAAAATCTTATACCTCACTTGGTGAGCTTTTGGCATCTTTGTCCTTGGCCCGTGCTAGATCCAGTGAGAGCAGGCCAGAGAACGCTGCCCTTACCTTTACAGAAAGAAGATCTCCAGATGTTCTGGACTTCCAGCTTCCAATGTTCTTGACCATTGGTCAAGCTGGCAGGGACTTCTGGGAGCTGAAGTCCAAAACATCTGGAGATCTACCTCCTGCCCACCCTTGCATTAGATGTTGCTTGGAATTCTTGTTCGACAATTCAGATTTAACTTTTTAAAAGTATATTTGAATACATGTTTCAGTGTTCCTTCAATGACCGTTGCCTCCTTAAGAGAACCACCTTCCTTCTTTTCCCCTCCCAGTAGTCTGGGCTTTAGGCTGTAGATGTTGGGTGAGTGACACTCCAGACAGTTTAGGTTTAACACAACAGTTTACTAGCAAAGTTAAACAAGACAAGTACAACTAAAAGTATTTATTCAATAGAGCTGATTAGAAGAAAATAAAAGTTGCAAAAATGCAAGTTCTTTTACCCTAAGCTGCACCTAGACTTCTTCAAGCTGTATCTGTCTGCTCCTTCGTCGTTGTCTGTCTTTCTCTAGCTCTGGTTTTCCTATGGCCTCTCTCTCCTTTTATCCTGTCTTCCCATGCAAAATTAAAAGTACTGTTTCAACCTTGAAGAAATTAAACTTAACTGGAGAAATGAAACTTCACCAGGGAATGAATCTTAACTGGAGGAATGAAACTACTCCTCTGAGGGATACCACCCTCCCAACAGAAAACCCTCAGGCCTCTAAGGCCTGACCTTTTTACTTGTGCCTCAAATCAGGCATTCAAACTGAGTGGTACACCAAGCATCACACCACTGTCTGGCCAAAATGGCATGTGTCTAATTAACTATCCTATGGGCATCTAATATAGCTTGACTGTATAGTGAGCACCGCCATGCTACTGTAACCTCCACTCATGCTATTTGGCCAGGCCCAATCAAAGGCTTCAGCCAGCGGGGGATCTACACAACTGTTTTTAAAGCGCTTTAAAGCACTTTGAAAATGTTTTGAAACCTGTATATGCAGTGTGTCCTGGGCTCCAACAGTTGTCAAAACTGTTATAAAGCGCTTTAAAGCAGTAGTGTAGATCCCCTCTATGTGTGCCTATTTAATAGATGTGATAGCAATCTTCTTGTTTTGTAGAGAGAATGCTGCATATTCTGACTCTCTTATTTTGGCAGGGGGAATCTCATTAGGGAGCTTAAGCAGCTATTTGCTGCCAATATGCAAGCTGAAACTGGAATATCCCAACTTGCCAGTGTGTGTAGTGTTTTGAGATTCTGAATACTTTACAAACTCAGAAAAGAGTCCTGTGACACCTTGAAGGCTATCAAAATTATGGTGGCATTAGCTTTTGTGAACTAGAGCACACTTTATCAGATGCATGACGTGTTATTGTCAACTAGTGTAAATGTAATATAATTATTAGAACAGCCTTCCCTAACCTGGCACTCTCCAGATGTTTTGGACTACAACTCCCATCAGCCCCAGCCAAAATGGCCAATAGTCAGGAATGCTGGGTGTTATAATCCAAAACATCTGGAGGCAACAGGTTGGGGGAGCCTGGATTAGAGTGTGGATTAGGAAAGCCCTGATTCAATTCATGAAGCTTACTGAGTGACTGTGGGTCAGTCACTATCTGTCAGCCTAGCCTACCTCACAGAGTTGTTGTGAGGATAAAATGACCCAAAAAGGAGAAAAACATCTCAGGATGCAAAAAAAATATTTATGGAAAGCCCAATCCATTTCAGCCTCTTACTTAATTTTTAAGGCCTTCTTCAAGGGGCTGTAATAATAATAAAAATAAAATACTACACAGTACAATAGTGTAAAAAAAATCATAGTACATTGCAACAAAGACTGTGTGTACAGTTAAACATTAAACACATTCAAATCAATATACTGCAAAGGTCTGTGCAAACATACTTATGAAAATGTCTGCAGAGATTCTCAAAACAAAAAACCTCCTGCTCTAATTCTTTAAAGAGGTTTTTTTTCCTAAAAGGTTCTTCAGGTGTTTCCAAGATTTAAGAAATTGGCTCAAGATCTCCCATATCTGGACAAAACTGTGCTAAAAACTGCACGGTCCACTGAAGTTACAAAAGTGGTAAAAATTCCAAATCCTCATTTAATCCCCGTGGAGATAGGGTATTCAATCTGAGGATTCATTCTATTTCTTTTCTTGGAAGATTTTATCTCCCTGGTTGTAAAGCTTCTCCAGTGCCCAAAATTTTAAATCCGTTGTAAGGTGTTTATTTTCAACAAAATGATTAACTAACGTTGTTGCAAAAATATACTGGTTTTTCTTTCAAGTTCAACCTAATATCCAATTTTGGTACACTTGCGAAAAATCACAGACGAAGTGTTGGGCTAACAACTTTTATTCTCGAGAATAAGGTGACCTCCTAGTGCTCACGCTGCTGAATCAGGGTCACACCACACCGGAGCAAGACAATAGCTTATATTCATCCAGATGTTACACGTCATTAGCCCACATCCCATTGGCCCGCATCACCCGTCACGTCACCCAAGCCTGCACAGAACACATCCATGCAGTGGTCAGAAGGAGAATTGCAGCTGAAAATACCTGGCCGTCGCCATTGCCATGTGCACGAGCTACCTATTCCCAGGTGTGCTTTGCGCTTGTATTACCAGCATTCCTGCACATAGCCCCTTCCTAATAAGGTGATGTACCTAGGGGGCAGTCATAGGGACTTGGCTGGGTTTAACTGGTCAGTGTCATTTGAAACTGACCTATGATGTGTAGCCAAGCCAGACTTGTTAGGCAAGCTTGGGTAATTGACAGTGATTTGATCAAGTACAGGCACATGGCTGTGGGCTCCAGGGGATACAATGTAACAGCTCGTGTTTACATTGGAGCACTGCCAAACCAGAACTAGTATCAAGTTACTGCTGGCTGGAACTGAGCATTCCAGCCATTACAAACGGAAAACGGAAAGGGGAGGGGACGCAGGGAAGAAATGGACATAGCTTAAGTTCAATTCAAGTGAATTTACACAACAACAGGGCACCCAGTTTTTTGTTCTTAGTATTACTGAGATGGTCCCCTGTTGGTTATTTGTTTGTTTGTTTGTTTTTTGTGTGTGTCCTCTTGTTTTTTAGAGGTCTAATTGTTTTGTCCACATAGTGATTTTGGCACATAACACTGAGTGGCAGAGATAACAAAAATACTGCCCCAGGTGGTAAAATGCTGTAAGGCATATATTCGTTGATTGGAAAGATCTACAAATTCACTAAGTTTGGATAGGTATCTGCAGTAGCAGCGCTGTCCACATGGGATGACCACTGAGGATAAAACAGACAGGAAGCTTCAGGGGGGATGGGGGAATTAAAATGTAAATAATAAAAGTAGAGAGACATCAAGACATAGAGCTTCTCTATACAATGCTTTTATTCTGCAGCTTTACCAGAGCTTTTGCTTCTGTATTCTTTGCGGGATCAAGATCAGCTATTTTTCACATGCTTCCCCAAGCTTTTTTTTCAGGAATTTCCTTTACCTGCAAGTTCTATGTTTTATTAAACAGCCAATAGATGGCATTGTGGCATGGCACAATTGCACACTTACATGAAGCAATATTGCGGATCCTACATATAATTAGGGATGTGCTCCGCTTCTAATCGGACCGGCGAATTAGAAGCAGAGCGGGGGGCTTCACCTGCCCTTAAGGCGGAGGCGAAGAGGATTGGGGGGCCGGTGGAGCGTGGCAAAGAGGATCGAGGTGAAGGCGGATCCTTTGCCTCGATCCGGAGCTCCGCCGGAAAGGTAAGTGGGGTTTACCGGGCCCTGCCGCTGTCGCTGTTGCCCATGCGGCGACAGCGGCAGGGCCCAGTAACCACCACCACCCCCGCCCTCCTCTCCCTTACCTGCCTCCGTCCGCGGTCCGTCGGCGTCTTCAATTGAGCCCACGGTTCAACCAGGAAGTCTGGGCCGCTTGCTGGTTAAACCGCAGGCTCAATTGAAGACGCCGACGGACCGCGGATGGAAGCAGGTAAGGCCCCCCTCTCCCTTGGTCCCTTACCGGGCTCTGCTGCCATCGCCGCATGGGCGGCGACGGCGGCAGGGCCCGGTAAACCCCCCCCCCCGTCCTCCTCTCCCTTACCTGCCTCCGTCGGCGGTCCATCGGCGTCTTCAATTGAGCCCGCGGTTCAACCAGGAAATCTGGGTGACTTGCGGCCCAGACTTCCTGGTTGAACCTCGGGCTCAATTGAAGACGCCGACGGACCGCTGACGGAGGCAGGTAAGGCCCCCCTCCCCCTTGGTCCCTTACCGGGCTCTGCTGCCGTCGCCGCACGGGCGGTGATGGCGGCAGGGCCCGGTAAACCTCCCGCCCTCCTCTCCCGGCCTTACCTGGTGCCACTCCCCTCCACTGCAGAGCTCCGATTTGGAGCCGGAGCTCCACGGCGAAGAGGAGCGGAGTATGGGCGGAGCTGCGCGGAGCGGGCCGATCCAAAATTTTCGGATCGGCCCGCAGGGCGGAGCGGGGGGTCCGTGCACACCCCTTCATATAATCCCACATTTTCTCCATTAAGGGAAATGCCGCAATATTGTTCACAAAGGTCGGTAGAGGTCCTGGACGCTGATGATGTCATGTAAAAATCCCACAAACTTCTGTGAGTGACCAATCATAAGAGCATGATAAAAGCCTCATGTAGAGAAGCCCATAGTTTCAGGGGGGAAATGTAAGTGGTTGGGCCAAAAGACTAAATGCAAGAGGTACAGGCTGAATTGGAGCATTTTGGGGAGTGTAATTTTATGTTAGAAAATGTGTACATCTATGACAACTAAATTGTTTATTCATATTGTTTTGTTCGATACACTTCCTGTTGGTTCTGAGATTATTGCAATTAAAAAAACAAGCTAGTTTACAGGCTGTTTCAGGCCTTCAGAGATTCCTGCTGTGAAGCTGTGTCATGAGCAGCCGCTGACAGCTTTTTGGCTTAACAATCGCCTATTTTTAACACAAACTATCTTAAGCTGGGGATATTTCACCCTATAGTGTGCTGTTTCTGTTACCACAAGGTGGCAATGAGCCATGAGGTGGATCCGTTTACATACCCCAGGGATATTGCCCCTTTCCAGGTCCACTCCCAAAGGCCCACCTCTGGAACCCAACCAGCACTGCTGATTGGCTCCCGAGTCATCTCCCAGCAGCCTGTGCACTCTTCTGCTTCCTCTCGACCTTGCATTGTGAGGATCATTCTTCAAATCTGCTCCCTTCTTCTCTCCCAGCTCTGGCACAAAGGGGGACCCTAAGCTTTTTCACCCCATGGTGTGTTGTTTCTGTGTGGTAAAGTTGCAATGAGGAACGGGGTATAAATATGGCTTCCTTTGGATCTCTGCCTCCTCTTGTACAGAGGATAGTCTTCTTCTTGAAGGGCTCTCCTGTCCAATTCTCTATTGCTGAGCCAAGTATCCCCCATCTTGTAACTGTGCATTGGGTTTCTATTTCCTAGATGTAGAACTTGGCATTTATCCCTATTAAATTTCATCCTGTTGTTTTCAGCCCAGCACTCCAGCCTATCAAGATCACTTTGAAGTTTGTTTCTGTCTTCCAGGGTATTAGCTATCCCACCCAATTTGGTGTCATCTGCAAATTTGATCAGCGTTCCCTGCACCTCCTCATCCAAATCATTAATAAAAATGTTGAAGAGCACTGGGCCCAGGACTGGGCCCTGTGGTACCCCACTCATTACCTCCCCCTGGTTTGAGAAGGTACCGTTGATAAGTACTCTTTGAGTCTGATTCTGTAGCCAACTGTGAATCCACCTAATAGTTGTTCCATCTAGCCCACTTTTAGCTAGTTTGCTAATCAAAATAGCATGGGGCACTTTGTCAAAAGCTTTGCTGAAGTCAAGATATATTATGTCCATAGCATTCCCATCTGCACCACACCAGGTTAATGGAGGCTGTTTTACAGGCATAAGATCTAGAGGCTTGAGTTTTCTTTTATTAAAAAGAAAATAACAGAATAATTCTCAAGATGTTGAACAATTATTGCTGGCTTTTCTTTCTTTTTTCCCTTGCATTTGGGCAAAATCTACCCAGCCCTCAATTTGTTAGTGAACTGCTTCTTAGGGCGGTCAGGGCAAATGCAGGGAACACTTTGCACATTAGAATGGGAACAGAAATTTTTAATAACAATGTACATCTCAAAAGGCCAATGAGGCTGTCCGTCACGAACTCAAGGCATGCTATTAAATGTTCAAGATTTCATATTGAAAAGTAAACACCTTTTCTTTCTGATAACATAAGCTACACATTTGCCATCACAAACGCCTTTCTTCCTCTTGACTCTACCATGCTACCTTTCTCTGCTCAGTCATGGGGTGAGAGAGGTGAAGTGTGCCATTTTTTTACCATACACCCCATATAAACATGTAGGTTGCCATGGGAGCAAGAACACACCTATGATTACTGCCTGTAGCTGTCACATTTGCAGGAGCCCAATTACTCAAGGGAGAGCAAGCGCAATCCACATTATTAAATGAACCATTTTTCTTTCCTGTTGGCAAGCAGTGGGCCGGTCAGGAAATTCTGTGACAGCATGTAGCCATTCATCTCTTATTGGGTTTGGTAACTAGCTGCCTTCCATCCATGGGGCTGCAAAAGGGAAAGGAGTTGAGAGGATGAAGAGTGAACCAGTGTGCAAGTATTCAGTGGCAGTACTTGAACATCGTATTTGGGATTGCAAAGCAATTCTTCCCCACAGTTGGAGTGGCTAAAGGAGGAAAGAATTCTACCTTATTTGCAACTGTAAGCAGGTCACCAGGGAGGAGGAGGACATAATAGACACCATAGTCCATAGATTCTATGAGGTTCTCTACATTAAAAAAAAAAACCCACCTGCTGCTTTCTGCTTCTGTTTTCATTTTGGCATTGCAATCGGCTCATTTCACAGGTGGCCACATGATTTGAATGGAATACTTCCTATCTCTGCCTTGAGTTTGAATTTCCATTCAAATCAATAAAATAGCACCATCTAGTGGAAGAATTATAGCACTACACCGATACATGGGGCCGATTTGACGGATTTCTTTTTTTAAAGCTGATTATCTCCATGTTTTCTAAAAGCAGGATAAGAGGAAGCACAGGAGACATCCTGCCTGATGATGACATCATGAAATCGACCCACAAACCTCCATGAGTGGCCAGTCACGGGCATGCTATCAAATCGCTCATTTAGATAAGCCCTATAAGAGGCGGGATTCTGGAAGTTGCTTCAAACTTAAATGTGATTTACTGGGATTTAATCTAGTTACAGCACTGGCAATGCACTCAAAAGAGAGAAATCAACTCTTCAATAGCAAGGTGAATCTGGCACCACATTCTTAAAGACACAAACCATCTCCACCTAGATAACGAATCAACTCAGTGATCATTAGAGGTGTTGGGTAGAAAAGAATTAAATCTCAATACAGCTAACTCCTTCTCCTGCACTTCCTCCCCCTGGCATTTCCCCTCTCAGCAATGCTCTATTACGTTCAATGAAACAGTGCCATCTAATGGCTGTATTATAGTGCAACGCTGGCTTTATACATGGTGGATATCTTGCAATAATTTAATTACTGAATTATCGCTGATCTTTTTAAAAGTGAGATTACGGGCGGGGGAGTGCAGAATACATCCTGGAGGTTGACGATGTCAGATAAAGGACCCACAAAATTCTGTGAGCAGCTAATCATTCACATGATACCATTATACACTGTCAGCAGCTGCCAACCGCTAGTAAAGCTGTTACTACAATTACAAAGGGAAACTGTGATAGGATTTAGTGGCTCATAGTTGTAGTTGTTGTTATTAATATTATTATTTTCATAGGAAAAGGGGACAAGGTGATATCAGGGGATGGGGCTTGGGTTAAGAGAAGGGCTTTAGGGCCCAGGTCAACCACCTTATATCATCCATCTCTTTGGAGGGAGTGGTAAGGAAACCAACTGCAGACCATCTAGCCTGATGGGAAGATGCTATCCATCCACCCATGATTCCAAACTGTTATTTAAACTGGGCTAATGTGGCCAGTTGGAATACAGCAAAAACAACATTAGCACCATAGGTCAGATTAACTTTTTTTACTGTTAATATTATTATTATTATTATTATTATTATTATTATTTAATAGATTTATATATCGCTTACCATATTTTCTTTAAAAAAAGCCTTGATATTTGCTTACAGTATTAAATTTGACCTGTTGATTTCGTTCTCTTTGAATTTATTTGATATGTTTGCAATTAATTTCTATTTTTTAAAAAACAGAAGAACAAAATACAGATTCTATGTTTCGATATTTGATGTTTACTGTGAGCCACTTTGGGCATAGTCAACCATGGAAAAGGAGCATAAACTACCTCTTGTGGGTGAGGGAGGACGCATGAAAGAAGACACAGACACCAGAGCATTGGGTATAACTAGGGCCTCTTTATTGAATAATTCTGTTAATCCAACCCTCCCCGGATCTGAGTGTGACAGTGCGGGAATCTCACATCTCCTCAGGCCTACTGCCTGCCAAAGGGCGAGCCACTCTCCAGGCAAGAAGCCGTTTCACCGGCTCCCTGCCTGTACGACACTCTGAGAGTGTGGAGAGACCATCCCACTGCACCCCCCGCCCACTGCCATAAGGGACAGTGGGTAGATGCAGTCAGTATGGTCTCCAACTGCACGCCATAGCCTGACTCGCAAGCCGCACAACCCCGAGGAGCAGGACCTCTGGCTATGCAGCTCACCGCCCAGGGTGCCAGTGGGCTCACCGTCCCTGTCCTAGGTTTAGATTCCCGCACCTTCCTGCCACAAAAGGGGACCAAGCCTCGGCTTAGGTCCTCTTTCCCCCACCGACCAGGGAAAAAATCCCGCAGTCCCACACTCAGATCCTGCAGGAAAATATCATTTCCTACATCGGAAAGGTGGACCCCATCTGCCCTATAAAGCTCTGTTCTGTCCGGTGCAATATCGGGGAGCGGGATGACGCATCCCCGCTTTCCCCATAAAAACGCTCTAATTTCTCTGTTCACCTTGTGAACCGCCCTATTTAAAGCTTTGATATTAAGTCCCTCACGCCCATGGCGCCGAGGCAACATGCAAGACCAGACGATCCACAACAGTGGCCAACGTCTCCAAATATAATCAAAATCCTCTTTAGCCTGTATAATCAGAGCCTTTCCTTTTAGAAGGCCTAAATCATTGCCTCCCAGGTGAATCACCAACACCTGTGGAGGGCCAAACTTAACGTCAACTGTGATAGAGTATGCCATTGACCTCCCCATCTCAAACCTCGCCGTCCAAACTCAGTGAACGACAGCTGCCAGTCCAAGCTTCAGCAAAGACCCATGTCTGCCTGAGACGCTCTGCGACTGGCCCAGAACACCACACTGTGTTCACATTAGAATCAGGGGAGGTTCCAATCTTGTATGAAATAGACCTCCCCATCTCAACCTCGCCGTCCAAACCCAGTGAACGACGGCTGCCAGTCCAAGCCTCAGCAAAGACCCATGTCTGTCTGAGATGCGTGTGACTGGCCCAGAACACCACACTGTGTTCACATTAGAATCAGGGGAGGTTCCAATCTTGACTCGAATTTTAGTGGAAATGAAAAACCATTAATTCCACATCCAATTAGTAACGCACATAGATCTTGAAGGCTCTGGAACGCCATCTACCTATGGCCGAAATCTTTAATTCAGGCATCCCAGCCACTGCCGCAGTAGTTGCTGCTCCAATTTGGAAGGAGTGTGTTCCAAATTGGCAATTTATCCAGTCCCATAGCCTGTAATGCCTTTTTGGCTACAGACCAAAATTGGAACTTGGTCACTGGGTACTAGTCCACATGTCGGAATGGTAGCCCTGCCAGGTCCTCTAGTAAACGAGGCTCTCATTGCTGCTACTGGGCAAATTTCAGAACATCTAGCAGATGCTATTATACTAGCCTCTAGCTCTATGATCAGTCTTAGATTGCCTAAATGCAATCCTAATCTCGTCCCCAAGAATTGAATGTCCTTAATTTGAAAAGCTTTGTTCGACATGTCTTTCATAGAGAATGCCAGTACCTCACTAACTCGGAACACACCAAAAAACATTATCAAGGCACTGACATGAATTAAATCCTGCTCATAAGGTGATGAACATATTGCTATCTACTGTTGGCATAGTCCCAACAGTATATCCGGGGTAATTGGCTTGCATTTGTCGGAAGGGGCTGGGGCAATACTAGCCCCAGCCCTCAAGCATACGCTTGAGTCTAGTGTCCGAGGTGTGTGCCCTCGAACCCCATAGTCTTAGCCTCATATGACAAACCTGCTAATTTCCCTTTCAAAGTCCTGATGGCTACGCCTCTACCGTGCGAAGCCACGCGGAACTGCATTATGTGTTCCATGGGAATAGGCCATTGAGCTGCTAAATTTGAGGAGATCAGAAAAGCGTGGAATTCTCTACCTGCGCGCTCATATAGCGCTCAGGTACCTGGGGCCACAGACCTGTTCATGGCTTCTAACGCTTCGTCCCTCCAAGATCCCACAAGTGTCTGGGCATGGGATCCGGAAACTATCTATTTGCTGGGGCCAATTCCCGGAACCTGGAAATCTGGTTGCGCGACAAGGCATCAGCGATTCCATTATCCAGCCCGGGAACATGCCTTGCATAAAATGTGATATTGAACTGGAGGCAAAGGAGCATCAAAGCTCTGACTAGTCTCCTTACCCGCTTGTTTTGGAAGATAGAATTGACATCATGCACTGTGGCTTGGTTATCACACCGAAGTGTATGGATGAATTGGAAAGGAGGTCAGCCCATTGCTAGACTGCTATGACAATAGGAAAATATTCCAGCGAAGTTAAGTCACGGCGGATGCCTTCCTCTCTCCAACCTATGGCTATTGTTGAGCGCACCAGCGTTCCTTAAGGATCACCCTGAAGCCATATGACCCAGACGTATCTGAGTGCACCTGTAACTGAACTTCTAAAAGAAAGTCAGCACTCGAAAAGGAATGCCATTGAATTGGTTCGAAAAAGACGCCTATACCTCCAGGTCAGCTCTCATTTTAAACAATACCCGTATGCGATGAAGAGGTCGCTTGACCCCTTTCATCGTATCGTATAATCACCTGGACGATGCCTTTCAAGGTGCTATCACTCTGTAGGAAAAATTCAGGTAGCCTACCAGCTCCTGAAGTTGCCTCATAGTGATCTTATGGGCCTTGGATATGGTTTCTACGAGGTCTTTGAGATATTTTAGCTTATCTCTGGGCAGACTGCAAGACTGCTTACTGAAATCCAGCAAACCAATCAATATTCTCTCAGGGATTTCTTGGGCACAATGCCCAGGTGAGAAAGCCTCGAACGAGGCAGGGGAGGTTGTGCAAACGGGTCTAAAACCCTACCAGCCATCACTTCCTTTAGAATTTCTCTAAGGCCTAATTGCCCAGGAAAACTCTAAGGCCTCTAAGGGATCGAAGGACCCTGAAAAGGAATTCTAAAGCCAAACCTAAACCTCTTGAAAAGAAAAGACGTGACATCCTGACGTATATAATCGTAAAGCTAAGGATAGTTCCTGGATCTAACTTGGGCTGGGGCCCTTTTGTAACAGGGCTGGATACATTGGGCTTGCTACTAGGGCGGAATTCTCTTCCACCCTTGGAGTCTTTGATCTTGGGACATCCAGAGTATGGGTGATCCCCACCACAAATAGAGCATTCGCACTTGAACTTGCACTGTGTCCGCGCACACGTGCCCTTGGAGTTAAACTCCCAGCACAATAATCGGGGTTGAGCCAATTGCTCGTCAAGCCCTTTATGCTGAAAGGGCCCATCCGGGCGTGATAGAATATGCCCGCTATCTGCTCTTTCGCCAGAGATTGGTTTAGCTGGGGTCATAATTGTAGCCAAAATCTGGCTCTTACACATCCCATTTAACTTCTGGGTTAAAATGGGCTTTCAATCTGAAAAGCGTCCTCATACCCCAGCCATGCTGGGCATACATATTCAGTATAACATCTAAATTATATCCAAACGTTTAATTAACGCTGTTGCCTTTTCAGGGTGCTTCAATAAAGCCCCTCTTATGAATATTATATATCCTGCCGACTAATTGGCCCAGGTTCTCTCAACCTTTCTCTTCTTACTGCGCTCCTGATTTCTTTCATTGTTATTATCTTTGTCTTTCTGTTCTTCCTCTCAAAATAAGAGAGAGACAGATCAACAAACTCGCCCTTCCAAATCTTTCTTTGGTGGCATGTAATAAATGATAACTGATAGGCGTAGAAATTGCTCTATAAGGGATATTACACCCTTTAGCAGAGGAATAAGGATCACACCTTGGCTCCTCTTTATTGGTTTCTAATTCAGTTTGTATAGTTTGCGAAGCTCTAATTGGCACAGGAACAGTGCATTCAATAATAGTGGTTGCAGATGTCTGGGTCTCAGAAACTGCTTGCCTGGTAGAAGTGAGTGTGAGTTGCCAAACAGACATACATGCTTCTGGGGTTGCCTGCGGAGGGGTTTCCATTTCTTGTGTATCTCCTAGCTCACTAGGTCTAGAAAAGGCCAGAATGGGCTCATGGCCCACGGGGGCGTTCCCCCAAGTGCAACTGGTAAAGGTGTATGATCTGCTGTGGTGCACTGATACTCACTACGCGAGGAACTTGCAGATGATGCCAAGGTGGACATGGCCACCGCTGCAGGTTCTGTAACTTGGGAAGCCTCGGAAGCCTGGGCTGAAGTTGATTCAACTTGCGTGATGTTTGTTGCTTGCATCGCTGTAGATTGCTCTGCAAAAGTAACCTCAGATAAGTCACTGGTTCTGTTACTCTTACGCTTATTACCTTCGGACCGTGGATCCTTCGCCTTTAGTTGTTGTTTGAGTGCAGCATTGTCTTTCTCTAGAGCAGCAATGCGCTGTAAAACTGGAGACATAAAAGGTTCCTCATCGTCAGAAGACGAAGATAAAAGTGTTGGGATAGGGCGCTTTGTAGGCAAACTGGGTGCTTTGCCTTTACCCTTGCTCCCTCCATACCTTTCTTGGGAGGCATGATAACAATATGAGGTGAAGCCACACACGCAGAAAGAGAAGAGAGGAAGAGGGGGAGAAGAAAGGAAGAGAGAGAAAGGAAAAAATAAATAAATAAATAAATTATTAATTAATTAAATTTTAACCATAAATTCAATTAATTCAGATATTCAATTAGGATCTCTAATTAATCAAAATCAATTTAATCCACCTTAAAGAATCGATTTTAATTAAACCTAACTTGAAAAATTAAATTCAATTAATTAGATTCCATTAAACACAACTAACTGCTAGTCTAATTCAAACTGGTGATTTGAACTTGAATAGATAACCAAATAAAATTAAAACAAACTTAATTGCTAAATGGGAAATAAATCAAGACCGCAAAATGAACTCAAATATATTAATTTAACCCTTAAACCTAAAGAAATTCAAACAGAAACAAACACTGGCAAACTGCCTAAGGAAGGGATATAAAGCAAAAGTGAAACTAGACTGAAATCGTTCAAAGCAATTGAAGCTCAACCCTGCTCCTCCTAGCTACAACCAAATAGCTGACGTAAAACATTTAGACCCAATGTCCACAGCCACGTGGCGAACAAGCCAAAGGAATAAGAGGTCTGCACCAAGCCAAAACCAAGAGCAGGGCACTTCACCGAAAATAAAGGGAGAACAGCGGGAACGGAATACAAACAAAGGAAACTGAGATCAGGTACGGGATACCAGCGCGCGGGAACGGGTGATCGTTGGTGGTATAGATGCACCGGGCCGCCCCAACGCACCTCCCCGGGAGACTTAGCCCCCAAAGCTGCAGGTCTCCAGGTCGCTTACCGCGTTCAAGGCTGGGCGAGAAGCCCGCCCGAAAGGCGCCCTGTCTCACCCAGCTCCCTTTAACCACCCCCCTTTGCTCCAAAAACTGCTTTTAAATGAGAATTAAACACCGCTCGCAAAGCCGCCGCGCTTCTCCGGTGCTTGCTGCGGGAACGAAGCCACCTAGCCTCAGAGTTGCTGCCGATGCTGCTGTCGCCGCCGCCGCAGAGAGCACCTCCTCGCCCGAGCTGCCCGATAGCCAGTCGAAAAAGCGAAAGAGGCCGAGCCTCGGGTGGTGCAGCTCTTATAGCTGCGGCGCCACCCCAAGCACACGAGGCTCGCACACTGAGCCACGTGAGCACTTTGCTCCTTTCCAGCCCCTCCCAACCCACAACTGTTGCTTTCCCGCCCAAACTTTCAGTTGGGTGTTAAGCATATTTTTATGGCTGTTAAGACCAGCTTTATCAACCAACTTCAGAGAGCAAACAAAACAAGTCTAGAAACTTTATATAATTCAATTATTTTCTGTTAACGGGAGATGTGATGGATTAATCTAGTGCGCAACATGAGACACAGCTGAAGCCTTGTTTAATTAAATGACCAGAGAGGATGTTGAATGACAAAAGGCTCAGCTGACAATGTGATGGGAAAGTCTGATGTTGATACTCTTAGAGATGATTTGGGTATAAAAGAGCCCTGTTTACTTCACCAGAAATCAGATTTGATAGGGGGCAGGCAGGTTTGTTTATCCGTCTGCTTCATTTGTGTATAAAGCAAGGGCTGCATAGAGATCCTCAACATCAACAACTGGTCCTAAGGCACCCAGTGAGCTTCATGGCCAAGTGGGGATTTGGTAATGCAAAAAACAGGTGCTAACCCTTAACCAAAGCCAAAATATAGATAACAAAGAAGTTAAGGAAATAATTAATAAATAAATGTATAAAATTTAATACAAAGTGTAATTAGCAAAATTAACACTTGATATAATTTTCCAAGAGCACTTATTATACACATTCAAAACCAATAATACAATAAAACCCATGCTCAATCATCACAATAAGCATAGGCCAAATGCGTTCCAACAGCTTGTCTTCTTCAGTGGCCAAATAGCCAGGCTTTTATGTACTTCAGAGCAGTCTTTTAAAAAAGGGGTGTTGGCCTGGTTATTCCCAGATTTAAGGGATGTATAAATGTCACTCCCCTCAATGAAGAATGAAGTGCATCAGCATTTGCGATCTGCCTCAGCTTTGAAACACAAGTAGCTAATCCAACACTCTAAACACTGCACCATACCAGCTCTTGGTAGCAAGATGTCCTGCTTTACAGTCCTCTATTTTGGAGAGTTTTTGGAGGACAGTCCTCTCTTTGAAGGACTGTCCAGTCCAAGTCTCATTTGACATCAAAGAACCATGAGGAGGGAAAGAACCCTGGAGCCTTGGAGTTTATTTTATTTATTAAGTCATTTGTATTCCATCCTATATTACAATGATCTCAGGGTGGCACACAGATAAAATCATACAACCAATATAAAATAATAAATATACACAGCTAAAAACAAATTAAACCATTAATAAGCTAAAACCAGTACAGAATTTAAAAACAGTAAAAACAGTGAGCATCTAGACAGCAATCTGAGCAGACACATATGTTGCCTGGCAGTCTTCATCACTATGGTGAACTGTGCTATATTTCTGTTTAGAAAAGGAAAGGAACCTCTCGTGCAAGCACTGAGTCATTACTGACTCTTGGAGGGACGCCAGATTTCGCTGATGTTTTCTTGGCAGGCCTTATAGTGGGGTGGTTTGCCGTTGCCTTCCCCGGCCGTGATTACCTTTCCCCCAGCTTGATTTTTTAGAATTTTTTTAAAAATTGAGGTTTTAAAATTATTATTTTTAAAATCGTCATTTTTAAAGTTAAAAAGATGAAACTTTGTACCATGATAGGATTTAGGTAGCGCTTTAGCCACTCCAAATTTGAAACAGATCCGTTCATCCATTGATTTTTTTTTGGAATTTTTTAAAAATTGAGTTTTTAAAATTATTATTTTTAAAATCATCATTTTTAAAGATAAAGAGATGAAACTTTGTACCATGATAGGATTTAGGTAGAGCTTTAGCCACACCAAATTTTAAACAGATCCGTTCATCCATTGATTTTTTTAGGATTTTTTTTAAAAATGAGGTTTTAAAATCATTATTTTTAAAACTGTCATTTTTAAAGATAAAGAACTGAAAGTTGGCACCATGATAGCTTTTAGGTAGAGCTTTAGCCATACCAAATTTGAAACAGATCTGGGGCCAGTAGCAAACCCTGTTAACAACAACAGCAGCTTGCAATGAGTGAAGATACAGTCAGAAAAGATATTTGAGGGGAAGGGGAGAATGTAACACACAGAGTATAGCAAAAGCTTCAAAGTACAGCAAAACCTACAAAAGTAGGAGTGAGTGAAGTTAATTTCAGATACATTGAATCTCTCACTTGTTCTTTATTTCAGTGATTTTAACATTAAGATGTTATGTAGAACAGATTTGTCTTAAATGTGTGCTGTAAAATCAGACATGTGACCAAGGCTATGTTCGGGTGGGCATGCCCCCTTGGTACTGGACACGCCCCCTTGGGGGCGACCATGTTGTCCTCCTTTTTGGTTTCCAAAATATGATCACCCTACCCTATGCCCATGTCCCTGGACTCACCAATCCCACATTCTTGACTCCGCAAAGTGCAAACTGCTTTGCAGTAAGTCTAATCCATTTGAGGGACTCCAGGTTGGGCCCTCTGGCAACTCCTAACTCTGCTTCTGACTTAGAAAGTTCTTGTATTCCCTTCCACTTCCTGGCTGTATAATCAACTGAGAATGCAGCCAATCTTCGAATGTTCTCTATTGTCTCCTTTCCCTTCGTACTAATAGCCTTGTCTTGTTGTGCCAGTAAAAGGTCCCAGTACAATTTTGAAAAGAAAAAGAAATCCTGTATCGTTATTGGTTCGCAGGGTACTTTAATAACGCATGTGTCTGTAAAGCAACCAAGAAAACCTAGGTTCTTTGTTTTTGAGCCTCTGTTTTAACCCCCTGTATTATTTCTGTCCTTTGGATTTTACAATTCTATGATCCCGAGTTACTGTTTCTTGTAAAGGCAGGCTTTTAAACATTCCCAATAAAAAAGAATAGAGAAACAGTCTATCGAGCCTCCAATATGTGCACACCTGCAAGCATAATAAAGCATTTACCATGTTTTAGGCTTTCCAGTAGAATTATATAATGACGGAGATCATAGGCAGCTGATATCAGCTCAAACTGGCTGCCAGAGGCAGTCAAGTAGAAAGTTTTTCTCTTACACCAGAGACAAAAGCCTTCCTGTGCCAGCCAAGACATGCCATAAACATAACCCATGCCATAGGCTTTTTATTTTTATTTTTTTATGGTTTTAAATTCTGTATAGCTGATATTTCGAGGGGGCAACTAAGAACAGACTCCTTGTTCTTCACACCAACCATCTTGAAACCTTTCAGAAAGAGAACAGCCCTTCCCTAAAGAGGCATTATCTTAGGTCTGGTTTCAAAAGTTTCACGAAAGGGTAGAATTAGCACCATCTCACCCACCTACCCAAAAATCCAAAATCCAGCAAACACAAGTTGAGTTACACAGTTTGTAACTCAGAAGGAATCTCTCCTAAAAGTGTGAAAATCACATGGAAGGAAGGAACTAGTGGCTGCAAAAGGATTTGAGAAATGGCAGGAAGAAGAAAACAGGGATAAAAATTATTAGCATCAGATCAAGATGGAAAGGAATAGAAGAGGTCAGATAAACCTGAACATACCTGGGCACTACGATCAACATCCGGGGGGGCGGGGGGCTCGACTCCACGTGCCACCTCCAAGGGAGCACATGGCAACAACGAAGAGGGCCATTTCAATGGTGACCCTCCTGACTATGGAATGAGCTTCCCTCTGAGGCCTGCCTGGCTCCAACACAGTCATGTTCTCGATGCTAGCTAAAAGTCACCCAAGCTTTTAATGTTATATGATGAGGCATCTATGTCTCCTGTACTAGAACAGGTCTATTAGGAAAAATATTGTTTATTTAAATTGTTTTAGCCTTTTCATTGTTTAAATTTTTCTATGTTAAAAATGTTAAGACGGTGTTATTATGTTGCATTTTATATTTTTATGAACTGGGGCAGTGGAGGAGGAAGAGGAAGAGGAAAAGAGCATTAAGTTATAGCAACCAAGAACTACCAAAAATACATCATAAAAGATAACAGTGTAACAACAGGTTTATGTAGGAAATATCATCCGTTCCAAGACACAATAGACCATGTAACAGGAGGATGTAAAATCTGGCAGGAATGGACTATATATAGACAGACATAATACAGTTTCAAAAATAATTCAGCAACTGGCCATCAAATTCAACCTCATCAAACAACCTACATCATACTATATATATTCACCCGAAACAATCTTAGAAAATACAGCTCATAAAATATCCTCGGACAGAACAATTCAAATGGACAAAACAATACCCTGCAACTGATCAGACATAACAGTCATAGACAAAGAAGAAAAACACACTTACCTCATTGACATAGCAATACCTAATGACAAAAACATTATAGAAAAGGAAGAAGAAGAAAAGAGAGAGAAATATACACAACTGGTCATGGAAATTAAAGAATTATGGCAATAAGAAAAGGTCACAATTATTCCATTAGTCATATCAGGCACCAGCATCACATCAAAAAACTACACAGAAAACCTTCATAAACTGGGCCTACCAAAATACATTCACAAAACAGTCATACTTAAAACATGCTTAATAGTCAGGAAATTCCTGAGTCTGTAAAAGACAGCATGACTTGCAAAGCCTGTCATGTCCATCTAGAAAAACCGTAAAAAAGAATGCCAAGGGGCATGCAACTGCGTGTAATGATTTGCTTGTCAAGAATGTAAGAAAACTAAATATAGTTTATCAACAATTTTCAACAAGTCTAAAGCTCCAAATTATGTTAAGGTAATGTCATCATCCTTCATTAACATTTACATTCAGGGAATTAAAAAATTACATTCAGGGAATTGTGTCTTACAGACAAAGTTATTTCCACAGGCAACGTTGTGTCCAACAAAATAGATTATTGCAACAAGCCATGTAGTTTAATTTGTAAGTTTGCCAGGCAAAGTTATTACAACAAGCTGCATTGTTATGTTAATTACAACAGACTGCGTGGTTTTGTTGTTACAGAAATCTGGTATATGTCCCATTTCATTCTAGTTATAGACTTCATCAGATGTATAGTCTCAAATGTTGCTGTATGTGAGTGATAGCCGTAGGGGTGTAGATATGCATTAATTATTCCAAGTGTTATCTCTAATTGTCAGTCTAGGCCCTCCGAGGGGAATTCCTTCTTGACCCTGGCTAGAGATTCAGCAGCTTCAGACAGCGAAGAACCAATCCATCAGGTGATCTCACTCTCCTGGAGCAAATCATTAGGGCTGTGCACCAGCCCCCCGAACCGCTTTGTGGCTCGATCTGAAACTTTCGGATCGGGCCAGAGCCACTTTGGGTCGATCCGACCCTCCCCCAACTCGCTCTGGAACCAGATCTGGAGCAAGATCCGAAGGGTCAGATTGAGATTCGCCCCCCATTTTGCCCCCCCTTCCCCACTTACTTGCCTCTGCAGTGGGCGGCGGAGGCAGGTAAGTGGGGAAGGGGGGACAAAATGGGGCCGAATAAGCCCCCCTGCACCCTTACTTGGCTCCGCTGACATTGCCACTTAGACTGCGGCGGGGGCAGCAGCGGCACCTGGTAAGCCCCCCTCCCCCCCCACTTACCTGCGTTTGGAGCTCCGGATCAAGGCGAAGCGATCCGTAGCAGAGCGATCCACTTCACCTTGATCTGCAGCTTCCCCGACCCAATAAATCAGAGTGGAGCACAGCCCTACAAATCATTACACACAGTTGTATGCCCGTTGGCATTCTTTTTTACTGTCATTATCAGCTGCAGCCTTCTGTTTGTTGGTTTCATTTAGAAAAACCACCATGAGCAAGAAAAGAGAAATAATAATAATGTTTGTTGTTTTTTTAAATGGATCTCTCTGGTGGTATCTTTTATTCAGAACAGAGCTGCCAAAGTGGCAATCACTGTTCAAGCTGTCCATATTGATAGTTTTAGCAGAAGGAGGGATACAAGGTTTAGAAATAATGAGCAGGTACACTCAGCCCACTGCTGCATATTTTACAATTTATATGGATGATATGTATTTTGGAAACTCTGCCCCCAAAAATGTGAAAATAGACAAACTCTATAAAAATAGCATACTTTGCTGCCTTAACTTTTCTAATTATTTTGTGTATAACTTTATATATTTCACTCTCTGCCATACGGCTTCTAAAGCAATATACATGTTTTTGAAATACACAATCCAGTGAAGATGTGATGAAATCTTGAAGAAATAGAGCCTATGATTTGCTTATGTTACAAGTGCAGGAAATAATCCATGAAGGAACAGTGACAATACCCAAGTAGAGATGCTTGGACTGCTTGTTGAAACCTTCCTTCATGTTACTTTAAAAACATTTTATAGTCAGGGGAACACCAGGTGGGCATGAACATGATTACAAATCCTCATTTTATAGTGCTTTTTATTTTTAATATATGTTATCGTTTTCTACAACATGGTGGTTATTCCCAAGTAAATATGTTTACCTTTGGAGCAGCAAAAGCAAACTCCATTTTATTCCTGTAATCATGGCATTACCATGATTTATGGCTGCCGTCATACCAGGTTTTTTATCCCACAATTTAACAGGGCTTTTTGCTTCCGAGTTCTTTGCACGATTAAGATCGTCTTCTTTATATGGCTGGACACATGCTTTGATTCCAAGAATTCATTTGTCTGCAAGTTCTATATGTTTTACTATACAGCCACTAGATGGCGCTGCAATATAGCATAGCTCTGTCATTACACATAGCCAATAGGTCGGAATAACGCCGTGTTATCTCCAATCTTTTTTAAAGCAGGATAAAGGTCAAAATGTGCGGCAGACACCTTGAAGTTTGAGGACATTGTGTAAAGGACCCACAAATATCCATGAGTGACCAGTCATGAGTGTGCAGTAAAAGCTTCATTTTAAAATGCTCTCAGTGAGTTTAAAATGGAAAACTGTACATGCTCAGAACATTTCTTTTTTGTACAAGGATGGCAAAATGGTTTCTTTTTGGGGAGAGCTCTAAAATATCAGGAACATAAAGCATGGAATGGCAGTGTGGGCAGGGAAAAAGAAAATTGTTGTTTAAGGAGCCCTGTCTCCATAAGATCATTAAGTCCAAGATCTAAAATTACCTATCTGGACCACTGAAGATGGTTACCAGGACAAAGAGCTCCTTGACAGTTAAGGAATAATTTCACTGGGTACCAGAGTATTTATATCTGATCTTTTATTAGGCCAATGTGAAAAGGCATATTTACAAATTAGCATTACAGACAAAACCAAACTTGTTGATAATGCAGATAAAGGTTATTTGGCAGAGCCCATATAAGAATGTTCAGTCACATAAATCACTCCTCAAAGCCTCTAATTTTCCAGCATTATGTTGTCAGTAAAGGTAATTTAAGATTTTTCAACACAGCAGCGGTTTATGGTTAATAACAATGAATGAGGCATATTTAAAGTATGAATTGGCACCTGTTAAATCAGGAAAACAAATTAAAGATTAAAAAAAAAATTAATCTAGTCCTTTTGAATAAGTCAGAAGAAGAATTTTTATAGATCTTTTTGAGAAGTCTTTCCGGAAATGATTTTTTTATTCTTAAAGCATTTTATCCATATATGTAGTTTAAAAAGCAAACTATTGCTTTTTAGTTTGATCTGGTTCTATATATCTGGTTCTATATATCTGTTGATCTAGTTCTCTCTCTCTCTCTCTCTCTCTCTCTCTCTCTCTCTCTCTCTATATATATATATATATATATTGTTGTTGTTTATTCGTTCAATCGTTTCCGACTCTTCGTGACTTCATGGACCAGCCCATGCCAGAGCTTTCTGTCGGCTGTCGCCACCCCCAACTTCCCCAAGGTCAAGTCTGTCACCTCCAGAATATCATCCATCCATCTTGCCCTTGGTCGGCCCCTCTTCCTTTTGCCTTCCACTTTCCCTAGCATCAGCCTCTTCTCCAGGGTATCCTGTCTTCTCATTATGTGGCCAAAGTACTTCAGTTTTGCCTTTAATACCATTCCCTCAAGTGAGCAGTCTGGCTTTATTTCCTGGAGTATGGACTGGTTTGATCTTCTTGCAGTCCAAGGCACTCTCAGAATTTTCCTCCAACACCACAGTTCAAAAGCATCTATCTTCCTTCGCTCAGCCTTCCTTATGGTCCAGCTCTCGCAGCCATAGGTTACTATGGGGAATACCATTGCTTTAACTATGCAGACCTTTGTTGTCAGTGTGGTGTCTCTGCTCTTAACTATTTTATCAAGATTTGTCATTGCTCTCCTCCCAAGAAGTAAACGTCTTCTGATTTCCTGGCTGCAGTCAGCATCTGCAGTAATCTTTGCGCCCAGAAATACAAAGTCTGTCACTGCCTCCACGTTTTCTCCCTCTATTTGCCAGTTATCAATCAAGCTAGTTGCCATAATCTTGTGTTTTTTTTTAGGTTTAACTGCAACCCGGCTTTTGCACTTTCTTCTTTCACCTTTGTCATAAGGCTCCTCAGCTCCTCCTCGCTTTCAGCCATCAAAGTGGTGTCATCTGCATATCTGAGGTTGTTAATGTTTCTTCCTGCAATTTTAACTCCAGCCATGGATTCGTCAAGCCCAGCACGTCGCATGATGTGTTCTGCATACAAGTTGAATAGATAAGGTGAGAGTATACAGCCCTGCCGTACTCCTTTCCCAATCTTAAACCAGTCCGTTGTTCCGTGGTCTGTTCTTACCGTTGCTACTTGTTCGTTATACAGATTCCTCAGGAGGCAGACAAGATGACTTGGTATCCCCATACCACCAAGAACTTGCCACAGCTTGTTATGATCCACACAGTCAAAGGCTTTAGAATAGTCGATAAAACAGAAATATATGTTTTTTCTGGAACTCCCTGGCTTTCTCCATTATCCAGCGGATATTGGCAATTTGGTCTTTAGTTCCTCTGCCTTTTCTAAACCCAGCTTGTACATCTGGCAATTCTCGCTCCATGAATTGCTGGAGTCTACCTTGCAGGATCTTGAGCATTACCTTGCTGGCATGTGAAATAAGTGCCACTGTACGATAGTTGGAACATTCTTTAGTGTTTCCCTTTTTTGGTATGGGGATATAAGTTGATTTTTTCCAGTCTGATGGCCATTCTTGAGTTTTCCAGATTTGCTGGCATATGGCATGCATCACCTTGACAGCATCATCTTGCAATATTTTAAACAGTTCAGCTGGGATACCGCCGTCTCCTGCTGCCTTGTTATTAGCAATGCTTCTTAAGGCCCATTCGACCTCACTCTTCAGGATGTCTGGCTCTAACTCACTGACCACACCGTCTGAGCTATCCCTGATATTATTATCCTTCCTATACAGATCTTCTGTATATTCTTGCCACCTTTTCTTGATCTCTTCTGTTTCTGTTAGGTCCTTGCCATCTTTGTTTTTGATCATACCCATTTTTGCCTGGAATTTACCTCCGATGTTTCTAATTTTCTGGAAGAGGTCTCTTGTCCTTCCTATTCTATTGTCTTCTTCCACTTCTGCACATTGGTTTTCTTTTTCTTTGGGACATTTTTTGTTGCCACCTCTTGGACAATGTTGCGAACTTCTGTCCATAGTTCTTCCGGGACCCTATCTACTAAATCTAGTCCCTTAAATCTGTTCTTCACTTCCACTGCATATTCATTAGGAATATTAGTGAGCTCATATCTAACTGATCTGTGGGTCTTCCCTATTCTCTTTAGTTTGATTCTAAATTGTGCAATAAGAAGTTCGTGATCTGAACTACAGTCAGCTCCAGGTCTTGTTTTTATTGTCTGTATAGATGTCCGCCACCTTTGGCTGCAAAGGATGTAGTCAATCTGATTTCGGTGTCGGCCATCTGGTGAAGTCCATGTATATATTAAAAAAGAGTTTCCATTGTTTCTGCTTCAGCTCTATCATAGCCATTTCACACACATTCATGGGCAAACCTATAATTTGCCACCAAATATACAACCAAAAGGGACCTGAAACTAGCCACAGGTCACCGATAAGTGCACCTGTGTGAAATCTTATGTTTTCAAATGTATTTTCTGCATTAACACTTTGAATGATTACTCAGAAGTCTCTGGGTCACTTCGCACGTTACTTTTTTCTTTTTCTTTTTTTGCTGGACACCTATGGTATATGCCTAAAAATGTAATGTAACTGGTGTTTATTTAAGATTTTTTAATATATTTTTCTAAATTCAAAAACTATTTTCTTCCATGGGATAGCTGAGCTCCAAGGGATATTCAGAGAAAACTTGTTCTAAGTACTAAACATTCTCCAGGTGAAGAATGTCAGGAAATATAAATGCATTTGTGTTAAAATAAAATAAAAATATCAGGAGATCTGGTTATGGATCTCAGGCATATTATGTTGTTTGGCTATTAGTGTCAATCCTAGAGCAGATTTGGAAGGAAGGTAGATCAGGAACTACTGGTAGATATCTGGGTGACTTTCAGTGTATAGACGCAAAAGAGACAAGCTCAGGAGATTTTATAAAAAAATCACAAATTAAATTTTTTAAAAAAAAAATTATCCAGAAGTGCTCAACATTTCGGACTAGATGTCCTTTATCAGATGCTGGAAAGGGATAACGGGATGCCAATCGGCTGCTGTAGTTCAAAGTTTCTTGAATTGCAGTTTCTAGTTTTGTTCTTGCAATCTTTTTTTTAAATTGCTTTTCCACATTAATTAAACATACAATAAAACATTACAATAAAAGATTACATCCAAACAACCACTACATACATGCTAAATAAATGTTGAATACATATATGTTGAATAGATATTAACTATAAAATATCATACCATACATAATCATTTTTAACATAAAAGTGCACCCCCCACCTCAGGATCTATTCCTGATTCCAAAATCTTATAGTTTCTTCTGCTGGCAGTTTCCCACAAATATTAGGAACTGTTTCCAGATTCCTTCAAACTCATTTATTTTGGTCTCCATGTTCTTGCAATCTTCAGGGTTCTGTGCTAGAGCTGCATTCATCATTATGAATACCATGTTGGCAAGCCAAGGTCTTGATTTACAGTAGAAACAAAATAAACCCAATGAATTAAATTGTCATTCAAAAATTATACACATTTGTTTTTTAGTAAAATAACTATTTACAATCCAATGCTAATATAAGTCAACAACAATTAACTCCCACATCAGTGTAGCATCTCATTACATAACAATAGCATTCAATTGTACTTATCAATCATTTCAAACCAAATTTTAAACAATCATTGCAGAAAATCCGACCCATAGACAACAAACACTTTAATCTAATCACAACAGTATATTAAGGCCAAATTTAGTCAACAAGATTCATGTTATTCCTTGTTTCGAAGTATCTTCTTCAAAAACGTTGGTCTTCGTACTCGCCAACAGGCAGTGGAAAGCTCACGCAATCTCTCTTTATTAAATTTTTCAAGGTGAGACCATCTTCCGGAATTATATCAAAATCAGTAAACCGTATTTCGCTTCGTCACATTATTTTCCGTTTTTCAGCTGGTTTCTGACTCCCAATTCTTTAATAATAGCAATGACAAAAATGACATTTTTCAACCTAAATTAGGCTGCTGAAATAAAGAAAATTTGGGATGGCCTGAAGCAGACTTTTGTGTGAAAGGACTGTGGACTCAGTTTATTCTGGTACTGAAAACAAATTCTTAGACTCAGAATATGCACAGACTTGCACTGTTCTTTAATTCTATGCATCCGTCTTTTGCACCGGGCTCTGGTTGGTGGATCTTTCAGTTTCAAATAAAAAAAAGTCCATCTGACAGGAGTGAGGTCTGACCACACCTACCTAAAAGCAGCGGAGTATGGGGCAGTGAATCCATTCCAGATTATAGTCAAACCCAGTCAGAACTCTAGAGGTGTTACTCCTCTAGAGTTCTGACTGATTCCGACGAAAACCCAGAGAGGATTCACCACCCCGCTGACATCGGAGCAACCAGCTTTCATTGCCTAGAATATAGCCCAATGTGTGTCTGGGGAAGATGGTCAAAAGGTTTTCCCTGATGGTTGTTACTTTTTTAAAAAAAGAAAAGTTTGTTGCACATTTTGCTTTGTTTAGGGAGGGTGGAGAAGTTTCAAGCAAAACAAATAATTTATTTATTTATTTATTTATTTATTTATTACATTTTTATACCGCCCAATAGCCGAAGCTCTCTGGGCGGTTCACAAAAATTAAAACCACAGTAAAACACCCAACAGTTTAAAACACAATTACGAAATACAGTATAAAAAGCGCAACCAGGATAAAACCACACAGCAAAGTTGATATAGGATTAGAATACAGAGTTAAAACAGTAAAATTTAAATTTAAGTTAAAATTAAGTGTTAAAATACTGAGTGAATAAAAAGGTCTTCAGCTGGCGACGAAAGCAGTATAGTGTAGGCGCCAGGCGGACCTCTCTGGGGAGCTCGTTCCACAACCAGGGTGCCACAGCGGAGAAAGCCCTCCTCCTAGTAGCCACCTGCCTCACTTCCTTTGGCAGGGGCTCACGGAGAAGGCCCCCTGTAGATGATCTTAAGGTCCGGGTAGGTACATATGGGAGGAGGCGTTCCTTCAGATAACCTGGCCCCAAACCGTTTAGGGCTTTAAATGTCAATACCAGCACTTTGAATTGGGCCCGGACCTGGACTGGCAGCCAATGAAGTTGTAAAAGGACTGGCGTAATGTGATCTCGCCGGCCAGTCCCTGTTAATAACCTTGCTGCCCTGTTTTGCACCAGTTGAAGTTTCCGGACCGTTTTCAAAGGCAGCCCCTTATATTTGTCTGGTATATTCCAGACAACCGTGGAAGATAAAAGTGTATTGTTTCATCCAGGTATCTGCAGAAGCAAAGAGATGTTAGATTATTTATCCATTTATCCATCCCAGCCAGGTTAATCCACCTTGATGAAACATCCTGGGCTAAATGTTATGAATAAAAATGCAATGAAATTTAAAACAAATTCTTTATCACACATATCCTAGATATAACACATATCCTGGAGTCCTCAATCAATGTGAAAAGGATTTCCGGAATACAGAATGTTTGTCAACTATAGAATGAAGGAAATCAAATATCTGGAAACACTTTAACCATGCCCTTTGCTGATGATACTTCATCTATGTTTTTTATTTTATTTTATATTAAACAATTCATACCAGAAAAAGTGCAATCCATAACTTTCATACTTAACATAAGCAACTTATTAAGCTAGATATCATGATAATATTTACCATTAAATATTCTGCATAACGAGAAAAAAAAAATGAATACCTGAAGACATAAGAAGAGCTAAGTTGGATCAGACCCAGGGTCCAGCATTTTGTTCACACAGTGGCCAACCAGCTGCCTGTGGGAAACCCACATGTAGGACATGAGTGCAACAGCACTCTCCCACCCATGTTCCACAACAACTAGTGTACATAGGCATACTGGCTCTAATATTGGAGATAGCATTATTTCATTATTATATATATTACTATAATGTTAGTAACAAGAATATGTTATTATTAGAATAACATTACTATAATATGCTATTATACATAACAGCATTTCCAATAAATATCATATCTTCTGATAGATGTGCTCTGTTATGCAAGTAATCAATAAATGTTCTCCAGTTCTGTACAGATCTATGATTTTTTGGACTACCTTCGGACTCAAAGAGTACTTATCAATGGAACCTTCTCAAACTGGGGAGAGGCAACGAGTGGGGTACCGCAGGGCTCAGTCCTGGGCCCAGTGCTCTTCAACATTTTTATTAATGATTTGGACGAGGAGGTGCAGGGAACGCTGATCAAATTTGCAGATGACACAAAATTGGGTGGGATAGCTAATACCCTGGAAGACAGAAACAAACTTCAAAGTGATCTTGATAGGCTGGAGTGGTGGGCTGAAAACAACAGGATGAAATTTAATAGGGATAAATGCCAAGTTCTACATTTAGGGAATAGAAACCAAATGCACAGTTACAAGATGGGGGACACTTGGCTCAGCAATACTACAAACGAGAAAGATCTTGGAATTGTTGTAGATCACAAGCTGAATATGAGCCAACAGTGCGATATGGCTGCAAGAAAGGCCAATGCTATTTTGGGCTGCATTAACAGAAATATAGCTTCCAAATCACGTGAGGTACTGGTTCCTCTCTATTTGGCCCTGGTTAGGCCTCATCTAGAGTATTGTGTCCAATTCTGGACTTCACAATTCAAGAAGGATGCAGACAAGCTGGAGCGTGTTCAGAGGAGGGCAACTGGGATGATCAGGGGTCTAGAAACAAAGCCCTATGAAGAGAGACTGAAAGGGCATGTTTAGCCTGGAGAAGAGAAGATGTAAGGGAGACATGATAGCACTCTTCAAATACTTAAAAGGTTGTCACACAGAGGAGGGCCAGGAACTCTTCTCGATCCTCCCAGAGTGCAGGACACGGAATAACGGGCTCAAGTTAAAGGAAGCCAGATTCCGGCTGGACATCAGGAAAAACTTCCTGACTGTTAGAGCAGTGCGACGGTGGAATCAGTTACCTAGGGAGGTTGTGGGCTCTCCCACACTAGAGGCCTTCAAGACGCAGCTGGACAAGCATCTGTCGGGGATGCTTTAGGGTGGATTCCTGCATTGAGCAGGGGGTTGGACTAGATGGCCTTGTAGGCCCCTTCCAACTCTGCTATTCTATGATTCTATAATCTTTATGTAACTAATAAGCTTTGCATTATGCCACTTCCCATTCTATAATTGTGGGGGTGGTGGGTTCTGTTTCCAATCTCTTGCTGATGTTCCTAACATCCTACATTTCTCCACCTAGGAAGAACTGAGGCTTCTCTAAATGTGTGATTTATAGCATGCTTTTGGCTGGCCATTTACAGACATTTGCAAGTTAGTTACATGACGCTGTCCACCTCCAGCAACTCTCATACTTTCCAAAGATTTCTGTGGCTTAATTTGAAATGTAAATAAACTAGTAACAAAAAGACCCATTTTCCGTTTCAACATGAAAAGAGGAGGCTGTATAAATGAAACATATAGAACTTGTAGTTTAAAAGGGGGACAGGGGAGGGAAGTGTATGTAATGGGAGCATGTTGTGATTGTGGGACAAAAAGAGAAGCAGAAAGCCACAGTAAAGTTGTGGGATTTTCCATGAGGTAGAAATATTTTTTGATCTTCCTTCTTTTCTGCAATTTGTGCCTGCAGGACCATCTTGTCTTCTGCTGAGGAGCATTTTTTACGTACCTAGCAAGTAATGATATATATTCCTTTAAATCCAGTCTTCAATCCTAAAGAAAAATTGGGAAGAAGCTTGTCTGACTTGGTCTGGTGCTTGTTTGCTTGTCATATTAGCCTCTTTTTATGGGCTTGAGTTTTCTGAAGGTTACTGGCATTTTAAAGAAAATAATGAAAAATGGCCAGAGTAAATGACACGACATTTCAATAATCAGCTTTCAGATTTTCACCTCTATGACTTTACGCTTCAATGAGACATTTTAAGTGTTTCTTTTAAGGATTATTGTTGGCTAGTAGATTTCAATTGGAGTTGAAGTATGACCTTATGAAATATTACAGATTTCTGTAAGGATGGAAAATGTTTCCTAACTATCTTATTTTATACACAGAGAGACATATATACACTCAAATACAGAGAGTCATAAGAACAGATGCTTAAAGACTCCTTTAAAGGTTATAGATAGCATCAGGATGAAGAAAGATCATGCCAGACTTTTTAATTTATCCCCACATTTAGAACTGCCAAATTCAGATACTGAGAACTAAGCAACATGTGCCACGGTTGGTGAGATTTGAGTTTTCCCTTTCAAAGTGCAAAAACTTTTCTTCCAAAATCTAAAGCACAAGCTGAAAGTCAAAATCCGAGATTGCTTTAACGAGCATTATTAGCCAAGTAAGCTCAATGCAGCCTTACAGAATCTGGTGCCATCCAGATGTTTTGTACTACAATTCCAATCATCCCTGAACACTAGCATGCTGGCTGGCACTGATGGGAATCCAAAACATCTGTTTCATATATAATTGAGCCTTTCCCCCCACCACTGCAGAATAACTCAGTCTATAATCCTGTACCAAATTACCTAGGAGTAAGTCTCTTTGAACTCCATGGGCCTTGTTTCTGAGTATGCATATATAGGGGAAATTCCTCTGCCAAAATTGGGTTTGATACATTTGGATCAATGCATGATCCAAACTCAGCTCACATCTTGCCTCTTCATGCAATGGTAGAGTAGATCCCCAGAATGCAGGCTGAATAAGAAGCTAGGATTTTACCAAATCTGCATGTCCATACAGCCTTTGGACCACCACACACACACAGTAGATGACCGTGAGGGTGTCCTCTATGAGATGCTATACACCAGGGTTGCAGAAGCCATCTTGCATTCTTATCTGTCCCCTGTATTTCCTCAGAGGGCCATGGCCTTTTGGCCTTTAGCCCCACCCACTTTGAATGCAGCCCCCAAAAGCTTCTCTGAGACAGAACTGGGCCCTCAGGCTGAAAGAGGTTCAACACCCCCTGCTATACGTCAGTGCTCAGATGAAAAGTCCATTTGTGTGCAATACATTCCCGAGCACTAATCTCATGGGTAGACTACACTAACTTGTTCTCCACTCCAGGGGTAACAAAACAGCGTAGTTTGTGCTTTCACTGTTCTACTAGTTTGTCAGAAATGAAACACACACCTCCTCTCGATGTCCAGGCATAGCAAAATATGATAGCTGGTTGTCAAAAAAAATTCTTCATCAGGATCTGTATCACATGCACCAGATATGATGCATGGCACTTTGCCCAATGGCTAAGATTGTCATTGGAGGCTCAGTTTCTGTTACTCTTACCTGCAGAAGTTAGGCAGGTGGCTCCCAGAGAAAGGGCCTTCTCTGTGGTTGCACCCTAGCAGTGCCTTTTCATTCAGGCATTTGGAAGCTAACTTTAGTGTTTTAATTTAATTTAATTGCATTGTTTGGTTTGCTTCACTCCGTTCATCTGCCCAATTTGGTCTGTAGATTGTTTACAAGTTACTGAATTAGTTAATTATTACTTTTATGTCTCTCTTTTTTTATATAATGTCATGTTTATATTGTGTTTTCTATCCTTCAGTTGTTGTTATATTTTATTTTATTTATTTATTTAAGCATTTTTATGCAGCCATTCAGCCAAAAAAGGCTCTCACGGCGGCTTACAAAAGTATTTCTTGATAGTCCCTGCCAAAAGGCTTACAACTGAAAAGACACGACACAAAAGGAAAGGGGACTGGGAGGGGGGAAAGGAAAGCAAATTCAGGCACTACAATCTTAGTTGCAAACTTATATGTCCCAATGAATTTTGTAAACCTGCCTGAACGCCATTTGGCAGGAAGGTGGAAGACAATTCTTTCTATTAAATAAAATCAATTGTTCTCCACTTCACAGTTAGGAAAACAATATGAGGTGTTCTTGTAAATAACCAGTCTTGTAAATAACCAGGGATCTAAAGGCAAACAGTGGAATCAGAGGCTCCATTCCTTTGGGCCTCTTACAAAACAATTCTGTTTAAGAGTATACACATAGAAAATCGATTTTATTTTGTTCTTATTAAATTGTTTTAATGCTATTTTAAAGTTGCAATCCCCCCTTTATTTCTGTGTTTATTTCATGTCAGAAGCATTATTTATTTACAGTACCTCGCTATCATACATTAAAAAGATGCCCTCACAGGATTTTGCTCTTGCTAAAGGCCAAAACAGAATTATTCTCTCATTTCATTGCTAGGATTCAGCCTGCATTACAGGTCTGTTTAGTTATTAGCATAACAATAGCCTAAGATTGCCATGATTAATTTCTGCCTTTCAAGAAAGCAATATTGGACAGATACTAGAGGTTACTGTGACCTAATTCCACCTCATGTAATCCACTCTGGGTTCAGAGAGACTGAGAGGGCACTCTGGTAAATACATTTTCTCTGAACGCCTCTTTGGCTTCCAGGAATACAGCTACCACATAATTATACAACATGTAAGTGAACATCTGGGTTAATGTTTCCCCAGTTAATTCTGAATAGAGGTTTGGTTGGTCTATTGCAAATCCGTGTGTGTGAATCTAAATCCTCCTGATCGTGTAGAGCTTTCTTCTTATCTGATTTGCCCCCCTCTCCTCTCCTCTCCTCTTTGTCTTGCTGCATTCCTTGATATAACACTCCTTTCCTAAACTGCCCTCCTTCCCTTGGCATGCAACCTTCTCTTTATGAGCTATACAAAAAATAAAACTAGGATCAGATAATGTAAATGTTTGATTCCATGCAGATGTTGATGCCAGGGAAAGTGGAAGGCAAAAGGAAGAGGGGCCGACCAAGGGCAAGATGGATGGATGATATTCTGGAGGTGACGGACTTGACCTTGGGGGAGCTAGGGGTGGCGATGGCCGACAGAAAGCTCTGGCGTGGGCTGGTCCATGAAGTCACGAAGAGTCAGAAGCGACTGAACGAATAAACAACAACAAAGAGTTCCCTTCAATCTCAGAAGTGACATTGGCTGGGACATGACATAGTAATAATACTTTTTCTCCTTTAATATATTGTTGTTGTTGTTGTTGTTGTTGTTATTTGTTACTGTTGTTGTTACATTTATATCCCACCTTTTTTTTTTCAACCCAAGGCAGCTTACATAGCCCTCATCCTTTGTTGTTTATCACAGCAACCCTGTGAAGTAGGTTAGGCTGAGAGTGAGTGATTGGCCCAAAGTTACCCAATGAGTTTCATGGCCAAGTGGGGACTAGAACCCAGATCTCCTGAGTCCAAATCCAACAATCTTAATCACTACACCAAAATGCCTCTCAACACCTTCATATTAGGAAAGAGTTTCAACCAATTCAACTGGAGTTATCCAATGTATTTTTCTCATCTGCCATAAGCACAACAAGGCTTCTGTCTTGACTTTGAGCTGAGTTCCTGATTGAACTGATCTTGCCTGGCCTGACTTGACTTTGCCTACTTTGACCAGACTTTATCTGCCTTGATCAATGCTACCAGCTTCACCTTAGTGCCTCAAGTACCACAGAACTGAATGTCCACCAAGGCTTATGCCACAATAAAGTGATTCATCTTTAAGGGGCCACAAAACTTTTTGTTGATCATGATGCAATTTAATATTCTTGCTTTCCTCTGTTTTTTAACTGGTGCACCAATGATTGCTTTTAGTGGTGTGCTTTGTATGCTGTTTTTAATGGTATTGATGTTTTTAATGGCTGTTGCAAGTTACTTGGAGAAACTTTTTAGTTGAAAAAGTGACTTGTTCTTGCAAAATTAGATTTTGAGTGGAAAACATACTCAGAACAGCAGTTTTCTCTGAAAATTAAATTAGTTGTATCTTAATCCAATTACACTGGATGAAAAGAAAACATGTTACTTAAATAAACAAGTATTTATCAACATAATTAAGTTAGACACATCTGCAGTTTACTTACTTGGGCTGCACTTTTGTCCACAGTTGCCTTTGGGCAAAAGGCATAGTGGAATTTAACGGGTGCAATGTGTTGGGTGAGGTTATAGCCATGGCAGCCACTTGAGTATGTGTGCGGTGCAGATACTTGACCTCCGTTTTTCAGGAAAGAGTGCATAACATGTATGGCTCTTCCTCGCTTGTTAGTAGCATCTCATCTGCTAAAGCTTTAACAAGTGGATTCCTAATTTAATTGTCACAAAATTAGATTCGGGAATTAGGAAGTTGTTAATGTGATTATTTTTATTACATTTTGTGTATCCTGGATGCCTACAGGCTGCTTCTAAAGTTTGTTTTTAAAAGCCATGTGGTTCTTAAATCCCAATGTTCAAGAGTAATGTCAGTATCATTTTAGAACAGTCAATTTCATGTCCACTTCAGCCCTGAAACTGAATTACATGATGCTTGTCAGTTTCAATCCCACATTCCATCAGTGGGGTTTCAGAGTTGTTTTGTTCTTGTTTTGTGATTTTATGGGGGGCGGGGGGAGTTGAAACTGTGTCTGGGGAGTGAAACCTTACATTGGAGGTCCCCAACACAGTGCCTGCAGTTACCATGATACTTGCGAACCCTCCAACTGTGCCCACAAAACTCTCTTCTCCCTTCCCTCTTCACACATATATACATAATTAAATAAAACCCTTGCAAAAGGTTAGGGTAGTCTTATTTCTGTGCCTTTCTAGCATCTAGTCTATTCCTCCTCCCTCCCACTCCCTAGCCTTGGTATTCTCTCCCCTCCCACAAAGACACACATCTCTTTAGCTCAGTTTTGACTAGCCAGGCCCCCATGGTAGACATTATGTGACTAGCCACATCCTCCATGGGAGCCATTTTGTGGTGGTGTCCACAGCAGTTTCTCAAATTCCCAAATATGCCTACAGATCCAAAAAGGTTGGAGACCCCTGCCTTCCATGAAACAGGAAAATAAAGAGGTCTAGCCTTCCCATTCAGCAAGCACCTACCTTGATGTCACTTCATCACCAGGTAAATATCTGCTTATTTCCCTGACCCTTTTTATTTGTTTCAGCTCCCACTTGTTTTCATGTGCTTTTTTATGCAATATTTGATTGTTTTGTCATATTGTATGTATTTTAATTTGTTTTTAATTTTATTGTAAGCTGCCCTGAAAACATGGTTCTAGGGAATCCTATAAATACTGTAGATAAATAGGGACATTTATGCAATTGTTTAAATGCAGTGCTTGAAGCTGTTCTGTGCCACTTTGGGGTGGCAACCCACCAGTTGAAGACCACCGCTCTAGACCTTTGTTGCAGCAACATCCTGAGACTGCTGCTCTTGGGTGCCTGTATATACAGCCCAAACTATTCTCAGCTGCACTTGGGAGCTGTCCATGGTCCTGCCTCCTCACCTGAGCTCTTGCCCCATTTTCTTGACTCTCTCTCTCTCTCTCTGACGGCTCCTCCTGTAACAGATAGGGAGAGGCAAGTAGCTGCCCCAGACATTTCAGATTCGGGTTGAGTTTGTGTAATTGGACTTGTGAGGATATGCCACCGCATTCCGCTCCCCCTCTCTACTATTTGTTCTGGCAGTTTTCAAAAGAAATGTGTATTGGTACAGTCCTTGATTATGGAGGTCAAGCTGTAGGAGAAAAGAATTATTTAGTGCTTTGAGGAGAAGGAGCCCCTGATTCAATTTCATACAGCCTTTTAGTACAAGCCCAAGAACTCATTCTGTCATGAATGCAAATTCCCCGGTTTTCATTTGGGCCTTAATTATATCCAGCCCCATTTCTGAAGAATAAATGTGGTCTACCGCTCGACTAACATAAAGAGGACAGTCTCTGGTACCAGACTAATGAGGCTATCCTGTGTAATGGTCTCCCCAGCTACAATTTATCACTTCTACAGTACCATCAGAGACCATGTGTTGCTTTTATAGAGGAAAAATTAAGCCCTTCTGTCAAGTGCCTTGATAATGGCTGTCTGAGTAGCTGAGGCCACGCAAGGGTCCATCTAAGCCCCATATAAAGAGTTTGCTGTGGAATAGAGCTGACTGGAAAAGTCAAGAAACTTAGGCTTCATCTACACCAAGCAGGATATAGCAATATGAAATTGGTAAGGAAGGGGTACATGGTATGCGTCAATGGGCCCCAACAGTTGCCAGTGCACTTCAATACCTCTATCAAGCAGTAGTGTGGCTCCTGCCTTTTATATGCCACTTTCATACCACTTTCATAGTGCAATATCTTGCTTGGTGTAAACTAGGCCTTAGTTCAGAAATCATCAGAGTTATTTGCTTACAAGAAACCTGCATAAGGAGAATTGGTAGTGGAGTCTGGTGCTAGGGGATCTGCAGAATTATGTTCTCCTCTATTGGGGGTGTTGAAGCAGTTTCAGGGGCTCTTCTTCCATAGTGGGTGGAGCCAAAGGCAAAGGGGGAGGGGCCAAAATACAAAAAAATGCCGGCATATTGCAGCTTAAAGCTCTAACTGCCAGCAATTAAAGCCTTAGGAGAGGAATTTATACTGCACGAAAGGCAGGAAACCATCAAATGATTGGTGGTCAGGGAAAAGAGGATGAGAGCTGGGGTGTGTGGTCATCTAGAGAACTCTGGATGGCTGGTTTGGGACCATAGGAAGGCCAGATTTGGTCCCCAATCCTCAGGTTGTGCCTTCCCACCATCTTATAAGGACTTGTCCATCTACGACTACTACCGGAGGTCTTGCTCCAAGTAGCCCTGCCTTCATATTTAACCAGTTGACTACAAGAGACAGGACCATGCTCCCCGCCAAGTACTTGGCCCTTCAGGCCTTCCATGTAAATGTGGAATGCTCTATCTGGGGTGGCTTAATATTCCTAAATACAGAAGGGCATTCTCTTTAGCAAAGTCCAGTGCCCTCCCCTTTAAATTGTCATAAGGTACCTCAAAATTCCACTGAATAACAAGATGTTGTCGAGGTGGAATGGATTTCACATGTCCTTTTCCAATGTAGCTACTACTCAGGGGCAAGAAAGGATCTTCTATATCCTGTATTTCAGTCCTTTCCAGTCCACTCTACAGAGTTTCCCATAATCACTCTTCTTCAAGGTACCAACAAGCTAATCACAGTGCAGGGGGTGGGCAAATATCACGTATGATGGTCTGTTCACCTTAAAACGGTATTTTACAGACCCTATCCTATCCTTCAGCTGTATTTATGTTTTTTTCTTATACTTGAATTTAAATGCTGTTTTAATGGTCTGTTATTTATTTATTTATTTATTCATTCATGTGTTTATTTGCAATATTTACATACCGCTCACTATTAGTCCATCTAGCCCAATATTGCTGACACTGACTGACAGCAGCACTCCAAGGTTTGGGGCAAGTTTTTCCTGCACTACCTGGAGATGCCAGAGATTGAACCTGAGACCTTCTGTATGCAAAGCAGGTGTTCTACCCACCCCTTTTCCTCCAACCACTGGTCATTTGGTAGTTTCCTGGCTTCTACATAGTTTTTCCCCCGTTCTAAAAGATTAAAATGCTTAGTTACTGGCAGTAAGAGTTTTAAGCTACAATGTGCTGGCATGACTTGTATTTTTGGCCCCACCCCATTTTGCCTTCAGCCCTGCCCACCACTGCAATATGGCCCCTGAGTGATTCTCTGAAACTAAATGCGGCCCTCGGGCTGAAAACATTCTCCACCCCTGTTGTAGTGGCGGCTACCAGAGCCAGCGCCAGGATTCTTTGAATCTGTGCTCTGCATGTGGTGTCTTGGACAGGAAGGCGGCAGCTTCCCAGTGTTGTGGAAAGTGTCCCAGGATGAGTCCACCCACCCACCCACCCCAGGGAGCCCATTGGAATCCCAGGCAGGCCAACAAAGCAGTTTTCCCCAACCTGGTGCTCCCCAGATGTTTAGGTCTACAACTAAACTGTTTTATTTGTATATTTTGTACAGCACCAAGTACATTGTTGGTGCTAAATCAATCAATCAATAAATAAATAATAACTACCAGCATTCCTATTTAAAGGGCTTTGTCAATGGGCTTTCAATACCATCCTTCTGCTATTCTTCAACCATTTCTATTGTTTTGTTGGTTGCTTTCTTGTGACCTTTTCTTAGCATAATGTTTGGATAATGATAACCTTAGTATTTAGAAAACATTATCCAGGGTCGGAGATAGTGCTCCAACCTCAGAACCATGGATCTGCACCTTCCCCCTCGCAGCTGGCGTAGAAAGAACCACACTGGCTACCTCTCTGAGGTCACAAAGGTGATCTTGCAAAGGGGGCAAAGGACCGTGCCAGTGGGTGGGGAGGGGAGGGTACTCGGGAAACTGGGATATGAGATATCCTTAGGCTGGCTGGCCCAGGCCCCTTCCCTTCCACTCCAATGCACCCCAGCTAGTTTGGAAAAAAGCCCATCTAGCCAGAATGTAGAGCAGGAGGAATACAGAGGCGAAGACTGCCTCTGCTGATGCTTCCGTTCTACATTGGATGCCCAAAAGAGGCTTACAAGCACTGGCATAGGACTGCATCCTTAAATATAGGTTTTGGCAATGTCCTATAGTTGCTTCTTTTTGAGAGGAGGTTACTATATGGCTAAATTTTGTATTGGAACAGTCTTTAATATTTGCAAGTTCTTTTACATTTACACCTGCTTCATGAAAATTAACAATGTTCAATTTGCCACACCCTCTTGACAGCTAAAACCCTGATGTTACAACAGTGGGAGGATAAATGCTTACTTCCTACAGTACAATGGATTGAGGATCTTATAACACTTTCAACATTTGAATGGGGGACATAGAGACACCACTTTCAAATGAATACTTATTTGGATATCTGGTCTGCTTTTGTTGAAGCTCAAGAATAATTGTCAGCAAGTTGCATTTCATATGTATTCATTGCTATGGATATACACAAATTTATGTGTATATCCACAAGAAAGAAAAACACTGAATCTGTCTTCTTCATAAATCTCTATAATGAATATTAAAGAACTCTCTCATTGCTCCATTGCTCATTTCTGCTGCTGTCTAGATTTTCTCTTTAAAACCCATGAAATCAGATTATACACTGATATGGGAGCAGGGCTTGACATTTCATCCCACTGTTTGTCTCATTAGGAGTAAAAGAAGCGAAGCTCTCGAAATACCTAGGCTTCTTTAATTTCTAATGAGACATTTTATGGCATTTGGAAAGCAAAGCTCATTTACATGGTACTTTCAATAACTTATTTTCTCTCCCTTTCTTTTGCTTACACTTTTATTACAACCACTTGATATTTACATTCAGATGTAAATGTGTTATACACAATAAACCCAGGAAGTTTCACCAATGCCTTTTACTATGGCTGCACAAAGAAGGCATCAGATGCAATGAACCATACTGTTATCTCCCCTGCTTAATCTATGCAAATTCCTGAAACCACTTCCATTCTCATTACAAGTTTCTTCTCCAAATCAGAAGCTGCTCTTTTAGGTAGCTTTCACTTCTCTTCTCAGGGTAAAGCCACACATTACAATTTGAACACATATTGGCCCTGTTCAGACGACACCATTAACCATGCTGGTTAAGGGTTTTTGGTTAAGCAGCAGGGTTAACGGTGTCGTCTGACATGTTTTTTCCTTAACCAGGTGCCTCCGCTAACCACATTGTGGTCGGCTTCACCATCCCTGTTCTGCAGCAGGCTTAGTGGCACTAACTTTGGCTTAAGGTGTCTGACACACACTTCTGGTAAAGGAGCCGTAATCATAGAGCTAGCAGTATAGAGCGGCCTAAATAGCCTAAATCGCACAACTACCAGCTCTCTTAGCGCAAGGGCTGATGGGATATGGGGCAGAGCATTCGGAAGACTCAGGCACTCATCTAATTGCTTTGTGGTTAATGTCTGGTTAAGGAAAACGGTAATTGGACAGGATTAATGGTGTCATGTATGACAGTTCCACATGCAGATTAGTGCTAACCACAGAGAAACATGGTTAAGCTAACCACAGAGCCCTCTGTGTCATTTGAACGGGCCCATTGTGGCATGGTGTGATTGTTTTTTACTTTTAATATAAGAGCCATGGGGGTGAAACCCAATCAGGACCATGTGTCACAGAGAAGGGGTTAGTCCATCCCTCCAATGGTGCAGTCCCTGCAAATTCTTACACACACACACACACACACACACCAGCTGGCACACACCCCACACCCCAGCCTACACACACACACACACACACACACACAAACCAGCTTAGCATAGAAGGACAGCTACCTTAAGTGCCAATGGTAATGTAGCCAGACCTTTTTATTTGGCCTACATAAAATTGTTCAAAAACAAATTGTATAAGGACAATATGATATTGGCAGTTCTATTCTTGATACCTTTCCTAATTATACCTAACAAAGAATTTACCTTTTTTTCACACTAGGTTGATATTTTCATGAAGCTCTCCACCACAACCTCAATATACGTTTCTTGGCCAATTGCTGCTAGCTCAGATCCCATCAGCTTATATGTGACGTTGCTATTTTACGAACATAGGAAGCTATACTAAGTCAGACCTCTGATCCATCTAGTCCAGTATGGTCAACACTGAGTGGTTGTAGGCAGGAGTTTTCCAAACCCTACCTGGAGATACTAGGGACTGAACCTGGGACCTTCGGCATGCAAAGCAGGTGCTCTACCACTGAGCCGTGCCCCCTTCTCAATGCTATATGCACTTGTTATCAAAAATTATTCCCTCACACTGATGGTGAAGAGTAATACACCTGAGTGAGTGGGAGGTGGGAGACTAACTTTAGAGTGTTGATGTTGTTTATTCGTTCAGTCGTTTCCGACTCTTCGTGACTTCATGGACCAGCCTGCGCCAGAGCTTTCTGTCGGCCGTCGCCACCCCTAGTTCCCCCAAGGTCAAGTCTGTCACCTCCAGAATATCATCCATCCATCTTGCCCTTGGTTGGCCCCTCTTCCTTTTGCCTTCCACTTTCCCTAGCATCAGCCTCTTCTCCAGGGTGTCCCGTCTTCTCATTATGTGGCCAAAGTACTTCAGTTTTGCCTTTAATACCATTCCCTCAAGTTAGCAGTCTGGCTTTATTTCCTAGAGTATGGACTGGTTTGATCTTCTTGCAGTCCAAGGCACTCTCAGAATTTTCCTCCAACACCACAGTTCAAAAGCATCTATCTTCCTTCGCTCAGCCTTCCTTATGGTCCAGCTCTCGCAGCCATAGGTTACTACGGGGAATGCCATTGCTTTAACTATGCGGACCTTTGTTGTCAGTGTGGTGTCTCTGCTCTTAACTATTTTATCAAGATTTGTCATTGCTCTCCTCCCAAGAAGTAAACGTCTTCTGATTTCCTGGCTGCAGTCAGCATCTGCAGTAATCTTTGCACCCAGAAATACAAAGTCTGTCACTGCCTCCACGTTTTCTCCCTCTATTTGCCAGTTATCAATCAAGCTGGTTGCCATAATCTTGGTTATGATTGCCCTGCACAGCTGTAGTCCTAGCCTGACCAAGATAAGGATGGACCTATCCTTATATTGGTCATGCTGGGACTACAAACTTATATTCCAAGCTCTTGGACGTGCATCTAGAAGTTTTCTAGATCTGGCCTATGTTTGTAAATCCCATACTGTGCCCAAAGATATGGAAACTTTTCATTTTTATCATTGCATTTATGGTTTTAAAGTCCTGCCTAATGAACTCCAATATCTAGGGACAAAATGGCAGCACAGTCTTTAGATAGATAGATAGATTTAATAACCTTTCTGTTATTTTTATAATTCACTATCTGTATTCTGTTTCATCTCTTCAATGAACCCAGTTTGGTCTGGATGCACATAGTTTTAAAAAGCATTTTACAATAATTGTGGGGATATTACCCCTTCCACATTTAACAAACGGCATTGTCTGCTATGATTCGGTACATGGCAAGCCTTGCTAAATCATTATTAAAAACATTCTGAACAGATGTACTCTAGCCTCTGCCAAAGCAAATGAGAAAAATTCAATTTGGGCATCTTGGTCCACATTTGGGGCTAGTGAATCATCACCATTATTTGGTGTTACACAAGGGGGAAGATATGTCCACCGTTCCAAGAACTGCTTTACAAAATTTCATCAGCTCAGGACTGAGAGGAGCTCATGGAACAGAATAAATTTTAATGCCGTCAAGTCCAGATGGTCTAAATACGAAATGACTTACAGAATTAAGAAAGGTGCTATAACCAAAACAGAAATCCTGAAATAACTACACTGATTAGCAATGGAAAGAAGATGTCCCAAGCCTGTAGATGAGAGTAAACTGTCTTTAAATTGGTCAGCAGGAAAAATACAGCACTGGAATACTTCTGGTAGCTTGGCAGAACAGCTGGGCTAGCAGATGGCCAATGCTACATACCTGTTGAATAAGCCATGCAATAGAGAAACAGAAGGGATGGGATAGTGTAGTTTGATGAAGAGCAGCTAGAGAATCCATGAACTGTGCAAGTTACACAGTATCAATTAAAAATAAAAACATCATACAGATGGCCAACTCCCCCCACAGCCTCTTGAAATGAATTAACTTGACCATTATTAATGTTTACCAAATTCTCCTCAACCAATCTAGGGCCAGATCTACACCAAGCAGGATATGACACTTTGAAAATGGTTTGAAAACAGTATCTGGAGTGTGTCCTGGGCCCCAACAGTTGTCACTATTGTTATAAAGTCTCCACAGTTAATTTATACCTCTGGGGGGGGGGATTAAAATCCACCCTCACAACAGAGAGTGTAGAAAATGGAGGGTCTGTTGAATAAAAGAAGCAGATACAAGGTATACTAATATATGGTCCAACCATGCAACTCTAGCGAACAACTTCTCAGTACTGCTTTCATAGTTGAAGGGTTGCATTGAGAATGGGCTTGTCTATAAACTCTATCAAACATTTCTGAGTGCCACAAGGTGACTTCCCCATCTACACAACTGTAATATTGTCTGCAGAAGATGAAACAGTGTTTGTTTGAAACAAACACTGTTATCTGAAGGTCATGGGCTGGCCAGTAGTGTCCTAAATTAAAGCCATTGATCCAGACCTGTCCCTTTGTCTACTCAAGAAACATGATATAGGTGTCCTGAGGTAAGTCAAGGATTCCAATAAGAGGGGGAAATGGCCATAGCTTGATATATTCCTACTAGGTACTTAATTTTTGAGGTATTGGTGCACTACTCTGTCAATGTCCAGTGGCTATATCTCCTAGTCAGTGAGTAACTTCTCAGCAAGAGTTACGTTTGAAATCAAGCCCTTGAAGTTATATTCTCCATAATTTACTCAGTTCATATTTTCTACCAGTCTGCTCAAATGAGCTCCAGCATTCCCAGGTATGCTGAGCGTTAACAGCTTGCTTCTTCCAAGGACTCCCTGAAGAATCCAATACACAGAAATATAAGAAGAATCCAATACACAGAATTCCATCAAATGTTGAAAAGAGTGGTGTTTTCTCAGTATAGTTTCTTGATAGTTTAGATCTGTGTAATACATACCCAAAGGATTGATTCGATTGAACCGATGTAAAAAGATAGATGCTTTTAATTGATCCAAATAGGGACATGTCATGCGGACATTCCCTCACTGTGCCCAGCTTCTCCAATGGGACTTCTCCCTAGGCATTCTTGGAGGCATTGGACTCTTTGGTATTTCTTTGTACATGCCAATTACTTCTCTGGTAGCAAAATACTTCTCTGGGAGATCTGCAGCTTCACTCAGAGGGGCACTGAAATCAGAGCTAGTGGACTATGCTATGTAATGAATATTGGGTCCATTCCAATATTCACAATCACAACCCCTGGTTTTCTTTTTCTTGTTCTTGAATTTTTCCTATATCTCTTTTTGGCCCTTCATGTTGTTTTGTTTGTTTTTAAAGTCAAATTTCTTTGTTTAGAAACACACACCTAATAATACATTTTTAAAAGAAACAACAGCCAGGGCAGGCTATTAAAAACCTCTATCGTGGTCACAGAAATGGCCGATATTTATACCATATGCTACCCAATTCTAGGGACGTTGCTTGGAAATTCCATGGATTTACTTCCATGTAAGTCCTATGCACAAGTTACTCATAAATTAGTCCTATTGAACTTGGGACTTACTTCCAGTTATACATACACAGGGTTAGGTAACAAGTATAAAAAAAATCTGTGTCTGTTATCTCAGTAATCAGAGAATCGGGAAAATTTAGAGCTGGACAGGCCTTGAAGCTCATCATTCAGTTATATACTATTAGATCATCCCTGTCCAATGTCTGTCCAACATCTGCTTCTTAGGATACAATTCTATGCATGGTTAGACAGAGAAAAGTCCTACACCTCCCAGCCTTCCACAGCGAGACATACTGAGGAGGGAATTTGAGGAGTTGTATGATTTTTTTCCTTGTTTAAACGTGCATAGGAATGTGCCCTTATTAATCCTTACAACGATCCTGTCAGGTAGTGGGACAAAGGGTAAGCGATAAATACGTATACTATGGAACTGTAGAGTCTCCCTAAGTTTCACTTAAGAACTTGCCATTATGGTAACACATATTTAAAATTGCAGAATTCCTCTAATACATGCTTTTCCTCAAAATAACCACAAGGTGTCAATGTAGCTTCTTTCCTGTTACTAAGTTCGAAGTACTGATTTTTAAAAAGGTAGTTGCTACTTGATCAGTAGTTCAGAACTTGGGCATGTTGGCAAAGTTTGTGAGAGCTTGGTTGTACTTACTCTAAGCACTTAACCCTCACATTTATTTATTTATTTATTTATTTATTACATTTTTATACCGCCCAATAGCCGAAGCTCTCTGGGCGGTTCACAAAAATTAAAATCATCATAAAACAACCAACAAGTTAAAAATACAAATACAAAATACAATATAAAAAGCACAACCAGGATAAAACCATGCAGCAAAATTGATATAAGGTTGAAATACAGAGTTAAAACAGTATAATTTAAATTTAAGTTAAAATTAAGTGTTAAAATACTGAGTGAATAAAAAGGTCTTCAGCTGGCGACGAAAGGAGTACAGTGTAGGCGCCAGGCGGACCTCTCTGGGGAGCTCATTCCACAACCGGGGTGCCACAGCGGAGAAAGCCCTCCTCCTAGTAGCCACCTGCCTCACTTCCTTTGGCAGGGGCTCACGGAGAAGGGCCCCTGTAGATGATCTTAAGGTCCGGGTAGGTACATATGGGAGGAGGCGTTCCTTCAAATAACCTGGCCCCAAACCGTTTAGGGCTTTAAATGTCAATACCAGCACTTTGAATCGGGCCCGGACCTGGACTGGCAGCCAATGAAGTTGTAAAAGGACTGGCGTAATGTGATCTCGCCAGCCAGTCCCTGTTAGTAAACGGGCTGCCCTGTTTTGTACCAGCTGAAGCTTCCGGACCGTTTTCAAAGGCAGCCCCACGTATAACGCATTGCAGTAATCCAAACGAGAGGTTATCAGAGCATGGATAACTGTAGCTAGGCTATCACTGTCCAGATAAGGGCGCAGTTGGTATATCAGCCTAAGCTGATAAAAGGTGCTCTTTGCCACTGAGTTCACCTGTGCCTCAAGTGACAGTTCTGGATCGAAGAGCACCCCCAAACTACGGACCCGATCCTTTAGGGAGAGTGCAACCCCGTCCAGGACAGGGCAAACATCACCTCGCCGGACAAATGAACCACCCGCTAACAGTACCTCCGTCTTGTCTGGATTGAGTCTCAGTTTGTTAGCCCTCATCCAGTCCATTACCGTGCCCAGGCACTGGTTCAGAACAGTCACTGCCTCACCTGGGTTTGATGAAAAGGAAAGGTAGAGCTGGGTGTCATCCGCATATTGATGACACCTCAGTCCACATCTCCGGATAACCTCCCCCAGCGGCTTCATGTATATGTTAAACAGCATAGGGGATAAAATAGAGCCCTGCGGAACCCCATGGCTTAGGAGCCACGGCACAGAGCAATAATCCCCCAGCACCACCTTCTGGAATCGGCCATCCAAGTAGGAGCGGAACCACTGCAACGCAGTACCTCCAACTCCCAGTTCAGACAACCTATCCAGAAGGATACCATGGTCGATGGTATCGAAGGCCGCTGAGAGGTCCAGGAGAACCAACAGGGTCGCACTCCCCCTGTCTCTCTCCCGACAGAGGTCATCCCACAGGGCGACCAAGGCAGTTTCTGTTCCAAAACCAGGCCTGAAACCCGATTGAAATGGATCTAGATAATCCGTTTCATTCAAGAGTGCCTGGAGTTGTCCTGCAACCACCCGCTCAAGCACCTTGCCCAGGAAAGGGATATTAGCCACCGGCCTGTAGTTGTTTACATCTTCCGGGTCCAGATTAGGCTTCTTCAGGAGTGGTCTAATTACCGCCTCTTTTAAAGAGGCCGGCACCACTCCCTCTCTCAAGGAGGCATTTACAACCTCCTGGACCCAGCCGGCGATCCCCTCCTTATTTGATGTAATGAGCCACGAGGGGCAAGGGTCAAGCACACAGGTGGTCGACCGGACTTGGCCAAGCACCTTGTCCACATCCTCGGGCCTCAATAACTGAAACTCATCCAATAAAACTGAGCCGGACGGCGCTCTGAACGCCTCTACTAGTGGTGCTGCATTAAGTGTGGTGTCCAATTCATGACGAATCTGAGCGACTTTATCTTCAAAGTGCCGTGCAAACTCGTCACAGTGAATCCATGTGTACCTATGAATACCTATCTGCATTTAACCAAAGGGCTACCATATGCAAACTTTCCATATGCTTCAAATTGATATAGAATAAGTCCAGTCCATACATTAGCATGAACTCCAAGATAAAAATGTGTTACAAATGAAGGACTTGATATCAACAGGTGAATATATATAAAACCGAACTAGTATCAAAAGGCCACTAATTTTCATATTGTATATTAATTCCATAATAGAGTACACTATAAATGGTGTTTTTTTTTCAGTTTCAACATGCATAGGATTTGTCCTTCTGACTCTTAGCCACTATGCTGCATGAAATTAAATGTGACCATTAAAAAAAATATAGCCAAAGCCAGCAGCATGAGCTCATGAAATAGAACAAGGAGAAAAGAGCATGAAAGATCGAAACCATGGCAATGTCAGACCAATGCTTTCTGACATGGGAAGATATTTCTGGAGTGCTGCAAAGCCAAGAGTGAGTGGGTCAAAAAAGCTTCCCAGGTAAGAGAGTTTGAGCAATAACCAACTTCGTCTTGTCCCTCATACTCATCCTCCTCACCTCAGACAATGGAAGAAATGAAAAATCTGCCTTTTCCAGCTGAATGCAGAGAAGGGCCTTCTCTGTGGTGACCCCCCCCCCAAAACGAATCTGTAGAATATCCTGCCCAGGGAGATACCCATGGCTCCTCTTCACTGGCTTTTAGCAGAACCCTAAGAAAGTTATTTTATTCCAGTGTTTTAATGACACTTTTATCAGTGGTGGAGCACATACTTTGCATGCAGGAGCTCTGGCATTTCAAGTGAGTGAGCATCTTAGATAACCATGAACAACCCAGAGTTCACGGCCCAACAATAAACCATGGGTTCTCTTCCGGGCTTGTTTGTGGTTAACAACCCAGTTAAACCATAGTGCAGGGTTCGCGCATAACAACCCATGATTCAACACGAACCCACAATTCAATGACAACCCATGCTCAATCCATGCTCTGGGTTGCCCTATGATCTATGTGCAGGAAGTGAAATGAGAAAAGGACAGAGGGAGTGACATCGAAAGAGAAAAAGAAAACACATGTCATTGACTTTTTTAAAAAATGCTGCTTGTACAGCTAATATGTCAGCTACAAAAAAATGCTAGGAGGAAATAGAGTGCACCACCTCCCTGAGGGTTATAAAGTCTCCTGACTGGCATTAACCTGAGAATTTATGAAGCTGCCAGAGCAACCAGTTGAGTTCAGGTTATATAAATGTGTCCATTCTGAATAATTGCTCATGAACATTTAGATATACTCATCTTTTGAAGTTTGGCCACTGCCCTGAGATGGTTTCAAATTATGCAATGATTTGTATACAGACAATGAGAGACACTTTAGCAATCAAAGACCCATTATGACAACGCAGAGTGGAGAAGCAGCAAATTGTCACATGACTTTGTATTTGCTTCTGCAAATGTGGATTATTATTTTTCTTTCGCTTTCCTTGCATTTATTCTAATAATGTTTTGGCCGTGAATCATGCACACAATCTGGGGTGCAATTTTATTTATTTATTTATTACATTTTTATACCGCCCAATAGCCGAAGCTCTCTGGGCGGTTCACAAAAATTAAAACCATAATAAAACAACCAACAGGTTAAAAGCACAAATACAAAATACAGTATAAAAAGCACAACCAGGATAAAACCATGCAGCAAAATTGATATAAGATTAAAATACAGAGTTAAAACAGTAAAATTTAAATTTAAGTTAAAATGAAGTGCTAAAATACTGAATGAATAAAAAGGTCTTCAGCTGGCGACGAAAGGAGTACAGTGTAGGTGCCAGGCAGACCTCTCTGGGGAGCTCATTCCACAACCGGGGTGCCACAGCGGAGAAAGCCCTCCTCCTAGTAGCCACCTGCCTCACTTCCTTTGGCAGGGGCTCACGGAGAAGGGCCCCTGTAGATGATCTTAAGATCCGGGCAGGTACATATGGGAGGAGGCGTTCCTTCAAATAACCTGGCCCCAAACCATTCAGGGCTTTAAATGGCAATACCAGCACTTTGAAACGGGCCCAGACCTGGACTGACAGCCAATGAAGTTGTAAAAGGACTGGCGTAATGTAATGTTTTAGACCAAAAAAGAAGTCCTACAACTCCCAGCGTGCCCCTGCCAGCCCCGGGCTTGGGTCATGCTGGGAGTTGCAGGACTTTTTTCGGTCTAAACATGCATAGGATTGCACCCCCAGAGACTTTTCAAGAAGTTCTAATTTATTGTCACTCACTCCCCACTTTCCCAGCAGTAAGACATAATAGAAAAGGATATAGGGGTTTTCGCTTTGTTTGATCCATGGAAACATGGTCTATCTTCATAATATTTCTATATAAAACAATACATGCAGACCATATTGGAAGCAAATCAACACTCCTGGAGCAGGCAGCAATCCTTCATCTCAGAAAAGAATTCCTGAACCTCCAAGATGCCTAATTGTCAGCCAACTCTGAGTTCCTGCATTCTCGCTCTCAGAATTCAAACTGCAAATCTGACTCCACACAATTTCTCTTCAAATACTTAAAAGGTTGTCACACAGAGGAGGGCCAGGAACTCTTCTCGATCCTCCCAGAGTGCAGGACATGGAATAACGGACTCAAGTTAAAGGAAGCCAGATTCCAGCTGGACATCAGGAAAAACTTCCTGACTGTTAGAGCAGTACGAAATGGAATCAGTTACCTAGGGAGGTTGTGGGCTCTCCCACACTGGAGGCCTTCAAAAGGCAGCTGGACAACCATCTGTCAGGGATGCTTTAGGGTAGATTCCTGCATTGAGCAGGGGGTTGGACTCGATGGCCTTGTAGGCCCCTTCCAACTCTGCTATTCTATGATTCTATGATTCTCTGCTCCTTCACCTAGCCATGGAGGCATATCACCTTCTACAGGCTGAATTCCTGGCCTCAGGAAATATATTATGTATTTATTTATTATCTTTCTGATCTGTCTAATAACAAAATTTCTCTGAGCAGATTACATAAAGCAATAATTAAATACCGCCTGATAAACAAAGTTCTCTTGGAGGTTTACAGTAAAAAATTAAAACCATAAAGGAGTAGTATAATATAAACATGAAATCTAAATGGGGAACAGGAAGACCAGCCAATGCCCAAACAAATAACAGGAGATGACATTAATGCAAAAAAATGTGTAAAGCACTAGAAGATTTTATGACTGAAAAGCTTGGGGAAATTAAAAGAAAACATCCCCTGGTCATGAGGGAGTGGACCATGATAAGTTTCTTTTCTTCAAGTCTTTGCTCATTAATACTCAACCCCACAATAAGCAAACATCAAGAAAGGGTAGAATTCCAGGCATGACAAATAGAGCATAGTAGAAGGTGTTCTTAGAATGCACATTGGAAAAGGAAAGGATCCTAAAGGATCGGGTCCATAGTCTGGGGGTGCTCTTGGATCCAGAACTGTCACTTGAGGCACAGGTGAACTCAGTGGCAAAGAGCACCTTTTATCAGCTTAGGCTGATATATCAACTACACCCTTATCTGGACAGAGATAGCCTAGCTACAGTTATCCATGCTCTGATAACCTCTCGTTTGGATTACTGCAATGTATTATACGTGGGGCTGCCTTTGAAAACGGTCCGGAAGCTTCAGCTGGTACAAAATAGGGCAGCCCGCCTATTAACAGGGAGTGGCCGGCGAGACCACATCACACCAGTCCTTTTACAACTTCATTGGCTGCCAGTCCAGGTCCGGGCCTGATTCAAAGTGCTGGTATTGACATTCAAAGCCCTAAACAGTTTGGGGCCAGGTTATTTGAAGGAACTCCTCCTCCCATATGTACCTGCCCGGACCTTCTACAGGGGCCCTTCTCCGTGAGCCCCTGCCAAAGAAATTGAGGCAGGTGGCTACTAGGAGGAGAGTTTCCTCTGCTGTGGCACCCTGGTTGTGGAATGAGCTCCCCAGAGAGGTCCGCCTGGCGCCTACACTGTACTCCTTTCATCGCCAGCTGAAGACCTTTTTATTCTCTCAGTATTTTAACACTTAATTTTAACTTAAATTTAAATTTTACTGTTCTAACTCTGTATTTTAATCTTATATCAATTTTACTGCATGGTTTTATCCTGGTTGTGCTTTTTATACTGTATTTTGTTTTTGTGTTTTTAACCTGTTGGTTGTTTTATTATGGTTTTAATTTTTGTGAACCGCCCAGAGAGCTTCAGCTATTGGGCGGTATAAAAATGTAATAAATAAATAAATAAAAATAAACATGGCATAGGCTTGTCTGATTCAACACATGTTCCTTCTGGGGAAGAAGCAAGAACTGATGACTACCTGAAATGTCCTGAGTCACAGACCAAACCCCGGATGCCAGAGTGTGTAAAAAGCATTGCATCACAAGGTGGCTGAAAAGTGTAATTCTCTGGAGAAAAAGTTCATTTGTTTTCCACAAAGATCTTAAAGCTAAGTGTTACAAGCTACATCAATGTTACTTTGGGAAGATTAAATTCATGTTTTAAAAGTTTTTCTTCAATCTTAGGCATCATCAGAACTTTTTTATTGCACGCTCAATACTGGGCACTCGTGGATTTCCGCAGCTTCTATTCATGTTGTCTGCGTCCCGAGCATCTCCCGGCCCGTCTAGCCTTCTTTGCGCAACAAAAAAAGATCCTGTTCCCGAGCAGATGAAAAAGAAAACGTTCCTAAACAGTATCAGAGCAGAGGTACTGGACTGATACTGAACAGTATCAGTCCAGTATCAGCAGCAAGTCTATATGCACCAGATGCTGAGGAACATGGGTAGGAGGGTGCTGTTGCACTCATGTCCTGCTTGTGGGTCCCTGGTCGACAGTTGACTGCCCATTGTGTGAACAGCGTGCTGGACTAGATGGTCTGATCCAACATGGCTCTTAGGTAGAGAGCACATTTCTCTGCCTCAAAGGAAACCTTCCCCAGTCTGGTCCCCTCCAGATGTTATGGACCACAACTCCCAGCGTTCCTGACCATGGCCGGGGCTGATGGGAGTTGAAGTCCAAAGCACAGGATCTACACTACTGCTTTAAAGTGCTTTAAAACAGTTTTGACAACTGTTGGGGCCGAGGACACACTCCACATAAAGTTGTCAAAACTGTTATAAAGCACTTTAAAGCAGTAGTGTGTATCCAGGACACCAAGTTGAGGAAAGACTTCAAGATCAGCGAATGCGTGTTGCGTTTCCTGAGCTTCGGGGTCTTTTTTATTAAAGCAGGAACCAGGCTCCGTCGGGACGCTTCCCCCAAAGAGCTGATCGGCATTCAAGCCCGGTTCACGCCCGCACTCCTCTTGAGCCGGGAGCAAGTCGCGCGTAGTTCCCTTGGGGCTCCCGCCCAGGGGAAGCACGCGCGAGCTCTGGCTTGAGTCCTCGGTTTTCTCTCCTGCCGCCTTCCAGGCTTTTCAGTTCAAAGCCAACCCTGAAGTTACTGGGCCTCACCAAGGCGCGGCGCGGCGTCCCGTCCCCTGGAGGAGGTTTGGTGAAAGGTGCAGCGCCGCGCCCAGCGAGGGCGGAGCCGCCGGGTTGGCCCGCCGGGCGCGGCTGGCAGCAGATCCCCGCGGGGAAGGCGTGGCCGGCCCTGCCCGCCGCGCTCCGCCAGGGGGCGGAGGCTTGGCGCTGCCGGCTGAGCCCGCCTCAAGCTCCGCAGCAGGTCCTGCAGCCCGCGCCCAGCCGACGGCTGCTTGCTCGCCTGCCCGGCCACCGCCTCCCCGCCGTCTGTGCGACCATGGCAGCTCCTGTGCTGGGCCCCGATGCCGGCTACATCCGCACCGTCTCGGGCCAGCAGATTCTGGACGAGCTGGACAGCTCCACCCTGGCGCTGCCTTCCGAGCTGTCGGGCGGCCGAGCCCAGGCGCAGAAATCGCTCCGCATCCAGCGGCAGGTCCAGCAGACCCTGGCCAGGAAAAGCAAAGGCAACGGTGAGTCCGGGAGGGCGGCGGTGGCCCTTGGCCGCATCCCTCCCACTTTCTTATCAACTTTTCCTTTTGAAAAAAAATAATAATATCCAAAATCCATACAGTGGGGTATCTTGATTAGGCCGACTAGTAAAGATCGCTCTCCAAAATGTGCAAACTTTTTGTGATCTTTTGAGTGGGGCTAATAAAGGTATTACACTAAATAGATTTTTGGAGGGGGTTATATTATTCCTTTTGGCCAGCACTGCTGCCTCCTTTGCATGTGTGCGTGTTTCTTTTGAAAGTTTCATTCCCCACCTCCTAAGCAAATAATTAAACGGGGTTGAAATAGATCTTTTTTGATCCTCGGCCCACCTGCAATAGAAGGAGCTCTTAAATTCCCACCTCCCCACCCTCCCGCACCCATTTTGAAAGGGCACAATCTATCCAAATTTGAAAGCTTGAAAATCTGATGGACAAAAGCATGAGACAGATTAGAATCTCTCCCACTGATCTCTATCAAGCTTTTAAAATGCTTAACTGTGGGCTGAGTTGTGTGTTTACATTTAAAGCATGTAAACACAGCCGTAGTACAATTGTTGCGCATAATAGCAAGTGTGTTTGTGTTTAAGACTGCAGCTTTGCAGATATTTTCCAGGAAACAGGGTCCTACCACTGTTCGTTCAGTGACTCCCGTTCCTTTTCTACACGTCCTTTTTCGTTCTCTTTTCATTTCCAACTACTTCCCTGCTTTCAGCTTTATGTCTCCTCTATAGCTTCTACCAATCTTTCCTCTTTCAAAATACTGTGAATTATGAGTTTATCTGAATTATGAATGATCAGAAACAGTAAAATCGAGGTCCCTTTTGATTTTGTCTGTGCAAAATATCAGAGGTCAACACATAAGACTTCAACTTTGGGTCAGTGGAAACCTTTCAGATCTAGTGGGCACATTTTTTTTTCAAAATTATAATACATGTAGAGTTTACTGTGCATGAGAGTCAGTGGTAATAATCCACTATGGAGCACGTGCAACCATCCGGACCCACGCCAAGGCAAATTTTACCATTTTCCTGCTATCACACATTTCTGATCTATTGTGAGAACTAATGAAATTCACTTTACCAAGGGCAAATAACACTTGTGGTAATTTTCTTAATCGAATATGTACACAATCAATACAAATACACATTGTACAATATATATACATGCACAATATATAAAAGAAGGGGAACGAAGGCCATAAATACCCTCAACAGCTGCACAGTAGAGTAAAATGTTTAATTAAAAAGTCCACTACAATTTTTCAAAAGGTAGAAAATAAAAAGAATAAGATGGAGGAGGTAAGGAGATAAGAGCAAACATATTTAAAAGTAGACCCCCTATTTATCATGCACTAAATAATATAGCTATCTGAACAAAACACCTTGTGTTATAACAAATTCAGTATCTGAGCTCTCACATTATGCATTTGTCTTTCATTTACATTTCTCATAGTACTGTCTACTATTGCAGTTAATTTCTGCCTAAGTATAACACCCCAAGTATAACGCAAGGGAAGTGATTTATAGGTAGTTCTTTTGATTTTAAAAATGCCACCTTTACGAAAACAAAATGTCCAATGCGGTGAATAGAATAGAGCAATGATAAAATCACAATAAAATAGGATTTAAACAGTCGAATCACCAGTTAAAAATATTATGGGAGTGGTGTGGTTGCTCTTTTCCGTGGCTTAGTTCCAAGCCGCTCCAGTAACATTAGAACATGGGAGGTTTTGTGAGAAGATACAACAACTTGTTTTACTTCCTGATCCATAACCCATCCTCCTACCTCTAAGGTGGGTGTGAGAAGGAACTGCAGCGTTAGTTCCTTCCCTTGTGATTTTGAAGTTCTTACATTATCAGAGTATCACTGGCAAGTGACTACATGGTAATGGAACTATATTCCTCTAATATAAGGATCAGCCCTAGATACTACAAACAACTTGCTCCCTACATAGTTACATCTGCCCTCTTGCAAGTGAAGAACCTCTTGGTAAATGATTACCTCTATCCAGTGTTTATTGTTCACTGAAAAATCTGGCTGCTGCTCTTTGTTCATAACTCGTATAGCACATTATTATTATTATTATTATTATTATTATTATTATTATTATTTACATTTGTATACCACCTCTCTGGATGGTTTAATAGCATGAGCTTTGGTTTGGGATATCCAATGGACGTAGCTTGGGTAAGTGTGGGAACGCAGGGCAGGGGGCGGGCTTGACAACAGAATGGCCACCGGCGCTGCGTTTTTTCCAGCTGGATAGATCCCGCTCCTTCCTGCTCCATCTAGCCTTTTTGTTTTAGCCTTGCAGCAGCGATGCTGCGGGGTTTTGAGCTGATCCCCTTCCAACACAAAGTCGTATAGACAACCTACCCACCCCAGCCTTTGTGATCTCAAAGAGTTCCACAACCGCCAATGCACATAGACAAACAATCCATTTTAGTCAACAGACTTGATTTGTTGCATGGTGAGACATGCACAGACTGGGAGAATTTCTTTCAAAAATGGAATTGGCCATGCTGACCGGGTCTTCTTTCAGTTGCAGTCCACAACATTTGGAAAGCACCAGTTTGCCTACCCCGATAACAACTACAGTGCACATAAATAGCCAGCAGGAAGGAGGGAGGCAAAACGATTTAGGAAAGGAGCCTTGAGGGCATGGAGTAAAGATGACACAGTCTATTTGGATGAGTCAAGCACTGGGTTGGGTCATTCGAATAACTATCCCGTGAAAGGATTCAATCCCAAGTCACCAGCCCAGCGATGAGGTGGGTGGGTGAATCCTACACTATAGTATCTAGGAAGGAATGTGCGCAAAACAATCCACAAAATAGTGCCCAAAATAGACAAGGCTGTCTTCTAAAATGAAAGGGCCCAGCTTTAAGGTGGTGGGCTCTCCCACACTAGAGGCATTCAAAGAGGAAGCTGGACAACCATCTGTCAGGTGTGCTTTAGGGTGGATTCCTGCACTGAGCGGGGGGGTGGGGGTTGGACTCAATGGCCTTATAGGCCTCTTCCAACTCTACTATTCTATGATTCTTTGATTCTAAGTTAACTTCAAACTTTTTCTGGTGAGTGAAAGAATGTAGATAGCATTGACCTCAATGTTTTGTTGATGAGTTGAGGTATGGGTGGATAATGGGCTTTTCGCATTAAAACTTCATTGATCCTGGATCTGTTTTTATAGTTGTTTATCAAGTTGCTTATAATTGTTTTTACATATATGTTTCTATGTACGTTGTATGTTTTTGAGGGTTTACATTTTGTATATTGTTTTTAATTGTTTTAATCTCAGCAGTAGGCAACCAGTTGTTGCAAGTTGTAAGGATCAGGTGGGGAGACTTTGGGTGTTCTGTGCTTCCAACACATTGTAGAATACACCTCGATTGCCTAGGTAGTTAAGAACAGTTCTTCCCTGTGCTGAGCAGGTGAATATTTATAGCTACTAGTGCTGTTGACCTCCTAGCCTTTCTTCCTTTGATGGCTATAATAAACAGAGAGAGCCAGGATTTACATAATAACTGCTTCAATTATATATATATATATATGCAATCCTATGCATGTTTAGACAGAAAAAAAGTCCTGCAATTCCCATGCTTGCTGGGGAATGCTGGGAATTGTAGGTCGTTTTTTAGTCTAAACATGCATAGGATTGCGCCCTTAATGATTCATTAGAAGTTAGTTGCACAGCACTGTAACTGCCTTTGTTGGATGTGTGGTTTAGAGCCCATTAGAGTCAATACCAGGGACTGAACAGAATATGTGCAGTAAGATCTGTTGAAGAGGTTCTCCTTTGTATCCAGCCAACAGCTGGATGGTGTTTGGGAAACCATCTGTCATAGATGGGATTATTAAGGCACATTCAGCTGCCCTCTTACTCTAGGGGTGTGGGGATGGAAAATCATACTAGATATGATTTGGTATAAAGGGAGGGTGTTGTACATAAATACTGTGCTCCCATCAGAAAGCTTTAACAGGATTTTCAATCTTTCAATAATATATATTTTTTTCCATACAGAGTAGTAAAGGCATATATGTTTTGTGTTATCCTGGCCATGAAATTTTCAATTATAAAAAGAGAAAAAGGGAGAAACATCCCTGGATATTGTTAGACAGTGTCTTGGGTGTTTACTATAAATGTCGCCCTGTTATTTGCCAACAGCATAGCAAAAACCACTGCAAAAGTCTCTTTATCTGAAGCCGCCCAATCAGAAGAAATTGCAAGTTGGAACAATGCCTATGTATACACACCTACCAAAACACACCTACAAAGGAGAAAGCTCCAGAGGTGTTCTAGCTTTCCTACAAAGCATTTGTAACTGACTGGCACGGACATTGTTCTGTTATGTATAGCTTTTGTCTCGTCGCTGTTGACTAACTTTGTTTTTCCAGTATGCTGGTATTTAGGACATTTTTCATTTTTGAGATGCCAGGAATGTTGAGAATAGAATGTGCATAAACAAAAATGCAAGCTTCAATGTTAGGGAGCTGGATACCAATTGGGGCTCCTTAAAACAAGACAGATTTCCTACATAGAAGACACTTCCGTGTAGAAAATTATGTGTCTCTCATGTGATGACTGTACATGTGTGTGTGTGTTTCATTGTATATACATTGGTTGGGAAGCCGTACACCTGTGGCCTCAGGGCTGCACACTGCATGCACGTCCGGTGTACAGACATGCGTGCAATCACCCAATAAGACAATCAACCCGGGGGGCTCTTTCAAATATTTTATTTTTATTATTTTTTTACATTTCTATACTGCCCAATAGCCAAAGCTCTGTGGGCGGTTCACAACCATTAGAAATTAGCTACCTAGCATTGTATCTGGCAGTGTTTGATCTGTGGTTTAGAACCCTGCATGGAAATGAATTGTGACTCATTCAAAGCAAATAAGGACTTTGTATCTGCCAAGTTCCTCTTCTGCATAGCTTCCTGTCTCTATAAAGGGCCGACTGTACACCTGCGTCTCTGAGGTTTCTTATTATTTACCACAAAGAACAAGAAGCCCAAATTGGTCTTGCTTCTGCTTCGTACCAAACTTTAAATTTAGACTTATTAAGCACCGGCAAATAATCCCAGTGTCCTTCAGTCCCGTAAATATTACAATCATCCATCTGTCCATGAGAAATAGGAAACTGAGGAGTTAGCTACATCTATAGTGCTTTTAGGAGACCAACTTTACATTCTCTCGCATGTATATTTCATCCCCTTTGAAAATAGTTTGCCACTGGGTTTTTAAAGGCGAGTGGGTGGCCTTGTATTTTTATTAGAATCATAAAATCATAGAATAGTAGAGTTGGAAGGAGCCTACAAGGCCATCAAGTGCAACAAAGCATACCTGACAGATGGCTGTCCAGCTGCCTCTTGAATGCCTCTAGTGTGGGAGAGCCCACCACCTCCCTTGGTAACTTGTTCCATTGTCGTACTGCTCTAACAGTCAGGAAGTTTTTCCTGATGTCCAGCCAGAATCTGGTTTCCTGTAACTTGAGCCTGCCTTGTGTCCTGCACTCTGGGAGGATCGAGAAGAGATCCTGGCCCTCCTCTGTGTGACAACCTTTGAAGTATTTGAAGAGTGCTATCATGTATCTCCTCAATCTTCTCTTAACCAGGCTAAACATGCCCAGTTCTTTCAGTCTCTCTTCATATAATGTCTTTGTGTAAAACATTGTGGAAGAAATGCTATATAAATAAATTCCTGCCTTGATTTTCCTGGCACACTTGGGTTATTTGTTGGGCCAGCTATTTTCCATCCCTGAACTAGGATGTGTGTTCACTGGGGACATAAACCCATCTGTTAATGTACAGCTGCTGTAACTTTTGCTGCTCAATAAATCTAACTAAACAAATAGGTGTATGCACAATGGGCTTCCATATAGAATCAGCATAAAGGGAATTATTGCTATGGTCATAAATATGCAGTCGAAGGTTGAAGAATGAGATGGGAGGGCATATTAAAAATATCTTGCTGGACATTTATATCAGTAAGAAAACTGTGGACTTAGTGAGGACATTAGAGTGAAGTAGAGGAATGACAAATCTCAGTGTTAAGATACTTCAGAACTTTTTAAAAATTGGTAGATTCTCACACACATTGCTTCTCATTTGTGCAATGTTATAAAGCCACAGTTTGCTGTCTGCACCTTAATGACAGATTTAACAAGCTCTCCATCTCTGAAGTGGAGACATCCAATTTTAAGGCTGATAAGTCTCTCTTCCTTCTCGCTTTGAAATCTAATCTTCCTGCTTAGCCTTTGTTCTGAGGAATCCCACCCACCCACCCACCCCGCATTTAAGCAAACACAGAAAAGATACTTGTGGCACCTTATAAAGACTAACCAATTTATTGCGGCATAACCTTTGAAGGACTGCAGCACACGTCATCAGACGTAGTGGAGAAGTAGTCCACAAAAGCTTATGCCACAGTTAATTCCATTAGCTGCGAAGACGCCACAAGCCTGTCCATGTGTTTGCTGTAACAAGACTAGCGTAGGTCAGCCTTCTAGGAAACCTTAAAGGAGATCCTACTAGCAGTTAATGGATGTTGCCGAAGAGCTCTGTTTGCCAGAGGAAATGCAGAGCAGTGTAAGCTAACCAAACTGAACTTCAGGTAACCCAACTGTTCAATCAGATCAGAGCACTGGGAAGCACACAACTAATTTGCAAATAAATTGAGATAAGGTTTGCTAAACCAGAGCTGCTGCTGCTGCTGCTAGATCCATATCTATACAGGCAAAGCGTCCCATGTATCTGCCCCCAAACTAATCAGGAGATCTTTAAGCCGAGGAGATAAAAGATTTGGTGTACCTCTTTAGAAGTCTGCCGCAGGGGTCCTGCCACCAGGTTTTCACTTGCTGTGAAATCTAAAATATTTGTGTTTGTTTTGTTTTATTGCTTTTAGCATATACTGAGAAGTCTTATTTCAATGAATGAATAGCTAACACCCTGCTTCCTAGTGGGTCCTCCCATATCTCTCTCCGCCCATCCACATCTTTAAGATCTCCCTGAAAGCCCCTGCTTTTAGCAATACAAGGCTGACATCTTCTAAGAGCAGGGCCTTCTCAGGAGTTGCTTCTACAATATGGAGATGTACTCAGCCCCATTAATGGCTGCTTTTTGGAATCGGTTTGGGACTTCAGGACTTCACGTGTTGAACAGTGGGCACAGGGTATTTTTGCATGTAACTAATATGCATTTTGTGTATTACAAACAAAATGCCCAATGTCCTGCTGGGGGGGGGACGACGGGGGATGTATATCTCAGGGAACCCAGAGCAGGATGTAGAGTAGCCTTTCCCAACTTGGTGCCCTCTGGATGTTTTGGACTCTCCCAGGATTCCTGAACATTAGCCATGCTAGCCAGGGCTGATGAGAGTTGGAGTCCAAAACATCTGGAGGGCACCAGGTTATGGAAGCTGGCATACAGCATTTATGTATCTGTGCATGTGTGGTGTGTCACAGATGCACACTGCAACCCCAGCAGGATTCCTATCAATAAGTACTGGGTCATCCAGGATAAGGACCGGAAGAGGGCAGCTTCTATTTTCATTACTGGAGTTTCAGATGCATTGCCAGTGTGGTGTAGTGGTTAGAGTGTTGGGCTGGGACTGAGGAGATCCCTACTCGGCCATGAAGCCCACTAAGTGACTCTCAGCCTAGCCTACCTCACAGGGTTGTTGTGAAGATAAAATGGAGAGGAGGAGGACCATGTAAGCCGCCTTGGGTTCCTTGCAAGAAGGGGAAAAGGTATTATTATTATCATCATCGTTGTTGTTGTTATCACTTTCTCGCTCATGGTGGTTTTTCTAGACAAACATCACGGGCTTTGCCAAGTCATGCTGTCTTTTACAGATTCAGGAATTTCCTGACAATTGAGCATGTTTCAGTTATGACTGCTTTCTGGATGTTGGTGTGGATGTATTTTGGTATGCTGTTTCTAAAGGTTTTCTGTATAGTTTTTTTTTTTTATGTGATGCCAGTGACAGATGTGACTAACAGAATAATTGTGTCCTTTTCCTGTTGCCATAGTTCTTTGACTTCCATGGCCAGTGGTGTATATTTTTCTCTCTTTTCCTCTTCCTTTTCAACAACATTTTTGTCATTTGGTATTGCTATGTCAATGAGGTATGTGTTTTTTTCTTTTTTGTCTATGACCATTATGTCTGGTCGGTTACAAGGTACTGTTTTGTCAGTATGAATTGCTCTGTCCCAGTATATTTTATGAGATGATGATGATGATGATGATGATGATGATGATTGAATTGGTTTGCTATTCTCCATAGAAGGAAATGGCAAACTGTAATTCACTTAGTTGGGAGAAAGTAAAGTGGTTGCCTCAAGGGATGTCTGGATTTTTTGAACTCTGACCTGTGTGTGTTTCATGGATTGTGCGGTGTTGTTCATTCCAGCATGCATTCATGAATGGATTTTTTTTTGCGGGGGGGAATACCCATTATGTGGAAAAATGCACAATTTATATAACTTATGTTCGTACGTATAATTTAGCATATTGTTCCCTATTCCATTCAACTTTTCCCGATGTATATTTTCTAGCATGACATATGTCTCAGGAGAAACGTGTATTTTCCTGTGAATGAATTCACATAAATTTCAGGAATTATTATTTTTTTAAAAAAAATCTGAAAGCTTTCAGACTCCACGCAGCTTGGGAGGCCAGCCTACAGCAGGTACCGCAGGTTGGATTCCTAGAAATCCGAACTATTTTAGTCCATCTCAAATTTCTCCAACATCCCTAGTTGTCTCTGGGACACCGTTGAAGCACAGGTCATGCTATCTTGCTGCCTCTCGCAATTGATTGCAGTAACCCCAGACGTTGAGAACCGTGCCTGCTCTTATCTGCATTGCCTGCTCTGGGCTATATCTTGGCCACACTAGAGTGGGATGGAATGTAGACAACAGGGTTCTATATAGAAAGATTATTTATTACAAAGTGGAAAACTACCACGAAATGTCCTCTTATTTAACAGGAGTGCTCCAAACAGGGCATTCCACTCTTCCAGGCCCCTTCCATTTTTCTGTTTTTCTCTTCCAACTGACTCACCATTCCATGACTGTTGTGTATACTCAGTAGTTATTATGCTGTTAGGGGTGGGGTGCCCCCTTATGTCTGCTTTTTAAAATATTCTGACCCTGTTCAGATGACACACTAAGCCACGGTGGCTAAGCATTTTGAGCTAAACATTATGGCTTTGCGTGACATGTGAGCCCTCCCTTGTGTGGTTCAGGAGGCAGAAAGTCTTGTAGCTTATAAACACCTCCTAAAAACATACCTCTTCACACGGGCTTTCCCTGGACTATAATTTATCCGTTTTTATATTGCACTTTTACCCTTTAACGTTTTAATTTATTGTATACTTACTGTATGTTATGGTTTAATTATGCACTGCCCGGAGAGCCTCGGCTATCAGGCAGTATAAAAATGTAATAAATATATAAAATAAATAAACCATGACTTATCATGTCATGTGAACCATTCCTAACCATGGTGGCGATATAACCATGGTTTAAACACAGTCACTAACCATTTGCTGCAAAAGGCTTAGTGGCCTAAGCATGCCTTAGCGGGTTGTGTGAACAGGCCCTCTTTGTACCTCAGAAAACCTCAGAGTTTCCCTCAGCATGCTGATACATTTCTCAGTGGCCCTGTTTTGACTCCAATCGTGTCGGCACTCACCACCTACGTCTGCTATTAAAGGGAGTGATACGTGGGTCCCACCTTCCTTGATGGAACAGCACATTGTCCTTGTGGCATTCCTTTGAGTGAGCTGAGGCTGAGAGACACTATCATACCCAAGGCCACCCAATGAGCTTTCTAGGTCCGTGTCCTACCGCTTATCAGGTTGACCGCATTTCAAGGTTTGTCAGGTTTTATGGCTTTCCTAAGCGTTCCCATTTTACGTATACCTTGCCCAAGCAGCGGAAGGTTCAGAGCAGCCTTTAAAGAACCAGTTTCCTTGGGAGGAGAGTGCCGTGGAGATCTTTGGTGTATAAAAACATATAGATTAAGCATGCATCAGTGGAGGCTGGTGGCTCCGAAGTCAGTGGGTACTGGTGGCTCCGCTCCAGGTTTCAGTCAGAACTCCAAAGGAGCTATCAGAGGTGTGGCAGCTTTCTATGTGCCTTTGTGGTCATAATCCCCTATTGAAACCAATCCTAAGTACATGTAATTAAATTGAACATACTGGCTGCATTCAGACATAATGCTAAACTAAGCTTTAGTGTTTGTTTGTTTGTTTATGTATTACATTTATATGCCGCCTCATAGCTGAAGCGCTCTGGGCGGTTTACAAAAGTTAAAAACAGTGAACATGAAAAAAGTATACAAAATTTTAAACCATCAGAAATATAAAAGCCACAGTATAAAAACAGTATCCATTTAAACAACAGCAGTTCTGGGGCCCATTAAAAAAAACACAACTTCGCATATGTTGTTAAATGCTGCTAAATGCCTGGGAGAAGAGAGAAGTTTTGACCTGGCGCTGAAAATATAACAATGTTAGCGCCAGGCGAGCCTCATCGGGGAGATCATTCCATAATTGGGGGGCCACCACTGAAAAGGCCCTCTCCCTTGTTATGGGTCCTGGCCTAGTTTCTCCCTGGATTGACATGCTCCATCCTTCCCTCCCCTAGCACTGCCACAGGGAGATCAGAAGCTTCAGTACTAGATCAACTGCAACTTAGCATGTCATCCAAACCCTAAACTGTGCTTAATGTTAACTATGGTTAGTGAAAACGAGCCCACTTCAAAAATGGTGGTTTGAAGTTGGCTTGCTTCCACTTGGATTAGCCCATTTGGGGGGAATCCGCACGTCGTTCCGAGATCGCTTCTAAGCGACCCCAGTGCGGCGTGAAAGATATTGTGTACCTGGCCTTTGGAAGAGCCGACGAAGAGACGTCTTTCCCACCGCCGCCGCCACCCAACTCCCTCTTCGCCGGCTGGGACGGAGAGCTCGGGGGAAGAAGGCGGAGTGGAGAGCTTCTTCCGCTCTCAACCCTGCCTTCTTCAGCCGAGCTCTCCTCTCCGGTCGTCGAGGAGGTCTGTGGGTGGCGGCGACGGCGGGAAGGACGTCTCTTCGTCGGCTCTTCCAAAGGCCAGGTACACGATCGCTTTCACGCCGCACTGGGGTCGCTTAGAAGCAATCTCGGAACGATGTGCGGATTCCCCCTTAGAGTTCTGACTGAAACCTGTAGAGGATTTACCGCCCCGCTGGCATCAGAGCCACCAGCCTCCACCAGCAGGTCTTACAAGGACATAGGAAGAAGCAGAGGAGCAAGCCAAGCAAGATCACAGCAACCACAGTCTCATCTCCTGAAGTCATCATTCTCCCTCCCTCCCTCCCACCTTCTTGAGAATCGTCTTTTACGACTCTGCCACCTAACTGCTCCTGACCAGCTCTTCCCTTGCACGTACGCTCTTCCAATTGCCCTTGTGGCCTACCCATTCCTCTGGATGGATTCCAAAGCACGGCAGGTGTTGGTCTGAACCTCACCTGTTCATGTCCGTTCTGCCCTATCAGCCAAGCCATAGCACTGCTTAACAGAAGCTCATTTGGTTCACAACGCTGCCGCCATGTGAAAATGTCCCCGATCTTATGCAGAATGCAGCAGCCGAAGGAGTTTCTGGTGTCTGCTTTTCGGCATGTATTGCACCAGTTTAATCTTATATCAATTTCTGCTGCGTGGTTTTATCCTGGTTGTGTTTTTTATACTGTATTTTGTATTTGTGTTTTTAACCTGTTGGTTGTTTTATTATGGTTTTAATTTTTGTGAACCGTCTAGAGAGCTTCAGCTATTAGGCAGTATAAAAATGTAATAAATAAATAAAATAAAAAGAAATAAATTTCTCCTTTGCTTGTTTCTGGGTGCAATTTAAAGTGCTAGTTGTTATCTATAAAGCCCTAAATAGCTTGGGCCAAGTTTTCTGAACCTGGCCCAAGCCAGGCATGAAGCTTTTTGTGCACTGCATTCAACATCTGAGGCCCTGCCTTGTTTTCTGCCCCCTTCAGAGGTGTCCTTGGTGAGGACCCAAAAGCAGGACTTCTCAGTAGCAGCACCCAGTGGGACTCCCTCCAGAAGAGGTTCAATTGGCCCCTCTCTGTTGAGTTTTAGGAGGACATTAAAGATGTTTTTATTCTGCCGTGCGCTCAGTCTGTTATAGCTTTGTGCTGAGGTGATTGTATTTTTAAACTGATGCAGTTGTTGCTTTTTAAACGATTGGATTGGATGAATGATTACATTTATATCCCACTTTTTCCTCTTGCAAGGAACCCTTCCTCTCCATTTTATCCTCACAACAACCCCGTGAGATAGTTTAAGCTGAGAGTCAATGACTGGTCCAAAAGTCACCACTTGAGCTTCACAGCCAAGTGCGGTCTAGAACCTGGATCTCCCGAGTCTGAGTCTAACACTCTAACCATTACACTACACTGCCTTTTAAGTTGAGTGTGCTTATCTCACTCTGTGTGTGTGTGTGTGTGTGTGTGTGTGTGTGTGTGTGTGTGTTTTAATTGGGAAGCTGCCTTCGGGGCTCAAAAAGTGGGGTAGAAATTTCCTTAGGCAATAAAATATTGAAGGCCACAGCAGGCCAACAAGCAATGGATCTGGCAAGTTGATTCCACAAGGTAGCCAGTTCCAGAAGGAGCTGCAACGTGCTTCATTTCCATGGCTAACTGTGAAGTTGATTTATAGTACTGACATAGTCGAGCACTGCTTCCCAGGGGATCGCCTTGAATTTATTTCAATAAGGGATAAGGCGCCGATTAAGATGCTGAATGTTTTAAGTCCTAATCTGTATAAACTTAAATTGAAATCTGAGTTAACAACTGATCATCTGCAAAACCATTCCTAAGGATTATCACTTTCTAATCTGATGCTGGAATTTGCAGAAATGCCATCGCAGCAGATGTGCAATATCTGTTTCTGTTGTGGGCAGACATCTTCCGCTTGCTAATCAATGGCTATGTGTGAGTAAAACAGGAAATATGTACAATGATTCATTTGCCATGTGAAATTGTTCACCCCTTCACTCCAATCCCACATTTTCCTTCCAGCCTTCTTCCGTTGAGTGTCTAGGCTATTATCCAGGTAGTAAACCTGAGGGCTGGGCCTGTGAATTTGGCTCTGCTTTCCCTACAGCACGTAGTTTATGAAGGCACTCTAGATTTCCCTGACCTACGGTGCAACATAGAACGCATGAGGTCAGAGGCAAAGTCACTGCTGCAGAAAGAAGGAGAAAAATAAATGTCCTGACAATGCCTTGTAACAAACTGAGGTGGGCAGAGAAAGGTAGGACTGAGGAATAACCAACACTAAGCAGAAACCTGTACATCTCAACAGGACTTACTTATTACCCTCCACCAATTCATTGTTGCAATCGTAAAACATGAGAATTTTAGAGCTGACGTCAAGGGCAGATGTGGTTGGGGACCTGCTGAGGACACACAAGCTAGCATGGGCACACTGACAAGAAGAGAGTTGCTCATTCTCTTCACCACTGCAACCTGCTTTCTCACCTGTCTCTCGCTCTGGCCCAGACAATGGTGGTGGTGAGAAGGAGGAGCAGCAGATGCCACGGCCTACTTTCTCGTTGGCTGTCTCTGCATGTCAAACTAAGCCGGTGGCAGCAATAATAAGAAAAAGGAGAGGGAGGGGGAGGAGGAGAAGCAATAGCAGCCAGTAAGAAAGGTGGTGAGAAGGTAGACCCACTGAGGAAGGGGGTATTGAGGGTGTCTTGCCCAAGGGCCCTCAAAAATTATGGGACCAGCACTGATTAACTCTAAAACAGACTCACCAAGTCCAAATGCTACAATATGCCACAAAATGCCAACTAGGAGTGGCATGCCAAGGATGAGTGGCAGCCCAATTTGTATGGTAGCAGTTTTGCATTCTTTGCCTCCACTGCTATTGGACCAATGACATCAGCTGTCTGCACAAGTCATTACAAGCCTGTGAGAAGATAGATGTATGGGGTTGGCAGGAGCTGTAGCACAGGAAACAGGCCCTCCTCATCAGTTGCAGAGAGACTGTGGCCAGCAACCAGTCCAGGCATGGGGCCTCCTCCTGTTGGTGGGAATAATAACTGTATATTCAACATGCGTTGCCTCATAGGCCACTGGACTAGATAGCCAGTTGCCTCAAAATGGACATTTCCAGCTTTTCCAGTGTGGGAAATACCACAACATTCTTGGCTAGGTCTTAGGACAGCCTTCCCAACCTAGCGTCCTTGAGATGTTTTAGAGTACAACTCCATCCTCCTCATCCATTGGCCATGGTGGCTGGGGTTGATGGGAACTGTAGTCCAAAACATCATCTGGAAGGCAGCGTATTGGAGAAGACTCTCTCAAGGTTTTGACCAAATAACCTCTTTCACCACTTCTTTATATTTAGCACCATCTGCAGTGGTGGGCCATTTGTGATCCTCTGAGTGTTTTGGACTATAACTCCCATCATCCCTAGCCAATATAGCCAATAGTGAAGGATTCTGGGAGTTGTAGGGCAAAACATTTGGAGGGCCATAAGTTTCCACTCCTGATCTAGGGCAAGTGCAGCGATCTCAAAGAGTTTGGCAACCATTATTGCGCATAGGCAAATAATCCATTTTAATCAACAGGCTTGATTGCTGTGGACCTTATGGTAAGATATACACAGACTGGGAGAATTATTTTCAAAAAAATTAGGACAGAAATCAGATTGTAACCAAGGAGACAGGACAACAACAGCTCAAACAACTTGACCTTCTAAGAACCTTGGAGATAACATGTGCTCTTTCCCCTCTTCCATTCTCCGTAGGATTACTTAACCTTCCAGGTATGGACAGGGAGTTTCATTAACCCCTAGTCCTGCCATATGTCTTCTCTAATCTACAGAATTTGCTGGTGGCCTTTAAAGCAGTCTGGGTGCCTCTTTGGGGAGGGAAGATTACTGTTTGCTCTGGTTTGTAACTGAAAGATTCCAAACCATGGGAAACAGGGAGGGGAGAATCAACGGAATGGTAAAGGAAACATAAGCTGTCGTTTATCGATGCAATTATGCCAGCGATACAAGAGTGAGCAATTGTACTCCTGCGTGAACAATTTCTTCAACTTAAAAAAAATCACCTGTGGCAAGTAGGATCTTGCTTACGCTTAACACCTGTCTAGGTGGAACTCCTCCAGGCTATCTCTAGGATTTGCAGTCGTGCAGCTAGCTAACTATTCTCAGTGTTACTGCTGTAATTATTACTGACCTAGTGAACAAAAGATAAAGCATTAATATTTCTTGTTCAGGCCTAATTCTGAACACCTTCTGGTTCTCAAGATTCTATTTCTAACAATTTTTTAAAATATTCAAGAATTCATACCACGAACTTCTACGCCTTGCTTTTCATTATGCAAAAGTGCCTTGCATGTGGTTGGAGTTTGTTCCCTTTTTAAAAAATAAAAATAAAAAACGCGCTAGCCCTCCCATTTTAAATCATGGAGAGGGAGGGAGGAAGTCAATTTCCTCAGCTATCACAAGTGTGGGAAACACTTCTGAACTCAGTGCATTGTACTGTATTTTGAGAGATATTACACCTTTGCTGGAAACTGAGTATCCAGCAAAAGCATAATATCGGCACAAGGCTTGAAGTGCAATTGGGGGTTGTATCCAGGGTCAGTCTAACTTAAGTCCCATTCACTTCAATAGATCTGCTCTAGTTTAGACCCACTGAAGTGAATGGGACTTAAGCTAGACTAACAATTGGATACAAACCCATAGGGAAAATTGAGAGGAAGACACGAGCAGAGAGACTTGATTTCAAAGTAATGCGCAAGAAGTTCTCCTCACCTAACTCACATAATTGGGTGAGGCTGAGCAAGGACACAATGGCCCTGTTCAGACAACACACTAAGCCATGATGGTTCAGCATTTTGAGCTAACCATGTTGTGTGAATGGCATTTTTCCTAACCGTGGTGGCTACATAACTACAGTTTAACCATGCTCACTAACCACTTGCTGCAAAAGGATTAGAGGCCTTAACCATGGTTTAGCATGTTGTCTGAACAGGCCCAGTGTTGTTCTGAGTTCTTTATGGGAAGTTTAGGAGCCACATATATCAGCGATAGAGCACTTTTTTCCATCCTTGACACCACCAGTTAAAAAAATCAGGTAGGCTCCTTTGGGGCCTAGGTTAACTCTTAAATCCCCCCAAAGATGTTTTCTACATCCCTGGGTTCCCTTGAGCATGCTAGTACCTTTACCTTGGTGTGTGTTTTGGCTACATGGCTATTATAATTTGGCACCTATGCTATATTAAAGGAGAGCTGCTGCTGCCAGTCAGTGTCAACAATGCTAGGCTAGATGGACCCAGGGTTTGGGGGGGGCAAACTCAGAGTTTTAAAAAAACACAACTGCTGCTTTCTGCTTCCGTTTTCTTTCTGGGATCACAATCGGCTCAATTCCACGTGGTTTGGATTGAATACTTCCAATCTCTGCGGTCTCCATTCAACTCAATAAAACAGTGACATCTGGTGACATCTTCAACGTTCTATTTCTTATGAAATTGACACCTGTTCAGCTAATAACTTGAAACCCAGCATCCATGATCTACCAAAACTTGTCTACAATTTTGTAAAATTTCAAACAGATCCAGTAACTAGAAGCCAAGGGTGATACCTTCACTTTGCCCCATGATCTTTAATGATGTGTGATGACAAAAACTGTGCTGGCTTAGAACTTATGCTCCATGCCCCCACACATTTCCTTGGTCTTCCCTTCCCAAATCCGGATGGGGAAGATGGAATGTATGGGACCAGCAAAGATGACCCACTGATTGTGTCTTGCCTTATGAAGCATCTCAGTCGTACTGTGTTGCAATCTAACTCATCTGGAGGGCAGCAAGTTTGTGAAGTCTGGTTTAATCCATCCTTCCAGCTACTGATGTAAGCAACAAACAGGTGTGGGTCAACTGACAGGAGGATTCCTCTTGCAATACAGTAAGGCTAAGATGCTTTGTAAGGCAAGACAAGACCAGAACAACCAAGGAAAAGTGTAGGTGCGTGGAGGGTAAGCTCTAAGAAAGCACAAATCGTGCAATGTAATTACTGATCATGGGGCACGTCTATTAAGGTATCAACCTTAGCTTCCAGTTTCCTGGCTTTGTGGAGCTTGAGCCAACATGAGATAGTCGTAATGCTGGTCCTAAACTGGCTAGTTTTATGTTAGTTGAACTAGGGTATATGGTGTGCTATAAATCTATTTCTCATGCCTTTGTACAGGTAGTCTGCATCGGACCACCAGTGTTCCAGAATATGTGTATAATCTAGATGCAGTTGAAACAGACTTTGCTTCAAGACCTTTTTTTAGAACTTCATATTACAATTCTCATCAGGTAAGGAATACTAATGGAGATGTACATGTTATATGAATACTGTATGAATATGGATCTATATATGAATTCAGATGTATTATTTTTATTTATTATTCAAATTTATATGCAACCTTCTGTAGGGGTATCAAAGCAGTGAATATAAAATACAATGGTATCAAAACAACAGTAAATATAACAATAAAAACACCGTAAAAATTAATCAGCAATAAAACTGCCCACTCTAATGTGTGCTACAACCCATAGCTGGCTGGATCACACGTCAGGAAAAGCCTGTGTAAAGAGATGAGTTTTAAGAAGACATCTAAATATCAGAACTGTGGGGGCCTGTCTAATATCAATTGCTATAGCATTTCAGGGAGCGGGGGATGCAGCACTAAATGCTCTACTGCAAGTGTTCTTCATACTAACCTCAATAGCATGTGGCACCCTCAGAAGTGCTTTGCTGCAACAAATAATGGCTTGATTATATTTAGCTGGCTTCCATTTTAAGTTTTGAGAATACCTGCTGAATTTTTCTCAGGTTTTAGGCATAAAGGCTGCACTTAATGTGGTTATGATCCCATAAAACAAAGTAATCATTTACAGATAAGATTCATTGGATTGGATCCAGACTGAAATTGGCTTAGGGTACAATCCTATGTGAGTATACAATGGAGGGTGGGAGGACAGTGGAGGTGATCTTTGCCTCCATGCTCCAGCTGCCCTGCATTTCTGCTAGACAGGAGATTTCGCCCATCTTGCAGCAGTACTTTGGAGGGGGAGGGAAGGAGGCTGGGGAGAACATAAGAAGAGCCATGCTGGATCAGACCAAGGGTCTGTCAAGTCCAGCACTCTGATCACACAGTGACCAACCAGCCATCGGCTAGGGATGAACAAGCAGGACATGGTGCAACAGCACCCTCCCACCCATGTTCCCCAGCAACTGGTGTACACAAGCTTACTTCCTCGAATACTGGAGATAGCACACAACCATCAGGGCTAGTAGCCGTTGATAGCCTTTGCCTCCAGGAATTTATCCAACTCCCTTTTAAAGCCATCCAAATTGGTGGCCATCACTACATCCTGTGGACGGGATGACATAGGATAGGCCATAGCACAGTCACCTGGGTCTCCTCCCCTCACCAGGTATGATCCTCTTTCCCATCTCTGCACTTCATTTTCTGAGCACGGAGAGGTAGCTAACGCAGTTCTCTCCGTACCGACTGGGAGAGGGAGGAGGCAGGGAGTGCGGTTTCCTGTCTCCAAGGTTGGAGCCCTGTCTCCTACCTTCAAGACAGGAAACCAAACTATGCTGTGCCCCTTCCCCCAGATACTGTCAGCGGGATGAGGGCAAAGGATTGCTCCCTTAAGCTGCAGTTCTATACACACATATCTGGAAGCAGGCCCCATTGAACTTAGGGAGAACTTCTTTGAAGTAAACAGGTATTGGATTGCACTGTTAGTTGCCTGATTCGTTTATAGGGTGCAGGGGGTGTGCATTTCCTTTATATTGGAATAGATATTGTGATTATATAGGACAGAAAGGAATATTTGTTGTAATGACAAGAAAAATAATTTTAAAAAGGGAATCACTGTTTTACTCTCCCAGTTTGGAGCAGAAACAGAAATGTTTAAAAGAGCTAACTGCTCTTACATACAACATCTGTACCAAGAGGAAGGAATCTAATCCTTCTTTCAGACACTAGAGCTTTTGATTGTACATGAGCCAAGAGGAATTCTGCCTTTGTTTATATTTGTCAGACACATTATGGAGCCTGTAGTCTGAAGCCATCTTGTTTGGATTAAGTTAAGTACGCCCCAGCTTTTAATTACAATGTCTGAATTTATCTAATTACTTGCTTTGCCTTCTTCCTTTCTCCACTGTCCATTGCACCTGCCTAACAGAGCTCACAGTGTTCTCTTACTACAGAATTAAAGACTACTTCATGTAGTTTTCATGCTAGATTACAACAATAAGTAGCTACTCTGGAAAGAAGGTAGAATGGGAACGTAATACAAGCCTATGAGGAAATACCAAGGCAACGTTTTCAAATTTGTTTAAGGCAATTGAAATACCTTGGCAAGTGGAAGCAACTTGAAAAGTGGGTAACCTGACCACATGAGAATGGCTTTCACAACTAATCACATCATGGCCAACCATTGGCCAGATGAGATACTTGTGCCAGGAGCTGCCAATGCAGAGAATGATGAATAGCTCAGGAAAGAGGGAACTGCATTAGAGTGTTGGACTTCAGATCCCTATTCACCCATGGAATGCACTGGATAATCTTGGGCAGCCAACATCTTCTTCCTCATCCTTCCCTACCTCACAGGGTTGTTGTGATGATAAAATGAAAATATGACACAAATCCCAGGAAATAGTTGGAAATAGTGATAGCTGTGGAGCCGGACTTGGTATGCAGGGGCTACACAGACCTGTCTCTCCTGTTCAGGGTATTCAGATACCTAGGAGATGCCTGCAGCTAATATAAGCAGACACACAAACCAGCTCAACTGGTGCTCTTTGTGGAGCTACCCTTGGAAATGGTCCAAGGTGCTACCTGCCTTGAGGAGATGGGAACATGTTCAACCAGTATTGGGTCAACTGTGCTCCTTTTGAGCTCCCAGACACAATTCAAGCCCCTTATTTCTCGTCTCTCGCTCTCATTCTGTCTGTCTCCATAAGATCTCCTCTGCCTATTAAAAAACTTCTGAAGAAGTACTGCATATTGCTCACTCATTAGAGGAGATAAACTTTCTGGGGGAAAGGAGCAGAGCCTTTTCCACACAGGCCCCCAAAATAATGAAACTTGCTTCCCAACAAGATCCTTTCTTAATTTTAGGGGAATGGGGAATCCACTTTCAGCCATCGTTTCAGAAGGCTGCTTTGTTTATTTGTATACTATTCTAGTTTGTATACTCTTGTCTGGGGATAGATTATTTAAACATCCACTTCATCACAGTGATATGAATTTCTGGAAGAGATTGAATCAGAACACTTTCCACCGCCCTAAATAGAGAGAGATGTGACCTAGAATGTTTATTTGACATATTAAGTAAACACAACTATTTAAAATGTGGCATGTTATGTAAATATGTGAAAGTAGTTGCAATAAAATATTTGACTGAAAATTGTTAACGTACTGATTTTAACACATCTGAAGAACCATGCACATAGATAGATGGTGCTTTCTTGGATTAGTCATTAGACAAAAGTTAATAACAACTGGTTTTAGATTTGGCTAGCATGACATCCATTCCAGTAGCTCAAATTTGTTTTTTATTGTATCCATTCAGTACAATGATTTGTTTAAGAAATGCATTTCAAAAATGGTGTTTGGCCGGGGGGGGGGGGGGAATTCCACTGAAACCTATAGGTCCAGCTGGCATCATCCAACATCACTGCCTTCTCACAATGTTCTTCCTGTTTCTTTTGTTTGTGTGTTTTTTAACAGACAGGCTCCCAGGCTTGTTATGAAAATGGCTGGGGGCCTAGAATCCTGCCGTATGACTCGTACAGGACAATGGAAGAAACATTTAAAAGGCAGCCCTTGAAGAGATTAGAGGTTTCTCCTGATGGCAGCCCTGACAAGCTAGCTTTCTTCCAAAATGACGTCCATTACAACAGGGGGCTGGCTATGCGGTCCAGCGGAAGCCAGAGAACCTGCATCATGCCCCCAAGATATGCACGCTCCGAGATTGTTGGCTCGTCAGGCCGCCATGCTGCAAGTAGAGGGTACAGTATGCAAAGGCAGTTCTACATGGGGCCTACTAATGAAACTGTGGTTGACAGTGTCCCTACCAGCCCAGGAGCGCCCATCTATGCGCGCATTAGGAACAGTAGAAGCATGACGAACCTCATTGAGAAAGGGGGTTACCTGAATTCTGGTTCTGCCACGGGACAGGTCAGAACTCCCATTGCTTCTCAAATTGGACCTCAGTCTCTGAGGTCCAGCTGGCATCAAACTACCTTCACGTCACAGGGCACAAGGGAGGCCTCTCAGCCGGCTTCGATCAGCAGCACTACAGCGGAAGCGGGGAGGAAGAAGATGGCAGTGACAGCCGCTATGGCAGCCGCAGCGGGAAACGGTTCCATAGCACAAGAAAAGGTCGTCACCACCGCATCTCAGCTCGGGTATGTTTTTAACTAGGGATGTCAGAGAAATCCATTTGGGAGGTGGAGTTTGATGAGTTTTCCTAGGTTTCCCCTCTCCCCCCCCCCCGACTTTGTTCCAGTTCCCACTGTGGTGCCTGACTTGGTCTGCAGCAAGTTGGGCCTGTTGGTAGATTTTCCTGGGCATTTTGCGCTCCCCCCACAAGCAATGTAATTTGTAGAAATTTCTGAGCATTTTGTGCAAAGCTCTGAGCAATTGCCGCAAATTTCTAAGCAATTAGCACACATTTCTGAGCAATTGATGCAAATCACAGTCAAATTTGGTGGATTTTGTGGAAATTCAGCCGTAATTTGCACCAGTTGCTCCAAAATTTGCACAAATTTCAGAAACTGTGATGAAAAGTGCACAAAAAATTCCCAGAGTTTGGGGAAGAGCCCGCAGCTCAGCTTGCAAATGGAAAGTGAGTAGTACATGCAGCAGAACTCTGTCGAGTCATAAAAGAACTAGTTTTCCATGTGATGGACATCCTTATTTTTAACTGCATTTCATTACTGTCAATGTGTAAGAATGTGCTTCTCATTATATGCTCATTGCTGTGATGAAGCATGAACTTAAAACATGGCTGTATATGATAACAGCTTTTATTTTGTTTAATACATTTTATATCCCGCTGCACACCATGAATTTGTCCAAATCTTTTTCAAAGCCATTTTTGGGTGATCCATTTATTAGGCCAAAGAACAATTAATAACTTTTCTTACTATGCACTTACATATGAGTGGGATTGTGACCGCTGGCCTCACGCCAGCCTCCATGTAGCATAACTTTAGAAAGAAATGTATGCAGCACTGTTTGGTGCATTTGTTTTTCGATTTGCCTCTGCAAACCTGCCAAATTGCGACTGGGAGGACCAGGTGGAGGAGAGAGACAGAGAAGACAGGATGACCAAGGAATTGCAAGAGATATTAGGGCAAAAGAGTGGTACCTGGGTTTGGGGCAGACCCCACCTCCAAGTTGTATTCAGTTTGTAGCCTTGCTCAAATCGCTGGTTTCCATACAGTATTGTGATTCCGACAGTGGACACCAGAAATGCCTCTAGCAAGTTTCTAAGCAGTCCATGAGAGTGGCTGTGTTCCCTTGTTGTTTGTATCTATTATTCAGAGATATACTGCCTCTTTCCTTTAGCAATCATAGGTGATAGGAAGGAGTTTCACAAAAAGATGTAGAATGGAGCAGGTAGGAGGAACTTTTGGGTGGGTGTAGAAAAAGGAACGTGCGACTGGAAACACCAGACTTTTGGGAAACACCAACCATCACTACTTAGCATGTTGCTTCTATAAACAACCAAGTGTGGCTGTATAACTTCCCAGAAGGTCTCATCCTCACAATACTTAACAATTTAGGTAAGCATTTGGATCAGCTAGTCTCTTATTACATTCTGCAAGTATGGAACTTACTCGATTTTAACCCTTATATGGTGATGTGGAACTTACTGTACATGTAGGTAAATTGCAGTCCTATACACATTTTCTGAGTAAGCCCCATTGAATTAAATGGGGTTCACATCTGAATAGATATGCCTAGGGTTGTGCTGTTGCAGTGTACTATCTTCCAAAAGGCAGAATTTTGCTTTTAATTTCCTTGCTATTTAGCCGTATTGTTTTTCACAATGATCTCTTGTTTGTTCATTTCTGGAATTCCTGCTCCATTCCGTTGAGTTTAACGGCATGATTTTGCATAGCCAGGAATTAAGTCTGCAGCTGTGAAGGTATACAATGTCAGGAGGACAGAAAGTGGAGGGGGGGGATCTTCAAGATAATCAGGTCAGAGCAAGTCCTGTAAAATGAACGACTTCTGACTATGGTAACCACTGGATTGAATATAACAGCTGAATTATCCTGATATTGTCTGAAGCTGGGTAGATTCCAGGTAGCTCAGTATAGATATGAACAGCTGACATTTTGGGTTTTTTTGTTTAACCCCACTCAAGAAGTATTGGAGAAAATGGGTATTGCTCAAAAGAGTTTGCTTGTTTGAAACAGAGTTCTTTTTATTTTTATTTATTTTTATTTTTTTTACACGTCTTTTCTAGGAAATCTTAGGAAAAACTGTAGAGATGAAAAGAGAGAATGGGGGCATAAATAGTAAGGCTGCAATATTTTGATCACTAGTCAGATGAAAAGAAATATTAAAACATTTTTATGAGTTGAATTTTATATGTTTTCCCCTTAAATGTTATTTTAATACAAGTTACTAATACTATTTTTAGTATAAGAAGAAGTATTCTCCCCTCTTTAGAACACAAGAGGGAATTCCTCTTTTAGCATGTCATCTAAAAACAAGGATCTAAAGCTATTTCCTTCAGAACAATTGTTTACGTATACTTAATTGGACAGACTAATTGAGAGAGAATTCTTTAACTGTGTGACAGTCCTGATCATTTGGGACCCATTTCTCTTTCCTACTACAGACCAGACAATAAATAATGGACCAGAGGGACATCCAAAAATGGAAAAAAAAGTTACCTAGCGTTGTAGTGTAATCTCCTTCATTGCACTGAAGACAGTTAAGAGGTTAAACAAGAGAGCCTGGGGGTTGTTAGTGGAGAACGTTACGTGCCATTTGAACCTATGGAAACCATGGGCCAGTTGCTGTTTCTCAGCCTAACCCAGGGCGGGGGAATCTCATTTACCCCAAGGGCGAAATTCAATTTTGGAGAATCTCTTGAGGCTGCATTCTAGTGGTGGGTGGGGACAAAGGCAGAATGGACAAATCCAAAAATACCAGCATATTTTAGCCTAAAGCTGCCATTGCCAGTAATGAAGCCTTAGGAGAGGCATATGAACCTTCTGGATTGGGGGCGGGGGGGACAACTGCACAAAAGCCAGGAAGTCACCAAACGATAAGTGGTCCGGTGGGGGGGGGGACCAGAGCCGTGGCCATCTAAGAAACACTGCAGAGCTGGATTGGGACTCGAAGAGATTTGACCCCTGGGCCTGAGATTCCTCACCTCTGGCCTAACCAGTGATACAGCTATGCAATTTTAGACCCCGGAATTACTGGTATCTCCGGGGGTTGGGGTGCTTTAGATGTCCAAGTGTATTACTCTAGCTGTGCAGCAAACAACCATTGGGGGCTGGTGGCTCCAGTGCCGGTGGGGTGAAGCACCTTGGGTAGGGTGACCATATGAAAAGGAGGACAGGGCTCCTGTATCTTTAACAGTTGCATAGAAAAGGGAATTTCAGCAGGTGTCATATGCATGCACCTGGTGCAATCCCCTCTTCATCAACTGTTAAAGATACAGGAGCCCTGTCCTCTTTTTCATATGGTCACCCTAATCTTGGGTAGCTCTTTAGCTTTCTGACTGAAACACAGAGTGGATACAGTTCCCCACTGACATTAGAGCCACCTGCCTCCACTACATACAACTAACATATTTCCCTTTGCTCCCAAACCGCCATTCCATTTTTTACAACTGCTTCTACGTTCTATATATTTTAGAATAATAATGACAAAACTGTTTGCCAACAGTTGGCAAAGCCCATCATGTCCATCTAGAAAAACCTCCATGAGTGAGAAAAGAGAGATATTAATAACTCTGAGCATTTGGAGTTTTGCTTCTTAAACTCACCTAGTCTTAACACCATCATGGCTACAGGAATAAAATGGAGTTTGCGTCAGCTGCCCTCATCATCTATTGGTCTCTGGGTGGCCCTTTGGCCACCCACCCCCCTCCCTCGGGCTGCAGGGCCCTGCACTTTGGCCCCAGGGTCCAGCTGTAGCTGCACTACTGAGCCTAACCAACGCACAGGGTTGCCGTGAGGATAAAAACAGAAACCGCAAGCATGCCGCCATGAAAGCCTGGGAGCAGAGTTAAATGTACTGTAGTAGTGATGAATAAACAAGCATTTGTGGAAAACAAGCATGAGTCGCTTTAATATCAGATTCTTTCAAAGCGTACTCCTATGCAAGTTTAGACAGAAAAAAAAGTCCTGCAACTCCCAGCTGTGCTGGCTGGGGAATGCTGGGAGCTGTAGAACATTTTTCTGTCTAAACATGCATAGGATTACGCCGTTAAAGATTTTAATTCAGAGCTAAGAATCAAATGGAGGAAATGGACTTGACTTAGGCCAGAACTACACCAAGCAGGATATGACACTTTGAAAACGGTTTGAAAACTGTGTATGGCGTGTGTCCTGGGCCCCAACAATTGTCACTACTGTTATAAACCGGTTTAAAGCACTAGTGTAGATCTTGCCTTAGAATAAATGCAAGGCATTCAGCAGAAATGTGAATGTTGTTTCATTGATTCATATTTAAACGTTAGAAAGATGATAGCTTGCTGTATCTTTGCATGACCATGGCCATTACAGGCCTCAGGATGTTAATTAAGAATTTCTGGCAGAAGGAGAGAGAGAGAGCAGTTTGTCTGTCCTGTCAGTCAACATTCAGTTCAGTGCACAGATTATCTTCTTCATCTTATTAAACCATGAACAGGGCAGGCCTAAGACATTTTACTACCTGAGCCATTCTACTACCTGGAGAACCTGGTGAAATTTCCTCTTCATCACAATAGTTAAAGTTGCAGGTGCCCTGCCCTCTTTTAAATCTGGTCACAGTATAGCTGCAGTATAGCTCCTGCAGCTTTAACTGTTGTCATGAAGAGGAAATTTCACCAGGTGCGACATGCATACAAATGACACCTGCTGACATTCCCTTTTCTATGCAACTGTTTAACATGATTCAGGAGCCTTGTCCTCCTTTTCATATGGTCACCCTATGGGAGGTTTACATCTTCCACCCACCCATTTTGCCCCTGAAAGGGATTTGGGGGGGGGGGGGGGCATTAAAAGAAGAAAAATCTCAATTGGAATCTATGGGGGCATTTTTCATATTCTTAACCCCCCTCCGGGGTGATTTAAGGGGGAAAAACAGTTGAGGGGAAGGTTTAACAGCCCCCTTCTAGAGCACTGTGTTTCCAATCCAAGTTGAGGTCACACGTGCTTACACAGAAGTAAAGAAAACCATAACTCAGAGCTCCACTAGGTGTGATTGCCTGAATATCGGGTTTGTCACTAACAACAGGCTCAGGAGGAACAGCTGGAGAGAGGCAGCCGCCTCACTCTGTCTCCTAGTAGGGCTGGCTCTTTAAGAGATGTTCTACTGGGATAATAAGGGTGTGAGAACTATTCCTTCCTAGCCTCCCTCCTCATCAAAGCTTCCAAGTAATGCTTGCTCAAACAAATAGTACCTGCAAAAAGGAGTCATCCTCATGTGTGTGTCCTGCTGTGACTGTAGTAAACTCTAACTGCAGTGGAATCAGCAAACATTCAAGCCTACAGGTGGTTATCCAACGGGCTTAGGCTACAACAGAGGTGCTCTAAATCTAGGAAGAAGTCAGAACGCAGGCAGGCAGTCAAAGAGGATCAGGAAACAGGAGTGGTCCAGAAAACAAGCAGGAGGTCAAACATTGTAAATCAGTCAGGTACAATGCACAGTCCAGAAGATGAGGAAACAGAGCATCAATCATAGGACACAAATCAGGAAGCAAGGTACACAGCATTGAGACTGGATGGATGGCTTGCTGGGCTACTCTCAGAGCTCAGCTGCAAGCTTCCCTTTCCAGATCTTTACTCATGAGGAGTCACTTTCTCCTGCGGAGACCTTTTCTGGAGGCAAGCACTTCTTCACAAAGGAACCCTACCGGCCTGTTGCTTGAGGCGAAGACATCCTGGGCTGCAGAGACAAGAGTTCCTTTCTCCTGACAGGGATGGCCCTGCAGCCCTCTGCCCTGAGGGCTCTGGCTCCTGTGGATCTGATGCCAGCCCCTGATCTGGGGTGCTCTAGCTCTTCCTCTGAGGAGGACTCCTCCAGTGGGGGCATGACAGTGTGGTTGTTACATATAATGGGTCTAATCATAGAATAATAGAAATGGAAGGGGCCTATAAGGACATCGAGTCCAACCCCTTGCTCAATACCTTTTCCCCCCCTTTGGCATCTATGCTACAAATTAAGTCTGGAGTATGAGATGCCATTCTGTTACTCCCAGCCTATGCTTTCAGTTGTTTTGTTTATTTTTACAGCATTTTGCTTCTAACTTACTGAGCCAGGCGACAGGCAGTAGCATAACACTGAAAGAGACAGGCTGCAAGGCAGGCCTGAGTTGGCCATACTGTGTCCAGGCAAAACCATGCTGTGCACTGCATAGCCACACATGGTGTGCATACCAAAGCTAGAAAGATGGTTCTCACCAGTTGCTGCTGTATGCCTGGTCACTGTATACAATTGTATACATTTGAGCTTTCATGTCACAGACCTTCCGTACCTCTTGCTTTTCGTGGCCTTCACACTTAATGCATCTGGCAATGCAAGCTCTGGTCCACACAAGAGCTTATGCCATAGTAATCTGGTTCATCTTTGAAGCTGCCACAGATCCTTTCTTGTTTTTAACCAGGATATTATTCGCAGTCTGTTGAAGCAGAGCCATCAATTCCAGCGGTGCTCCTGGGCTAACTAAGTTTTCATGTTTAATCACACAGGAATCCAACAGGGGAGATGACTCTGGAGCGTGCGGTAAATATATTACAGACAGAAAACGCCTTGTCCCCTCTCGTCCTCGCAGCAATTGTTTTTATACAGCACGAGAGCTTCCAGAGAGCTGAAGCCAGAAGGAGAGTAAGTAGCCATTTTCTTATTTCTTGAGGGACTTTCGGAACATACTGTTGCATGTGAAGTATTTGCATTTGGAGTACTGGTTAGGCAGAATAATGGGGCTGAGACACACTAGGGCTGGGTGTTGGACTGGGACTCAGAAGATCCAGGTTCTAATCCCCACTCCGCCATGAAGCCCACATGGTGACTTTAGGCCCATCACTGACTCTCAGCCAAACCTTCCTCACAAGATTGTTGTGAAGATAAAATTAGATGTAAACCATCTTGGGTTCTTTGTAAGAAAAAAAAAGTTGGGATATAAATGTAAGAATGAATGAATTAGGTTCTCCTCTCAGTACCAGTTTAATTTCCGGCTGATCTGAGCATAAGGTTTGACCTGAAGTCAACATATTTGCATGGTCTTACTTCTTAAATGTCTAGTGCAGCCTATCCAGGGCTTGAAGACAGAGGGTAACATTTCAAATTAGGCCAGACTCGATAGCCCATGTGCTACTAAACCTTTAAAGGGGCTCTCTAGAATGTGTTGATTAGCCTAATCCTCTAGACATCAACACACACATAGGCTGAACACCCTGGGTGATGTGAGACCAACGTCAGTCTGAAGAGGGCGTACATGCATATGAGTGTACATGTGTAAGTCTCCCTCCATGGGGATGGGGAAACTGGTTGATCAGGGTTCCCATGCCTGTGGAGGGAACTCTACATGCATAAATCCATACACTTGTAGGTTCCCTTCACGCTGACACTGATCACAGGGGGCGTGGCTGGCATGTACAATGAGGATGGAGCTAGCCAGGGTTGGGGCTAGCCAGCATGTTCTATAGAGGCCCTTCACCTATTTGAAAACAAATGCCCGCAGAGGACTAATTTAGGCTACAGTCCATTCACTATCTTTATAACCATGTAAACTCTTGGCTAACAATGTAGACTTAGGACATTCATGTTTGGAAATAATTACAGTCAGTTATCAGTCACTGCTATGAAAAGAAGACAGTTATTCTACATCAGTGGTCTTCAACCAGTGGGTCACAACCCCAAAGTGGTTCATGGGAAAAATCCAGATGGGTCATGGCGAAGCTGTGGCCGCCATGTTGGGCAATTGTGAAAGTGGGTCCATGTTGCAGGTTGTGAGTCCAAGGTGGGTCTTTAGACTGGACCAGTTGAAGACCACTGTTTTATATGAAGTCAACATCATAGAACTCAAAGCAGGATAGGATGCCATCTCGCTTATGTTCAGGTGAACCTAAAACGACATCAGTCTGACCAAACGTGGGCCCATCACAGTGCAAAACTTCAGCATTTTGCTCTGTCAAGAGGGGCTGAGTCCCTACGAACAAGACCAGTAGTATCTTAAAGGCCTCTATTGAGCCAGGAGCTTTTATAGGGAACTACTTATATTGACCTGATGCACAAAATGTGTATCCGATGAAGTAAGCTCTTGGGAACGAATGTTGCTAAAACTGCTCATCTAACCAGCTTCCTACCATACTAGGAGAGGAGGCCTAGCCAGGTCTGGTGTTCCTTTACCAATAAACCTGTCCTCACCTCACCTCACCGATCTTTGAGACATTTCCAGCCCACACAACTCTGTATCAGTTGTTCCATTTCTATATTTAGTATACCAGTAGGTGTTAAAGTGAGTTTTGAAGCTGTTTACATAAGGGCTTACAATAATTTAGGCAGAAGTGTCAGATATCTATGGTATGAACCACCTCTTACCAGCATCAGCCACCTCCATATCTGTACTGATTACGTTGTTGATCAAGAGGAGTGAAATGCTGATCATAGTAAAACGTTGAGCATTCCCAAAACAAGCTCTCAAAAACAAATCCTTGTCTCTCCTTTCTTTATTATTATCAGCACCTTTGCTCAGGACACGATTTGTCCTAATCTGAAAACAGTCTTCTGTGTGCAGACTATTATTCTTACTTGTGTCCAAGAAAAGGTCATGTTAACCCAACATAGCTTGAACCCAACATACACACTGGAGTTCACTTAATCAGGGGTACGCAACCCTTTTGCCCCCAAGGGTTACATGTAATATCAGCACACATCGTAGAGATATCTCCAGGCAAGAAACCTGAAAAACTTCAAAAGGATAGGTGCAGAGGCTAAAGAGTTATGCTTCTTGAAAACCAGTTTGAGGCTTTTTTCATAGTGCAGCCTGGTGGCATTGAAAGAATGGCCATCTCAGGGTCTCACTCTGCCTTCCCCCAAAGCACAGTGATTGGGTAGTCACTAGTAAAACATGCCCCAGGGTTAAATTTGGAACTCTAAGGCCGTAGCTAGACCTAAGGTTTATCCCAGGATTGTTCTGGGGGGGTCACACCTGTTCATTTAAGTGCCACACAGGGCATCCAGCACTCAGGCAGGAACAAACCCAGGATGATCCTGGGATAAACCTTAGGTCTAGCTATGGCCTCAGTCTCTCAATCCTGCTCCTCCCTACTACTTTTTAATACATTATTTTTGGAGACACGTAGTTTGGATTTCTGGATCCCAAATTGCAAACAAAGCCTCATGCAGGGTCCAGAGATGGTTCTGGTGACTTCAGGGAGAAGCCCACTTTGCCTTGGGAAAGACCATTTCCAGTTCCAGAGGGGCTTGATTCAGCTCAGGCTCCAGGTTTTGGCCAAATCCAATTCTCATCCCTACTTTTTACCAATAGTATTTTATTTTATTTATTTATTACATTTTTATACCGCCCAATAGCCGAAGCTCTCTGGGCGGTTCGCAAAAATTAAAAACATGAAAAGCATAAAAACAACCAACAATCTAAAAACACAAATACAATACACAATATAAAAAGCACAACCAGGATAAAACCACACAGCAAAAATCGATATAGGTTAAAGGTGCAGATTTATGGTACAATATTCACATCACTGTTACAGAGTAATCATACCACCACAAATACTAAGGAGGAAAGCATTAACAATAACTCGGAAAGTCTACCTCTCATTATTTATCCCTATAGCTGGAATAGTTCAGATGGTGTCTTTATCCAATGGCATTTGTAGATCGGGTAGTAACTCTTTGCCATGAAAACGTAAAAGCTAGAAGGTAGGGATGGATGAATCTGTCACCTCTATAAAAATAAAAAAAATTAAGCAAATGTTCATTCTGTCATGGTTCAGTAATAGATAGCAAATGTTTCCTTATGACAATTCATATCCATTAATGCAGTTTTCATTAAAATATGCTTTTTTTTTTTTTTACAAACGTTTCACTTATTTATGCTCTTTTATACATTCTTTTCCTGAAGACGTGCATTTCGTACAGTTTCCCTTAAAGTATGCATGGCTTAATCCTAGAACTGCATTACAAAATTCAGAGAAGTGTGAGAACTGAAAGATAATTGTGTTCCATATCATGTTTTAGTTCAGGAAGTGAGAATTAGGCCGGCTTGCATTAACATTCAAAATAAATTAATGCTTCCCCATCCTTACTGGAAGGTCAACAGTTCTCCCTTCTTTCCAGTCCCAATGTTTCTAAACTGGCCCTGATAGTGTAAGAGAAATAGCTGCCATCTTTAGAATCTAGCTTAGCCTGTTTCTAGAATTTGGGTTTGAAAGATTGCCCCTGATGAAGGAATCTTCATTCTGAAATGCATTGGCTTTAATAATAAAACTCTTTTCATTGGTACCTTTGAGAACACATTCTCTTTTCACATTCCTTTCTAAACTGAACGACATACTCTGCCTATCTGGAATGACTGATGTTGCCCTAACACTGATAACCCCTTGAGAGCAAGCGTATCAAAATTGCTTATCTGATGCCCCAGCTACTGACTATCAAACATTATGAGTCTTCAGCATACTTTTCTGGTTCTGCCCTCCATATTTGCAATCTTTGCAGTTAAATTTTCTTAAGTTTAAACATCTGCCTGTTGTTGTTTTTTCCTTGACAGGTTTATTCTCTAGGTGGTATTAACAAGCTTCTGGAACTTCTGAATGTACAGAATGTGGAAGTTCAAAGGGCAACATGCGGTGCTTTGAGGAACCTGGTATATGAAGACAATGACAACAAACTAGAAGTGTCAGAGCAGAGAGGTATCTCTGTCTTACTGAGGTTATTACAGCAAACCAGAGATGTGGAGACTAAAAAACAAATTACAGGTAATTCAGATGCTAGTGTATTGAAGTGCTGCCTTCATGGTGCACAGAACTTCTGCAACTGATGTCCTTGTTTATTACAGACACTCCAGGTCTAAATGTGGTGCTGTGCTTAATTAGTGGGTGTCAGAGTTCCTTCCTGTGACCTAGACCCCCTGAGCAACTCCTTAAGGATCTCTGCCTCCGTAGGAGTCCCACCTTTCTTCTTTTACCTTTCTCTTCCCAGTAACGGGGTGGGGGGCTGTTAGGCTGTAGACATGGGGTGAATGAACTCCGGGTACTTTAGGTTTAACACAACAGTTTACTAGTGAATTAAAACAAGCAATTTACAACTAAAGTAATTTAGTCAATAGAACTGAGTGATACAAAAGGCATTGAAAGAAAATAAAAGTTGCAAAAATGCAAGTTCTTTTACTCTAAGCTGCACCTAGTCTTCTCCAAAGTGCTTCTTTCTGCTCCTTCCTTATGGCTTGCTCTTCCCTGGCTCTCTCCTTTTATCGGCTCTTCCCCCTAAAACTGAAAGTACTGTTTCCACTTTGAAGAAAAGAAACTTAGCTTGAGAAATGAAACTTCAACAGGGAATGAATCTTAACTGGAGAAATAAAACTGTTCCTCTCAGGGATACTCCCTCCCAACAGAAAACCCCCAGGCATCTAAGGCCTGACTTTAATACCTTGCCTTAGCAAGCCTCAAACCTTCACAGCAGGGTTCCCCAATATTGTATACGTCTGAAGGAGCATCATCCCACACCATAAGCACAGCATTTTGTCTGTCTGTGTCTAATGGATTTCCATCAAGTTCAAAACTCCACCATGGATTTCCACTTGAGAAGCATTATTTGAAGCTCAAATATCTTACTCAGAAACCCACCGCATGTCCTTGAAAGCAAGTCCCTTTGAAATCAGTGGAACATGGATTCAAAGAAATAAGCTTAAAATCAAGCTATAAAGTAATCAAAACTTGCTAATAGAACTTAAAATTCCAATCCCAAGGTCACCTTTAGTATTCAGCTTTCTAACCCAAGGCTAGAAAGGAAGCTTTGCCCTTCATGATGTCAGAGAAGCTCAGCCAATGGCATCCAGAATAGCCATACCATTTCTTCGTGTCAAGGGCCCTACTATGATATCAAGAGAAGATTAGCCAAATAATAATAATAATAATAATAATAATAATAATATAACAACAACAACAACATTCGTAGCTTGTGAATGCCCTGGCACTTCAAGCTGTTGACTTATATTACAGTGTGGTTCAAGTCTCTTTTAATTTCCTCTGTGGCAATCACCAGCATACAGGTGACAACAGCCCCTACCTGTTCTAATCAAGTGGAATAACAGATTCCCTCTTGGACTGCTTTGCTTGGGTTGACTCACCTGGTGAAGGAGTTAAGAAGGTTTGGTTTTGATAAAGAACATAGGTATCACATGGGATAATTTAGGGGATGCAGTTATCAGAAGAGGTGCCCATAACAATTTATATAGGCTCAAACTAACGCGGTCAAAAACATTTCTCTATTCCATTCTTCTCCCCTTCAACTTTGCAGAATTTATGGTCTCAGTTAATTTCTATGAGAAATATGAGAACCTGTTTCCTTCTGCTGAGTTTCAGGGAAAGGGCACTGACTGCAGAGAACGTTACAGTTCCATAGTTGGCAAGATTAGTCCTTCGTTAATATAATTAAGTTCAAAAATAGCCTATTTTTCATTAAACTCTGACAAGGTAGATCACTGGGCTAGTTAAAAAGTGGAGGCTGATGGACAAGCAAATCTATAGGCAAATTAAATCAGACCTGTTGCAAGATAATGAACCCGTTTATATAATTAGTAGAATCCAGTGATTCAGCTTTGCCTGAACTGCAGCACTTCCTTCTGCAGGTGGGAATGGAGGATTTACATTCCTTGGAGAAAATATCTCCCTGCACTTGGAAAGCCTACCTGTCAGGGAGAAAGGGAGTCAGGAAGTCAGATGATTAAATAGGAGAAGTATTGTATTTAAAAGGAAAAGCTTAGATTAAAATTAGTATGGTGGTGCAAATATATTCGACACCTTTTATATGTGATATATATTTTTATTTTTTACTATTGGATGGGATATAATTTTGCCTTAGTCTATACCAGGGGTGTGCAACCAGCATCCCTAGGGGTGCATGCAGCCCTTTACCTGATGTCAAAAACCCTGTGTGAGCAATCAGTTCAGATCTTTGGCAAAAGCAATCTGATCCTCCCCCAGCAGCCTGCCAGACAGGGCGGAGAAGGAGGAGGGAGAGAATGGGGTGTCAGGAAAAGAGAGAGGAAAAAGGAGCCCACCCACTTTTGGCTCTGGCCCTACCCACCACCACCACCTCCATGCGGCACTCAACAGATTATCCCAAGAGAATGCAGCCCTCAACAGCAAGTCCATGCCCCTGGTCTATACAAACTTCCAAAACAACTTACATTGTTCTGAGGAGCTGTGAATTTCTTCTTCTGCAGCTAAATCCAGTGCATTGGATTGCTGCATAAGCAATATCTTCTTAAATCACCCGTAACAGACAACGAAACAGCATCCCATGACTATGTAACGTAATGGCATTGCAATGCAATGATAACCAACAGAGGAAAGTGCTGGGCTCCAAAGCTCACGCCAGAATCTCCCACTCCTTCCTGTTTAATCACTGCAAATTAGGCAGTTGCGGGGAGCAGGGAAGTTCCATAGAGAGGCTGGTAATGTTACCCTCTGTGATCACCTCTGCAGATTATGTAGTTAATGTATCACAATTCAGGAATGTTTGGAGGCTGGCAGCACTTGATATGACTCCTGTAGGAAGCTCCTATCTAGCATTCAAGGTTTTGCATCACTTTCAGAGGAGCATCAGTAAACTTTGGTATGGTAAGCAAGGCTTCCCCCACAGAACGTAAAGTATGGGAGAAGTCAAGCCTCTTGGATAACCTGGTCCCAAGCCTTCTAAACCAACAATAACACCTTCAACATGGTTTCCTAGCTAATATAATGGTCTGGGCTCCAGGCGGTTGACTCTAGCAACGGCTAGGCCCTCAGAAAAGAAGCATCCAAGATGATAAGGGGTTACAGAGGTCAGACTCCAGTTGCCATGTTACAGCTGAGAGATGATTTTATATGTCAGGGGGGCTGTGGGAGATGAGGCAGCTGTGGTCTCTCTTGCCACCTGCCGTACCACTCCGGTTCTACTCCACACCAGATGCGGAGGAATGCAACCAAGGAGAGGAGAACCTGCAGCTGCATCAACTGCCACAGTCTGACCATTTTTAAACAGAAATGCAACATATCTAGGCTGTAACCTGGCCGCACTGGGTCAGAATGGGATTGCCATTGGGGGCTCCAATGTCAGTGAATTTGCTCCAGGTTTCAGTCAGAACTCTAAAAGAGCTATCAGAGGTGCTTTGGCTAATTTCTTTAGACTTCTGACCAAAATTCCGAGCAGATTTACTACCCCACTGACATCAGATCCACCAGCTTCCACTGCATATGCATTTCAGAGTTTCATTGCAGCAAAATCGCTATGCAAATATGGGTTTTCAAGCTCCTCCCAGAAAACAATTTATTGGGCACTGATGGTGATGAGGGCTTCTAATCTGCAAACAAAAACTAGACGTTGTCACCCGGCTCCCTGGCCGCTGAGCTGAGCAGGAAGTCCAGTGGTGAAGAGGTGGGGTGCAGGGTAATTCTGCCTTACCCCTTCCCATAACAAGCAGAAGAATAAATGATGCAAAACAAGGAAACATATCCAGACTTGCTTGGTGTCGTGTATTGATGTCACAGATTCTGGTGTAGATGGGCTACCATAGAATTTTGGTTGTTCTTTTTTTAACTGCATAGTATGCGCAGCCTAGACTAGTCCAAGGTATATGGAGAGTAAGCAGAAGTTGCTTTCCTTTGGGTCTCTGATTGATGGGACTACTTAAGGCAGCTTTGCCCAATTTGGTGCCCTCCAGATGTTGTATAATACATAATTCCAAGACAGCATGATCAATGGTCAATTTTGGCTTGGAATTATGGGAGCTACAGTTCAACACATTTGGAAGGCACCAGGTTGGGAAAAGAGGCTGATTTGCAGAACAATTCTGTACAGGTCTACTCAGAAGTAAGCCTTATTGAATCGAATGGATCTTACTCCCTGGTAACTGTGCAGAGGATTGCAGCGTTAAGCACCTTTCTTAAAGTCATACATATCATAAAGCGATATAGCTTACAACACAATCCTATGCAGGTCTACTCAGAAGTAAGCCCCATTGAATTGAATGGATCTTACTCCCAGGTGAGTGTGCAGAGGATTGTAGCCTTAAGCACCTTTCTTAAGGTCATGCATATAATCATAAAGCTATAGCAAGCTTTGTAGACCTGGCTTAGTTTTCAACCCCTAATGCTTTATAGGGGTTGAAAGGCACTTGGAAAGGAGCTAAGAGAAAATGAGTTCCAGGGCTGATAGGAACTGACGATTCCTTTATTATGGAGTAAGCACAGTAGTGACAGTGAGCGGCAAAGCCGAGGCAGCCAAAACAAGCTTTTGAAGGTGAGCCAGCCAAGCCTTTGGGGAGTGTCTCACCTCTTGATCTTGTCTCATACAACATACATCTAAGAAATGGAAGAACATTCCTCCTGCAGAAAGGATTATAGAAAATGCAGGGAGGCCTGTCGCAAAAGAACATAAATACAACGAAAGGAGCACACCTATCTTGTACTGAGCTTCTGCCATGGAAAGTCACAGCAGTCTGTTACTTTGGAAGGCAGATGCCTGCAAGTCAACTGTATTCAGGAGACCAGTGCTATAGCGTCCCTTAGCGTGAGACTTGTTTTCACCCATGTGCCCACAGGAGTATGGCAAAGTGCTGTAAAGAAGGCAAACTCCATGTTAGGCATAATTAGAAAAGGAATTGAGAATAAATCAGCCGGTATCATACTGCCTTTATACAAATCTGTGGTGCGACCACATTTAGAATACTGTGGTAGAGTTCTGGTCACCACCCCTAAAAAAAGATATTGCAGAGCTGGAAAAAGTGCAGAAGAGGGCAACTAAAATGATCAAGGGGCTGGAGCATCTCCCCTATCAGGGAAGGTTACATCAACTAGGATTGTTTAGCTTGGAAAAAAGGCTAAGGGGAGACATGATAGAAGTGCACAAAATTATGCATGGTGTGGAGAATGTGGATAGGGAGACATTTTTCTCCCTCTGTCAAAATGCTAGAACCCAGGGTCATCCCATGAAGCTGATTGGTAGGAGATTCAGGACAAATAAAAGGGAGGACTTCTTCACACAGCACATAGTTAAATTATGGAATTCACTACCGCAAGATGTAGTGATGAACACCAATTTGGATGGCTTTAAAAGGGGGGTTGGATACATTCCTGGAAGAGAAGGCTGTCAATGGCTACTAGTCCTGATGGCTAAGTAGAACCTCCAGTATCAGTAGTAAGCCTATATACACCAGTTGCTGGGGAACATGGGTGGGAGGATGCCGTTGCACCGTGTCCTCTGTATTGGTCCCTGGTTGACAGCTGGTTGGCCACTGTGTGAACAGAGTGCTGGACTAGATGGAGCCTTGGCCTGATCCAGCATGGCTCTTCTTAATTTCTAATGTTATTAACAGAATACTCTTTCCTCTGCAGCTTCATTTCAGAGTTTTTTCTTAGTTTCGTTCCTCATAACACACAGGTGTTGCAATAATGCTGAAGTCATAAATACCACTCTTCACCTCCTCTGCTAACATGACAATGCAACTACTGTATCTAACTACTGCGTATTACAAAAGAATGATTATCTGTGAGCCAAGGGTGAGAAGATGTTTTGTGCTGGGATTTAAATCCCATCTGCATTGAACTAAGATCTAAAAGATGTGCTTTGGAATTCAAAGCAGTTAGTTAAAGAAACAATAGTTCTCTTTGTAGAGCAGAGCCACAGTGTGTATGATATATTGCCAGCTGATACTTACAAAACTTCTTAAAAAAAGAAAAAAAGAACAGCATTGCTGTTAAGCCCTTGCGGTCAGACTTTTAAAATGCACAGATCTCCAAATTAGATTCGGGTTTCCTTCCCCCAGACATCCTTTTCATCAACTTAAATAAAGCAGTAGATTATTATTTTTCCTTTTGTTGAAAAGTTCTTCATAAAATGAGAGCTAAGCTTGGTTTTATTACAGACTTACTGTAACATAGCCTTCTCCAACCTGATGCCCACCAGATGTGTTTCACTATTACTCCCATTGGCCATGCTGTCTGGGGATTATGGAAGTTATAGGGCTCCTCTAAATGAGCGATTTATTGAACACTCATGATTGGCCACTCACTGAAGTTTTTGGGATCTAGTACATGACGTCAATGACCAGGATGTCTCCTGCAGTATCCTCTGGAAATCCCTCTATGAAAAGAACCACTTTTAATTGGTAATAGACAGGAAAAAGCTGGATTTTTCACCATCTGATGGCACTGTCTCAAAAGTGAAGGGAGGGGAAGTATTCAGTTCAAAACACATGGTCGACCCTCTCCACCTGGGTAATGCTGGCCACAAAAATCGTGCAAAAGAACCAGGAAGCGCAAAGCCTGGGTAAGCAATGCGATTTCCCCTTAATGTAAAGACGCTCATAATCAATGCCTCTGGAGAGCACTAGGTTGGGGAAGACTGGAGGGAACGCTAGACTAGAAACTTTGTTCTGATCCAAGCAGGACTTCTCTTTCTGTTCTTAATCCTTTCATTGACTAGCCGTGTGGATGAAGAGGCAATTTTGTCATCCTGTTTTCTACACCTTTTGTAGGTTTGTTATGGAACCTGTCCTCCAATGATCAACTGAAGAACTTGTTGGTCCGAGAGGCCCTGCAACCATTGACAGAAACTGTTCTCATCCCTTATTCGGGCTGGCCAGACAGAGATTATCCAAAATCAAGCGTTGTACCTGATCCTGATATTTTCTACAATGCAACAGGTTGCCTGAGGTAAGCTGTGCTCTTATGATTTTGAACTTGGTTTTGAACTTCTTGCAGCCCAAACAAACATTGTTCTTCCAGGTTGGATGCCAGTCTGCAGATTAGGCCTTGCAGAATGTGTTGCCCAGCAACATCCTGGAAATAAAAGGTCAAAGTAACAGAGTTCATCTGTTTTTCTGGGCTGAGAACCTGTTACGAAACAGCCTTGCGCACTATAATTCAATGCGGTGTTAAATACAGTTGCCAGTTTCTTTACCGTCCTGCTCCTCTGCCCTCAACAGCAGTCTGGCACATAAAAATGCTGAGGGTGAAACTTTCCCCACCACTTAGTCCTATGCCAGGAAAAGTTCTCCTGCAGTATCAGGTTATTTATATAGCTGCATCAATGTGTGGCACTTCACAGAGTAACAAGAAGAGGAGTTCCTGCCCTAAAGAGTTTGTAACCTAAAATTCGCCAGAGGGAAAGATAAGAGTGAGGGTAAACCTTGAGCTGGTTTGAATGTAACTCTAAATCATAATTTTAATTCTTGTGATGCCTCTTCGTTCTTCCTCCAGCAGGTCTGTAAGGAGGAATTTGGAAGCTTTTGCTTTCTGTTTTTTATAGCTTGCCATATCATCTGAACCAGAATAATCTTAACTATGGTTAGTGGAAACAAGCCAACTTCAAACCATCATTTTTAAAACGGGCTTGTTTTCACTAACAATAGTTAACATTAACCACAGTTTAGGGTCTGGATGGCATGCTAAGTTGCAGTTGGTCTAGTACAGATGTTTCTGATCTATGTCTAGAGGGATGGAGAACAGCATGAGAGGGGGCCCAAGAGAGAGGGAAAATTGGTGAAAAGTGTCTCCCCAACCATCCTGGATCCATTTACTGCAGCCTCTACTGAATCAAATGTCCCTGTGATCACAGAAGGGACTCCTCCCATTCACAGAAGTGCATGTTGCATTCAACCTATGAGCAATAAATGGGGACTCTGAAGTGGAATGGAGTGCGAGGGTTACCAACTTACACACCCCAAAGTTTTGCTGGTTGATTTGATTTTTACCCTAAAGGCTGGATTTCATTTCAGAGAAGGTTTTGGGTGCTGCATTCCAGTGGCAGCTGGGGATGAAGGCAAAAGGGGTGCGGCAAAAACTAGAGTGACCATATGGAAAGGAGAACTGGGCTCCTGCATCTTTAACAGTTGTATAGAAAAGGGAATTTCAGCAGGTGTCATTTGTATGCATGCAGCACCTGCTGAAATATCCCTCTTCATCACAACAGTTAAAGCTGCAGGAGCCCTGCCCTCTTGGCCAGAGACAAAAGAGGGCAGAGCTCCTGCAGCTTCAACTGTTGTGATGAAGAGGGGATTTCAGCAGGTGCTGTATGCATACAAATGACACCTTTTCTATAGAATGGTTAAAGAAACAGGAGCCTTGTCCTCCTTTCCAGATGGTCACCCTAGCCAAAACTACTAGCATCTTTAGCTCATTTATTTATTTTATTAATGTACTTACTGCCAGTAACTAAGCCGTAGGAGGGACGTTTCAACCTTTTAGAATGGGGGGAAAACTGCCTAAAGACAAAGAAACAATCAAACGACTGATGGGTGACCATATGAAAAGGAGGACAGTTGTGTAAAAAAGGGAATTTCAGCAGGTGTCCTTGGCATGCATGCAGCACCTGGTGAAATTCCCTCTGCATCACAACAGTTAAAGCTGCAACAGGCCTGACTTGTAGACTGACCAGATACAAAAAAGAGCAGGACTCCTGTAGCTTTAACTGTTGCGATGAAGAGGGAATTTCATCAGGTGCTGCATGCATACCAATGACACATGCTGAAATTCCCTTTCCTAGACAACTGTTAAAGATTCAGGAGCCCTGTCCTCCTTTGCATATGGTCACCCTAGGTTTCCATATGGCCATCTGGGAACCCCTGGAGGGAATGTTTGGCCCGCGAGGCCTGAAGGTTCTGCAGCCCTGCTGTATAGAGTTATATCTGTGTTATTCACATACAAGTAAAAGAGAACAACATCTAGAGAGACAGCTGACAAAGCACATAGGGAAATGTGATGACAAATAATTTGCCTAACTGCTTGTACATCTGCCAGATTACAAATCCCTAATTAGTTCTTCCTTTTGTAACAGCCGACACCCTCATTGCTCAGGTTTCTTGAAGTCTATAGCCTCCAGCCTTTATTGCAGAAGGGAAGCTATATTTTTATGCATGGTACATTACGCATAACACACCTAGGTTGTTTGTAAGAAAGTTATCGTACTTGCAGGAATAAGAGATAGAGCTGGACTGAATTATTTGTCCTGTCATGTGTTGGCGCCTTGGGGAGACCTAAAAAGGGGCAAGCAAAGGTTGCCTTCGTTTCAGGCAAGGATGAAAACCTGTTAATTTTCAGTGCAGGTGGGCAACTTACCCTTAAGACGGTGGCAGGAGAGGGTGTAAAAGTTCTCATTTTCTGTTCTTTTTTTAATTTATAAAGCTTTGATGCTACTTCAAGAAGTGACAGAACTGAAATGAGTAGCCCATCAACATTCTTCAGTCCTTTTAAATGTCCCAATGAGTACAATACTAGCATCATTCCCAGGAGTATTGTAAGGAGGAAAGACAGCTGCCCCTACTAGCCAAGGAACAAAAGTTGCCTGCCCAATTGGGCAGAATACAGAGCAGTCCTAAAGGGACAAGATGGTCCATGGACTGTAAAAAGTGAAATGCTTTCCCGACTTTTGTGCAGGTATTTCATTCATGAAGAAAAAGCCCAAATTGTCCTTGCCAGGGCTGGTTCCAGGCTTTGGAGGGCCCTTGGGCAAGCCACCCTAAATGGCCCCTCCCTCAGTGAAGCTACCTTCTCACCACCATTGTTTCCAGCTGCTATTGCTCTTCATCGTGTTTCTCATCATTGCTACCACTTGCTTGCTTGAGAGACAGAGAACGGCTGGGTTCAGTTGACATGATAACCAATGGTGGGTTAAAGAGTCAACCATCACTTGACTGCCCAACCATTGGTTATTGTGTCGTCTTTGGGGCAAAATCCACCCCACTGTAGACTATTCCTCCAAAATAGCCAACGGAGAAACATAACAGGCTGAACGGTTGACTATCCACACACCCATTGGTTAGCGTGTTGTCTGTGTGGCCCAGTTGATTATTTTCCCTGTCGACAGAGTCCCAAGGCAAGATCGGCAAAACCCCCATCTAGCCCAGCATGGCTCCGTCAGCAGGGAAAATAATCCCCTAGGTGGAACGGCACTGATCGCGCCGCCCTACATGTTTCCAGGGACGTGCATGTCCCTTGCTGCCGCCACCCGCCCTCCAATCCATCTGGAGATTGGCTCAAGGGGATAGAAGGAGCCCCTTCCATCCCGTCAAGGCGATCCCCAAAGGATCACGGGGCGGCGGGCCAAGGATGCCTTCCGTGGCTGGGTAAAAAAAGTCCAACTGCAGGAGGCACCCGTCAGCCAATCTCGGGGCGGCGGAGGAGCATGCAAGGCTCATAGCTGCTGCTGTGAGAATCAGCTCGGATTCCTCCGTGTCACCTCCCATCCCCATTTGCAAGAGCCGAAGGGGCATCCTGTGCCAGACCTCCCTCCAGACTCAGCACTATAGTAGCAGGGGGAGCCTGGAGAGGGCTGGGTAACTAGCCTTTCTCATTAATGGCATGAGCTCTACTCTGCCCTCCCCCACCCCCAGAAGTATGTTTTTTGGCACTGAAAAGCCGGGTTTTATGGACAGCTGGCTCCGCCGTAAAACATTGGACAGAGCAGAGCTGGTTTCAGCAAACTGTGGAGAATAAGATGGGGTCCTGGTTCAGTGGTAAAGTGCATGTTTTGCATGGAGAAGGTCTGGTGCCTTCAACTAAAAGATTCTCTAGGGTGGAAAAGGCCTTTGTTTGAGACGTCGTCATATTTGAGGTTTTGGGAGCTATTGCCAATCAAAGCACAATGCTCTATAAAGAACTTTGGCTTGCAGTAAAGCAGCTTCTTACAATATAGATGTAAAGACACACCGTTTATTGTAGCTTCAGAAGAGCTCATGAAATAGTAATACCTATTTCATCAGGTTGTTAGGCAACAGTATGTCCCTCTTGATTTACCTCACTGTGCTGTTCAAGGCACATTGCCAGGTTTTCCTCTCCCTTAGCTATAAACAAAGTTTATGTTTCAGGGGCCCAAGACCTGGCAGATGCTGGAACAGACAATTATCATTTCCTAACACTAACAGGATTAACTTTGTACATGGCATAAAGAAAGCGAGTTTCTTAATTATTTACTTCTTCATGATATATAAGTAAGTGCATACTCTTCAGAGCAGACCATAGACATTTTGCTGCCTGAGGCAAAGGGCAAGATGGTGCTTCCTTCCATGTTACATACAGAAGTGAACTGGACTGGCCGTTGAATTTTACTTCAACACTGGCAACAGGATGGGGCCCTCTAACACACCTGAGGCCAGTAGGCTAGGTTAGGAGGTGTAAAACAGGCTATCCTCCAAGAGAGTGGAGCTGTGGGGGCTCAGCAAGAAGGGCTGGGGACTGCTACTGCTGCCCCCAACATCTGCCGCCTGAGGTAGCTGCCTCACTTTACCTAATGATAGTGCCGCCCTGGAACTCTTTGACTCTGGATTCAGGCCAGGGAGGAATCTCCCTTTCAAATTCTCTTACAATTATTTTGATTGTGTTTTAAGGATTTGTTTCCCACTGGTATATTTTCTTGCCGGGGGTGGGGGGCATTTTCAGAGCCTTCCAAGCAGGAGGGTGCTGAATCTTAAACATTTTCAGCGCAGGAGGGGCACTTGCCATTAAGAAAAATTGGCAGGGTGTTTTAAAGGTGTTTTTTTCTTTTCTTTTTTACAAACCTTTGCTACCGCTTCAATCGGCAGCAGAGTTGCAGCAAACGGCCCATTGGCGTTCTGCCCCAATGGGAGTAACGCTTATGTCATGCCATTGCCTCATACCCAGAGTCATCGTAGCAAAAAGTTAACTTGGAGATTTTTCGGTATTAAATCTCTGCTTTCTTGTAAGTGTTGGATTAACCATTTTGAAAGCTACTTTTGAATTCCTCACTTGCAGTGAGGAATATAAAAATCTACACTATTCATTTACAAATATTATTAAGTTATAATTGTGTTTCGATAGATTTTTGTAAACTCCCCTGGGCAAAAGATAAATTAGAAAAATTTAAAATACATGGAAAACTAAACAAATGGAGAGAGAGAGAGAGTAGGGAGAGAGAGAAGAGAGAGAAAGGATTCTGGTTTACTGTTAATGACTATCAATATAGAATTAGGTGGTAGTGATTAATTCTATGGTTTCTTCTTCAAAGTAAAAAACCTAAAGTGTTTCACTTATTACTATCCAGCCATAGCTAGACCTAAGGTTTATCCCTGGATCGTCCAGGGGTAAAACCTGTTCATCTGGGTGACACACAGGGGATCCAGTGCTCAGGCAGGGGCAAACCCTGGATGATCCCAGGATAAACCTTAGGTCTAGCTGTGGCCTCCATGGACCAAGTTGCCCCTTGAGCACTGCTCTTCAGTTTCCCCTTTGACAATGAAGGACGTATTATAATCCTTTCCATTGCACAAGGGAGGACAAACGCCGCTTTTTCAAAGGACATTATACCCAACCATTTTTGTCCAGGGGAAAACTATTTAGAGCAGTCTTCCCCAACCTGGTGCCCTCCAGATGTTATGGGCTTCAATCCCCATCAGCCCCAGCCAGCATGGTCAATGGTCAGGAATGCTAGAAGTTGTGGTCTAAAACATCTGGGGGGCACCAGGTTGAGGAAGGCTGATTTAGGGCACAATCCTATGCATGTTAGGACAGAAAAGAAATCCTGGAACTCCCAGCATTCCCCAGCCAGCTGGCTGGGAAATGCTGGAAGTTATAGGACTTCTTTTCTGTCCTAACATGCATAGGATTGCACCATTAGAGACCCTGTCCCAGGATGGTGGATATTCAGTGATAAATTAACTCCTACCTGTTACTGATTACGTGTGAGCACTACAGCCGTGAAGTATAGGATGATGCATTATATTTGTCCATCTAGCCCAACATTGACCCTGTTCAGATGACATGCTAAGCCAGGGTTAGGATGCTAACCCTTTTGCAGCAAATGGGTAGTGAGCATATTTAAACCATGGTTATGTAGCCACCATTGTTAGGAATGGTTCATGCGACACACTATGGTTCACACGATATACCAAGCCATAATGTGTAGCTCAAAATGCTTTACCACCATGGCTTAGTGTGTCATCTGAACAGGGTCATTGTGGACTTTGACTAGCATCAGGTATCCAGCAGAGGTCTTTCACATCACCAGCTACCTAATCCTTTTAAGAAGAAGTGCCAGAGATTGAACCTGGGATTTTCTATGTGTAGGGGCCGTGTCTCAGAGGTAGAGCACATGTTTTGCATGCAAAGCTCCCAAGTTTAATCCCTGTTACCTCCTAGTAGGGCTGGAAAAATTCAGCCTGTGTCGACAATACTGGGTTAGATGAACCAATGGTCTGACTCAGTATAAGGCAGTTTCCAATGTTTTTATGTAAGGCATGTGCTCTACATTCCCTTCTCTTATGTAGATTAAGCCAAGAGATAATAGCTGGCCCAAGAATGAGCATTTGAGCTGGAGTCTCTTTGGTCCTAATCCAGTACAGTACACTGGCTCTCCATAGGGTTTCTTCAAGCAGTAGTACCAGTAGTAAACCAATACGAGAAGTGCTAATATCAGCCGTCTGAAAGTGCAGTCTCTTGCTCCTAAGCTTGCTTCACTACCTGAGAGTCATTTGGGAAGCAAAATCATCTCCCTCCCTGAGACATTCTATCGTACCAAGTACTCAGTTGACATTTTGCTTTTCTATGGTTTGTGTCTATTACAGCATAGGTGACCTGGTTTCCCAACACAAGATTCTCTGTTCCACTATGAACACTAAAGGATCTTTATCTTCCCTTTAGCATGAAATATCCATTCACAGGCACTGGAGGTGGGGGGTGCTTTCCTCCTAGAAATGTTCTTGCTGCAGCTGTCTAACAAGCAGATTTGCACAAAGGACGTCCTGCTCGCTTTCTCATGTGCAGATGTCAGATCCCAATGTCTCTGTTCTGTTGCCAGAGAAGTGCCTCCGTGCCAGGAGAGCCTGGGAGCTACATGCCACCTTCCAGCTGCTGAATTGAATAACAGATGTAAAACTTTAGGAGCACTCAAAGCAGGTTCTTCACCATAACACGAGTCCAGTTTTGCAGCTTGCATGATATATGTGCATACTAGTAAATTCAACCCACATTTCAGCTGTCAGTCTTATTCATCCCTACATCATGAGGTGGCCTGTCTGCCTTTAAAATGTGTGTGGGTTCATTTAAACATTCATCCTTTCAAAAGAGGGCAGGTCTCCTGCAGCTTTAACGGGTGTGTTGAAGAGGGAAATTCACCTGGTGCTGCACGCATGCAAATGACACCTGCTGAAATTCCCTTTTCTAGACAACTGTTAAAGTTACAGGAGTCCGGTTCTCCTTTCCATAGGGTCACCCTAGGGTTTTTTCCCCATTCCCTAACTGGCTGAAACCCCTCTCCTATGGCTAGTTGATATTTTTGCCTTTATCCCCTTTGGCCCCATCCTTTTTGGCCTCTTTTCCATATGGTCACCCTAGTTAAGCACCCCTCCCAGAACACCCCATATCTGTATCCTCTTGCAACTCCTCCTCCTCCTTTCCTTCATATTATTTTTGCTCTCTCTTTCTTCCAATTCCATCTTCTGCAAATGCCCCCCTGCCAAGTATAACTGCCTTGGTGTTGGCAAACATGGATTGGAGAACATGTGTTTGCCACAGTAACATGTTGTTCTGCTCTAAGTAGCAGCTTGCTCTAAGTAGCAGCGTGAAATCAAAGAGGAATCTAATGCAGTGAATAGGAGAGAAGCAATGTATATCGTCAGCACACTCGTGCAGGTATACACATCCAAAGTGTGTTTCCGAAAAGAAGCGGGTAGATTTATTTTCTCCTGAAAGCCTTGAAAGCAGAATTGCATCTGAAATACACAATGCGTTTCCATCGCTTGTCCCTGGGCGGGGAAGACACAACAGTCTTTGGGCCGAGCGACAATCCAGCATTGTTTGTACAACATCTAGCGACGGCCGTTTGCCGTTAGCTGCAGCTACAAACTCCGTTTCGAAAACTGCCCAGTTCAAGCAGTGGTGTTGAAAATTCCACCCTTATCGCTTTTGTTTTATTTAGCTCTCACGTACCCACGAAACTATTTCTGTATGCACAAGCAAGGCTGTTGCAAACAGGCTACTGTCAACAGAGCTTGCAGACTAATGAAAGGGGGGGAATGTATTCTTTCAAGCATAGTCATATCTCAGTAAAACAGAGCAGAGTCACTTTTTTATAAAAAAACACACGTCAGCAATGATCTGGGAGCTTATAGGGGCAAGAGAGCAAAATGTCTCAGGCTGTGGCAGGAATGAACTAGACAGTTAAGAAACATAAGAAATGGGTGGCTTGCAGCGATGCCAGGATTTTAAAAGACAATTAATACTCGGCAGGGGGCAGTTTTTATTCGGGCTACAGCCATAATAAATAATAATCTTGACTGCTGGCACCACCTCAGCTCTTCAAATAGTGATAGAAAAAAAGCTCCCATTGGAAGCCCTTTTTCCCCCTATCGCTATTTGCAGTGCAGGGAGTTTTTTGATGTTGTTGAGATCTAAGGTGGCCAGTTGTGAATCGTCCCAAAAGAGGACATGCATCACCGAAAAAAAGAGGACACCCCTTTGCATAATATTTACATACGCTAACGTATGGGTATAGGGGCAAATTTAGAAATAATTATTATAATTTAAATATTTATTATTTATTTATTTATTGCATTTTTATACAGCCCAATAGCCTAAGTTCTCTGGGCAGTTTACAAAAATTAAAACCAGTCCATCCCATCATAGTGTAGAAGACTGTGGCCAGGTGCTCCATGTGCCTTGCTCAGCCTGCTGTCCCAGTGCAACGTCCAGGTCCAGTTCTTCCTTTTTATGCTTCTTTATCTTTAAACCAGACTTGGGCTGGTCAGCCCTTCAAAGAGAGGTCAGTCTTCTGGCAGGTTCTTCAATTGTCAAAATATATGGCCACCCTATAAATGGGATCATGATGAGATAGGGAAGGCTTAAAACCCCCTCTCCCTGTGTGCTGCAGACCCAATTAAAAATGTGTTTGGCTTAGCATTCACTAAAACAATAACCCTGACGTTGCTACGTGACCCATTTAACGTAGCATAACATATAGTTAGGCCCTGAATTGGTCCAAAATATTTATTATATATATCGCTCCCCATTCAAGAATTTCAGAGCGGTGGACAAATCTAATAAAAGCAGAATAAAAATACATTAAAAGTACATTTTTAAAAGCAACAGTGCAAATAAAACTGCGGCTGGTCATTAAGGGACAGCTTCCTGGAACGATGACGTTTTCAGGAGGTGCCAGAAGGAATACAAAGTTGGTGCCTGCCTCACCTCCCAAAGCAGGAAATTCCATAGGACAGGAGCCATCACATTGTAGGCTCTTCCCCTGGTGCATTCCAGTCAGACAGCAGGTCCATGTGATGACCTCAGTGACTGGGCAAGTTGATAGGAGAGAAGGCACCAAGTATCCTGGTCCCAAGCTGTTTAGGGCTTTGTACACTAGTACAAGAATCTTAAATCTGGCCCGGTAGCGAATACAGTCACCAGCATTTTAGCTATAGCCCAGGAGATCAGACCATATTACTCTGATCCTTCATATTTTCACTGATTGCTACTTTATTTCCTGGGTCAATTCCAGATGACCTTAAAGCCTTGGACAACCCGGAACCACTTCCTCTGGAACCATCTCTTCCCGTACTAACCTGCCCAAGAACTCTGTTCCAATTCAGGGCCTTCCCTCGGTATCCCCTTGTTGTCTGAGCTGTGGTGAGAGAACACAAGAGAGAGGGCCTTCTTCATTGCAGTGCCCAGATTGTAGAATAGCTTCCCCAGGGAGGAACAACTGTATCGCCACTGCCTGCTTTGCAACCTGCAAAGAAGTCTGTTTCATTCCAGAGGGGCTTTTGGGTTCTTTTACAGTGTTTTAAGTGGCTGCTTTTTTAATCATTTCCTCCTTGTTTTATTTGTATTGTTGGTCTTAGATTGTGAGCCGTGTTGAGTACAATTTCTCGTAGCAGGGCTGGCTCTACCATTAGGCAGAGCGAGGCATCTGCCTCAGGCAGCTGGTGCTAGATGGTATCGTCAGTCTTCTGGTCATTTTCCTCTGTAGGACAGTGGAACTGTGTGAATTATGTAAAGGGGCTTGGCTCAGGATAAGCATACTCTTCACACAGGACACAACAGCATTTGCTTGAATTACAACCTGTTCTATAATTTATTTAGCAACTCAATCTTAGGCAGGGTGTGTGTGAGCCCATTGATTTCAATGAACTTAAGTATACTTAATTCTTCATCGGATCAGGCTTCCTGTTGAATGCACACATCTGTCACCCATGTAAATTGTGCCATCAATGCACGCAAAGCAGTCTGCCCACCCAATTTTGGGGGATTCCCCCCTCCTTCCCACCCAACAGCGCATCCCATTCAGCAGCATCTCCTGTGTCACCTTTTCGGGGAGCTAGAGGGGCTGCTGTGGAAAGGAGGGGGAGGAGGGGAAGCCCACTTCAACCAGATCCAGCATAAATTGGGATCCAACCCAGCATCTTAGAAGAGGCATTCCGTGTGAGAGAGGGGGAATGACTCTTTTTGAATGATGCCTACTCCGTCCGCTTTGTGGTTGGGGGGACAGAGCAAATAATCTCAAGAACCCAGAGCGGGGCTAAAGAGGGGTGTAGCTGGGTGTGTGTGTGAAGGACTGGATTGAGAGGCCCAGATGTCTTCATTTGGCCAGTGGACTGGAGGTTCCCAATCTCTATCCAATGGCATTACATTTTTATGCATCTTCAGACATAGGTATATCTACTCAGCATGTGCTCCCTCCGATCTTTAAACTATTCTCTGATACATAAGCAAAAGCCCGTCTCTGATGTATAATATTCTTGTAACCCAGTGTAATTCCTTTTTAACAGAAACATGAGCTCTTCTGGCCCTGAGGGGAGGAAAAAGATGAGAGAATGTAATGGGCTGATTGAATCACTCGTGTACTATATCCAAGGAACCACTGCGGACCACCAACCAGATGATAAGGTAACTCTTCCAAATGAACAGGTTTTCTGGATCTAGAATAGGGAACACTGTGGAAATGTCTTCCTGGCGCTGCCCTTAAGGTGGGTTAATATCCTTCCTATCATATTATCCATGTCATAACCCTGTGAGTTTGCCATAGCTCATAGTAAAGCCCAGACTTGGTGCAAGCATAAAAAGATCTCAGGTAGAGGGGTTGGGAGAAGCTTCTTCATATGAGATGCTGAAGATCCACCAGCAGTTGGATGGACCAAAGATCTGGGCTGGTATAAAGCAACTTCCTGTGTTCATATATTTAGCAGATAGTAACTTGCCCAACGCCACCCAATAGGTTCAGACTGAATTTGAATTTGGGTTTCCTCCAACTAGCTCCAGACACTAAACTATGGTTTAGCAAAACATCAATTGAGCCTAGCCTCCTCCTGAGATTTCACATTCCGCTCTCCCCTCCCTTCTATGCAGCTGGAAGGAGGAGTTCGGAAGCATTCACTTCCACTTTTGTTTAACCACAGCTTCCCATATCATCTAGACCCAGTATTTTTCTAGAACTGTAGTTAATCTTAAGTGTGGTTAGTTCAAACAAGCCAGCTTTCAAAAACAGTGGTTTGGAATTAGTATGTTTGAAATTAACCATAGTTAATCTCAACCACAGTTTATTAGTCCAGATCATATGACAAACCACAGTTGACTAAAAGCAGAAGCAAACACTTCCAAACTCCACCATGCAGCCATGCAGGAGGAAGAGATCAATTGTGGGGAGCATGTGAGCCTATGATATAATTTGGATCATTCACATTTCACTAAACCACAGTTTAGCATGACATCCAAACACATCTGCTCTAGCCAGGATCAAAAAGGTCCCAAAGCACACATGACCATGTCTTCTGTTTGCTTTGATTGCAGAAGTTGTGCTTCATGCCAATGGTCCACAGGTTTTGAGAAACAGCAAGCAAGACAGCATTTTCATGTTCTTTCTTATGCGCAACTGCTTTCTAGTAGAAAAAACATACCATATGACCGCCAACACCCATCACATTCACTTTGTTGTCATTATTACAAAAATGAATTCCTTAATCAAATATTTCTATTGCTTCAAGGAAACAAGCAGCCTAATATGGCTTTGCACACTTTCTTTAGGAAGTTTGTGATTTATTCTCGTTGGATCCATCATCAGTTCATTATTTGTGCAAATCTGTATTCCAAAATAAATTTGTCTGTAACTTCATTTGCTAAACTGACCTTTTGATCACTTAATGAACTTATAGCTTAAAAAAATAAATTAGTTCACCCTCTCATGACAAATTGTTAACATAGAGCAAGCCAACATTACAAAGCTATTTTAAAAAAGAAATACAAGGACTGGATTGTCCTCTTTGTGAACTTTCAAAAGATTCATACTTTCAATTCAAGAAATTTCATTTTTTAAGATAGCTTTAAGGTCTAATCCTAAATGGCAAATCTGGTGGATTTTACAGGTTTAAAATGGTTTCAAAATGCTCATCATTTTCATTGGTTGCAGGGAGTGATTTTTTTAAAAAAACAAAAAAAAAACAGTACCCCCTACTTGGGCAGGAATCCAAAGCTAACCTGAATGTTTTTGAGGGCACCTTCCCCCCCCCACCCCTCAACTGGTATTGGAGAAAAACAAGACAATAGTGCAATGATCCACAATTTACAAAGAGCCCTAAAGTGCATTACAGGTCTTTACTTGTCTCTTCCAGTTATTTACACAGCCAGAATAATGTACGTTGCTTCCTTCTTTCAGGCCACAGAGAACTGTGTGTGCACTCTTCATAATCTCTCCTACCAATTAGAGTCTGAGCTCCCTAGCAGTTACACCCAGACTATCTACATGCAAAGGAGAAATGTCCCTTCCAACGACAACCCCATTGGATGCTTCGGAACAAGGAGCAGGAAAGCCAAAGAGGTAATGATGGGTTGACGAAAGGCTCAGCAGTAGAGCACATGTTTTGCATGCAGAGGGTTGTGGGTTCAATCCTCAGCATCTCCCAAGTAATACTGGGAAAGACATCTGCCAGAATTCCTAGAGAACCCCTAGCGGTGCTTTCTGGAAGCATCTGCTCCAGCTTGAGGTCTTCTCCTGCCACACAGTTCTTCCTACAGAGAGATGATGTGTTCCATTTCTTGAACTGTAGGGAGCAAAGGGTGCAGGTGAGCAGACTGTCCTGTATTTCAGCAGGGAAGTTGAACTACTATACGATCTGCCTTCTTACTCCTCCGCCGAGCCTCACTCAGGATTGCTCTGAAAGTTATTACGACATTAGTATTACATTTATCAGCAAATACAACAATAACAAAACAAAACAAAAAGGGGGGACTACAAAAGACAGGTGGAAAGGAGAAGAAAAGAAGAACATATCATAAAACATGTCCATGCACAATTATCATTCATAATCTGTTACTCAGTTTATTTTGATGTCTAGCCCGCTCTGCTCAGAGAGCTTAGCGCATGCAACAACTAGTTTATATTATATAGATGGATCCTCAACCCATACAGCAGGGGTGGGAAACCTTTTTTCTTTCAAGAGAAAATTCCCACACTGGGAATTAGTTGTGGGCCGCGGGTCAGCAGTGAGCCGGGTCAAGATCCCAAGTGGGCTGTTGCTTTTCACTCCTGCAATGTTTAGTTATCAGCAATAAGAGCTTTAAGCTTAAAATATGCTGGTATTTGGAGGTGTGGCCACACCCATTTGGCCACACCCCTTCCCTTTTGGCCCCTCCCACCACCGCATTGTGGCCCCTGAGACGTAAACCAGCAAAAACTAGATTAAGAACTGTTACCCAGAGGACCTTCTCTGCTGCCGCTCCCAGACTGTGGAAAAGCATGCCAGGAGAGATCTACCAAATCAATAGTCTTCCTGAATATAAAAAAGCAATAAAGACTGATCTCTTCGGCAGGCCTACCCAGTCGAATTCTAAGATGTCTGGCTGTTATTTTAATAATGTATTAGTTTTTATACATTTTAATCAGTTTTATGTATTTTATAATATTTTGTATTCTATGTTGTTCCCATCCTCGATCCAGAGGGAGAGGCGGAAATAAATTAATATAATATAATTGTTGTTGTTGTTGTTGTTGTCCGAAGTAGAATAATACCCTTGGACCGAAAGTGGTTCCGCACCCCTGGCGAAGGCAAATAAAACCAGCCAATTCATAGTCACAGTTCATCAGTCGCTGCAGTAATCTTCTATCTTCTCTAGTCCTCATCAGTGGGATGTTGGCTTTCACATGGCTGCTACAGCAGGGGCTTACAGGGAAGTCAGCCCCTGCTGAGCTTCACTCAGCAGTGATGATTTAGAGAAAGCTATTCCAACTCATTTGGGGTTGTTTCAGGCTGGACAAAGCCGGACTTCTTTCGGCTGGCCTTGAGGGGGTTTTAACAGCTCCGTTTCTGATCGTTTAATCTGTTTGCATGTTTAGAGGCAACAGGACCTGCCGCTGCCTGAGGAAAAGAGCGTCCCCAGAGGTGTGGAAACACTCTGGCATTCCACCCTGATCAGGATATATCTGTCCTTAATAGCAAAAAGCACAAGGAACTATACTCAGGAAGCATCCCTGGGAGCGCTACAGAACCTCACGGCTGGCAGTGGACCAGTAAGTATGCTGAGAGAGTGTCCTCTTTCTGTTTCTCCTTCCATTCAAACCTCCCCAAATCCTAGGAATTGTAGTTTGATAGGAAAGGGGAATCCCTTTCCCCTATCACAATCATCCCAAGGGAGAGGAGATGTCTTTTAAACCAGTTTAAGCTTGTGGTGTGTACATGCTTCAACAAGTCTTCAATCAATGGACTTCATCATTATCATCATCTGTCTGAAAGAAAAGAATGCATTGCAGATGCTGGTGATTTCACCAAGCCTGAAAGCTGTATGTGTTTTCTGACAGATGCCATTTGGGGTAGCCCAAATCATTATCAAGAAGGCAAATGGCCTCCCAATCATTCGGAACATGCTGTATGTGAGCAGCTCAAGCGTTACCAAGACGGCGGTCTCCCTGCTGAGGAACTTGTCTCGTAACACCTCCCTGCAAAATGAAATTGGTAAATATACACAACGGCTGACCAAAATTATTTCAGGGATGGATGGATGGATGGATGGATGGATGAGAAGTGCGAGGTAGTGTATCCCCAGTGTTGAGTTAGTTAAATGCTGTCCAACTGTAATTGTAATAATAAAGTTTTACCTCAATAAATGCTCACATTAACATTTCTCTTCTCTCCTCCCCCTACCCCCCTTATTTCTTGCTTCACAACTGCTTAGAGTAAACCAATGAGCAAACTGTTGACAACCCAATAAAGAAGATAATCTGAGCATGTGCACTTTTGCACCTTACACTCAATTAAACGACTACAGGAATAATATGGAATTCACTTCTGCCTCGCTAGTGCTAAATACATTCAAAAGGAATAAGAAACATTTGGTTGTAGACGGGAATAACATATTTTTAAAGCAATAATAATGAGCACCTGCAATGATGTACGTAGCCGGCTGGGCGCCCTCTGATGCGAAAGTGTCCTTTAAAATAAGAAAGGATACTGCGGTGAGCACAGCCATTCTCTCAGGGTGCTCCAGCCTGCCCATGCAGGCCTGGGGGCTAACTCTAGGCTTGCTTGCCACTGCTCTCATCACTTGCCACTCACTAGTGGTCCTTTGGGGTGGGGGTGCTGGGCTGTGGGCCCCTGCACTCTGGTTCCCACGTTCAGCCCTAGGCGCGCCAATGTTTGAGATGCTACAAAAGCTGTGTGTGGTGTTTAATCTGTGGTGGCTCTTTTCTGACAACATTCAAATCCTACACACTGTATAGTTTGCGCAGAATCACATTGGTACAGTATAGACTTTCACCCTATACCATGCTTGCCCTGACCCTACTTGGTGTTCATATGTTGGATTTAACCTTTGCACAGGGTCTTTAACCTTTGCACATAGAGCCATAGAACCTGTGTAAAATCAAGGTGTTCAGATCACACGAATCGAGTCACTTGATTCTACTATTATTATTATTATTATTATTATTATTAATAATAATAATAATAATAATAATAATAATAATAATTTGTTAGCCGCCTCTCCCTCTGCAGAAAGCATATCTGTACACCATGAGTTTGCAATATACTGATTGCACAGATCAGGACTGCACACCTTGATTTCTGCATGTTTATGTCTCTGTGCAAATACTAAACTCAACACACATGTCAGAGTAAGCTATGGGGGTTGGGGGGACATAGTGTTCTAGCATGATCCTGATCCCTTGTTGCACATAAGATTTGAACTACAGATACAAGTAGTCACTTTTCCTTGCAGCCATGGAGTAATAAACACAGTTGTGTAAACCCACCCTAAGGATCTGGTCCAATGCATGAGTTGAACTTGAATGCAAGAGATTCTTTGTTTAATACTGGGTAGTGTGACCTTGGGCATTTTATTGTTACTAGTGTAGAGCCCAGGCGGTCATGGGCGCTAGTAGTCCTGCTTCTTTTCTGCATTTTTGTCCCTCAGTCCCCTTACCGTAGAGGGGCTCATGAATAATGCAAATGTAGCTCATGCATAGTAAATCCCCTCCAAAATTCACATGTAATGCGACCCCACCCCCCTCCCTCGCACGCCCCGATTGCCTGCCTCTGTCTCCTTCCTCGCTGGCGGTGACAGCCTACCCGCGCAACTATACCTGGGGACTGCCCTCACACCACACTAATTGGCCAAGCACGGCTGTCTATCATCTTGCTGGTGGAGGGGCTGCCCTGTCTGTTTGGCCTGAAGGAAATTAATTGCTATTAAAGCTTGAGCTTTGAACTTTTTCCAGCTTTCAAAATTTTCTGCACGTCTATACTGCCCAAACTTTAGTTGAAAACAAAAATGAGCAAAATCAACCCAGTAGATCTCTACTAACAAGCATTACACTACCATATTCTATATAAGAATTCTTAAACAGTCGTCAAGTGCAAATAGGTTTAAGCTGAATGGTGAGATAGGAATGCCTAATTAATCAATCAAAATGACAACATTGAGTTGTCCAAGGATTCTTTTCCTCCAACAGAAGGACTCCTCCCACCAGAGAAAGAGAACCTCTGGGCCCATCCCAATGAAAACAGTAGTAACCTATCTCATAAGGTTTTTATGGAATAAACTTGCAAAATGTCATATTCATCTTCCAGCAAGAGAGGTCTTGCCTGATTTGGTTTCCATACTTCCGGATTCTGCCCCGACATCTGAGGTGGCCAATGAGACTACAGCATCTGCTTGCTATGCTTTATACAACCTGACTCAGAGCAGCTCCCAGAATGCTCGGCTTCTCTTGAACTCTGATGGCATCTCTAAGGTTATGAACATCAGCACAAGTGACAGGTGGGCTGTTTTCATGTATGCCCCTAGAAGGCACAAACTAAGCAGGTGTCTTAGCACAAGTCCAGGACTCCCAGTACAGTATCCCTGCAATACCAGAGAAATATCTTGTTTCAGGATGCCACTTGGTGTGTCTCATTCTGAGCAATTCTGCAGCCCATTTCGGGTATTTTTCCTGGTTTATGTTTCCTTACTGCTGGTGTCTCCAACAAGGTGCTTATGGGCGCAACGTGCGCACAGAAATTTATCTTGTCACCCACCAAGGTCCCTGCCATCCTGATAGTTATTTTATTTGAAGGCTGGAATGCTACAAAGCAAAATGCTGCCCTCCAGTATCATCTTCCTTTATGTCCAAATGGCTGTTGTCTTTCAGAACAGACCCTGCCTCTTTCTTTACTTAGGTTCTTGGGCAGGTTACTACTCTTTTAGTCTTAGTGGTTCGACTTTTGGGAAATGGGTGTTTGTGATAGACCATGGCTAACATGGCAGCCATTTTGTGAATGGGCAAGGGCTCTCCCTATGGCAGCCATTTTGTGAGAGCAAAACATAGTCCTCTGCTATGAGTGATAAGTCGCTGAAAATGGGGACGTTGGGCCTTTTCAGACAACATGCTAAGCCATGGCTAGGCTGCTAACCCTTTTTTGCAGCAAATGGTTATTGAGCGTGTTTAAACTGTGGTTATGTAACCACCAGATTAGGAATGGTTCACACAACACACTAAATCATGGTTCATATGACATGCTAAGCCATAATGTTTATCTCAAAATGCTTAACCGTTGTGGCTTAGCAAGTCAACGGAACAGGATCATAGTTTATTACTGTTCAGGTTACAATGTCCTAAAACGACTATGTTATAGATCTACTTATGTATAAATTCTGCAGTGGAAAGTGTATCTAGGGAAGGATTTTGTCCCAGAGGAGGTTTAAACAGAGTTTGAAAATGTTTATTTTCTTCCTCTTTTACGTTGTAAGCCTGCAGGCAGTTTGTTCTATTTAACTACATTGTCGCACAGCACGTAACCTTTTGAGGAGCTTTATAAATAATGCATATTATAATTGTTGTTTATTATTCCCCTCTTCAGCAAAGCTGGTAAAGCTGCTTCCATCCTCATGTATTCTTTATGGTCTCACGCTGACCTCCACAATGCCTACAAAAAGGTAAGCTAGCAGAATACCTTGGAACTATTTTTAAAATGCCTAAAAACTTGGGTTTATCTTTCCGTGAGCTTTTCTACACAAGTCTCTTACACTGTATCTCTATTTGGTCTCGTCACAAAATTGACATCAAAGCATTACATGAATAGCATTTCCACTATATAACCTCTAGATGACACTGTGGTATAGCAGAATAACACAAATATACACATGGGAAAGGCCTTTTCTTTTGCTTTCACAAATAATACCGCATTTTCCCTGCTGGCCTGTATTAGTTTAGCCTTTCCTTCAGATCCACATTCATTTAAAGCTCTGTGTGTGTGTGTTCTTTAATTTCTATTATTATTTTATTTATTGATTTGGTTCCTGCCTTCATCAGTGGCTGTTAGTGAAGGTGGAAGCGAAAATATTTCACAGAAATTAAAGAATATGTATTTATCCCTGTTTTGCCATTTGCTTTATTAAAAATATTGTTTCATATTGCATTTGGTTACGTCCCTCTGGGATCCAGAATTTGCAGTATTGCAACACTGTTTACTTATAGAATCATAGAATAGTAGAGTCAGTAGGGGCCTTTGAGGCCATTGAGTCCAACTTCCTGCTCAATGCAGGAATCCACCTTAAAGCATCCCTGACAGATGGCTGTCCAGCTGCATCTTGAAGGCCTCTATTATGGGAGAGCCCACAACCTCCCTAGGCCATTGGTTCTATTGTCATACTACTCTAACAGTCAGGAAGTTTTTCCTGATGTCCAGCCGGAATCTGGCTTCCTTTAACTTGAGCCCATTATTTCGTGTCCTGCACTCTGGGATGATCGAGAAGAGATCCTGGCCCTCCTCTGTGTGACAGCCTTTCAAGTACATGAAGAGTGCTATCATGTCTCCCCTCAGTCTTCTCTTCTCCAGGTTAAGCATGCCCAGTTCTTTCAGTCTCTCCTCATAGGGCTTTGCTTCCAGACCCCTAATCATCCTCATTGCCCTCCTCTGCCCGCCCCCAGCTTGTCTGCATCCTTCTTGAAATGTGGTGCCCAGTACTCAAGATGGGGCCTAAAGCAAATGCCAAAACTTGCTTTTCCTGTAAATAGATAGATATTCTAACACTGGCATATAAAGCAACTTTAAAAGAATAAGGATCTGAAAAACAACTAAATTGCTGCAGACAAGGAGTTTCTAGTTTCTTGCAAGAGTATAATCTATCATTTTTAGAATATTATACACATACACACCAGCTTCAATTGACTATGGATTTCAACTTTAATATGCCTGATAACTGGCTGTTGTGTCTTAAGACCTTCTCTGTTAAGAATTATTCTTAATTATCTCTTTTATTTTTTATTTGCTTTTAATTTAAAGGCTAACTTTAAGAAGACCGATTTCATCAATAACCGGACATTAAGAGCCTACAATTCACTGAAAGACTGAAAAGCGGGCTACAAGGACCTTCGGGACTGATGAGACTGTATGGAAATTGGTGCAGCCATACCTTCCACATCGATTCACCAGCAAGAACTGTGCAGCATCTTCCAAGGGAGACTGGTTTTATATTTACAATGGATGACTAGGAGAAAGTGTGCACACACACGCACCCATTATCTGCCTTATGCCACTGCTTCTCGCTCCTTTTGAACTCAAGGCTCATTTGCAAATCTTGAGGCAACCAAAGTTGCAACTAATAAATAATTTTAGTATGAAGTCTGATCCTAACAACAATTTTACACATTATATCGACCCAGTCTGGGACAACCAGCCTTTGGACATCAATATCGCTGTTTTGTATTATGAGAAACTAATAACCAAAGAAGATGGAAGTTGGGAATTCCTGTTGAACCTTTTTGTGTGTTTTGTTTTTGCTAAACTTTCTACTAATCAGTGCTTCATGCAAAACTGCCTCTAGTCTACAGGCATTTCTGCCAATCTTTTGAATATGAATATGCAAGCCGATTTTCTATAGACTCATCTTGAAACAAGAGATTTTTCCGGCTTGTAATTTTTTAGCATAATGCTCCAGTTGTCATTGTCTCATCCATGTGTGTTTGCCAAACCCTAATTTTCTAGCAAGGTGGAATTGAAAGAATGTACTGAATGAATTATTTTTAAAATGACCACAAACTTGAGATTAGCTTTCTGTATTTATTTTAGACATCCTCACCGTGAGTTCACTAGAGCACAAGACTTTTCAGCTTGAAGATTCAAGCAAGGCAAAATTGCTACTTTACATTACGTTTGCCTTATGATTATTTCTTCCCTTTTACTTAGGGTTAACAGCTGACCAGAAAAATAAAATATCCTGGCTCGCTCCTATAGTGTTTAACAGTAGTTTGATGTGCAGAAATGGCGATAACATGATCACCTGCTAATATGGAGGTTCAGATGACCACCACCACCCTCATGCACTCCAAGAACTTGTGAGCGGGGAGCACGGCTACTATCTACCAGCAACATGCACAATAATCACAGCCCTCCACCATCTACAAATTCAGCCCACATGAGAAGGGATGAACAACATGTATCAGCATACACACAAAGAACTCCTAGCGGCGGGGAAGGGGCTTGATCCTAATTTGGCTGGCATCCCCCCATCCCCCTTGCATGGAGGAGCTCTCTGCGATTACATCAGTATGGGGCCATGATGCAGTCATGGACACTGGGCAAGTGGGGATGCGGCTGGCCCACATGGGGGCTCTCACACAACCTTGGAACACATAAAGGACTTGAAATATAACAGGCTACCTGTGTTTAGCTGTTCTGGCTGTTCTGCATTGGTACTTTCCCCACACACCTTGTCCCTGGTGTACTTACCTTTACCAGGAAATAACTCTCTGACCCAGCCACAACCAACAAACCCAATCATTGCAGTGGGCCAATCTAAACGCAACACCATTCATACAATTAGCAATTTTGTGAATGATTTTTTTAAAAAGTAAATTGCTGGTATGGCAGGCCCAATTTGGATCAAAACCTTAATGTGTGAGGTAGAGGGCTTTAATTCTCCCCCCCCCCTTACTGAAGTCCCAATCCAGATTGCAGTGGGGTGGGGTAAATGCATAAAGAAGGGTCATCTGGACCCCAATAATGACTCTGAGCTACTGTTAAAGGCAACCGGGGTAACAACCAGTTTAAAAAAATACCAACCCTACTTTTCACCCATGCTTTGAACAACAGCCATTGGGTTTCCAGCTTTTCAACCAGGCTAAGAACAGCTTGACCTGCAGCAATTAACAGTGATAAAAAAAAATTGACTCAATTGCATGAAACCACTCACCTGCTCATTGTTGCATATCAAGTGGCAATTAAAGTCACAGGGGCAGAGGCCAATTACAAATAGCGCAACCGTACAGAAGTCTGACATTCTGGAATTAAGCAGGCAAAACCTTTCCTATCACTTTATCTTTATGCCAGGAAAGAAAAAAAGTTAGCTTGTACATTTCCGTGTATCATGCTTCTCTTAACGGCACAGGAGCAGGGGCTATAAAAACAGCTGACGCTTTATTCCAATGCTGCTGATCTTAGGAAGTGTTCAACCTGATAAGCAAATGTTCATCATCTTTTGTTCCCTGGAGAACTGCCGGTGCTCCCTGAATAAAAATAAGCATCAGGCCAGAAATTCTCACCTAAATTTCTCCTAGGTGAGCTCCATTGGAACAAATGGGACAGCACAGGATCACAAGTGCATCTTGTATTGTCCCAATTCCTTTTTGTAGACCTTGTACAAGAGCATTCCTGGGAAGTTCCCATTCTCTTGATTATGCAGTTTTGTAGGGCGCTCCAGTATTTTTTCTTAAAAGGTTCCTTTGCACAGAAATGTAGCAAGAGAAGCATTTTCTTGCACTGCATTTCCAGGACATGAGAAGATTCGCCTCCTAACTTTCTGTATGACAGGCAGCTGTTTAAAAGCACAGGATCCAGGTCAGTAAAAGAAGAAATTGGCAACACAATTCTCATAGGAAAGACAAGACAATTCTGATAGGAAAGTAGAACTGGTGAGCTTGTTCACCTAATCTGGTTTTGTGTTCCATAACCTGAATTTGTTATTCAGAAACTTTAGAGTCCTGGGATGATCTCTGCTTTTTCTCGGGTTTTCTTGGGTGCCTTTTGGGGGGATACTACATGTGTGGATGTACCCTAAATGACGTCCCTGTAATGATCACATGGAACAGCTGGGGCTGAAAAGTACGTAGCTCTGTTTCAGTAAATCTGGCACAGAGTGGAACCTCCTCATAAGAGTGGGCTGAGTAATTTTTTTTATTACTTTTGCACAACCATAACTCACCCGCATTTTCTCTGACTGGTGTGGAATGGGGTGGTCAGCCTCTCCCCTGCAACTTGGTTAATTGCTAGCTATTCAGCCTAACTACAATCACTGTTTTTAGAAGTACGTGCATGGGAGGTATTTATTTAGCCTTGCCCACACCCATCCCAACAATGCATTCTTTCCAGAAGAAGCTAAGAAAGACAGCAAAGGGTGTGACCTTTTCTATCCTACTGTGAATCTCTGTTTATTGTTGCGATGCAGAGCACTTTGCTTGCCTTGCCAGAGCCAAGGAGAATGTGTCAAATCTACTTAACAGCTGCCAATGCTTTTAGAAAAGTCTTTGAGTTCCCTCTCTGGTGCTTTTATGCACATCATAAGCTTTTCCACATTTCGCATTGCAGCAAATCCAAGTTTGCAACCATGTGGACAGTACCTGTGACAGGGAGAAGCAACCAAGTCATGGTGCTGGCTGATAAATATGCCTGCATGATGCAAATATTTCCCCCCCAAACATTCGTATATTACAGTTTTAGGTGCACACCTTTTAAAATGTGAATCAGCCAGCCCTTGAAATGAATCTCAGCTTCAGGATGGAACTCTGCATTTCTCTTACTCCACAACGGAGCAATAATTCTTGTGCCATTGCAATAGGGAAATTGCCAATTGGTATATCAGTGGATTTTATAAAGGTAGCTTTCATTGCATGAGCACTAGCTCTAGAACAGCCTTTCCAAATGGATGCCTTCCAAATGCTTTGGTGTGTGTTTTTTCAATTAATACTTTTATTTATTTTCTACAAAAACAAGACACACAGGGAAAGGTAAAAAACAATACAAACTATACAAACAACATCACAACGCATACAACTACTAAAATAACCACAAATTCCATTTACAGCAATCTTCCAAATGCTTTGGACTACAACTCATTTCAGTCATGGCCAGAAAGGCACTGCGGTTGCTCACACAACACAATGACCCTGAGTATGGGTTGTCATTGAATCATGGGTTGTGATGTGTGAACCATGATTTATGCTACATCCAGTATCAGGCAGTAAACCTATGAACACCAGTTGTTGGGAAACATGCATGAGAAGGTCCTACTGCACTCATGTTCTGCCTATGGGTTTCTGGTTAACAACTGGTTGGCCACTGTGTGAACAGAATGCTGAATTAGATGGACCATCTTGGCTCCTCTTGTGTTGCTATGTTGTGACTACTGGGTTGTTTGTGGTAAACAATTAATGGTTTGTTAGCACAGCTGGGTTCACACAACAACCCATGAATAACAACCCATACAACAATTGAATAACAACCCATACTCTCGATTGTTATGTTGTGTGAACCCAGAGAATCTGGAGGGCGCCACATTTGGGATGTGTGCTGTAGAACAACCCAATGTGGAAAGGAGAGACCATATTTTGGGTGCCTTTTCTGATATGTTTTTATTGGGGAACGTCTCAGACATGAAGTGGTCATGGCCCTTTTAAATCTCCCCTGGCACCTGGATAGTGGTTGTAACATAACGGATGATGCAATTCTGTTCCCCATTGTCTAGCATAGCCTTACCCAATATGGGAGCTGTAGCGCAACAAATCTGGAAGACACCAACTTGATCCAGCAGTAGTAGATACACAGGAGCAGTGCAGGGATTGCATCCCAAGCAAAAATCTAAATACAAAGAGTTCCTTGGAAGATTAGCAGGGGCCTGTCAATGAGAAGATCATTCAGTAATTGTGGACAAGCTTCCCTGAAAGACAATTTATGCACCATTACTAATCTTACCCTAAAATGTGCACCTTGAGCTTTATCACACCAGTGTTATACTGTGCAATCACTGTGAATTGCATACAAAGGACTCCGAAGTTTTCCAGTTTATAATCTGCTTTTATTGTGAAGTACTCCCATGCATCTTGCTTTAATTGTGCTATAAAAGCAAAAGACTCACCGTATTTTGATACTAGTTTTCAAGCATATCATCCGAGCAGCCACTGGGGCGCAAGAGCAGGATTTGAAGAAAAATTAAACAAATGCTTACATCTGCATAAACTTTAAATATAAAAACATCAACATTGGCACAGTAATAGATATTAAGGAGAGCTTTAATTTGAATCGGATTGGGTCATCCGTTGATTTTTTTTTACATTTCCCCCCTTAAACCGATTTCCTTGTATGCAAAGGATCTCGCCGCCCAGTAGCAACAGCAACAACAACAACAACAACGCCGACAGCTTAGCACTGTAGGGATAATTCGAGGGAAACAGGTACGTGGGATGAAGCTACTTGTGAGGTCCATTAGATGTATGACCCTTGAAGTTGGGGGGGGGTAACCAAAAATAGGCATGGGGGGAGCTAAATGGGACCACAGCACATAGGGTCCCAATTAGGACATAAGGAAGGTGTGTAACACCACCAGAACCCTCTCCATAGCGCTATTCTGCGCTATTCGTCTATAACTTAGTGCCACCTAGAGGCTATGTAGTGGAAAAGCAGGAAAGGAAACTGTTCAGATCTCAATTCTGTGATGAAACCAAAAGCAGATACAGCGCATTAACAGCCTCATGTAGAAAATCCCCATGTCAGAATTGGCATCCGGTCCCACAGTAATGTAATCCTTTCCGCACCCCACCCCTTTCACTACTAGCAAGCAACAAGTCTTCCCCCTCTCCCAATACTTCAGGACAGAGTATTACACTACTAGCTACCCTGATGCTGTCTTGAGTCTAGCTTTGGTAGATCAGTATGGAAAGAACAGGTTGTTTTATTGTTGGAGAAAAGGCCTATTGCCCATGCTAACAATACTGTTGTGTAAACAACAGATATAGACCAACTCGTTTTACCTGTCCTGAATCTGCCCACGCCCAGTCATAATCTATTTTCAATGGCTCTGCTTTCAAATTGACGTGCGCTTTTAGATCCAAGTCTGATGCAATTTTAACTGATGTACCATATGCCCAGACTGGGTGTGGGGAGATGTCAGTGTTCTTTAAAAACAGCAACGAATCTGGTGGCACCTTAAAGACTAACAAATTTATACTGGTATAAGCTTTCGTAAACTATTGCCAGGTTCATGAAATACATAGTGTAATTATTATTATTATTATTATTATTATTATTATTATTATTATTATTATTATTTATATAGCACCATCAATGTACATGGTGCTGTACAGAGTAAAACAGTAAATAGCAAGACTCTGCCGCATAGGCTTATATATTACATACACACACACACACACACACACACACACACTTTTTTATTCAGTTGTTGTCCTAGTACAATCACCCTGAACATTTTTTCCACCATACAACAAGAGTAATACAATATATATTATATACATCAATCAATGCAATATCCCTTCTCTGAATCACTTAAATAAGATTATAATAATAATTAATAATAATAATAATAATAATAATAATAATAATAATAATAATAATAATTGTATCCCACCTTTACCCCCAATACTGGGCCTCAAGGTGGCTATACATTTTTACACTCATTTTTACATTTTACACTCATTATATGTTTCTTGTGCAAAATCCAAAGTTGCCAGTAAATCATTTTCTTTATATATCCATGAATTTTATGTTCTTTAAAATATCTTAATTCATTTAGCAGCACAATCCTATGCTTGCATATAGATTGCAGCCTAAATGTATTCGAAGATGATATTGCCTTCTTCCCTAGCATTGAACCTAAGCTTATAAAAAAGAAGAGGGAAAATAAAGGTTGGCCATGGTGGGCGTTGGCTCAGCAGCCTTGCACTGGGAAGTACAATTGTAAAGAACAATTCGTCTGTGCTTATTTATTTATTACATTTATATCCCGCCTTTTTTCCTCCAAGGAGCCCAAGGCGGCATGCATAATCCTCCACCTCTCCATGTTATCCTCACAACAACAGCCCTGTGAGGTAGGTTGGGCTGAGAGTCTGTGACTGGCCCAAAGTCACCCAATGGGTTTCATGGCCGAGTGGGGTCTAGAACCCGGATCTCCCGACTCCCAGTCCAACACCTTAGCCACTACACCACACTGGCTCTGTGCTTAATGAATAATAGCTGATACCTGTAGTGAGTGGACCTTTACATGATGGATTTTGTTGTGTTGGCTGCTTGAATTTCATACAAGGAAAGCCGCACCCATGCGCAGGCTGGGCTTAAAGTGGATTCAGCTGTTTTGAATTAGGTTTCACTGAAATGTGTGCATAAAATGTACTGCTGGCATTATTTACTCCTTGGAACAATAAGAAAGTGGAAATGACCTGATAAGATAGGAGAGTTGTCCTTCCTGTGGGAAAAGAAAAGCCAAATAAACTCTCTCTGTGTGTGCGCATCATATGACTTCTCCAAGGTTCAATTATTTCTTAAGGTTTCCCTGTAGAGTTATGCTTTGAAAGAACATGCCTCAAGCCCCAAAGCAATAATCCATTGCAAAGATTTTAAGAAATCCGTGGCAGCAATTGGAAGAGAAAGAAGAAACATGCCCTTTTTGCCGTGTGGTAAACTACCCCAGGTTTAGGGCTGCTTCACACATTTCCACGTAAATGTGTATAAATTCAGCAAACAAATTTGCAAATACATATATTCTGGACTGACCCTAAGGTAAATAGCACCCTAGGCAAGGAGTAGATTCAACACACATACACACCCAAAACTTTCCTCTTCTCTCTCTCTCTCTCTCTCTCTCTCTCTACACATATATATATATATATAATTATTTACTGAATGTGTAGTGCTTATAGTACTTGGTAACGTTGCCTCAAAGTATAGCCATGCTCTACTGACTTTTATCCAGAATAAATAATGTTAAACTAGAAATTGAAAAAGAAGCTAAGTGATGGAAGTTTGTTTTTGTAGTTAGTACCCAAACAGGCTGAAGAACTTCAGAGAACACTATTTTTTTAACCTCATTCACTGCAGGCAGTACACTCTCAACAAACACTGGTTCAGCAAGCTCAGCTCCGTGCCTCCTTCAGCTTGGCACCCAGGTCAAGTGCCCAGCTCACCCACCCCTAAGTTCAACCCTCGGTATATTTAGTAAGGTGGGGCTGGATACCTGTACATTTGCACTGTGGGACAAATCGCTGCTTTGGGAGAATTTTCACTGGGGCCATAGCTAGACCTAAGGTTTAACCCTGGATCATCCTGGGGTCAAACCTGTTCATCTAGGTGACACACAGAGGATCCAGTGCTCAGGCAGGGACGAACCCTGGATGATCCCAGGATAAACCTTAGGTCTAGCTGTGGCCTGGGAAAATGGCAACAAAAGAAAAGGTTTTGGCCTTCTCTTCTCCCAGGTTCACAATCCTTCACTTCAGGCAAATGGTATTAGGGTGGTGCTATAACCTGCTATCAGTAAATGGTTGTATTATCCCTATACAACAGCACTGTGCACTAAATTACATAGGGGTGACAATGTCCTGAATGGTGCTGTGGGAGCATTTGTCTTATATGGATTTTGTATTTGTGCTTTTTTTAACCTGTTGGTTGTTTTATTATGGTTTTAATTTTTGTGAACCGTCCAGAGAGCTTCGGCTATTGGGCGGTATAAAAACGTAATAAATAAATAAATAAAATATGGATAGCTCCTTCCGTGCCTTGGATTGCTCCTTTAGAGTTCTGACTGAAACCCGGAGCGGATTCACCAACCCACTGACATTGCAGCCACCAGCCTCCATTGGCGAAAGCACATTTACCTGTGTGAGACTGCCTAAAATCTAAGAGACAGCCCTCATTTCACAACATCCCCATGTTTTTAGAACAATGCTGCACAGCACTTGACAAATTATATTCCTGAGCTACATAGCATCCTGTCCTTCTGAAATTTTTATCCAGCAAATGACTACCTCATCAGAACAACAGCGGGCTTGCATCAACAGATTGTAATTTAATCTGCATTCTTCACTATAGCGTCAGGGCTTCAGCCTGAGATTCTATTTCACCTGAACCCGTTTAACTGTGCTTGACTATTTGTACTCTGATAAGGCAGAGATTGCACCAACACAGGAGTTCACTGATTACAGCCCTAGTTAATAGGCCATAATCAGGCTTAATTTTAATGTCTAAGTGTTGCATATGGGGAGAGACTGACTTCAGTACACTTTACACCATGTTAATATGGTCTTTACACTTCTGAAAAAATAACTCTATAAGATTCCAGGACAAAGGGACATATACCTATTTGGGAACACAGAACGCTACCTTATACCAAGCCAAAATATTTGTCCCTCTAACCCAGCATTGCCAACTCAGACCAGCAGTAGCTCTACCAGAGTATCAGTAGCAAGGACCAAGACTGGGACCTTCTGCATGCAAAGCATGTGCTCTATTCGTGGAGGATAAGGCTATCAATGGCTGCTAGTCATGATGGCCATGTGCTGCCTCTGAATACCAGTTGCTGGGATACGAAAGTGGGAGGAAGGGTGCCTATTGTCCTCATGTGCGGCTTGTGGGCATTCCAGGAGCATCTGGTCAGCCTCTGTGGGAAACAAGCTCAATAGGCCTTTGGTCTGATCCAGCAGGGCTTTGTCGGCCACTACAACCCCTTCCATTCTGCAACTAAGGACTCAACTACAAAAGCCGGGATTAAAAATGGCAGACATGTGTTGTAACTTTTGGGAGGGCAGATGTAGCCCTAGCCTGAAGTGGGCTCTGTTGTTTCACTGTTCCTGGCACCAGATGCTTCACTTTGCTGTCTGACTCTGACTGTTGCTGAGATTAGTTCAAGTAGGGTGACTGTATGGAAAGAAGGACAGGGATCAAGTTACAGGAAGTCAGATTCCGGCTGGACATCAGGAAAAATGTCCTGATTGTTAGAGCAGTACGACAATGGAACCAATGACCTAGGGAGGTGGTGAGCTCTCCCACACAAGAGGCATTCAAGAGGCATCTGGACAGCCATCTGTCAGGTAGACTTTAAAGTGGATTCCTGCATTGAGCAGGGAGTTAGACTTGATGGTTTTATAGGCCCCTTCTGACTCTACTATTCTATGATTCTATGATATGATCTCTTTTTTCTAAATTAAAAGAGTTGAATTACATTTTGTTTTGTTCTTTCAAGATGACAATTGACTGTAAATGAGTAACATAGGTACATACCAACAGGAAAGCTAGAACAGATTTTCGTGGGCTAGAAATGATTGTAGATCTATCTACGAAGCGGTGCTGAGTCTCCAGCCTCTTCATTGGCATTGCCATCTTTTTCGTGTCACATTTTTTCACTGCACATTTAAAAGCGGGAATCTAACTGGCGCAGCTCTTTCCATTGTTGCATTTCAGGGTCAGTAAAAGCTTTACCTCTTGCATTCCTGCATGACAGGAAACTGTTACAGGCACAGATTAGATACAGCAAGAAAGATCAAACACCATGCAGTTAAAAACCATTAGGCTATTTAAAAAACTTGAACTGGTGCCCAAGGTTTTAAAAAGTTGGCAACTGACAAACATAGCCGCAGAAAACAGGTGCCATTTTGTAAAGCTTGATGCAGGTTAATATTTGTAAAGTGCCGTCCTTTGTGCAGTGAGACACCTTCTGGTGACTCACAGAAATCCTGTGCATGCAAGGTAAATGTGATAAAAAAAAATGTCAGTGGCCAACTCAGCAAACGACAGTATAGTTCTAAGGAAAAGGGGGGGAAACCATGATGAGTTTGATGACCAGTTCACATACTCAAACTGATGCAGGGCCAGATCTACACATCGTTGCGAAGGCGCTTGCGTGCGTCTGGAGTGCGCCCCGAAGCTCATCGAGACACACAGGCTTACTTTCAAAGCGCATTTTCCCGGCTTTTGAGCGCTGTTATTTAGTCCGTCTTAAGTCAATTTAAGGCGTTCCTTCTTCCAACGTGTGTAACAATTATTCACTCTTTCCTCCCCGCCCCGCTCCGCCCAGACTTATTTTGTTGCCTTTCGACTTCCGATACCATTTCCGATGCGAACAGCAACATCCATCTTTAATCATCACCTTTCCCGCGTGCAAGGACAGGTGTGGTGGGTTCCATTTTCCTCATTGCTTTCCTCTGTTGCCTTTCCCATTTCTAATTTTTTTTTAGTTCTTAATAGGGATGCGCATATGTGCATGTTTGGTTAATCTGCTGTTTACAGAGCGGCGGCTATTGTGCGTATAGTCTATAGCCAACCCACAAATCCGGCGCAAACAGCAGCATCCATCTTTACTCTTCACCTTTCCCACGAGCGAGGAGAGGGGAGGTGGGAGGGTTCCATTTTCCTCATTGCTTTCCTCTGTTGCCTTTCCAATTTTTAATTTTTTTTAGCTCTTAATAGGGATGCGCATATGTGCATGTTCGGTTAATCTGCTGTTTACAGAGCAGCGGCTATTGTGCTTACAGCCTATAGCCAACCTACAAATCCAGCGCGAAAAGCAGCATCCATCTTTTCACCTTTCCTGCGAGCGAGGAGAGGGAAGCTGTGTTCTCATTAACTTTTTTCTTTAGAAGAAAATGCCGATGATTTTATGTCTGCTGATGAATGCATGTTCTCTTTTTAATGTATTCTTCCCCCTGCCTCATGGCATAATTTCTTAAAGTAAGAACAGATACTTTCGTCAGTCCCCCCCCCTTTTCAAAACCTGCACTTTTGCACAGAATTTTTCTTAGCAGAACTGCTTTTGCTGCCTGGTCAAGCTCACTTCATTTCTGCATGTTGGAATGTAAATAATGTTAAGTTTCTCCCCTCCACACACAAACCCATCCCACCCCTCCTTAGATTACCCTTTAATTTTGATGTTTTTATGTCTGTTGATGAATGCATGTTCTCTTTTTAATGAAGTGCTATTTTTTATTTATGTACATTATTAATTTAAATAAAGTTATTTTTTAAACAAAACTTCATTTTTTGGAGACTACTGGTTGAAAAGGGAAGTACAGATGCCAATACAAAAGGTTTTTATTCAATATGAAACAACGTAACACAAAACATAAAGTCGCGAAGAGAGTGAAGGAATATACAGCAACAACATTGCAATTATGCGTTCCATCTGTGGCTCCGCAGGATCCCCGAAATCCCAGAGCTGCAAAGCCGTCCATTACCTGTATTAAAAATTGAAAGACAATGTTTAAACCAACAAGAATGTTTAAATTGAAACACATAGCAGTTCATCTCACATGCGCACGTGTACCGGCAACTTGGGGCCAAAGGGAGACACATAATTCCTATACATAGCACTAGTACTTGGGGCCAAAGGGAGAAAAACCTTGCTATACAAAACCCTCCTTCAATCGTCTCACATGCGCACGTGTACCGGCAACTTGGGGCCAAAGGGAGACACATAATTCCTATATGTAGCACTAGTTCGTTCATCACACATGCGCACGTGCACATCCAACTATGGGCCAAAGAAAAAAAACTTCTTATATTCATAACAGGCGTTCGATTGTCTCACATGCGCACGTATACAGGCAACTTCGGGACAAAGGGAGAAAAAACCTTCATATACAAAAACCCCGTTCGTTCGTCTCACATACGCACGTGGACAGGGAACTTCGGGACAAAGGGAGAAAAAACCTTCATATACAAAACCCCCGTTCGTTCGTCTCACATACGCATGTGGACAGGGAACTTCGGGACAAAGGGAGAAAAAACCGTCCATAACCTACCACTATCCATAGACTCCATCTTCTCCACAACGAGTGCAATGACCCAAACAGGGAATTCTGGGATTTGAGGCATTTTTTTAAAGGGGGGGAGCAAGGGAGAACGTCATAAGCATCCACCAAAGCCAGCCTCTAAGAAACGCCCACTTGGGACGGAAGGGATGGAAGGGACAGAAATTTAGAAGAGTGTGAACCGCTCCAACAAAACGAAACGAAAGAAAAGGCGCATGAGGCAGTAAAGAAAGAGGCGCTTCATTTAGGTACATATTTAAAAACGGCGCACGGAAGCACCTCCGCAACGATGTGTAGATCTGGCCCAGGTTGACTAATAAGGACTGAGTGGCTCAATGTGGCAGCCAACTCTGTGATGAAGGGGTTGTGGAGATGTTTCATTATGCTGCTAGCTTGAAACTTAAGCCCCATTCATTGCACCACAAAACATCCAAGTGATTCACTAGTGGTGAATGTGGGCAGAGTTTAGAGCTGGGAGCATGCTGAATCCAATCAAGTTACCTTGGGAGCCTATGTATTTGGCCATGGGTAGACCAGGCCTATATCCCAGGATCATCCCTGTGCATCCAAATGACGCACAGGGGATCCCAGGAGCAGGCAGGGATGACCCCTCCATTTGCCTGGGCTAATTTTAAGTCTAGCTAAGGCCGGAATCTGCATTTGCTGTCATCCACCCTGAATTGTTGAGAAACGTATGCTTATCTTTACAATTCTAAACGTGGATCATATCAATGGCTGTTTTGTTAAAGCTTGGCAGTATCTACGCTACTGCTTTAAAATGGTTTATATCAGCAGTGACAACTGTTGGGTCCCCGGACACACCTCAATAGACAGTTTTCAAACCGTTTTCAAAGTGTCATATCCTGCTTGGTGTAGATCTGGCCTTTGTCTGGGTGCACTCTGATGCTGCTGATGCCTGTGTCTCTCATCAGATTATCAGTCCAAAATGTTACCAGTTGCTGGATATCATGAGCAGGAGGATGCTGTTGCACCGTATCCTGATTGTGGGTCCCTGGTCAACAGCTGGTTGGCTGCTGTGCGAACAGAGTGCTGGACTAGATGGACCCTTGGTCTGATTCACCATGGCTCTTCTTATGATCTTATGTTACAGTGCCAAGTACAGATTTGATTGAAAGAGACCTACATTCATTTCGTTTTGAAGAACCAACCAGGACCCTTCAGAGGAGGTAAGTATATACAGCAATGTGTAATTCTTTATGAAATTCCATTGTTGATAAATACTTTCTTCTTTAAGGTCTTGCACTATTCTGAGTTAGCTAAGCGACCTGATGTTTGAGTTTCATATTGTTGCCCGTTACTCGGGAAAGGGGATTGCCCCAAAGATTACAGCATTGGAAGTCTGCTGAAGAGCAGTTTCTTGAATGAGAGAAGCCAGTTGGAATGTCAAAGAAGTGAGGTGGTCAGTAAGGACAGGGGTGGATATGACTGTGCAAAAATAGAATTTTTCACAATCCAGGCTCTTATCTGATCTAGACAGAACCAACAATGTGTGACGTCCAGTGTGTCATCTTTCTGTCCTCAAATCACACACCCGATTTCATTTCTTAGTGACCATAGTAAAAAAAATATTAAAAAGTTGCTGTCTCAGAATCTGGGATTAGGTAGACAGCACTTTTGTAGGGTAAAACATATTCTCAAGGGCCAGCCAAAGAATTAGGCCATGCACGCTGGGGATAATTGGAGATGTAGTCCAACACATGTGACTGATTTTTACTTGTAGACTCTGCAAGTATTCTTTTTCACTAGAAAACCTGGGATATGCACAGGCTAGCTGAAATAGCACTATCTTTTAGTTCAACTTAAGCAATATCTTTTAGTGCAGTCCAAGCAGTATAATTTAGTGCAAAGGCACTTCCTATATAGAGAGTTCCCAAGATGGGTTAATCCAGCACTAGTAGCTTTCAACTAAGCCAGTTGCCTTGAGCTGATCTTTCTAAATACTGGCAGCTGTTTACACAGCTGCATCTAGATCCACATACCTAGCACCAAAAGAAATCCTTCCAAATCCATACTGCATGCCTCTGTTTGCTTGTTTTTCACTTTATGAAACATTAGTTCCTTGAGATTAGTCTTCACGCATGCCACTATCTAGCCGAACTCATGGCTTTAAATTCTCGAAACTGGTATGGAATTAGGTTCCGCAAAATTAGATTTTTAAATATTATCAGTGGGACATTCTTCTCTTTCTACATCTTCACACACAAAAAGGGCTTCCCATATTTATTGTTATTATGTTTGATCGCATCCTCCCACTAAATTGATCAGGGTGCCATACAAATTTCACATTTGATTAAAATTAATTGATTACGAATCTGATTAAAATTAACCCCACCACGTTATCACAACAACTCCATGAGACGGATTTGGCTGAGAGATAGTGATTGGCCCAAAACTACTTGATGAGCTTCACAGCTTACTTGCAGTTCCTAGTTCAATGCTTTAATCACTGCAATGCATGGGTTCTCAATGGAACTGTCCATGTGCTTCAGGAAAGACTCATAGGAGGAACTCAAGTCACTTTGCATCTCAGTTCAGGACCTGCTCCAAATTCAGGCTTCCATGGCAGCATTGCATTATCTTCAGAATTAAAGCATTGGGGGTGGGTAGGTATCAAAAGCTACAATGTACAATGCACATGTGTACAATGCACATTGACATGGGAGCAAGTCCCATTGAAATTAGGATTTACTTATTAATTTACATGCCTAGGACTGGGGTGTACAAGTCAAAATGCTGCCTAATTAAAATATCAATGTCCCTCCCAGTTCCAGCTAAATGGTCTGACTACTTGAAAGTTGCTATTCATGGGCTTTTGGGGGGATTCCACCCCCTTAGGGTTCCCCCCCTATGTACTTCTGAAAAACTTCAGTTTCCCCCAAGCCTGCTGATGCATCCCTCTTCTACACAGATGGGTCCATTTTGATTACGTAAATATCACCGCTCAAAGACTGATAGCTTCATCCCACGTACCTGTTTCCCTCGAATTATCCCCTACAGTGTTTAGCTGTCATTGTTGTTCTTGTTGCTAGCTAAATCACACCCCGTGCGGCAGCATTCCTAAGATCCCTTGCATACTAGGAAAGGGGTTAAGGGGGAGAAATGTAAAAAATCATTAAAAATCAACAGATGACCTAATCCGATTCAAATTTGGTATGCTTAAAGCTCTCCTTAATATCTATTACTGTGCCAATTTTGATGTCTTTATCTTTAAAACTTATGCAGATGTAAGCATTTGTTTAATTGGTAGTTTAAACCTATCAAATCCTCTTCCCGCGCCCCCAGTGGCCACTCGGAAAACAACAAATGATTCGCTCTTAAAGGGGTATCAAAATAGGACAGTTCTTTTGGCTTTATAGCACAATTAAAGCAGGATGCGTGGGAGCACTTCACAGTCAAAGCAGATTATAAACTGGAAAACTTCGGAGTCCTTTGCATGCAATTTGCAGTGATTTCACAGTATAACCCTAGTGTGATGAAGCCTGCAGTTTGCTATTAATATACATAAGTGTATCTATTGAGAAGCACGATTTTTCAGGAATTCTCACCCATTGTTGAGAATAGGCAAAAATAATGATTAACACAAAAGATGACACAAGTTCCTCTAAAGAAATGCACAACTCCATAGCTGATCTAATCAGGCATTGCAGTCATTCCATTAACTTTAATGTCTTTTAGGACTAAATCTCAAGAGATGATTTCAGAAGTTACCTATCTTTCATACTGCTTGCTATCATCCGAGTGGAAAGGTCCATGGAAAATATCTGCAACATCTCTGTAATATTATTTGATTAGAATTAATAACCAGAAGTGTGCCTATTTGTACAGGTTTAACTTTCTTCTGTGATATTTTCATAGTTTCCAAGCATACAGAGAGAAATAATTAGCCTTGCCGACTTTGCACCCACTCATAATCATTTCCCAGTGATCAAATTTCATGTTGTGAAAGCATCCAGGGATTCTTACATTGAGTGGCAATGGGCCCATTCAGAAGGCACCTTAAACCATGGCTTTAACCATGGTGAATAAGGCTTTTTGCTTTATTCACCATAGTTAAAGCCATGGTGTAAGGTGTCTTCTGAACGGGGCCAGTGTCATAATTACAAAAGAACCATGATCACATCAAATTCTTTGCAAATCTACAGTGTCCATGGAATACCATAGATTACTCTCCTGCTGTTTTACTGTAGAATAAGTAACTTGTCTGACATTGCCATGGTGCTCTCATCTTAAAGAACCAACTACACAAATCCATGGAATGGAGTCCTGTTGCCATTTTAGAAAAATAAAAACAGCTTTGAGAAGGAGTTGTTTTGAATGGAGAAGAAGTAAAAGGAAGGGCTGTAGCTAAACTGTGTAGCACATGCTTTGCATACAGAAGGCCACAGGTTTAAGCCCTCACATCTTCAGGCAGGGCTGGGGGAAGCCACTGCCCAAAAGCCTGGAGAGCATTGCTGGTCCATGTCAACAATACTGAGGAAGACAGACCAGTGGCCTGACTCGGTATAGGGCAGGTTCCTGTGTTTCCCCATTCTCCTTTCCCAGCCCACCATTTCTCTGTCCCCGCAATGGGTTTTTTTTCCTTTCAGCAGGAATGGGGAACCTTTTACCCAGTGGCCTGCAGCACCTCAGGTAAAGAGTTCCAGTTAGCACTTTGGCCAAGGAGCCAATGGTATCCCATTCCCTGACAGGAAATCTGGAGTAGGGGGGCAATGTGCTTTTGAGGGTTCAAAATGCATGCCTACTAAGTACAGAAACTTGGGGAGGAAGCCCATGAAGTGACAGGGGGAAAGAGTTAAACATCCAGCTACTGTTTCTCTACTTAAAAACCTCTTTTCTGAAGCTGTTTTAATGTTTATTCTTTGACAATGGCATCAGGGCTACGTGTAACATGAAATTAGCCTCTAAACGGGGGCTTCTCAGTGGCCACACTATTTGTTATGAAACACCTTGCCTGGCTCCATGAGGTTTGCAGGGCTCCATCTTTTATTGCCTCCTGCTGGTTTGTGAAAATGTTTTATTCTGGCCGGTTTTTCATCTGTCAGACCGAGTTGGTTTTAATGGGAAATAGTATTCACCCCCTGCTTCACATCACCCTCATGCCAACAAGCATGAGGGCAACGCATCACACATCAGGGACTTTTCTTGACTGGCACAACGGTGCCAGCCAAGAAAAGCCTTGGATCGACGCGACACGAGGCGACAGGTGGGTCTGGAGGCTGCGTTCCCAGAAATGCAGGAATGCAGCCTCCAGCCCTGCCTGTTGCCTTGTGTCGCACATCAGGGACTTTTCTTGGCCAGCACAATGGCACCGACCAAGAAAAGCCTCGGATCGATGTGAGGCGAGTGGCTGGGGGCTGCGTGCGGGAACTTCCAGCAAACTGGCCTCCAGCACCCCCTCCCCCAGCGCTGGAAAAGAAGGAGGAGGAGGAGGAGGAGGAGGAGGAGGAGGAGGAGGAGGAGGAAGAGATGGTAAGACTAAGGTGTGTCTGTGTGTGTGTGTCTGTGTGTGAGAGTGGGTGTATGGGTAAGGGTGCCTGGTTGTTTGAGTGTGCTTTGGAATGGCTGATCATGTGTGTGTGTGTGTGTGTGTGTGTGTGTGTGTGTGTGTTTCTTAATAGTGTGTCTTAATTGTGTGGTGTGAAATCAGCCCTATGACCAAGGCCTTGTTTGGGTGGGCACTGCCACGACACAGGCTCTGAACAACAGACCTTACGTCTGCCACCACTTCTTATGGGGCGACACAGGCTCTGAACACCAGACCCGGCCGAGGCTACTCCCTGCTCAAGCCAAGCACCACCACTTGGTACGCCTGAGGCAAGGGATAAAGCCCACCTTCCTCCAAACTATGTGGAGAAAGGGGTTTAAAATGGAGAATGGATTTTAATATATATAATAATGCGCTGTGAGTTACATCTGCTTAGGTGAATGATTGTCAGAGTGGGTGCTGAATGTATAAACTTAAGATGATAAACGCCAAACAGACACGTGGGATTTTTGTGGTAGTTTTAAAACAAACAATCAAAATTTATTTTTAAAAGTTCATAAGCTTTGTTTCAAATAACAACATTTAAAAACCTTTTTGAAACCTTCCATACAATCCTGTCACTCTCACATTCGCGCTTTCCTTTTTCTCACACAATCACTCTTGAACTTTCTTTATTATCAGTATTGATTAATATACTTCCACTACATGCACACCACACCCTAAAGACACCACTCACTACACTGACTCTCAAATTTCCAAGAACTTAAGTACCATAAATCCAGAGAGCTCTACAGACTCTAAGAGTACCTAACAAGTCTCCCTGAAAAGCCTTTCCTGAAAAGAACAAGAACAAGAACTCTCAATCCCCTCAGTCATTCCCTTATATATCACTCCTCCCCCCTCCCAAAACATTCTAACTCCGCCCACTCAGGCCAACATTCTAAAAACCACAGACTTACAAACTGCAGACATACATTTGGGAATTGACTTGTGGGGTGTAACGCCACAGGCACGCCCCCTTGGGGGCTGGGCATGTTGGTGGGCACACCTCCTTGGGGGTGGCCATGTTGTCCTCCTTTTTGGTTTCCAAAATATGGTCACCCTAAGTTTGGTTGAATTTTCCACAAGGTGGCCTCTGCCTGATTCAATTGGCCTTTGCCAATTCCCTCACATACTTTTTTTAAAAAAATCAGCACAGCAAAGCCTAGACTTGTAGGAGTAATCACAAGACCAGTTCACCGGATGCCAACATCAACTTGGTTCATTTTGATGCAACAAAAACAAGCCTCCAATAGTGGAGTCCAATTACTCAGCCCTCGGGCTGTTTTGTCGTGCTTTCTTTTGAAAGGAAGAGCCTTAGAATGTGAAAAGTCCTTTCATCAGGGCCCTTCTTTCCATTTAATTCTCACATAATGCCCGCCGTATTTAAATACCTGTTAGCACTCCCTCTGATGTGAACAATACAGTTTGAATCGATCATGAATCATATCTTGGACTAATATTTTGGCAGTCTTGGAAGTCACACCCAAATGTAAACAACCTCTAATGTGATAGGGCCTAATGTGTCACTCTAAACTTTAGATATGGGAGAGCATGGCTCTGGAGGAGCGTGAGACCATGGGGAAAATACTTGACGTTCTCTTATTCGGTTATCTCTTCTGCATGGCCTTGGATTACTCAACGCCTTTGCAATTTATCATGAATACTTTATCTTTGCTTTTCCCCACTGGAGGCCACATTCTCCTTAAATTTCTGCATATGTTCTGAATCTGGACATTTATGTTGATTCAGAAGGGAATCTTTTCATTCTGAGGTTAAAATTCAGTAAATTTTAATAGATTGTCAGCTCTGATAGTGCAACACTGCACTATGCTATAGAGATGGAAGACTTGAAATAAGCACAGAAAGGTTGTAATGAGAAGAAATATATTTATGGTAGGAAGAGGATATGATCTGATTCACATAGAAGACTAACCCATGGTTTATTTTACCCATGGTTAACCCAAAGGTTGTTGCCCTACCTAAGGTTTGTCTGGCAGAAGATCAAACAAACCATGGTTTGTTTTCTTAATCCTTGGTTTGGTTGCTTCCTTCCTCTTTCATCTGATCCCTCCCTGGATCCCAAATGCCTTTGCAGCACAGTAGTACTGGCATGTATAGCGATTGATGTTTTGTTTTGTTCTTACCAGTCTTGCCCATTGCCTCTGTAGCCTGGCAAAACAACCCACAAACAACCCACAGTTCTGGGTTCACATGTAATGGCAACCCATGGTTTAAATAACCCAAAGTTTACAACCCAATAACAAATGGTGGATTCTCTTTCTGGCTTATTTGTGGTTAACAAACCGTGGTTTGTTAGCCTCGCAGCAGTCACACATTGCAACAACTGAGAATTCATCAGCCTATACCATGGTTGGCATTAGGAGCAAACTCAGCCAATGTGTGTGGAGTGAGAAGGGAAAGGATGAGCCAACCATCTCCTGAAAATGTATTTCCTAGGGTGAATGTAAGGATATGCAATTCCCACCATTATAGGTGAGTGCTGACTTAAATAATTGACTGCCTGCTGCTGCATCTCACGTTGTGTTATCTTTCTGGAATGCATCTGCAGAAATGTAACACAAACACACTAACCAGGCCCCTTTAGGCTTATCTTATGAAATCTACCAGGAGCCCAAGATGAAGTTTGCACGATTGCATGGGGGTAACATGTGCACTGAAAAGGTGGGGAGCTCTGTGAACGAGGAAACTTTCTTTTTCCTCCATGGAAAACTGCTATCAGCTTTGACACATCTTTTAAACAAAGTATCTAAATTGTCTAAACAAGCAGCTAATGTATTTAACCGTGTTTTAAAAGCCTTGACATTTTGACCCGAGAACTGGTTACAACAGAGATTAGCTCATTCCACAAATGCAAGGAGCCATATCCATTCATGTAGTCTGTGAACTCTGTTACTAAATAGAAATATAAATTGTGCGAAAAGATAATTGGGCCATTTGCACTTCTAAGTAATACCCATAAGTATGTTGACTTAGAAGTTCCCCTCAGTTTGAATTAGATTTACTTCCAGCTAAATACATCTCCAATTGCAGCTTTCATTTCTTGCTTTCCTATATGGGGTCTGTTTTGCCCCACTGGGCCAATAGCAGCGGGTGTGGGGAGACTGGTGCAGGGGAAGGATTAATACCCAGGGGAAGTATTAATACCTTGCTCTCACAGCACTGTAGCCCTGAACTGAAATTGGGGTTGGGGGTGGGCAGCAATTGCATTTAGATGATTTCTTCAAAACCACCAAAGATGCCATCATAGATCTCCTACCATTGCATCTAGCTCGGTCCTTGAAGGCAATTCAGCTGACGTGCACAATCAAGGCAATTAGTGGGGTGGGGTGGAGTTCAGTGGAGGGACAACAGCTCTGTGGTAGAGTACATACTTTAGGTCCCAGGTTCGATCCCTGCCATGTCCAGGTAGGGCTGGAAAAACTCCTGCCGGAAACCCTGGAGAGCCACCGCCAGACATGTCAACAAAACTGGGCTAGATGGACCAAGGGTCCAACTCAGTATAAGACAGCTTCCTATCTTCCTAGGTATTCAGTGATTTGGAACATATATAGAATCACTCTGGTGAATTATGGGAAATTAAAATAGCATCCCCTATTTTAATTTTCCACAGTACCTCAGGGCTATATGAGGAGCCTGATGGGAAGTTTAAATGATGGCTTCAAAATAATTGTCATGAGGAACCTAAGGCAGTAGGGCCAGCTCCAGTTTGAGGGGTTAGGTGTTAGCAGAGTGGTGTACCCTAACAGCTGCTTGAAGAAACTAGGCCTGGTTTGGATGATTGTCATAGGCTATGGTGCATACCTAGCACAATTTGCCTACTTACCTGCCTGTGTTGTCTGAACCTGGGCAGCATCACTTGTTTAAGGGAGGAAACCCATGGTTTTCTGCAGAGATTAAGTACTAAAAAGGCTTTATTTGAGTTGGTCTGGTATTTTGCTGTAGTCCACTAGTATCTCTGTCTTTTTCTGTTGTTAATCTAAATTGAAATCCTGTTAAATTGGAGGCAATTGACTTTTCACGTAACCAATGTAAAAGATCAAGCACATTATCTTATGATTTCTTAATTTAGCTCAGTTGGTAATATACAATCAGTGTGAAATGACTGTCTTCTTTGCGTATATAGTCAGATGCGCTTAGCACTCGTGATGAAATGGTTTTATCAAAGCCACTAGGACTGTACTGCTGGGAAGACTGCTGCACTCCAGGCTGTGTTAGGAATCCTAAATTCCCAGATGTTTGATCGCCTGGGAGGTCTGAGATCATACGGAGCCATTTCAAGAGTCAAATGACTGCATGAACTGAACAGTCACCTGAATGTCAGCTGGATAAATGCGTGCTGATATATAATTATGGGAAAATAAAAGATCAGACTTTTCCACCACAACTTGATTCCCCCAGAAATTATCACAGCTAGCCATTAAAACCCATGCCCTTCCCCTCCTCTGGTTTCTTCCACTCCACACTAGAGCCCTTTAGTGCTGCTGAAGCTTTCCTGCAATTAGCTGGAAGTGGAGTTAAAACAAAGGTTCCATTCAGCACTTTAATATAGCGCTGTATTATGATCTCCGTTATCAGCGTATCTATTTGCAGCAACAGAGATCACATTTCAGAAAAAGAACTTCCTATATTAATTAAGTGTGGAGTTTTAATGAGCTGCTATAGAATCACATGCTGCAGTGCATGTTCTTGATTTGGAATACATGTGTTTTATTAAATTGGTCTGTTGTCCTTTGCTTTTTTTCCATGTGAATATAAAGCAAGGAAATCTATGTTTAAACTAATTCCACACATAAAAATGAAAATTATACCCATCACAAATAGATTCCAAAGGCAAACTGAATTAAGATCAAACCATTATAAGCTATAAAGGATAGGAGAGAGGTAGATGGGGAAAGTCCTGTTTTGAAAGCCCCATTCCTAAAGGAAGTATTAATCCACAACTTCTGTTTTATCGTACACAATACTTCGTGCAGTGAATGGCTCAGTAGTGTGCTCCAAGGTGAGTAGGTCATTAGAGGAATGTTGGTAGGTTTCTGTTACGTCACTTGTAGCTTCTCCTAAAGGTTCACCAAACAGTTGTAATAAATTTTTTGATTGCATAGCGCACAGAGAAAGAATGCAGGTGTTATTATAGGTTAAGTGTAATACTGCCATCTCCTGGAAAGTTGAAATGGCATGGCAAAATCAGTGATTCAGGCCTTTGCTAGACCTACCTACCTTAAAATCCGTGCTGGACGACGGGAGAGCCCACGATGCAACTATCAAGGGATCTCGCCCTCGTTTACACGTGAGGCGCTATGAGCTCACGAAGAGCACCGTCACGCCCGCCATTTTTTTCTTTTCTTAAAGGGGCCGGATGCGCACGAACACTCGTGCACTTAGGTAAGTTGGGTTTTTTTCTTTAAAAAAAAAAAATCATTCTCCCTGCTCCCCCACCCTGCCCCTGATGGGCACAGCACTCCTGGGGAGCGCTGCGCCCCGTGCGCGGCTTCTTCTGGTTCTGTGCGAGTAATTGTGCGGAGCTGGGAAAAGCGGCAGAACAGGCTCAGCCCGAGACCGCGAGAAAAATTGGGCTAGAAGGGGTAGGCTATATCTCGGGGCCAGGGAGGGTTGATCCTTCCCTGAGCCCGGGATCCCCTGTGCATCATCTGGACACACAGGGGCAATCCCGGGTATCAGCCTGGGATAATATAGCCTGTTGCACTTCTACAGTACTGCTTTAAAACGCTTTATAACAGTTATAAAGCGCTTTAACTGCTTTAAAGCGCTATAAAACGGTTATAAAGCGCTTTAAAGCAATAGTGTAGATCTGCCTCTGGTCTAGCAATGGCCTCAGAAGCTGGAATATTTAGGTAAAGCAATGCGTTTTTTGAGTTTGAGTACAACACACTGGATTTGAAGATAACTGGAAGACATTCACAGAAGTGGGAAAGGGAAGCACAAAGAAGTCTGATGACACCATGGGCCACATAAAATTTGGCTGTGGACTCATGGGTCTCCCACCCCATGTCTAAAGAATTACTATATAAAATCTGTTCTTTTAGATAAATATATTGTCTCAGATCTAGGGTAAGCACAGTCATTTTCTGTAGAAACAAATGCCTAAACTATATCAAGCAGGATATTCCACTATGAAAGCGGTATCTAAAAGGCTGGAGCCACACTACTGCTTTATAGCAGTTGAAGTGCACTGACAACTGTTGGGGTCCATTAACACACATACCATATACTGCTTTCATACCACTTTCATAGTGCAATATCCTGCTTGGGGTAGATTAGGCCAAAGTGTTCTTGAACAGGGACAAGGAAGAATGTTTTGCCATTAAATTTGAGTTTACATGGTATGTATAATATGGTCACTGGCAAAATGGAGTGCTAAGGAAAAGCTGTTGCCTTCCCTATTGACAGGATCCATTAAGTATATCCCCCCACACACACAAAAAAAGCAATCTACTGGCACAAACTTTAACTTCCAAACCCTTTTTTTATATTTGATGTTGAATCAATGTAGGCAAATATCTGAGCATGTGCAAAGTGTCTTTCCTTAACCAATGACTAATGGATGCTTCTGAGTACCAGTTTAGCTTCTGTGTCTGTGTGTGCAACTGGTTTTGAAGAGTTGCCAAAAAATATTTAAAATGTTTGTAAAAACAGTGCAGGCAGCACAGGGGAAGAGAATTGCAGCGAAACTCATAATTATAATTTATTTATTGGGCTGCAAGTCTCATCAATTTCACTTGCAAATGCTATCTGTAGCCTAGTCAATTTCATATAATCAGACAACTGAATCTAGTCAGTTTCACAACCCATCTGGAAAACTTGCTGATTTGATTATCTCCACTTGATACTTGGCTCTGAACCTGAAATGCATGGCAAACACTAGAGAAAGGAAGAGTAACCCCAATATGTCAGCCACTTTCTCCAGGGACTCCTCCCACTGTACCTCAATTGCACATTTTCCCATCCAAACCTGCAAGAAGATTGCATTGTTATTCTACTCTTTATTTCCTTAATATACTTCCTATGATAAGAAGCAATGGTAGGAAAACACAGGAGCATGATAATGTCCAGAACCTCCATAAAACTGCATTAGAAAGGTCTGGTGATTGCACAGTAAAAGCTTTGCCTGAAAAGCACCCTGGGTGTCTTGGTTCTAACACTGACACTAAATATTACGCCATAGCATGTTGTATGATTCATGACTTAGCATGTTGTGTGAACCCTTCCGAACCATGGCGGCTGCATAACTACAGTTTAAACATGCTCACCAACCATTTGCTGCAAAAGGATTAGCTATCTAACCTTGTTTTAGCGTGTTGTCTGAACAGATCCAGTGTCTCAGCAGAATGTATTCTGGTTATTAGGCAATAGTATCATTAGGTGCAGGGATTATGGCCCTCTCAGTGTTCCGTATTTTAGCAAGTAAGCACTGTAGTGGCTCCATGACTACTGGGACTTCTACCTCAAGCTGTGGATCCTCTGTCGGAAGCTCATATTCATAGAGCAAATGCACTTGACTATGGTGCCAAATACACCTTCCAGGTGTTAAATCCATTACCCATTAAAATGGTCCTACCTGTGCTGTGAAGTGACCTGGTACCCAGCAAGAGCCATTGCTAAAATTAAGGCCACAGAAAGGGTTGCTGATCCCTAATGTTCTCGATGCTGCTTTCAAGAAGAATGTTAGTGTTTTTTATTTCTCCCACATCTTAGCAGATTCATCAAGGAGTAAAAATTGCAGGTGTATTCACGATCTTTAGCCCATTAGCACTTCTCCTGTCTTGGTGTCTTTCCTGTGGTGTGTCAGGATATTAGAAAAAGGAATTTGGCCAACTTAGTCTCTAAACTATCATATGCCATCTTTTAAATTTCCTCTTTGAAGGAGTTTTTTTCCTGAACATGCATAGGATTGGCACCCTAAAGATTCTATTACAGGTACACTTGCTTTTCTGGCAAAAAAGAAAAGTTTGATTTGTGCACTATTTAGAGAAAATAATTTTGTTCATTAAGACTCCTGATTGGTGATTATACTACTTGCTCTGTAAGTTTATTATTGCTGTTTGTCATCTATTTATTATTCACATACAAATTACTTATTTATATGCCCGCTTCCGCCTGGAAATAGAATGGACAAGTTTTGGGTTTTTTTAAACGCCTTCTAATAATTAAATAAACAAACAAAGAGCAATCGCTGGCGATCATCTTGCTGTACTAACCCAGCACCTAAAGAGTGGGAAAGAGAAACTTCATCTCGACTGAGCTGAGATTCAATAGACATTCTCGTCTGATGCTCCTAGAGCGACTTCAACTCCGCCCCAATCCCAGTATGCTTTGCGCTCCACGCACACGCGTCATTCCGTAGCCAACATGGCGGCGCCCGTACTACGAGCCGGACACCGCCGGCTTCTTGTGGATCTGAGGGCGGCTGTGCCTCGACTCTGGGCCTCTGAGGGGCGGCGACGGCGGCACCTCCACGAGCAGCAGCCGCGAGGGAAGCCGGCGGCAGCCAAGGGCCTCTTGGCGGCTCAGTGCGAACGGGGCCTGTTCCAGGAGGTGTTCCCGCCTCAAGCCGCTGAGGAGCAGCTCCTGGACCTGCTGGAGCCCGGACGCCCGCCCGTGACCGTGTATTGCGGCTTCGACCCAACGGCCGACTCGCTTCACGTCGGGCACCTGCTAACGGTCATGGGCCTGCTGCACTTCCAGCGCGCGGGCCACGACGTCATCGCCCTGGTGGGCGGGGCCACCGCGCGCCTGGGCGACCCCAGCGGCCGCACCAAAGAGCGCGAGGCGCTCCCCGAGGAGCGCGTGCGGGAGAACGCGCTGCGCCTGCGCGAGGGGCTCCAGCGGCTCTTCGACCACCACCGCGAGCTCTTCTGGCCGCCCGGAGGCGCGCGCCTGGGCCGGGCCACCCTCTTGGACAACGCCAGCTGGCTGGAGCGCGAGCCCGTGGTGGGCTTCCTGCGCGGGGTCGGGGGCCACCTGCGCATGGGCACCTTGCTGAGCCGGCAGAGCTGCAAGGCCCGCATCAGCAGCCCCGAAGGCATGGGCCTGGCCGAGTTCCTGTACCCGGCCCTGCAGGCGTACGACTTCCTGCACTTGCGCCGCCACCACGGCTGCCTCATCCAGCTGGGCGGAGCCGACCAGATGGGCAACATCATGTCTGGCTACGAGCTGGTCTCCAAGTAAGAGAAAAGAGTCGTGAAGTGCTACCGCAAGACGTGGTGATGGCCACCAATTTGGATGGCTTTTAAAGGGGGGTAGACAAATTCCTGGAGGAGAAGGCTATCAAGGGCTACTAGTCCTGATCGCTATTTGCTACCTCCAGTATCAGAGGCAGTGTGGCTAGGTACACCTGTTGGGGAACATGGGCGGGAGGGTGCTGGTGCACTCATGTCCTGCTTGTGGGTTCCCACTGGCCACTGTATGAACAGAATGCTGGACTAGGGGGATCCTTGGTCCAATCCGCATGACTTTTTTTTTATGTTGCTTACACACAAACCCCTGATTTGTAATCTTGTTTTAAAGCAGTAATGATAAGCTTAAAATAAACCCAATCTGGCCATAGCTCGATGGAAAGGTTTGAGGAAAGATCTGTCTATTCTGTCACAAGGGAGGATGAGATGGCACAGAATGCTTGGCAGAGTTATGAAGTTTTGTGTTAATTTATATTCATTTATATTAATGTATTGCCTACTTGGAGACATTAACTTCAATATAAAAGTTATTTCTTTGTAAACCGCCCAGAGAACCTCAGCTATGGGCCACTATAGAAGTGCAGTAAATAATAATATACTCTATATGGCATTCAAGGCCTGTAAGTATTAAATGAATTGGGCTGACAACCAAATGGCTTATAACTTTGCACTGATTTATACTCATGCCATTTCAGCCCCCTTAGTAAGGGGTATGTAATCTGCACATGAGGAGGTTCTCAAGGAAATGGGCACAGTCAAATGACTGATGGTGAGAAGCTTTGCAAGGCAGCAGAGTCACTTGACAGTTCGCTGAAGTGTAGAAATATTTAGCTTTGAGTTCTGTTGTCATTTTGATTTTTCTCATATAAGTGTTTATAACTCTGAGATTCTACTAAATGTGTGCCAAATGACAAATTACACAAGTAATAGAAGGCAGTAGTTATTAAGTAGTACTATATAAGGTGCCAAGAGGCACACAACTACTCCAAACACCAATAAAAAGTGATAATTACCAAATAACCCATTTATTTACAATTTGTAAAAATATGTAGAACAAACTGATGTGTCTCAAGGTGGTTAACAATCACGATGTTGGGTACTATAATAACCAATAATATATAACAAATATATTTGGTATATTTATATAATATAATATATTCAATGCATTGACAACGCTGAAAAGAATAGAAAATGAGAAGAAACCCTATTTCTGTATATATATTATTCTGATGGTATTGTCTCAAGTGCTAAGTGTTATAAAAGTCTGTAATATTGTTGGACTGTATTATAATTGTACTCTCATATGTTTGGTATATATTATTGGTTATTATAGTACCCAACATCGTGATTGTTAACCACCTTGAGACACATCAGTTTGTTCTACGTATTTTTACAAATTGTAAATAAATGGGTTATTTGATAATTATCATTTTTTGTGTTTGGAGTAGTTGTGTGCCTCTTGGCACCTTACATAGTACTGCCAAATGACAAATAACATAAATGTATGCCAATTGACAAATAACGTAATTTTAGTATTTTCATTTTTTTCCTGTTAGGGTGACAGGTGAAGATGTTTTTGGAATAACTGTGCCTCTTATTACAAATACTACTGGAAATAAATTGGGGAAGTCTGCTGGTAATGCAGTTTGGCTTGACAGAAATAGGACCTCTCCCTTTGAGTTATATCAGTTTTTTGTCAGACAGCAAGATGAAGCTGTGAAAAGGTAAATTATGTTCTTAAATATTCCCTATATGAGTTGTTGTACAAAACTGCTGTATGTTAGGAACAAAAGGACTTTGTTACTGGTATGGTGTAGTGGTTAGATAACCTGGGGAAAGTCCAGGTTAAAATCTCCACTCATCCATGAAGCATATTCAGCCTAAGCTACCCCACAGGGTTGTTGTCATGATCAGATAGGGGTGAGATCCATGGATCCTGTCTTGAGCTCTTTGGAGGAAAGGTAGGTTGTAAATGAGAATTTAATGTGTGTTCTCAAAATGTATTTTCCGATCCATCATGCTGCCTCTGATCAGCCAAATAAAAATATATATTAATGCAGCACTTAAAGTGTGTCCAAGGCTTTACGGGTTTGTACATAAAAGTTGCATGTGTATTCTCTGAGGAGTCTCCAAATGCTCTGCGGTTCTGCTACATCTCTGGCTACTTCTGAATTTATTGCATAGAGGGTTTGTGACATTGGATTGGTTCACACATAATGCTAACCCTAGCATGTGTAACATGGTTTGTTAACCATAAACAGCCTAGAAAGAGAACCCATGGTTTGGTGTTGAGTTGTGATGAATCTGGATTGTCATTACGTTTGAACCCATAGGTTTGTTTCAGCAGGTTAAGAGGATACAGGCAAGAGAGATTTAAAGAAACCAACAACTAACCACCTTACTTTCCAGTACTACAGTGCTGCAGAGGCATTTGGGATACAGGGAAGAAGGGAAATAACCCAGGAATTGAGAAAAGAAATGCTAGTTTGTTTAAACATTTGCCAGACAAACCTGGGTGGGGCAACAAACCATTGGTTAATTTTAATCATTTTAATTGGTTCTTTAAGCAGCTTTGAGTGCCAATTTTTGGTAGAAAGAGAGGGCATAAATAAAATAAACTGCAAGTTACATAAACTATGGGATTAGTGTCATGCGTGAACAAGGTCATTGTATTGGCATAACCACTTACTGCTAGTGCAACAAGCCTTAGATCCAGTATTTTCAGCAAAACATTGTAAAAATGCACTTTTATCTTAATTGTTTTTAAAAATTACTCTTTTTGAATAAGTTTATGTTGCTTATCATATTATTTTAAAAAATCTCTAAGCGGGTTTTTTAACAGTGTTTACAGAAGCAAAATCTTGCTATCTTCCCTTTAAGGTATCTGAAGCTTTTCACTTTCCTCCCGCTTCCGGAAATCAATCACATCATGCAAATGCATGCTCAAGAGCCGGAGAAGTGGGGACCACAGAAACGACTTGCTGCTGAAGTAACTAAGCTTGTTCATGGCAAGGAAGGTCTGGAATCTGCAAAGAGGTAAAGGCAGGTGGAGTTGGTTAAGACTATGTTGGTTGTTAGAACAAAAGTGTGTTAATGGAAATGTAGATAGGAGCATTCGGCTTCATAAATATCAGGCAAAAACGGGGTGGATTTGATTTAAATCACTACTCAGAAAGACTCGATTTAATCATGTGACTTCCCCCCCCCCCAAAAAAAGTGCACTCTATTCATTGATTTTTTTGAAACTTAGCACTTAAGAGGTAAGGGGTTGATTCTGTGTTGCATAGATTTGCAAAGGAACAATGGGATTGTGATCTCTGCAAACACAAATTCAGTTTTGAAAATGGTAAAACGAAGCATCTGTGATAATATCTTCTAGACAGAAAAATTTCCCAATAATCTTACAGTAACCTCTGGAAAAGCATGCCATTGTGAATGGATTAATGGAATTCATTTACCCCCAAATTTAAACTTTGCGTGAATATACAGCCTCATGCTACATAATTAAAAACTAATCCTTCTTTCATGATGAATAACCTTTGGACTATAATATATCTTAAATAAAAAACTATCTTTAGATAGATTTTTCCTCAAAAAGCATTTTATTAAAAAAATCAATTTAAATAAAAGAAATTCATTTTTATTTATTTATTTTTTAAAAAATCATTTATTTTTATCCACCCTGGGGGGAAATGATTAAGTGGAAAGTTTATTTCTCTGCTTAAATTGAAAAAAGTAGTTTTGCAGATCTTGATTATAATATAAATATTGATCACTCCTTTTTTTAATCAGATGTACAAGGGCCCTTTATTACAGCGATGTGAAAGCACTGGAGACCATGTCTGATAATGAGCTACAGGAACTCTTTAACGAAGCACCATATATTGAGTTGCTGCTTGAAGCTGGAACAACAGTACTCGATATGTGTCGGAAGGCTAACGCTATTGCAGATGGACCAAAGGGGTAAGTTTTACATTTCTGAACCAAAGCTTTTGGATCATTCTGCTACATTTTGCTTGTATGGCGCGCACACACACATACACCCTGTCTAAGTATTTTTTAAAAAACCAGTAGAGAAATATAGGATTAAAATTTCACACATGGAGAAAGTTTGTTTTTGTGATCATTATTTTATTGTATCAATTCCACAATCAGAATGGGTGTTACTGGTTTTGTTGTCGCTTCACCTACAAATGAAAGTGCTTGATGGCATCAGGTCATGAGCCAAAATGTCCTGATGCTCTCCCCTTCCATGTGCAGTAGCTTTCTGAGCCTTATACAGCATCTTTGTTGCTATTACTGTTGCCACAGCCTGCATGTTCTGAGTTTTTGAATGATCAAAACATCCACCCTAGTGCTATTGAATTAAAATCTGTCTGTTTCAATACTTTCCGTCAATACTGTTATAAGTACTCAACGTCAAAGTGTAACGGAGATATGGGTTTAGTTTCAAACTGGGGTAAGATGACACTATATTCCTTTGTCTCACCACCTTGAACAAACCTGGACCTGAACTGTGCAGTGTTCTGGTAAAAGCTCACACAATTACTGTAAAAGAGCTTTTTTTTTTACTGCTAGACCATGACTCCTATATGCTGACTCCACTGGGATTGCAGCTGGCAAGTGGGACAGTGATTTTTGACCAGCCAAGTAACTTAAGCTTGAAGGACTGATGATCTTGTGTAAATGCAAAACCTGCAGCAAAAGCATGTGCAAATGCAATACCATGTTGCACTTCATGCAAGTTTGAAAAATTCACAACATACCTTAACATTTTCATTTAACTTACACTGGCTATTTATCAGTCAAAATGTGTACGGTTTAATTGCTGCTTGATATCCATTAAATTATTTAAAGAGTAGTAGCGTGTTTGGTCTTCTTGACTAAATTACATTTTTTTACCACAAAAACAAACTTTCTGTATGCGCTTATTCATGAGTTCACAAATTTGTGTGTGCTATCTATGTAATGATACAGAATGAGCATATGTACCCAAGACAGTTTTGTAGCTACTTGGTATAGAAACAAATATATTTATTTATTTATTACATTTCTATACCACCCAATAGCCGGAGCTCTCTGGGTGGTTCACAAAGTTGTGTTCCTTTGTTTTCATTTGTATATTTGCAAGTCACCTCAAGCGTCGTTTTCTTGGTAAAAAGGCAGGGTACAAATCAAATAAACAAACCTTATTAAGTGAGTCTTACTGTGAAACCAGGGCTACCTTCCTGTACTTGAGAGTTTCAACCTGTAGGTTGTGGTCTGAGAGGCTTGCCTTTCTACTGCTCAACATACACTTAGTAATATGTCTAGTCTGAGTGGTGCTTGGTTGCATCTTCCTAACCCCAGGAGAGTTAGCGGTCTCCTTTCCCTGTGGGAGCAAGCCAGGTACTTTAGTAACTTAACTTATTTGATCTCCCAACATATGCCTATCATTTCTAAATTGTATTGTTGATGTCTACCAGCAATAACTTGTCTGTACAATTTCTTTTTCAAGGTATCGTGACATAACAAGCGGTGGAGTTTCTATCAACCACATTAAAGTAGATAATCCTGAGGCTGTTCTTGTTATTGGACAACACATTCTCAGTAATGGCTTATCACTCCTGAGGATTGGAAAGAGAAACTACTATATTGTAAAATGGCTCCAATTGTCACACGAAGAGCAAAAATACTAAGTTTTTCCAGGTATGTTATGAAAATGCACTTTTCTTGAAGAACTTCGGAAAAGCAAACTTAAGTACACCCATCAAATTACTAACTCAGTGAGATACTTTTGATGTGAATTGCTTTTTCTCACTATGTGAGATTTGCTTAACTATGGTATTATTTGGAAGATGGATGGCATCTTAATTCAGACTTCAATCATGAAACACATGCAAATACAAGGTTGCAATCTAGATCCTACCCAAAGAATGTAACTGTTGAATATGTCTTTGTAAATATTAGTTATGGAAAGCTTGTCTACAATAAAAACAAACCTTCCAAAATTATTTTACTTGTGTTGGTGTCTAAGTATATGAATGCTAATGTTCTTGCAAGAATCAGACTTTTATCCTAAACAACATGGAGAATTATTTGTTTGGTATCTGCTATGAAAGTATTATTTTATGGGGCTCTTAGTAAAGACAAGGAAGTAGATTTGAGTGCCAGAAATATTTTAGTCACATCACCTCCATTGACCTTCCTGCACTCTTGTGTTCAGAACATCTTCGAGAAAAGAATGAGAGGGTGGTTTGTATATTTCAAGCTTTGATGCTTAATTGGAGGAGAGAAGCAGGCATGAGTATGTTCCTATTATTAAGCATATTCAGTATCAACATGGCTGGGATTAGGATTTGCAAATGAGATTGTAATTTTTCTTCCCACTAGTGGAAGTACAATAGCAGTGTTTGCATCTTCTAGGACATCTGTGCTCTTATCATTTTCCCAGCTTACATGGAGTTGCTTTTGTGTTAAGCTTAGTTTAGTTCATATTAATTTAGTTGTCTTCAAATTAAATGACTGAGTGTTATTTGCTAGAGCTTGACTAAGGGTAGTATAGGCACATACTGTCAGTCAGGTTTCTATGCCAATCAGTTTTGTCTAGTCATGGGGTAGATAGCAAAGATAGCAGCAGTAGCATGATGATTAAGGAAGAGTTTAAAAGTACAAGGGTGTTCTGGCAGTGTGAGTATTACTAACTTTGCAAGCTTGGATGCTAAAGTGGATTGTAGAACAGCAAGAGAAAAAGTCAACAGTGCTGGACCTCCCAAAGTCAAGATATTAAGTTTCATTTTTGGCATGTAATAATTGCAGCTACTTTATAAATTTATTCTTGTTAAACCGTTTAAAGGGGATGTAGAAATAGTACTACTTGCTGAAACTTCTATTCTGAAACACTGTTTTATTAAGAATTTGCCTATTTGAATTAAGTTTTAAACCTTTAAGGAAGCCTATTCAGATTCTGCTTTGACAAATGAGTAGTTAACCAATTTTGCACCTCCTGAAAGTCCGGAAAGTACATGAATTGAAATTGTGGCCTAGTAACCATTTCATACCTGCTTGACAAGTGAAGTTTAAAACTGACCATATTTCAAAAGGTGGTTTATTGATGTAAAACTGTCGCAATCCGCTTTATTTACAATAACAGCTACATACATTAGGGTACTGCTGTCAGATGTCTACTCTTCAGTCTGTATAAGTTAAAGTTCTTCCACATCCTTATACATTTTCCTTATTAATTGTACTAGACAATGATTTTTGAAATAGAAAAGATATATAGCTAAGTTAAATGAAGCTTCCATTACCTTAGATGAAGAATCTACTAATGACAGGAAGAAATTACTCTAAACAGATGTCAAATGACCCCAAACTGCAAAGTATGTGCTAAACTTGTAAAAACGTTGTGCTTTTTCGCTTGTACAAGCAATATTGAAAGTGCTTGTACAGCAGTGGCATTAGTAGCTGCCATTTTAAATCTACTCACAGCTATAGATAATACTTAACTGTTTGCAGCTACATAATTTGAAATTGGCTACTTGGAAACTCCAAGATCTGATTCTAGCCTGCGTATTAGGTTTTCAAATAAAGATTGGCTTTCCCTTCAAGAGCTAGAGGATCACAATTCAGTTAAAGCTTTTTTAGGGCACGATGGACTATAATCCATGCTTTTAACTCTTGGCCTTTTAAGATGCAGCATATGCTTCAAAGTTCATGGTTGGGACATAATTCATGGATTCAGAGACATATCTATGCTAGAGGATGACAGGTACCCGGCACATCCATATTCTGCTCTAGTTCTACTTCAAGTATTTATGCATGACTATTGATACCAATATGGGAATACAGATGTATATTTGAATATGTGCTCCTTTGAAGACAGAGGAGTTCCGATAGGTGGTATTTACACATCTGGATGCACTTCCAAAATCCAGGAAATTGTTCAAACCAACTTGCGTCCATTGTTCTACAAGTCAATGGTCTTTAGCAGAATCACCCCCTTCTAAGTGGGTGAAACAAGTGAGAATGCTCACACTTAGGGAAATATGACATCTGTACCTTTTATCCCTTTATATATATATACTAAATTAAAAATTTTAAGCAGCAAAAATCCATGTATTTACTCCAAAGCTTTTCTGTAATGAAAAAGACTTTGACAATTACAGAAGAGTTTTCAATACCTGTTAATTTGTAGTATTGGTTTAAAAGAAAGCAGAAAAGTCAGTGGCTTTTAGAAAGTTCCATTTTTGACAGCTTGTCTAAAGAGTAATTAAACATTAGCAATCCAGTTTGCATGTATATCACCAGCAGTTGGAGTCTCACCCCAAATCTGTGTGTTGTAGTAGAAGAAACTGGGGTATGAATGTGGCAGATGCAATTGGTTTAGGCAGTGATCTTTGTTAGTCATTCACACTGGTAAATAGTTTTTTGGGAGGTGGGAAGCAAGTAAGATGAAGAATAATAGGAAGGAGAATTAAAAGTAAGCAGGCATTAGTGCAGCTTCATCAAACTCAGTGGGAGGAATTGTTAATTTACCCCTCATAAAGATGACATAGCATTTCTTTATGACCTAGTTCACACATAACATTTATGACCTAGTTCACACATAACAACCCAAAGTGTGGGTTGTGGAATTATGGATTATTGTTACGTACAATCCCTGGTTTAAATATGGGTTTTTAACTGAAAACAATGCAAAGTTCACAACTCCGCAACAAACCAGGCATTCTCTTAAGTTGTTAGTGGTCAAAAGCCAATTGCAAGAGTTACACATGATGACAACCCATACTCTGACCTGGTTTGCATGACACAGCAGTCTATCATAGGATAATTTACCATTGAGGAGCTGCAGTGCGTGCCACCCACCATTATGAATATGCAACCCCAGACAGGGTTACTGTGTCATGCAAACCTGGCAGGCAGGGGTTATTTGAGGGCTAAACAACCTTGCATAACCTTCAGTCTGCTGTAGGGTTATGTGAGACTTGTTTAGCTGTCAAAGAACCATGCTTGCTAGATTTGCCTGGCATTGCATATTCATAATCATGGTCAACGCATGACGCAATTCCTTGAGGGTGTATTAACCCATGATGGATTCTTGTGTCATACAAACCAGGCCATTGACTTCAGTACCCATCTTGTCCTACAGATTTACCAAACCCCCAGAAATGATTAAGTATAGTTTGACTTGCATATCTGATTAAGTTGTGGGTATGGATTTTTAGGATGAGTTCAACTGCAGACACATTAAAAAGCTGTAAATGCACTTATATTTCAATGTAATGGGAAGAGAAACTGTTACTGAATGTTCTCATTAAACATCAAAAGATTTTTTGTTTCAAATGTTTTAGAAACAAAAAATGTATTGTTCTTTTAGCCTGTTGTGTCAGGGCTGAGTAGATAAAATTGCATATACCATGTGTGAAGCCCAAGGGTTTATTTTTCTACAAGTTCACAGGTTGAGGAAGGGAGTGTGTCTACTTCCCAATATATGGAGCTCAAAGCAAACTAAACAGACTCACATGTGTTTCAAGCCAGACAGTACATCTTTTTCTAATATGCAGGATAAGTGCCATATCTGACCTATTGTGCTTTAAACACAAGGTTAAAATGATTTAAAAACAAAACAAAACTCAGAGACCCGTATGACATTACTGTTGATTTTGCTGGTTATAATAGTCAAGCAATAAAATTGACTCTGTATTGTAGTTGTTGTGGTGGCAACTCCTAACCAAGAAATATATTACAGTCATTCAAGTTAATCTGATGTACAGCTGCCTTTGTTTTAGTATTTTCTAAAGATAGAGAAATTTGATCGGCCACAGTACCTTTTAATGTAGCAAATTTTCAGTCGGGAGATTGTCCTGGAATCCCAGTTCTAGTCAGAGGGACATAGGCACTGAGAGATTCTTAACAACTGTTGTATTGTTCTTTGGTTGACACTGTCTCTTAGAAGAATCTCTCCTTGTACAATATTCCCAATTTACCTAGGTAAAAGTAAAATTTACCAGTGCAGTTTGGAAGTTAACCAAATATTTCTTTTAAAGTTCTAAAACATGAGGCCACACATTACGCAAATTATAAGGCAGTATTTTTTACTGTACCGTTTATCTGCTTGAGACTTGAGTGCATGCAATTTAATTCATAATAAAGAAAATATTGTGTCCTTTCTTCATGGCAGAAAAACTTATATTGCAAAAGCAGCTGAAAAAGCTACATCACAATACTACACACTGTTCATCCTATCCACAGGCAACTCATTTAGCAAGCCAGGCACTGGAATTTTTACATGGTTCTTTCCCCATAATCAGCTCAGTCCAGTCCCTCTTAGAACAAACTTGTTCTTTGCACCAGGAAACTGGCAGGGAATTTTTTGATTAAATATGAATTGTTTTGTAAAGTACAGCATACTGTTCTGTCCGTGGAAAGCCAAACCAAACTCTTTACATGAGCAGATTTATACATAGCAGTACACATAGGAGTTCATAAGAATATAATGCCTAGCAATTTCAAGTCATCCATTTCTTCACCAAAGGTGTGTCTCTCGAATCTCAGCAATAATCTGACTGGCTCGTTGCAATGCCTATGAAAACAGAGAAATTGTTTAGTTTTACACCACAGACAGCGCAACATCCTATGAGTCCTTGCATATGACAAACCTTTGCATTTAACTCTTAGCAATTTAGAATTTGAATTCTCCCTCGGCACTAACCTTTTGCTTAAAAGAAAAACATTACAGTCCATAAAGCCAGTTTTACCTATGAGGGAAGGTTACAATGGCTGTGATAGTTTAGCTTGGAAAAAAGGAGGCTAAGGGGAGACATGATAGAGGTGTACAAAACTATGCATGGTGTGGAGAATGGATAGGGAGGCATTTTTCTCCCTCTCCCATAATACTAGAATCTGGAGTCATCTAATGAAACTGAATGGTGGGAGATTCAGGACAGATAAAAGGAAAGGCTTCTTCACATAGCGCATAGTTAAACTATGGAATTCACTACCACAAGATATAATGACGGCCATTAATTTGGATGGTTTTAAAGGGGATGGATAAATTCCTGGAGGAGAAGGCTATCAATGGTTACTAGTCCTGATGGCTATGTATCCGTATCAAAGGCAGTAAGCCTATATACACCAGTTGCTGGGGAACATGGATGGGAGGGTGCTGTTACACCGTGTCCTGGTTGTCAGCTGGTTGGTCACTGTGCGAACAGAGTGCTGGACTAGACGGACTCTTGGTCTGATCCAGCATGGCTCTTATGTTCTTATCTGACTATATACATTTTTCATCATAAATGTAAGGCATTTAAATTAATATTTCACTAATAACCAAGGATATAAAAGAGCTGATACTGAGGTCCAATTTGGTTTACATTTTGTCACATCCATCTAAATCCTGCATGATCGTTATAACAAGGAGCTCAAGATTTTTTTATTGCAATAGACGCAGTGATGGCCAACATGCAGATATTTTGGCCTATTACTCTCATGGATCCTTCACCATTCACTATGCTGGCTAGGGAGTTATAGGTGAAAACATCTGGAGGACCACAAGTTGCCCACCTCTGCAGTACAGGATTTAGTGCAAGATGTCCAGCTTCTATAATTTCAGGAGCTACCTCGTATTCTAAGCAGTGTTCCAGGAGACAAAAACATACCTTGCTACAAAAACTGCATCACCCTGTCTGAAAGAGGCCTGGCAGAAATCTCCAGACCTCTGCCAGAGAATGCGTTAATTAAATTAAAATTTAAAACAGAATGTTCTTTCCTGGCTCAGGCTCACAACAGCAGTTTGAAAATATCTACACTAGCACAGTGTATAAAACCTTTAAAACTTGTAACCCTTCACATTTTACTTCTAGCAAAAGGGTCTGCAGTACCTGTAACATGTCAGCTGCCTCTTTCCTGCGCTGAGCCATGTCCTCCGATTCAGTCAAAAGGTCATCCAGCAATAAGGCTTTGTACAGCTGACCTACGAGCTCACTCTGAAGAGTGTCTTTCACGTGGTTAACCAGAAAATGCATCACTGCTTTTGGCACGCTGCGAGCAAGCAAACAGTAGTTCAAGTACACTACGTAGCACTATGGAAGCAGCTACATGCATTTCTAATAGCTATCAGTTGAAAATTGAAGTCAGTCATCTTTGGTAAAGCCTTCACAAATGTGAAGTTTAAAAAAATGCCCCACAAACTACAATGTGAAAGGGGGGATGGGGGAGGGGAGAGAATAAAACGGGACAGATCGTGTATTCTGCCACATAAAAGATATAACATAGTTCTTTCATTATTTTCTCTGTATGCAGGGAGGGGCAGGAAAGACAGCCAAGTGTGTGTCACCTGAGGATCTGACTGGGTCAAGATCTAATGCTGTTTTATTGTCATATAATATTTATAACTGAGCATTGGATTTATATTTTGTATGTAGCATTACAGAAGGGCAGGGTATAACAAACTCTCGAGGCAAGCACAGCAACATTTGTGAAGACATTAAAGCCTTTTAAAAAAAAAAGCACCAACTTCTTTGTGAAACAGTCCATTGGCTTAGAGTATTTCTCTAAGCCAATGGACTGTTTCACAAAGAAGTTGAAGGAGAGAGCCAATGGCCCTGTTCTGATAACACAACAACCCATGGTTAAACAAACCAGTTTGTTCAGGAGTGAGCGTGCTGGCTCCCAAGCACCTGCCTGCGACCACTGTGCTAAACAACCCATGGATGTTCCATTCTCTGGGGTGATTAGCATGACCTGAGAGAGCGCCTTCTCCCTTACTAACCTGCACAGTCACTAAGGTGATTAGAGGGCATGCTCCTCATTCAACATTGCCCCGTGGCCCGACTGGAGTCCACCAGGAGAAGAGCCTTTAGTGTGGTGGCCCCCTCTCTGTGGAACTCTCTGCCCCTGGAGGTCAGGTAGGTCCCAACACTGAGCTGCTTCCAGCACCTCCTGAAATCAGCTCTTTTCTAAGAAGCATTCCTCAACTTACCAGCCAGAGTTTTTAGTGGTATTCTGTTTTAAACTGAACAATTTTAATATGCTGTTTTGATTTTTATCTTTTTACTGTTTTATTCCTATGTTATTTATTTTATTTATTTATTAAATTTATATACCGCCCCATAGCCGAAGCTCTCTGGGCGGTTTACAAAAGTTAAAACACTGAACTTTAAAAAGTAGACAAATCTATTTTAGATACGGAGCCGTATATACATATTGTAAATAATCAAACAAATGACGTGCAAACCCAGAATTGTGCGTTGTTCAGGGATGAACAACCCAGACTTGGAACGCAGGGCGTACCTCTGGGTTGTATAGTGCATTGGGAGAGCAATCGGGTGCCAGCATGCTCATGAACATAATGGTGGGTGTGGGCATACAAGACCGAAGCTCAAATCATTTTTGGCTTGTGTTGTGCAAGCCATTCTGTCACTCATATTTGTAACCACACAGGGCTGCTCAGTTGTATTTAGATTTGCACAGTAAAAACTGCTATCTGAATCAAGTGATAATAAGCAAATCGCAACCTCCACTGACGAAAACTTAAGATTCTAACCTTTTGATATTACTAACCTGTCCTGAATGTTCTTCCTCACAATTAGGAAGTAGGATTTGATAAGGCGCTCAATCACCTCACAGTCTCGTTGCTCCCGAGCTGAAAGCTTGCGTGAAACAGGAACAGGCTAGGATGGAGAAAGCTGATGTCAAGTAAAGCCTCACAAGCACGCCTTTTTTAAAAAATAGGATTGTTATGATCAGGCGGAAGTACAGAATGGTGGCGAATATACAGTTGTGTGAAAAAGAAAGTACACCCTCTTGGAATTGTATGATTTTACATATCAGGACATAATAACAATCATCTGTTCCTTAGCAGGTCCAAAAATTAGGTAAATACAACCTCAGATGAACAACAACACATGACATATTACACCGTGTCATGATTTATTTAACAGAAATAAAGCCAAAATGGAGAAGCCATGTGTGAAAAAGTAAGTACACCCTTACTGCTTCCATAGGAATTAAGATGCTAAGTAGCAGACAGGTGCTGCTAATCAAATGCCCGTGATTAAATGATCATCAGCAAGTATGACCACCTCTATAAAAGTCAAAGTTTTTTCAGTTTGCTGGTCTGGAGCATTCAGGTGTGTGTTAACACAATGCCAAGGAGGAACGACATCAGCAATGATCTTAGAGAAGCAATTGCTGCTGCCCATCAATCTGGGAAGGGTTATAAGGCCATTTCCAAACAATTTAAAGTCCATCATTCTACAGTGAGAAAGATGATTCAAAAGTGGAAAACATTCAAGACTGTTGCCAATCTTCCCAGGAGAGGACGTCCCAGCAAAATCACCCCAAGGTCAGACCGTGGAACGCTCAGAAAAATCGCAAAAACCCCAAGAGTTACATCTCAGACTCTACAGGCCTCAGTGAGTATGTTAAATGTTAAAGTTCATGACAGTACAACTAGAAAAAGACTGAACAAGTATGGTTTGTTTGGAAGGGTTGTCAGGAGAAAGCCTCTTCTCTGTAAAAAGAACGTGGCAGCACAGCTTAGGTTTGCAAAGTTGCACCTGAACAAACCACAAGACTTCTGGAACAATGTCCTTTGGACAGACGAGACCAAAGTGGAGATGTTTGGCCATAATGCACAGCGCCACGTTTGGCGAAAACCAAACACAGCATATCAGCACAAACACCCCATACCAACTGTCAAGCATGGTGGTGGAGGGAGGAAATTTGGGCTTGTTTTGCAGCCACGGGTCCTGGGAACCTTGCAGTCATTGAGTCGACCATGAACTCTTCTGTATACCAAAGTATTCTAGAGTCAAATGTGAGGCCATCTGTCCGACAGCTAAAGCTTGGCTGAAATTGGGTCATGCGACAGGACAATGATCCCAAGCGAGGTGATGTTTGCCCTGTCCTGGACGGGGTTGCACTCCCCCTAAAGGATCGGGTCCGTAGTTTGGGGGTGCTCTTGGATCCAGAACTGTCACTTGAGGCACAGGTGAACTCAGTGGCAAAGAGCACCTTTTATCAGCTCAGGCTGATATACCAACTGCGCCCTTATCTGGACAGAGATAGCTTAGCTACAGTTATCCATGCTCTGATAACCTCTCGTTTGGATTACTGCAATGCGTTATACGTGGGGCTGCCTTTGAAAACGGTCCGGAAACTTCAACTGGTACAAAACAGGGCAGCACGCTTACTAACAGGGACTGGCCGACGAGACCACATTACGCCAGTCCTTTTCCAGCTTCATTGGCTGCCAGTCCAGGTCCGGGCCCGATTCAAAGTGCTGGTATTAACATTTAAAGCCCTAAACGGCTTGGGGCCAGGTTATCTGAAGGAACGCCTCCTCCCATATGTACCTACCCGGACCGTAAGGTCATCTTCAGGGGTCCTTCTCCGTGAGCCCCTGCCAAAGGAAGTGAGGCAAGTGGCTACCAGGAGGAGGGCCTTCTCTGCTGTGGCACCCCGGCTGTGGAAAGATCTCCCTAAGGAGGTTCGCTTGGCACCTACATTATATGCTTTTAGACGCCAGGTGAAGACCTTTTTATTCTCCCAACATTTTAACAATCTATAAATTTTAAATAACATGGTTTTAAATTTGTAATTTTGCATTGCTGCTGTTTTTATCTGGTTGAGCTTTTATATTGTATTTTATATTATGGTTTTATACTGTTGTTTTATACTTTGAATGGTTTTAATTTTTGTGAACTGCCCAGAGAGCTCCGGCTATTGGGCAGTATAGAAATGTAATTAATAAATAAATAAATAAATAAATAAATAAATAAATAAGCACACCAGCAAATCTACAACAGAATGGCTAGAAAAGAAAAGAATCAAGGTGTTGCAATGGCCCAGTCAAAGGCCAGACCTCAACCCGATTGAAATGCTGTGGCGGGACATAAAGAGAGCTGTGCATAAACAAATGCCCTCAAACCTCAATGAACTGAAGCAACGTTGTAAAGAAGAGTGGGCCAAAATTCCTCCACAACGATGTGAGAGACTGATAAAGTCATAAAGAAAACGATTACTTCAAGTTATTGCTGCTAAAGGTGGTTCTACAAGTTATTGAATCATAAGGTGTACTTACTTTTTCACACATCGCTTCTCCATTTTGGCTTTATTTCTGTTAAATAAATCATGACATGGTGTAATATGCCATGTGTTGTTGTTCATCTGAGGTTGTATTTACCTAATTTTTAGACCTGCTAAAGAACAGATTATTGTTATTATGTCCTGATATGTAAAATCACACAATTCCAAGAGGGTGTACTTTCTTTTTCACACGACTGTAGCTATAATTTCGATGTAGTTTCAACTGGGTCACATAATCAATACTACCTAATATCAGCATATTTTTTTTGCAGGTCATTGCAATATGAGGCGTTAAAGCTTAAGCATTAGGAGATAAAATCTAATTTTCCTGAAGAAGATGCTGACAGCATCCTTGACATTATTAGCGTTGTCAGTAATATGAACAATTCACAATAGATTCTAGTTCCTGACAAGGGATGACACAAACATTTTTCTTTGCTGGAGTGAATTTCATTGCTCTCATTCAGGAACAGATCATGATCTTGGAATGCAGCTTTTCAAAATGACACCTTTTCTCTTAAGAGTATATTTCTGGCCTTCATAGAGCGTAAAGCTTCTAGCTATGAAGACAGCACCTACTGACAGCCCACAAAGAGACTCGGAGGAGTTGTCAAATCACTTGATTTCACAAATCTCCCCTCTGCAAGTGCCCGTCCTTGCTTACCAACACCCTGTGGGTCTTGCCCCTTCACCCCATCTGCCATTCCAACCCATCCCAAAACTGCCATTCTGTGGCAGATGCTACCAGAAAAAGACATACAGGTTAGGGGTAGGATGGTTCAAAACACTCATGCCATGAGAACCTTGCTATTATCTGAAAGACCGTATTCTCCCATATGAGCCTGCCCGTGCTCTGAGATCTTCTGGGGAGGCCTCTCTCTCAGTCCCACCAACACCCCAGGCACGCCTGATGGGTATGTGGGAGAGGGCCTTCTCGGTGGCTGCTCCAAGGCTCTGGAACTCCCTTCCCAGGGAGGCTAGGCTGGCTCCCTCTGTGCTACACTTTCGGAGGCAGGCAAAAACATTTTTGTTTCAGCAGGCTTTTGAAACTATACTGGACCTGTGTTAATGTATTGGATTCCCTCCCCCTTTTTGATCTGTTACTGTTTTTAAAAAAATTAACATGTTTTTAATTTTACTGTAGGATTAATTTTATTTTACCTTTCGTAAATCTATATTTATGTTTTAATTGTACATGTTTTAATTTTGTAAACCGCCTTGAGTCCCAGTACTGGGAAAAAGGCGGGATATTAATAATAATAACAACAACAACTACTACGTCTACTACTAGGTAGAGCCTAACATCACACAAGCAGACTTTCTCCCTTCTCCTCCTGCAGCCCTCTGCACAATCCAGAGATCTGCTCTACAGGGTTCCCCAACCCTTGAGAGGACATTCTGAGTATGGATGGGAAGCCGCAGGGGAAACCATCCCCTTTCCTGTTCTGCTGACCTATGTGGAATGTGACAATTGGATTCTACCCATTGTCATTTACCTCCTAGTGCATAAAATCTTGTGCTCATTCGTACAAAGTGCTCCAAGGGAAAAACACACATCCAGTGGAACGTAATCCAGTATAATTCTACATCTGTATATATTAATGAAGTAATAAGTGGAAGAAAGTATATTTTAGAACTGATGACCCAAGAATGTTGTGATGGTCGCTAAAGTCATTTTTAAAGAATAAGACTTGTCTGCCTTGACTGCTAGCTACGCTATATTTTTAGCTGATGGCCATGTTCAAAGATATGGCAAAGTGAGTAAAAAAGGAACAAACCCTCTCCAATAACTAAGGAATACTTGTGAGGCAAAGTCTGCTCTTCTTTTGTGTATCGAATTCCAGTTTTATTCAGTCAGATTATTATTATTATTATTATTATTATTTATTTATATAGCACCATCAATGTACATGGTGCTGTACAGAGTAAAACAGTAAATAGCAAGACTCTGCCGCATAGGCTTACAATCTAATAAAATTATAGTAAAACAATAAGGAGGGGAAGAGAATGCAAACAGGTACAGGGAAGGGTAAGCAGGCACAGGGTAGGGAAAAACTAACAGTAGAAAGTAACAGTAGAAGTCTGCACAACATCAAGTTTTAAAAGCTTTAGGAAAAAGAAAAGTTTTTAGTTGAGCTTTAAAAGCTGTGGTTGAACTTGTAGTTCTCAAATGTTCTGGAAGAGCGTTCCAGGCGTAAGGGGCAGCAGACGAAAATGGACGAAGCCGAGCAAGGGAAGTAGAGGCCCTTGGGCAGGCGAGAAACATGGCATCAGAGGAGCGAAGAGCACGAGCGGGGCAATAGTGTGAGATGAGAGAGGAGAGATAGGAAGGAGCTAGACCGTGAAAAGCTTTGAAGGTTAACAGGAGAAGTTTATATTGGATTCTGAAGTGAATTGGAAGCCAATGAAGAGATTTCAGAAGCGGAGTAACATGGTCAGAGCGGCGTGCTAAGAAGATGATCTTTGCAGCAGAGTGGTGAACAGAAACCAACGGGCTGATGTGAGAAGAAGGAAGGCCAGAGAGAAGAAGGTTGCAGTAGTCCAACCGTGAAATAACCAGTGCATGAACAAGCGTCTTGGCAGAAGAGACAGACAAAAATGATCGAATCCTGGCAATATTATACAGGAAAAATCGACAAGATTTAGCTACTGCCTCAATATGAGGAATAAAGGAGAGCGAGGAGTCGAAGATAAAGCCAAGGCTACGAGCTTCCTTGACCGGAGTAAGCGTAACATCATTGACAGTAAGAGAGAATGAGAGATGAGGAGAAGGTTTAGGAGGAAAGACAAGCAATTCAGTCTTTGCCATGTTAAGCTTCAAGCGACGATGAAGCAGCCAAGCTGAGATATCTGAAAGACATGCCGAGATACGATCGTGAACATCAGGAGAAAGTTCCGGAGATGACAGATATAGTTGTGTATCATCGGCGTACAGATGATATTGGAGACCATGAGATTGAATAAGCTTGCCCAAGGGCAACATGTATAAGGAAAACAACAACGGGCCAAGCACCGAGCCTTGCGGAACCCCTACTGAAAGGGGAAAGGAGGAAGACGAGCTGCCATTAGTCAACACGCTGAAAGAGTGACCCGCTAGATAGGAGGCAAACCAGTTATAGACAGAGCCACAAAATCCAAGGTCATGAAGGGAATCTAAGAGAAGATCATGATCAACCGTGTCAAAGGCTGCAGTTAGATCAAGGAGAATAAGAACGGAATAATGGCCTTTAGACTTGGCAGTAAGGAGATCATTGGTGATCTTAGTAAGGGCTGTTTCGGTGGAATGCAGAGGACGGAATCCAGATTGAAATGGATCCAAAGCAGAGTTACTAGAAAGAAAGTCAAGACAGCGAGAGTAGACCGCACGCTCCAGGATCTTTGAAACAAACGGCAACAAAGAGACAGGTCGGTAGTTAGACAGAGATAACCTATCAAGAGTAGGTTTCTTGAGAATGGGAGAGATTGTAGCATGTTTAAAAGCAGAAGGAAATGAACCAGAGGACAGAGAAAGATTAATAATATGTAGCAAGGAAGGGAGGATAGCAGGAATAAGATTAATAAAGACGCGAGAAGGAATCGGATCACGAGAACAAGTGGAAGGCTTCGAAGAGCGCAGTATTGTAGACAGTTCATCCGCAGAGACCGAAGGAAACGCAGAGAAATTTGCAGGAGGAGCTGACAGATGAGGAACAGGAACTGGAAGAGGAGCAGAGCTGGCCAGATCAGAGCGGATAGTTTGGATTTTAGCATTGAAAAAAGAGGCAAAGTTGTTAGCAGACAGAGAGGCGGGGAGAGATGGCGGATTAGGCTTCAGAAGAGAATTGAAGGACGCAAAGAGCCGCTGAGGATGCCTAGCATTTGACTGGATCAGATGAAACTACGGCCCTGTAGAAACTCACCACATCCAGCAAATTTACAGCATGGCCTTTCTGCGGGCTGGCAGGTAGGACTGTTACTGGTTTTGATTTTTCCTCAGCTAATATCTCCTCGGCTCTTGATGTTTTCAGCATTCCCCTCCAGTTGCCTGTTCCAGATTCTGGAGCTCCCTCTCCCATAGCAGGGGATGTCTAAAAAAAAGAAAAAAGAAGCAAAAATACAATATTCAAATTCGAATTAGTAATTTGCAAGACAAATGCCTTGAACGGTCCTTCAGTCGGTGTCCACTTGTTCTAAATAGCTATTAAAAACCTCAAGGCTGGATTACTGCATTGCACCTTATGTGGGGCTGCCCTTAAGGTTGATCCGGAAGCTGGAGCTAATGCAGAACGCAGCAGCTCAGCTGTTGTCAGGAGCTGCCCTTTTTCAGCATGCAACTCCTTTGCTGAGGGAACTGCACTGGCTGCCTGTTCGCTACTGGGCCAGCTTAAAAGGTTTTGGAACTAGTGTATAAAGCCCTAAGCAACTTGGGCCCAGGATACCTGAGAGAGCGCCTTCCTCCTTCCCAACCTGCCTGGTCACTGAAGTCATCAAAGGGCATGTTCCTGAAGGTTCCACATGGACCTATGGTCTGATGGGAGTCCACCAGGAGAAGAGCCTTCTGTGTGGTGGCCCCCTTCCTATGGGATTCCCTATCTTTGGAGGTCAGGCAGGCACCAGGGTTGTGTTGTTTCCTGCACCTATATTTTTAATAGAGTGTCTTTATTCTTTTATCCTATCTGTTCAGCGCTCCAAAATCTTTGGATGTAGAGCATTATGTAAATATTGTAAATAAATACATAAACACTTTTATTTTGTCTACTGCTTATTTAGCACTTCCTAAGTCCAAGGGGCTCAGGGTATGTGCTTCTTCCCCCCACCCACCCACCAGTCCAATTATATCCTAACTTACCCACAGAAGTAGTGGAATCTCACATATGGAAAGCCCACGGTTTCATCCAAACTAGGAAATGATGATTATCAGCTTCAGAACAAGCCAGGAAGTTGTCACAATATCCTGGCTTGCTCTGACGCAGTTAGCCGTAGCATCTTGGTTCAGATGGAAGGGGAGACTATAATAGATGGAAAACTTCTTGGTTGGTTGGCGTGCTCAACCAAAGGCACTGTGGACACAGCCATAAGGCTCATTCACATCTCAACTTCTTAAAACAGAACATGATCGTCCAAAAGTGGTCACTGTCTTGCTCCTCTTTCTTGATACAGTTTACTTAGTGTGTATCATCCTCACAAATGCGCTTTTGTACTCAACCCAGAAAATGACATAATTTTTGTTCCAGGTTACAGAAACATATTTGAAAATGATGCTGGGCAAAAGTTCCTGTTTTCGAAGAATAGAACATCTCTCCAGTCTTCGTTACTTCCAGCCCCTTTAGAACAACACTAAACTTCTGTCTGCAAAAAGGAAAAATTAAAACAAAAATCCTGTTCTATAAAAACATTCTCTACACTACTTTATTCAGATAAAATTCTCAAACTGATAACATCTGTGTAAAATACACAAGTTCTACATGCATATTAATTAGCATAATGTATTGTCAGATAAAATCTGTGTTGTATATGCACGTCCTCCCTTAATGCCCAAACTTACGAATACACAATTTTGGCTCTTCTTAAAGCTAAATATTGTATACGTCCAACAAGTAATTAAAATTGCAGGACTGAATTTAAATAATGGCTCGGATTCAGATTTAAGTGGAACGTAGGAAGCTGCCTTATACTGAGTCCATCTAGCCCAGCGTTGTCAACACTGATTGGCAGCGGCGCTCCAGTGTTTCCGGTGAGTTTTTTCCTCGCCCCACCTGGAGAAGCCAGAGATTGAACCTAGGATCTTCTGCATGCAAAGCAGGTGCTCTTATCACACTGAGCTATGGCGTACCCTTGCATGCAACTGGACTGGTGGAAGCAGCTATTCCCTTCCCCTGTAGCCCCGACATCCCCCCAAAATGCTACACATGGCTGGGGACCCCTGTAGAATTGAGTGAGCTGGAAGGGGATCCCCGAAATCAGTAAAGAGCACCTTGAATTGGTGTTTTAATCTGTACAGTATTTAGAGAGAATACGTCTTTGATGGGGTAGGTAGCATGAGGCCCACCAATGGCTATGCTGGCCAGGGCTCATAGGAGCTGTAGTTCAACAATACCTGGAGGGTCACGCAATCCCCACCTGTGGTCTATTAGATGATTCAGAAATTTGATCAATAAATAATGTGAAGCTGAATGCTTTCGTTTCAGAATGTGGGATATTTTTTTGCAGAACAGAATTCTTGCCTTGCTTATCACATTCATACCATCAATTAGTCCCATACCTCCAGCCTTTCAGTTAGCCACTTGCTCAGTATGAATGAGAATTCCTTGGAAGACTGTGCAGTAACAGGCAGAGGTAGCAGGCAGGCTAGGAAATGTGCATTCTCTTATGTTGATTTACAGCAGAATAAGCCTCAAGGACCTTGTACTATCACATTTGCAAACTTCTCGCAAGGGACTAGCTGCTTTAACTTTCAGGGGCAAAAAAGAGACTAGACTTTGCGGGATCCGAAGTCTGCAATGGACACAGAACAGACTTTTAGGCCGCATGCAGTTTTCAGGCTGTCCACCCCTGTGATACAATATCAAAACATGCAGTTTGACAGATACTTATGTTCATGTAGAAAATTAAGAAGTGAGACTTTGTGTAAGCTACAGATAATTAGTTGATTGAAAACAAGTAGTCAAGAGTGGTGCATTTTTTACATCCTTGTCCTCATGCTTCTTTTATGGAACGTTTCCACTTTGACTTCCCTGGTAGGGGATCCTTGAACATCTATCACAGAATCCCAGCATGTCTTAGCGCATAAAGTCAGCTCATGCAGGGCACTGGTCACAGGCCTACTGGGCCTCATGGTTTCCTTGTGCAAACTGAATATATGGCCGTAGAACATCCCCAACACACCTGTAACTGCACATGGCAGGAAATGAATGTTCATGGAAAGCAAGCTATCTTCCAAGGAAGCTTGTTCACCATTACTGAACTTCTCACAGAGGCATCCCCTTGCTAAAAAACCCAAAGGCTTCCCAGAATCCAACTTGAAACCCACCACCCTAAGAACATGAAATGGAATGGACACCTCAACATCTGGCAACACACAAACCAGACAAATGCACCACCTGTTGGTGAGGACAGCGTTCAGCCATTACCAAGGTGCACCACAACACTATTGAGCATGCAGTGCTTAGAGGGAGAAACAAGAGACAGACCTTGCCATCAACCTCAGCAGAACCACCAGTAGAGGTCTCCTGGGAAGAAGGTGCCAAAGCACCAGGAGGCTTAGTGGACTAAAGAAAGCAAGAAGGGCAGGAAATGACATCAGCATCACTTTTCTGTTTATTTCCACCCAACCTCTTTGTTTCCTCCCAGTGGATGCCTTTCAGAATCACAGAATAGTAGAGTTGGAAGGGGCCTATAAGGCCATCGAGTCCATCCCCCTGCTCAATGCAGGATGGGGTATGCACATGTAATTTTTCAACAGAACCTCCAAATGGCCCTGAGCAAGGGAGTAACTTTAAGACCTGCTTTGTTGTTTTAAAAACAATCATTCCAAGCGTACACACCTTGTCGCGTGACCCAGCAGAAGGCATTTCTCTGGCTAACCTGTTCCGCCTTTGTTCCTTAAAAAGAAAAGAAAGATAAGCAATTCAAAGCCTTTATTAGGAACAGACAGTTCGGGAGCATTCAAGTCTTACTGCCTCAGGGACAGTGATCTAAACTTTACCTAAGAACATAAAAGGAGCCATGCCGGATCAGATCAAGGTCTATCTAGTCCAGCATTCTGTTCACAGTGGCCAACCAGCTGCCCAAGGGAAACCCACATGCAGACATGAGTGCAACTGCACCCTCCCGCCCATGTTCCCCAGCAACTGGTGTACATAGGCATACTGCCTCTGATACTAGAAGTAGCATATAGCCATCAGGACTAGTAGCCATTGATAGCCTTCTCTTGCAAGAATTTGTCCAACACCCTTTTAAAGCCATCCAAATTGGTGGTCATCACTACATCTTGTGGTAGCGATATGGGATTAGTCATTGAGAATAACTCTCTGGCTGCGTTTGGACAACACAATTACCAACGGTGGTTTAAGTAGGCAACCGTTAGTGGAATAGTCAATCATTGGTTATTGTGTTGTCTGTTGGGCAAAAACCACCCCACGGTTGACTATTTTCCTAAAGTAACCAACGGAAAAAAACAACGCTCTGATGAGTTGACTAGTCACACAACTGTTGGTTAGCGTGTTGTCTGTCGGGTTCCATGGACTATTTCACCCTGTTGAGTTGACTATGTCAGCTGCCTACAGAGTCCTCCAGCAAAAGCGACCAAAGCAGCAGCTGCCTCTCTAGTTCAGCCGGCAGAATTTGCAATAGCTGATGGGATACCAGCAGGAGGACTGGGGTGGAGAGGAGGTGGGGGATGTGTCAAACACACAGTTGATTAATAGTCAACTCGACGCTGGGGTTAATCCACTCCATGGTTGGTTATAATCATGTCGTGTGGGGAGAACCCCCTTGATAATCAACCCTAAAATTGACTATTAACCCGCCATTGACTATTGTGTCTCCGAACGCAGCCTCTGTGAAAGGCTAAGTTACCTATGCCTGATTTGCAAAGTGAAAGTCATTGCTCTGATGCATTGCAGCTATAATGGAAGAGAATGACTTTTGGCAGTCAGCATTCAAGAACCAAGATAATGAAGGCCTCCAGGGACCCAACGGTTAGCAGTGCTGGTGCATGTCCCCTCCTCTCCAGTGGGATACCATAGCCACTGGCAGAGCACACTCTTCGTATGCAACAGGTGTCCAGGTCAATCCCTGCATCTCCAGTTTGAAACAATCTAAGGTAGCACGGCTAGAGAAGACCCAGATTATCGGAAAGCTGCTGCCAATTGTGTAGACAGCATTGAACCAGACAGACCAAACGTTTGACTCAGTTCACACATGCAAGCCCATGGTTTATTTAACCCATAGTTTGTTGCTGTACCCAGGATTTATCTGGCAAACCATCAAAAAAATCATGGTTTATTTTCTCAATCCCTGTGTTGTTTCCCGCCTTCTTCATCCACTCCCTCCCTGTATCCAAAATGTTTTGTGGCACTGTGCTACTGGCATGTACAGTGGCTGGAGGGTGTGTGTTTTTTTACCACCTTCAGTAGCCTGGTGAAACAACCCATGAACAACCTATGGTTGTTATGAGCTTCTTAATCTATATGGCTGGCCTCTCTGAGAGCATGCAATGCTACATGGACCTTTGGCCTATACCAGATAATGTAACTAGTTTCATTTTGAGCTGGTACTATCATCAAGTGCAGATCTAACAGTCTTAATTCATCCTAACCTGCTGGTGTGGAAGTTAGATCATTTCCATAAGATAAGACTGCAAAATAGAATATATCCATGCACAAGTTGACAGACCCACTCATAATTAACAGAGAGAGAGAGAAAATGCTTAAAGAGGATGAGTTTCTTCCCTTACCTCTATGTTGTTGTTTATTAGCCCACAGGCATCTGCAAAATCTGGATGTTTGGTGTTGATGTAGGCCAACTCGATGGCTACCAAATTGTGAACCTACAAGAAAGAGAGAGAGAAAATCATTCAGCGTTTCCACATTTTGCCCTGTTAAATCCAATGCTTGGCATAGTCATCCCTTAGAACGGATCAGTTTTCACAGGAAAGATAGCCAGAAAATCTAATTTAGCAACACTGTCCCGAAAGGCCACAGAACAAAACACAGCTGAAGGCAACACATTCACCATGCAATGACAGCTGACCTTCTCCTAAAGGAAGGGGTGGGTAACTTGTGGCACTCTCCTATCATGCCTTATCACTGGATGTGCCGGCTAGGGTTGACCTTTTTTTTTTTTTACACTATACTCAAGTTTTAATGTTAGCAGGATTGTTTTTTATATGTGTAGAACTGACTTGGGGGCCCTTATGGGGACCGAAAGGTGGTACAGAAATGCTTTTGTAAATAAATTAAAAAGTAAGGTGAAAGTGCAATCCCATGCATGTTTACTCAGAAGTAAGCTCTACTCAGAAGTAAGCCCAATGGTGCTTACGCCCAAGTAAGCGTGGCTTGCAGCTTAAGCTCCTCCAAACTCCAGTCAAGTTTCACCTATGGAGGGAGCAGGACCCGTATGAAACACCAATTTCAGCTGCAAATTTGTTATGCTGATCACCAAAAATGACTATCAACGTAAGAAAAGCCATGCTGGAACAGATCAAAGGTCTATCTAGTCCAGCACTGTGTTCACACACTGGCCAACCACAGTGCCCACGGGAAATCCACAAGCAGGACACAAGTGCAGCAGCACCCTCCCACCCAAGTTCCCCAGCAACTGGGGTCCATAGGCTTACTGGCTGGGTTCACATATCATGCTAACCCATGGCGGGTGGGAAGTTACACTGGGGAGGTGGTTATGCAAACAACCTGCTGTGCTCCCATCAGATGATCAGGCAAACAAGCTACACAGAGTAGTCTATTTCACACACATCCTCACCCTTCCTCCTCCTCCCTCCCGGCTGAGCATGTATCCCAGCTTCCTTTGTGGATTTTCAAGCCTTTGCCAGATCTCCTTTCTCTGCCTGCGTGCCATGAAAAGGGGCAGGGCGGGGGACTCGAATTCCTTGAAAGTTTGCAGAAACTGAACAAAATTTAACGTGCAGGTTCCCCTTATGGGGAGCCACCACATGGACTACTGGATAAATGCAGAACTCTGCATTTTCATGGAAAAGTGAGGGTTTATTCATATGTGAAACCGTTTGGGAACTGCATGGTATGAAAGGGAACTTATTTGGAATCGGAGACACAGCTGAATGTGACGGGGTGTGTGGAATGAAGTACGTTGTGCAATTTATTTGTAAGATAGTCTGTCAGGGCACAGTAGCCTATTTGCAAAATAAGCTACAGTGCATAGCTTATAAGCCACCCTGATGGGTTAATGGGCCGTGTGAATAGGCCCACTGCTTCTGATACTAGAGGCAGTGGAGGCTGGTGGCTCTGATGTCAGTGAGGTGATGAATTTGCTGCAGACTTCAATCAGAACTCTAAAGGAGCTAGCCAAGGTGCTCCTTTAGAGTTCGGACTGAACCCGAGATTTACCACCCTAATGGCATCCATTGATTGGAGGTAGCAAATAACTATCAGGGCTAGTAGCCACTGATGACTTTATCCTCCATGAATTTATCCAACCCCCTTTTAAAGGCATCCAAATTGGTGGCCATCACTACATCATGTGGCAGCGAATTCCACAGATTAACTACGGGGTATAAACCTTCAGTCTCACGAAGCTCATTTTTATATGTACCGGCCAGATCATTTTCACCAGTACTCTTGTCATTCAGCTCGTCATGCATTCAAAGCAACACTCAGCTGCACACCACAACCTCCACAATAATCACCATGTCATTTGTAACTGGTAGCCTTCGGCGCAAAAGACTGGTCACAACCTCAACAATGGCATCGTGGAGTTTAGGAAACCTCAGCAGTTCCTGAAAACAAGAAACACAAGGAAAGGGTTTGTTTTCTGAAGCTACAAGGAGAAGAAATACATTCCGAAACAGAATAAACCATAGCAGATCATAGGAACAAACTACATAAAAAGGCAAACAATGGAAATAGCAAGAAATCCTCTTCAGGCGTTACTGGTTTCCAGAGATCTATCTGAGTGTTCTGTGATTTACAGTCTAAGAACACACGTTACTCAAATGGAATCCTAGTTTGGAGCTGCTGGAGCAAATCAAAGTTTCAAAGGAATGCAGCAAATCAAAGCTACGGGTGAATTTTAGATGGCAGAACAAAAGAAATTGCAAAATTGAGCAATCCTAATCCATCAGATCTATCATCCATCAAAGCTCAGTCTGCTGTTGTGCATGGTGGCCAAATCCAGATGCCTGTAGATGGTACTTAAGAGCATAGGCTATTGAGGACTTATGTAAGGTCTTCACAAACTACATGGCTCCCACAGAGCCAAATGGCCCTTTAGGAATCATCCTTCATTCGAGGCACTCTCCTCAATCCTGTTCATGCACTATAGCAGGGGTCTCCAACCCCCGGGCCACAGACCAGTCCCGGTCCGTGGCCTGTTAGGAACCAGGCTGCGTTCTCACCAGCAGGCCCGGCACTATAGCGCCACTGTCTCCCGTCACCCCCAGATGGGACCGTCTAGTTACAGGAAAACAAGCTCAGGGCTCCCACTGATTCTGCATTATGGTGAGTTGTATAATTATTTCATTACATATTACAATGTAATAATAATAGAAATAAAGTGCACAATAAATGTAATGTGCTTGAATCATCCCAAAACCATCCCTTCAACCCCACCCCCCGGTCCGTGGAAAAATTGTCTTCCACAAAACCGGTCCCTGGTGCCAAAAAGGTTGGGGACCGCTGCACTATAGCACCAAGGCTCAAAAAGTCAACAACCTGGAGCCCTTTTCAGAGAGACCGTTTCATTACCCAGATTTTTATTATAGCAGCACTTCTTTTTTTTAAATGGAAGCACCCGACGGGGCATTAGAAGCATGGGTCCTCCTTCTGAAGTTCTGATCCCATTTTTTCCCCAATTTCTTCTCTGCATTGCTAGCTGCGGGATTCCTAAGAGACCCAAGCAGGGAATCTTCCTGTTTGGGTCCTTTAGAAAGGGGTATGGGAAACTGTTCAGCAAAGCCTAAACTGAACTGAACAAACCGGGGTGCATACATGCCTCTGAGTTTCTGCATGGACAAAGTATTTGCTTGCATGCCTATAATACAAGAATGTGCATCTGCGCAAGTGCACACACAAACTTCCATGAACTCACCTCAGAGTTCAGGCGGTTGTACTATTTAAACATTCCCAGGTCATCTCCTAAATAGAAGAGCCCCTTTATCCATAAAGAGACTCCAAACATGATGCATTACTTCGACGATGTTTCCTGTCCCCCCAGGAGAATTTTGCACCTTGCGACAAATATAAATATTTGGCCCATTGGCTCTTCCTTTCACCTGTGTACTATAATTGCTGCAATGCTGAATAATCCGCTGCATTTCTTCATGGACAAGCTCCACGCATCGCAGGCTGGGCTCTTCCAAACGCTTGATTTGCCTCTTTACTAGCAACTCAAATGAAACTTCAGGCACAAACAAGGCAGGGCGGGGACCCTAGTCAAACCACAAAGGAACAAATGCATTTTGATTTCATTGTGAAGGAAATGGCCATGTCCGCCATGGCACGATGCAGCAGCAAGTAGTACATTTGACAAGTAATGCAACCCCACCCACCACAGCTAAAAAAAAAAATGGGGATGCAGCATCTTAAGAGGAAGTTGAAAGGATAATACCTACAGTAGCATTTCTAATGGCCGTCAAGATGTCGATGGTGTTGAGGCCACCAAGCGGATCAACGGATTCTAAGGTACGCCCAAAGGTTTCGTGAAAAATGTAGCAAATCCTAGCTCCGCCACACCTAGAGAACAAAAAATAATATACACTCATGTATTATACTCTACTGGCCAACAGCCAAGGTTCTATTAAAACCCTAAAAATGCAATATAATAACGTAATATAAACCCATTCATATTCAAAAATATAAAACAATTTTAAACTATCAACATTAAAATCCCAGGACTCATTAAAAACCTTATCATATGTTGTCAAATGCCTGGGAGCAGAGGAAAGACTGGCACTGAAATGATGACAATGTTGGTGCTAGGCAGAGCTCACTGCGGAGAGAGTTCCATAATTGAGGAGCCACTACCAAGAAGCCCCTTTCCCTTGTTGTCATTCTTTGAACCTCCCTCAGAGGAGGCAAACTGGGAAGCTAAATCGCATTTCCTATAATAGAGTTCATTTGATTAATTAAAATGTAGTACATTTCAATTTGACTCGTAGAAGCATTGCTATTAAATATCCTTTTCTCCATCATCTCAATGGCAACTAGACCTTTGAACAGAACTTGTGCTTACAGTTCCGAAGTTTCTATGTACTTTGCGGTGCCTTCAATGGTGTTGCAATATTCAGTGGCAAATTTGGTAATAAGCTGTAATAACGTAGCACTCATGTCTTCTACAGGCTCCCCATAGCTGTTTAGCAGAGACTGGTACTGAGCAGCTAGAACATTGATTCTGGTCTTCAGTTCTGGTAAGCAGTCCCTGATGTGATGCATGAGTAGCCTAAAAGGAGAGTTTGGGAACAAAGAGAATTTTTAGAAGCACTATTTAAACACAGAATTTACTTCATTTCCAGTCACATGTTATGATTGTTTTAAAAAAACATTATTTTCAACTAAACAAAGTGGTATTCTCTCACGGCAGTAACTAATCATGGACTTGAGCGCCTAACATTTCATCAATCTAAAAGCCATCAGGATTCTAAGTTACTGCTGACTGGCTGAAAACTCCACACAACTAAATATACGCCCCGTTCAGAAGACACCTTAAACCACGGCTTTAACAATGGTGGTTAAGCCAGAAAGCCGGGCTGTGTTCAGAAGACACCTTAAACCACGGCTTTAACAATGGTGGTTAAGCCAGAAAGCCGGGCTGTGTTCAGAAGACATCTTAAACCACGGCTTTAACAATGGTGGTTAAGCCAGAAAGCCGGGCTGTGTTCAGAAGACACCTTAAACCATGGCTTTAGCCACGGTGACTTCAGCAAAAAGACTTATTCACAGTGGTTAAAGCCACGGTTTAAAGTGTCTTCAGAACACGGCCTGGCTTTCCTGCTTACCCACCGTGGTTAAAGCTGTGATTTAAGGTGTCTTCTGAAGGGGGCCATACTGTCTTATCCATCGCACTCAATCAGCACAATCTAGAATACCATCCAACATTCAACGTTGTAAAATGGGAAGCTTCCAACAATGCCATTTCGCTAAGGCAAAGTGACCTTTAGCACAACATCAATAGTGTGAGCATGCGCAATGTGTTTTCTAGGGAATCCCATCACGCACACTAATGCTATTGGCGTCACGGTAGAGGTCCCTTACAAGACTCAAAACTGCAGAAGAATTTAAAGTGTCCAGATGTTTCTACCCATCTGTCACTTAAGATACCAGCTCCACCACCAAATGCAAAATTTTCACCATACAACTGGAATGGGCCAGAAACTTGCAGTTCAGAAACAAAGCATATCCTTGTACCTGTTCAGTGTTCTAGCAAGGTACTTTGTTCCATTCCGGTTGGCTAGAGAGGGATACTTCTTCTGGAGAAAACCGTATTCATCACGAATCGAATCAACCACACTCTTCTTATTATTAATGTCTAATTGACTCCTAAAAATTAGAGTGAAAATGAGCAATTCTGCATGTTGTATTACAGTATTTTATACTTTACATTTTATCCATTGGGCTGAGTTCAGACAGTGGCCATTATATATTTATTTAAATATTAACATTTATATACTGCATTATTTGCTGAGAAGCCATCAAGGCAGTGGTGTTTAATCTGAATTCCACGTTATATTCTTCTCTTGTTGCTAAAACCTGGTTCATGTGTTCTTCTGGCTTGGAGAGTGCAGTCCCAATATGTCGTTATAGGTTTGAAAACATCGCAATTTTCTTTCTAAACCAGCTGATGCAACATAGGGCAAGGTTAGGCAGCCTGGTGACCCATAGACATCCAACACAGCCAGTGGTCAGGGATTATGGGAGTTGTAATCCAAAACATATGGAGAGCACCAGGTTGCCTACAAAAGACTGGCTGGCCAGTCAGCTACCACTGTGATCTGCAAATTCGATCAGGAAGTACAGGCCCCCAACTCTGTGAATTCCCCAATTTCATCTGTTGCTGCCACCAAAGGAAGCTGCAATTTGCCCAGGCATTTCCTAGAAACATCCTAGTTAACCAAGGAAGATCTCAGAAGAGTTTAGGAACCAAACATTTCTGTTACTGCATTAATTCTACCTCCTCTACATGGCAAGATATATGGGAATTAAGCCCTGGTTTTCATAAAAGAAACGCTTTAATAATCAAATTCTCATGCCACCCCAAACTCACCTGTTCACCACACCAATGATGCCAAGTTTCACAGGTATCACTCTGCCCATAAGTACATCCATTGCATCAGTGCCAGCATCCATGAGATCCAGCTTTGTGATAACAGCAAGGGTGCGCCGCCCTATCAGAGTGGCAGGAAAAAAGTCATTCTGCATTGTCGTGTATTAACTTTTCATGACTATTTATTTATTTATTTATTGCATTTATATACCACCCCATAGACGAAGCTCTCTGGGAGGTTTACAAAAGTTAAAAACAGTCAACATTAAAAACAGATACACAAAATTTAAAAACATAAGAAGCATAAAAACAATATCCTTGTGAAAACAGCTATTCTTGGGTCAGTTAGAAACAAACAAACACAGCCCATGTTGTTAACTGCCTGGGAGATGAGAAAGGTCTTAACCTGGCGCTGAAAAGATAACAATGTTGGCGCCAGGCAAGCCTCATCAGGGAGATCATTCCATAATTAGGGGCCCACCACTGAAAAGGCCCTCTCCCTTGTTGCCATCCTCCGAGCTTCCCAAGTTAAAAAAGTTAAGGAGAAAAAGATGAAAAATTGCCCACTAAACAAGGCCATGCAGGAGAAGGGAAATTCACCATGAAAAGTTTATTTGTTCTCAGGTTCATTGAAAGTTGTTCTGTTACACTGTATACAGAGAGTTGCTTCTATCGAACAAAGGACATTTCAAACTCCCGTCTCTGTCAGCAATATAAATGCTACCCATAAATCCCAAGTGTTTTAGGATTGCCCATGATTTGTTGTTGGGTTAACTCTGGGTTGTTTAGCCCATAAAGAACCCAGAGTTTCTGGGTTCGCATGTCACAAAACTACCCAGGAATGGGGGGGCTCCTGAATTGTTAATTAACAGGAGAAATGTCAAGTGCATGGCTCATGCACTCTGACTGTCCCCGCAATTCTTGGGTTAAACAACCCAGGAATTGCTGCCGTGACATGCAAACCAGGTCAATTTGTAACTCGATCTTACTGTCAGTTAAAAGGCAGGATAATAAGCTGGACGGGAGGAAAGAGAGGAGTGCTTGGATCGATGCTCATTACCGGCGTCACAAATTATGGTTTAGAAAGCTGGGAACAATAATCCAAATTGGGTCTATTACTTACACAGCTGTTTAGTAGTTTAACAGCTGGTGGCCCAGTGATGCCTTTAGCTGAAAACCTTCAATTAGGAGATTCATTAAGGCATCTTGTCTTTTTAATTATACAAGTTACAACTGCAAGATACACTTCTTTCAAATACAAGAGTTGCAATTTCTAAGAATAGGTGCTACTACAAGATAACAGTGACACCATCAGCCGTGATAAGAGAATGTATCCTTGAGAGAGTGAGAGAAGACCGACACCTGGCATCGGTGGTCTTTCTACTTACCATCTGGATCCACCTCTCGTGCGATTTTAAGTGCCTCGGAGGTGGCCATGTCTGTGTTGGCAGCAGTGACTGCCAGAATAATTGAATTGGGGTTACTAATGAATCTAAGGATCAGTTCTTTGATCTGAAGTTCAATATCCTTTGGTTGATCGCCCACAGGTACCTGTGAGAAAATAAGCGAGTGAAATCTGCATGAAATGCCTTCTTTAAAACACACCGATTAGCAGCAATTCATCCCAAGCCAGGCTTCTTAAAGTACAGCATCTAAGGCCAGTCTCAGGAGGAAGGAGGCAGGAAGCCAACAAGGGAACCTAAACCATGGGAATTGTTGGGGGAGAAACGTAGCTGCTCAGCTGTCCTACTTCCAACCAGCACTTAATAAGGGAAGCCAGTTAGCAACGAGGAAAGAAGACGAGAATAATCTAACAGAGGGCACTGCAGGGGGAAGTGGCTGCAGGGGGTTGGGGGAGACTGGAGGGAGGACAGCTGGGAACTTTGGCAAGAAAGATTAAAAAACCTCTGTTACACGCTTGGCCGGTTCACACGACACGGCCAATTCACTGTGGGCTATTTAACCCAGGATGAGCCACGGTGCATGCTGGGTGTTGGACTTGAGACCTTATAGGCCCCTTCCGTTCTATGATTCTATGACATCTGAATATACACCCTAAACAGGAGTTGCTGTGTCATATAAATACAGTTAAACAACCTTCACCAAAGCCTATAACAAAACAAGGGTTATTCAAGGGTTGTTTAACCCTCAAAAAAATCCCTCAGTGGCCAAGTTCACATGACACGGCAACCCCCGCTGAGGGTTGCATATTCAAATTGACACCTGGCACTCACCGTGGCTTAAACTACCATCGGTGAGCCAGCGTATCGTGTGAACCACGTCCTTGGCAATTGCTGTCTTATGTACATTTCACCCTTTGCAAAACATAAAATCTTCAATTATATTTCCTTCTTACCTTTGTCATTCCAGGCAAATCCACAAGGGTCAGGTTGACAACATTGGGTGAAAAAATCTTTAGATGAATAGGTTCAGGGCTGATCCCCTAGAAAGTCATGGAAAAAGAAACCAAAAATCATTTCTAGCGGACTTTTTTGCTCAACCACTAAATCCATAACTTTTGACTCTAGGCTATGAAATTTGGATGTGTCTATAACCTGGCTTCATGCTCAATTCAAGTTACCACATCTAATGCCTTACTTACCTTGGATGTTTCAACTATTTCCCCCTAGACGCGTCTGGCAAAAATGACTGCTTTTCTTTAACTGAAGCTAGTGTTTATAAAACAAGGCAATGCTCTTGCACAGATGATGCAGAGCCACTTTGGAAGATTTTCCCGTACTGCAGCCTTACGATACTATGAACAGCAACACCTGCGGTAGAGTCTGCCTCTGGACGGGAAAACTTTGGGCACAAAAAATCTAGATAAGCGTGACATAACGAAAACTACCAATAACTTGACTATTCTGTAATTATGGCCTCCAGATCTTTTGCGGAAACAATTCCCATTTGAAGGATTTACCAAGCACAGAGACCCACCTTATTATTTCCTGAAATCCTTTCAGTTTCACTTTCTATTTCTTGTCGAATTTCATCAAAGTCTGTGTACAGCTGAAACGATAAAGAAAAAAATGCTGAAAACCTACCATGAAATCCTCACCTGTTCAAGCCATCTAGAGAGAGCCACCTTTCCTGCCAAGGCTCAAGAAGGCAGACACACAGGAAAAAATTGTATTGTTTCCACCACCTTTATGAGTGGTGGTGGTACACCCTCTCGTACAGTTCCGTGCACAGATGTGCAAGCTTTGTGCATAATTCAGCAGTGCAGAACAGGCAGTTTCAAGAAGCAGCTTGATGTCTGAGCTGTTTGAAAATGGCTGCTCCACATGCAGAAACAGATTGCTAGATCCTGTAGGGCAGCTTGTTTTGTTCCTGCTCCTTCTACTAGGGTCATAATATGGTTGCCAAAGCGTAAGAGACACAAGTTATAAAATCTGCAGCTGATAGAAACTGCTCCTTTCTGTTCTTAGGTAGTAATCCAAGATTCGGAATGGCAGAAGCAAAAAAAATTTCAATGCTTAATATACCCAAATATTGTCGCGCACTAACTCTGGCAAGATTTAATGTCCTGCCATCTACTCTGTTGCAGGGGAGGCTTCAGAAAATTACTTTTCATGATGGCTTGTGCCCATGTGGAAGCAATGAAATTGAATTGGTTGTCCACGTTTTACTCTGTTGTTGTTTTTATACAAAGATTAGAGAGAAATTATTACTTGACACCAGTTTAGAAATGAATGCACTTCTTCATTGTTTCAGGGCCATAGAGGACAGAAACACAATCGAGGCTTTTGCAAAATTCTTTTTGAATGCTATGAGAGTAAGGTCTCTCCAGAATTGATTCTGCTGCATACTTTTCAAATCTGTATGTAATTTTGCCCTACTCTCGTGCATGTGTAAAGTCTGGTCAGTGACCGTAATAAAGTTGATGAATATGGTTGGATACTGCATGTTGCTATGCAGCAGGAGGGGTACATAAAGCACTGGTTTTTAATATTTTGCATACACAAAGCCCTTCAAACTTAAGCATAAGAGTGACGCATATACCCACTATATGTGCCTGGGCCATGAAATGTACCCACTCTAATTTTTTGGCCACAGTTGCTGTGCCAGCCTCAGTAGGCATATATGGGGCTTCCATAAAGACACGGTTATGCATTCCTGCCTCATTCTTCCTGGGCCCAGCTTCTCTGTAAGCCAAAGAGGAACAATCTGGGAACATCGTCTGCAACATTTCACTCCACGAAGATCTCATACAGTGAGCCATGCAAATTTATGAACAAATCCTTCATCAAACTTCGTAGGGAGGAGTGGACATTTGGAAACTCTCTTCACCAAAACTACTTCCAAAATGTTGCTATCAAAATGTTATATCAGTAGGAATGGTGGCGGCTTCTAGCAGGAAGCCAAAGAGGAATAACTGGGTTAGGCTCAGTGAGAGAGTCTAATCGTTGGTACAAATGTACTTGGAAGCCACCGATTCTGGTTTGTGACTGATTACAAACTATGCGTTGTTGAGTTGATAAATTATAGTTTAAGCTTCCTTAAACATAGTTTGGCGTTGTGTCTGCACTGAGCCTGCACTGAGCCTATACAAGCAGGCTCAGTGCAGACACAATGCCAAACTATGTTTAAGGAAGCTTAAACTATAATTTATCAACTCAACAACGCATAGTTTGTAATTAGTCACAAACCAGAATCGGTGGCTTCCAAGTACATTTGAACCAACAATTAGACTCTCTCTCTCTCACACACACACACACACACAGAGGTACCTATGCATGTTAATAGCTTTACAGTAAAAATGTACCTTGTTTTTGGTGTGTAGAAATTTCCCCCATTCTTCAGTATCAATCCCTGGAAAGCAATAGTCATGATATGAGTCAAGAAGTCGGGCAACACAATCAAATATTCTGAGTTTCAAATACTATTCCTTCATTGAATTTTTCTATCCTCAACGTTTCATGATGAAAACTAAAAACAAGCATTTAAGCACCATTAGTCAAATGAGCCTAGCGTCTCCTTCCACCCTGAAGTTAAATGCCTCAATAATTATGAACATATTCTGTTCTATTTATCACTGTTTATACTAACATCATAATCGGTTCTAAAACTGGGACCTAACATAGACGGTTTATTATACTTTCATCCCACTTTTGACCAGAGTCCCAGGAGTGGCTACAGAGTGTGTCTCTGCATGTATGTACTGTACACACCCTCTTCATTGTCTACAATGGTTCTAATCCCACTAGAATTCTAATGAAATCAATGGAACGAATAGCGTCTAGGGTGATTCCACACGAATTTGTGATTGCACAATCACCCTGTCCCATTCACAGAATTTTACAGGGAGTCCAGACGGCATCTTCAATTGGCCACCCTCCCATATTTCCCCACGGCTTCTTCCCGTCATTTTTCTTACCAGAAAAAATCCATTGAGGAAAAGATGGAAAAGCTGCACAAGGCGGGATATAAATGTAACAAATAAATAAATGAATAAATAAGGCCTTTTGACAGGTAGTGCTAGGAGTCCTCCACCTGGAAGGACCATAACTTTTATTGCTTCAAATGGGACTTCGCCATGGCTAAACTGTAGCTGAATGTGGACCTTCGCGTATTATAAAACTAGTCGCCCATTTTATTGTGCCACTCTGTTACCCAGAATGCACAGTTCATCTGTTGTATATGAAAACAAACTGGATTTTAAGCAGTTTCCTTCTATATGTGCAAAATGGAACATTAGTACACTTTCCAGGGGAGAAAAGGTGAAATGAAGAGAGAAACATACAGAAACAGAAACTCTGAAAGCAGGGAGTAGATATCTAAGAAGGTCCAGTTCTTATGCCAAGGGACTTCGTGCCATTTGGACCAACTTCAACAGTATGCCCAATTTTGTTCACTATATTAACGATACCCTTGGCTTACTGGGATAAAGGTAGGGTGGCCAGTTGCAAAAGAGGACAGGGCCCCTTGCATCTTTAGAAGTTGTGCAGCAGAGGGAATTTCAGCTGGTGTGCTTAGCGTAACTAGCTAAACCTGCTGAAATTCCCTCTTTCACACAACTGGATCAGGCACAGGAATCCTGTCCTCTTTTTCCCTTGGCCAGGGATCTTTCCTTCCTAGAAATGGGAAGCATCGTGACTAGTTGTGGCCTACTGTGAACATGCATTGTGCTCATTCTCAGATGGATTTCTGGTTAAGGGCAAGAAAACATGTGAGGAAGGTCTCCGACTCTGAATGTACAAGTTTATTTCAAAGCAATTTCAGTATAGGGTGCTAACTGGTTGTTGGGTGGCTGCAGGCTCGTTCCAAGACCAAGACCCTTTCTCAGGATCACTGTCAGATGAAAGGCAGCTTTTTGTAGGTGGGAGCGGTGCGCTGCAGTGCACAACCAATGAACTGCCTCCCCTTTCCTGTGCAGGCTGTGGACGCTTCCATCCAACAGCAGAGGGGAAACCTTTGGCAAAGTGGGTCGTAGGACCACTCTCTCTGGAGGCACCATTCTTCCTGGAGAAAAATGCCTCCTACATCCTCAAGTTGTAGTGATGGCCACCAATTCGGATGGCTTTAAAAGGGGGTTGGATAAATTCTTGGAGGAGAAGGCTATCAATAGCTACTAGCCCTGAGGGTTGTGTGCTATCTCCAGTATTCGAGGCAGTAAGCCTGCGTGCACCAGTTGCTGGGGAACACAGGTGGGAGGGTGCTGTTGCACCATGTCCTGCTTTGCTGGTCCCTGGTCGACAGCTGGTTGGCCACTGTGTGAACAGAGTGCTGGACTAGATGTACCTTGGTCTGATCCAGCAGGGCTCTTCTTATGTTCTTATGTTCTGTACGCCTGCTCTGGTTCTTAAGCAGAATTGGGGCCCTTTCCACTACAACAGGGGTGGGAAACTCCGATCATCCCTGATCACTGGCTACACTGGCTAGGGCTGATGGGAGTTACAGTCCAACATCTGGAGTACCCAAAGTTGCCCACCTCTGCACTTCAGCCACTAGCAAAGCAGGGCAGGAGAGCCTCTAACCCACCCACCCCCAAATTGCTACAAGTAAGTAGCAAAATACTTTTTGACCCTACTGGTGAGAAGCCCTTGGCATTGTTACACCATTGTGCAGTTTTCCAGGCCCAGTTATTATTAAAGACAATTTATTTGAGATCAGTCACTCTCTCTGTCAAATTGTTTCCAAGAGACCTAAACACTACAAGAGATTTAAAATTCAATGTGATAAGAAAAGAATAGCGACATCTATGATAAAGCGCTAAACCACTTTTTTTTAAAAAAAAAAGTTACACGTCTATATTACATTCTAATTTGACAGAAAGGCAGAAAGAAGGAAAACAGCAAACTAAGCTAGCAAGCCCACCAAAACCAGCTATTTAGCACAGCAGCCAGTGCATAAATGTGCAAATAAGGACAGCAGGCAGCAATAAAAGTGGCGTGAAATGCTGGTGGCTAGAATATATAAGCATGCAGATTCTGTGTAGGGGGGAAAGAAGTGAACAGGAAACCTTTAGAAAGATGCCTTGAATGTTTCCATGTTGCAGGGTCTGCAGTTAAAGAGAAACAGCATCAAAAGTTTAGTTATTTTTCTACAGAGGTTGTGTTCTTTGTTTTTTTTCCCCTTTTTGTTGTTAATCCTGCAGGAATCACAACATGCATGAGGATATACGCGCCGATTGAGAAACCATTAATGCACAGTTAGTTTCCGCCTAACAGCCAGTCAAAATTAAGTGGCATGTAGGTAATACACAAGTATGCAAATTGCTTGATGCCTTTGCCATTACCAATTAGCTCCCTCAAATTAACTTAAATACTGCACAGTAAAGAACCACTATTTGTCAAAACCCGTGACAAACATCTGCCTGAACCAAAAGAAAAAGCGAGCAAGTTGGAATAGTCATCACAAGTATGTAAAGTTTGAAAAAGGACCATCAGTTTAACAGAAAAATCAAACAGCGGCCTGAATTGGGAAAGCCTTTAAAACTTCCTGGGACTGGCTGAGTCCCACCGCCCCATATCCCAACTGGTGCACAGCATGCCGGGGAACTCCCGCTATTACTTCCAACCTCAGGATGGAGATACCAGTTGGGATCTGAGGGTATTCCTCTGGAGGTGGGGCTTGGAGACTAAGCCTGATGGAAGCCTCTCCCGACATGAACCTACCCGTACACTGCGCTCAACATCCAAGGTCCTCCTCCGGGTGCCTACTCCGAGGGAAGCTCGGAGGACAGCAACAAGAGAGAGGGCCTTTTCTGTGGTGGCCCCCAAATTGTGGAACAATCACCCTGACGAGGCCTCTTTTCAGCACCAGGTCAAGCATTTTCTCTTCTTCCAGGCATTTAGCAATATGTAATTAGTTGGGGTTTGTTTTTGTATGTTTTTGTTGTTTTAAATTGTATGTTTTTTTATGATTTTAAATGTTTTGTATATATTTTTTAGTGTTTTTATCCTATGTAAACCGCCCAGAGAGCCTCAGCTACGGGGCGGCATACAAATGTAATAAATAAATAAATAATAAGCCTGACTCATGGAAGAACCAAAGGAGTCTCCACGGGCTGAACTGGGAGGCCCCCGTAGGCTGGAGGTTGTGCACGCTTGCTTTAAAGTGTGCTGAGGCCATGCGTGGTGAGGAAGAGCCAGAGTGTTTACAAAGAACAAGTCTGGATTTGTAAATCCTGGTGTGGATGGGAAAAGATTGTTTCCAATTACTTGTTTTATCTCAAACTTTGTATAGAATCATAGAATAGTAGAGTTGGAAGGGGCCTATAAGGCCATTGAGTCCAACCCCCTGCTAGATGCAGGAATCCACCTTAACCTTTGCGCTTTTATCTTATCTTTCAGAAACAGCATTATTTATATAAAATAATGTTAAGCATGGCATTTGAGCTCTTTAAATACAAGATCTGATGCAGCCTTTCGAAACCTGGTGCCCTTCAGATGTGTTTGACTTCCAATTCCAGCATCCCCCTGGTTGACTGAGGAATGCTGGGAATCGTAGTACAACACATCTGGAGGGCACCCAGTTCTGGAAGGCTGATGTAGCGAGAGCCAAAGTGAAAAGTTATCTTGCCATCGCTTTGCTTGATTTCATGTTCCTAATGCATCACTCTTATCTCACATCTTCAAATTATTTTATTCCATTATGAATCCTCCACTGGCTATGAGTCCAGCGGAAGACACAGGAAGAATAGAAAATGTGTTCCTGAACACATTCTACTGCTGCTGCCCTCACTTGGAAGAAAACGAGCTATGAGAAGAGATTCTTAGCTCCCAGTCCAATTTAAAAATTAATAAGGACAAACACTTCACAAAAGCTATTTCAAACGGATTAGGAGAAGGGAATTTGTTTCTCCCCCCCCAAAAAAGCAAAACTAGACATTGCACAGGGCTCATTGCTCCACACAGAGGCATAAAGCCGTTAATTGCAAGCTGCAACCAAACTGACAGAGGGGTGCTTATTAATGCTTCCTCATCCCCAATCCTACACACTTCTCACCAATATTAAAGGACCCCTAAAAGTTAAGCAGTTATTGGATTGCACACATTTGCTACAGCTACTCAAGATCAGTGCTTGTGACCACACTAAGTAACTTGTGTCTTACTAAAGGACAACTACTATGCTGTCATGTTTATTCCTTATTAGGCTAGCCCTCTTTTTATTTTATTTTACTTCTTCTGGTATATCCACATAAAGAGGGATGCCACATCTGGCAAAATTCTGTACCAAAGCATTCAACTGGCAGGGGAAGAGTTTAAAGTCACGGAAGTTACGGACCTGTTTGGATGCCATTTCCCACCCACCCTTGGGATTCTCCCAGGCACATTGGATCAGGCTCAAGTGCTCCTTCTCACTCAACCGCTACCACACAAATCACTTTTCTCCATGACAAGAGCAGACAACTAAGAACAATGAAAATGCGGGGACTGAAATATACAACCGTGTGGCTAGGGATGTATGAGAATTTCATTTCTGCTCGCAAAACAGGCAAGCCTGCCCCCATTGAAAGCTCCGGTGAGCAGGAGCACTTGTCTCGCGAAAATATTCACAAATTGACAGACACGTGCTCAATTCCCAGTTCGATTAGCGCAAATTTCCTAACTTGTGCAGATTTCGTCAGTAGACTGAATCAGCCGTTTTAGTCTATGGAGGAAATTTCTACAAATTCGGTGAGATGTGCATAAACTTGGGGAGATTTGCGCAACGTGCCTGTTTGAGAGGTGCTCAATTTGCGCAAGCAGCAATCACAAATGCAAACAGGAATCAGGCACCAGACAAGCGGCAATGTTTGGAGAATCCTACTGATCTCAAACACTGCACGTTCACCCATCCCTACGTGTACCCTGTTTCTTCCTTGGGAGAGCCCCAACAATAGAGGTGAAAGATGGAAGGAAGATCAGATCCAAACAGGAAATATACCTAGACAAACCCTTTTTAAAGCAACTTTGGAATCACTCTCCCTTTTTCGTGCTTTTCTTAGACTTGGAAGACCAGGAGAAATATATTGACCCTCCTCCGCATCTTCTCTTCCCACCCACCCCCAAAGAAGAGGGAACTGAGCATAGCCACCAACTCCCAGCTGCCACTTCCTATGTGTGGCCAATGGCAATGCTGGCTGCAGGTGATGGGAGTTGTAGTCCAACACACCTGGAGGCCACCAGGGTTGGGGAAAGCTGGTCTACGATGTAGTGAATCCTTCCTTTTTACGGCCATTGCTCATAGAGCTCCCTTTGTATGACCATCCACCTGCCCAGCACTCCAGACCCAGGATGCCCAAACCATATTGGACACAGTTAACAAAATTAAATGTGCTTCTTGTCCTTGTTGTCATAACCCTTTTCTTCCCTAAACACAACCGAGCACAAGCAACCTTGAATGCATGGAGGTGGGGACTAAGCCATTCCTTACTGAAGGCAACCATGGAATCAGTGCTATTTTCTTTCATCTACCTTCATTAACAAGTCAATGGATCAGCCCCTCTGAGTCACTTTGTGACTTGCTCCTTCTCCCTCTGCGCCTTCAGCCTTCTTCCGGGACCAAATTACTGCAAGGACCACCTCCACCCATTTCAGCCCTGCCTGACGCTACAGCAAGAAGGGCAAAGCCAAGTTGTCACGCTTGTGATTCCCCTGCAACTCCACCCTTACAATCGCCATTTACACCTTACCAAAAAGGAGAAAACTCAACATTAAAAAAAAGGACAAGAGACACAGGTTTCATAAAATCCACATGTGCTAATTTATATGTGTAAGTAGAAATTTAAAAAGAATAACTATTATTTGAACAGAAATACAAAAGATCTCACCGTAATGGAAAAGACTGACTAGGTGACCGGTGTAACTGTCCGGTCTGTTCTCCAGCCTTTAATGGGCAATTTCAAGGCCCCTGATCTCCTTCCTTATTGAGAACACAATCTGGTTCGTACAACACAGGAGGGTCATTGTGGGTTATTTAATCCACAATGAGCCATAGCACATGCAGCCACCATTTGGAATACTCAACTCCCAATCAGCGTGATTAGGAGTGTGCCGTGTCCTAACAACCCGGCTATCATGGGTTACTCAGGGGTTAATCAACTCTTGCATAACCCTTAATTAGTAGTAGGGTTATGCAAGGTTTGTTTAACCCTAACCCACAATGACTGGGTTTGCACAACATGGTGTGACCCCTGACTGGGGATTGGATATTCAAAATGGCAGGCACTCAGCATGCACCATGGCTCATCCTGGGCTAAATAACTGGCAATGTCCTTCAAACAGAGGACACCTTCAAATAGAGGACATCTGCTAAAGTAGAACACATAGCCACTCTATCCACCCCTTGCAGTCATTAATGTAAGCATATAATCCCTCTAATGCCCTAAGCATGGTTGAATACAGAATCCGCTGTGTATTCAGCATCTACCTTCTTAGAGCTGCCTCCAGGGAGTCTTGAAGTCCCAGCCACAGAGGTTTCTTTCTAGCTGGGGTATCCCCTGATGTAGTGAGTGGGTTTCTTATACTATTGGTCCATCTCAATCAGTATTGTCTATCTACATTGACTAGCAGCGACTCTGTAGGACCAGGGTGGGCAAGTTCTGGCCCCACAGATGCTTTGACCTACTTCAACCTTAGCCAACATAGCCATTGGTAAGAGATGATGGGAATTATAGGCCAAAACATCTGCCCACCCTGTTTTAAGGTTCCAGACAGGAGATTTGTACAGAGAAGCTGAGAGCATCTCTGTACAAAGGGGAGGAGCTAAATACACTAAAGATCCCTCTGGAGATCTGGGAACAGGTTTGTGATATCCATAGAAATGTGAAATTTGAGAGAGCCAAAGGCTAATTAATTATGCAGAAAATGGCCTGACATTTTAAGCTACTAGAATAAGTAGCACTACTGGTATTTCATGCATTTTCCAGGAAGAAGAAGAAGAAGAAGAAGAAGAAGAAGAAGAAGAAGAAGAAGAAGAAGAAGAAGAAGAAGAAGAAGAAGAAGAAGAAGAAGAAGAAGAAGAAGAAACACAGAAGAGACAACATTCCTACTGAGAAGGTTTCCATTCTACATTAAAAGGATGGGGCGGATACAGCAGAAAGTCTCAAGTCATGCTTGAAGGAAGGGCAGATGCTACTGCAAATTTTGCTTTCTACTTACCACACATTAAGGAACAAAGGTATATCATAAAATTCTGAACTGTCAAGACAAGGCGGGCTTCTACAATGCATGAGAAAATGCAAAAGAAGCCCATTTATTTTAGCCAACCATTTCACCCAACTGCATTTTACTCTGTAATTGCAGCAAAGTGGAGAATCCGCACACAAGTAAGGAAGAATCCACACACAAGTAAGGCAATAATGATCATTATTATTATTCAATTTATAAGTCGCTCTCAAAACAAATAGTGAAATCAATAAGAACTTAAAAGCAACAGCAATATTTTGATATGATGTTAAGAGGAAGAAGCTAAAATATGAAAAACTATAATCGACTATCTTTTGACTGCTATCAAAACAGACAATTCCCCAAATCCCACCTGTTAGAAGAGGCAGCTTTAGTAGGGTGTGTTTAATGACCTGACATCTTACTGTCAGCAGATGAAACTGGATTATTTGTGTGTAATTCCTTTTCAAATAATTCAATATAAATCCAGCAAACAGAGCAATATTCAGTTCAGGGCCTCAGCCAGATTTACACAGGGATACGCTTGCACATAAATCTCCCCAGGTAATTCACATAACTGGAATGGCTCCTCCAAGTGGAGGCAAGTATTACATTTTACAAGGGCTGTAAATATTTAGGATCCTCCTTTCATTATTCAAAGAATCTAATGTTAAACTGCGGCATTCGAGGTATTTAAATCAAGAGCAGCACCTGGGAAAAAGCACTTAAACTAGTCACAGAACACCCATGAGCTTGATTTTAGTGTTTTTCTTTAATTAGCAAAAGGTTCAACACAATATCCTTCCCACACTACCATCACTAAAATCATATATTTTCCCTCAATGGGAAAAAGAAATTTGTCATGATCTTGAAAGATGATGTGGGTTATACCTTTAATAAGCAGAGAGCACCACCACAGAATCAAGATGAGTTAAGAAAAGATAAGACGAGTTAAGAAAAGAGAATGATCCATCAAGTAGACACACACACACCTTTTCCAAAACAAAGAACATTTTAAGAAACAAATCATCAAAAGTTCCTAGTGGTTCCAGGTAAGCCTCTTAATTCTTTCAGAAATCTTCTGTTCAACTAGGAGCATGAATGGGTAAAGTGCATAGAAAAGGGCTGTGAGACTGCACCTGTAACCCCATCCTCAACAATGCACGGATCCTCCCCACCCCAAACTTGCATGGACATCTGAGGCAAGGAAGCATTCATGCATCTTGAAATGCTGCACAATTAAGGATCCAAAGAAACCCCCATGCATAGAGGTCTATGCACAAAGGCTCCCCTACATCAGATGGTCTTATAGTACCTGTCCACACGCGTTACCCCCTCAGGCAAGTAATGCATGATTCCTATGAAGCTTATTAAGTAATCTCAGAAAGAGTGGAAATTTGAACCTGGATCTCCCCAGGCCCAGGCCTGGTCTGACACAATACTGGCTCTCCATGAAGTCCCCAGTTATGAACTCACTAGGTCAAGTGTGGGAAGACTTCAGACTCCCAAGATCTGTTTTGTTTTTTTAGTAGAACCCTGAGGTCCACCAATCAGAGCTGGGAGCAAAACAGCGTCTGTGAGGGCAGGTGGAGCCAGATGTGAATGATGGCTCAGAAAATGGAGCTGATTATCTTCTTCACTCCATGAGGGAAAAGGATGCTCTGTAGAAATACATCCTGGGTTCCTACGAGATGCCTGGAAAATTATGGTGTTTTTGCAATATTTGGCTTACGTAGAAATATACAAGTATTATTATTATTATTATTTATTTATATAGCACCATCAATGTGCATGGTGCTGTACAGCGTAAAACAGTAAATAGCAAGACCCTGCCGCATAGGCTTACATTGGATGGGGAACGTGTGCTCTCTGCCTGCCCCCCAAGTTGCTGTGGGACTGCAACTCCAATTATCCTTCACCATTGCCTATGTAGGCTACAGCTGATGGGAGCCACAGTCCAACAACATCTGGAGGACCACATGTTCCACACCACTGGCATAAGTGGAGTTAAGCAGCATGCACACTCCTGTCGGAGAGCAATTCCACTACTACTCATCAGTTCTCCAGAGACACACTACTAGTGCCTTTAGCCAGTTCCCAACCTTTGTTCTCAGATCGTGTTGCTGTTGTTTCTTCACACATACCTTACATCAGCCCTGTCCCCTTAGCTGCAGAGAGAGCATGCCCCATGCTCTTATAGCCTCCCCCATTCAGAACATTCAAGCAAGATTTCAAACCATTCCCTAACCATTTAGTTCCAAGGAAGAAACATCTGTCAGTCAATCTGGGCCATTAATAACAGGAACCTCTTGAACAAAGGAAATTTGCCCAGTTACTGGAAAAATAATTTTCTCAGGTCAAAGTTATGATTTCATCAAGACGGATAGAAGAATCACTACAGAAACGATAGGACAGATGTGAATACAATGGTTCTCATTTCCTATGGATTGGGATTCTAATGAATTATGGGGAGGGGAGGCTTTTTATTCCTGCTATTGGGGATCAGAAACCCTTGCAAATCTACCACAAATAATGCAGAACTCTACCTGCATTTGTCTAGTCAATAGATCTAACCTGCCCTGTCTCCTCCAGCAATTCCACTCTCATCCATTCTGTCTGCTTCTGCACTAAGCAGCCTTTGGAAAGCCAATAATTTTTCAGCATTCTATTTACCTCCCCACCTTTTAGAATACTGCCATACCTTACAGAGCTGTTGTCAGATGGATTGAGATATTGTATGTGAGATGCCCTGGAAAATCTAAAGCACTATTAAAATTCTAAGTATAACTGTGAAGGACCCACCACCACCGTATGAAATCATAAAAACGAACAGCTTGCAAGTCTAGTAATACATACATACGCACATGCGAATCCCTTTAGATCCATAATTGCTGAATACAGTGAGTGAAGATAACTGCTACACCACATGAAGAGTGAGGAAGCTTTTCATGTAAGACTGTTGTTCAGGCAATACAAGTTCATGTCACCTGTGGATTTTCACCAGGTTATAAACAAGGGGGGAAATGGCAAAAGAACGTAAGGAACTGCAGAGACTCAACAACATCTGGAGGACCACATGTTCCACACCACTGGCATAAGTGGAGTTAAGCAGTGGAGTTAAGCAGCATGCACACTCTTATCAGAGAGCAATTCCACTACTTCTCATCAGTTCTCGAGAGACACACTAAATTAGAGAGCCAGTGTGGTGTAGTGGCTAAAGTGTTGGACTGGGAGTTGGGAGATCCGGGTTCTAGGCCCTACTCGGCCATGGAAACCCACTGGGTGACTTTGGGCCAGTCACAGACTCTCAGCCCATCCTACCTCACAGGGTTGTTGTTGTGAGGATAAAATGGAGAGGAAGAGGATTATGTACGCCCCCTTGGGTTCCTTGGAGGAAAAAAGGTGGGATATAAATGCAATAAATAAATAAATCCAGGCTGTATCTTCACTTGGCTTGACTGCATGAGAATGGCACATGGTCAGCCATTTCCTTTTAATGATCACATCTCATTAGGGGCAGCCCTTACCGTTTTCATCTCCAGCTGTTTTCCGACGATCTTCTGCCGAAACGTGCACCAGCTGCAGGATGAGGGGTCTCCGGGTGACAATCCCAGTGCCTCTCGGGAGCAAGTCCCTCCCCACCAGACTTTCCAGCACTGAACTTTTGCCACTGCTCTGAAAATGAAGAGAGACCAATGCGCTAAATATTCATTCCACTATTCCAGTTGCCTTAAACAAACCGCAGAGTTTGATGACTCACAGAACCCAGGCAGAGGTCAATATAACCTTCTTCCCAAAACACCATCCTTTTAGAGAAGTGGAATGGTTTACTGCAGCTTTACCCAACCGGATGTTTCGGACTACAACTCCCAGCATTCCTCACAATGGACTGGGGCTCATGGGAGTTGAAATCCAAAACATGTGGAGGGTACCAGATTGGAAAAGGCTGGTCTATTGCTACAGATCAAGGCAGCCTGGTCTACTTTGGTGATTCTGCTTTCATCACATTTCACTTCAGTCAAACGCCCTGCACATGGTTGTCTAGCATGTCAAGGAGAAAACATTTTGCTTAGCTTTCGGTCAGGCATGCTGGCTTTCAACATGCGAGGAGATTTCACACGGGGAGCAGTTTGAAGTTTATTTGAACGTAGGCCCACCCTGACCCCATAATGTAGGAACCACTTCACAGGATCTTCAGGTGTTACTGTTACCTTCTCAACACAGTTGGGGAGCAAGAGAGGAAATGGGGGATACATACCAGGACTTGCTCCCAATCATACAGTGAGTCGAAGAGGGGAGAAAGAAAAACCATCAGAACAACCCCCAGGACAAGCAGGGAAGAAACCAACATTAAAAAATAAGGGGCACAGATGCAAACACACCATTACAAGGTATTAATCCTTCCTGACAAGAGGTAAACTGTAAACCCTAATGAACCTATTAGCTACAAAATTTCAGAAATAGGTTAAAGGTGGATCATTGTGACAAGTTTCCTTGCCTGTTCCTGAAGCACTCATGTGGAAAACAATCCTAGAAATTTTGCACAACAGAGAGGCCACAGACCGCATGGCCCTAAGAATGTCACCTCAATGTATTACAAAACCGACTATATTTAGATGTATAATCTAATCTATTCCTAACATGAAAGGCTAGTTATTCTAATCTGTGCAAAAAAAAAAAAAAAGGCAAATATTGTCCTCAACAGAAATCTAAGACTTCTGGGACTTGGAGCCCTCGCAGGGGGCAATTAAGATGGTCTGCCCCAGGAGACTGTTGGATCCAGAGGAGTTCCTGGTGGCTCTTGCTGGTTTTCCTGTCACTTCGGCGGGCAGTAATGTTGAAGCCCTGGCAGGCCTCTAGAATGGAGACACGCCCCGGGTAGTTGACACAAACGCTCCTGAGCTTCCTCTCCCACAGAGTGTAGCCCAACGAAAGCCCTGGTTTTTCAAGCCACTGCGGTCTAATGTCTTGGGACCAGGCTACCTGAAAGACTGCCTTCTCCCATATGAGCATGCCTGCGTCTTAAGATTCTCATGAGAGACCTTTCTTTCAAGACTGCTGCCTTCAGAGGCATGTTTGGTGGTGATGCAAAAGAGGGCCTTCTTGGTGGCTGCTCCAAGGCTGGGAAATGTCCTGCCGAGGGAGGCTAGATTCGTTCCCTCTCTGTTGTCCTTCCAACAAAATGCATTTGTTTGATTATTGTTTAAGTTTTATTTGTGATGGTAAGCCATTGCTTTTGGTAAAAAGGTGGGGCACAAAGCAAATAAATAAATAAGGCATGAAAAACCAAAGTTAAGTGGGAGGAAATATACATACTGTGCAGTATGCTTAAATACAAAAATGTGTAGGTGTCCACCTGCAACATTGAACAATGTATTTGAGAGACAAGCTTTGGTGTGTAGTTGTGTAAACAATTCCATTATTCTTCAAAGGGTCAAAAGAGTTTTTCCAAAAAACATTCCTGTGACTAACATTGTACATAAAATGTCTCTCTCCTTCGCTCTCCTAAAACAATCCCAAGGCCATTGATGAGTAGCCAATCATCAAATCTGTTTGAAGGGAACTGTTTATAGAGAAGAAGCAAGGTCAATGATGAAGTCTGAACATCAAAATGCCCTTCGCCAATTTTGTAATCGGTTTTAGACATTTTGATCTATTTGGGGTTTTTTTATTGTGTTATTATATATGTTATTGTTAGATTTTGTATCAAAGAAAACGGTACAGTGCTTAATTTTTACCCCTTAAATTTGATTTTCGGTATCCTAATCCATTCAATGTAGTTGCAATGCAAACTCAACTTTCACAACTTGCACAATCTATACCGACTGCAAATTAGCTTCTGGGCTCAATTCCAAGTACTGGGTTTAACCTTTAAAGCCCTAAATGGCCTGAGCCCAGCCTGGCTTTGAAATCTGCATTTATATCTGCCTGAGTTTCCCTAGTCTGAATCCCTTCTCCAAGAGGTGTCTTGTCATGAGAAAGGGTCTCTATTCCAAAGGCGATCCCTTTCCCATAGAAACCTACAGATGTCCAACAGTGAACCTTTTTACTAATGAACTGAAACCTTGCTGTTTGAGAAAGCTTTTAATCTTTCTTCCTGATCTGTATTAGGCAATTATTTTTAGCTTCCGATCTTATTGCTCACTGATGTTTATATTTGTATTTTTCTTGTAATCTATGTATTATATATCCCTATAGCCCCATCTTCTCCTCCCTATACTGTACATAAATGTTTGTTTGTATCCCAAGACTTCTTGCAACAACTTTCCCCGTTCATGAATTTCTCTCTCTCCAGCAATCACACACGTACACATAGGGTACAATCCTATGCACATATCTCAGCATACTCCCACTGGGCTCAGAGCAACTTCCAAACAGATATACCTAGGATCAGTCTGTAAACATTTTAATATTTAGCTCCCACCACAATCCGGTCCCGGGGAAAAATCCAGTAGTCTCATAGAGCTACACTACATGAGTGTATTTTACATTTATTTTCAAATTGCTATTAAAAGAGCAGCTTTAAAAGGCTAGAACTAACAAGAATTTACATTTGCATCCATCTGTACCTGCCCTTATCAGTGTGTTAAAGGTGTTTAAGGAAGGCCATAGGCTCTCATCACTGCAGAGATTTCTATGGCTTCTTCCTCTGAATAAGAGAAGCACAATGCAAACTGTGCAACAGATTCTAAGCACATTGATTATTTTCTCCCCTCTGTTAAAGAGGGGAGAAGGAAAAAACTGAATCAAGGCAATGTTGGCAGAAAAAAAGGGAGAAATAGCAGACATTTTCTTAATGCAACATCTTGATGGCTTTTCAGTAGATAAGGCAGTATATAAATGCTAATAATAAATAAATGCCCGATACACCCTAAATTAGCATGCCCCAAAAGTTAGCATGGACAAATGGGAGGAGCACAATATACCGTCAGTATACCGTCATACTGCAGTATACCGTAGTATGATATACCGTAGTATGGTATACCGTATACTGCAGTATACCGTCAAGAGCCATTCAACTGGATCCATATCAGATCCCTTCAAGCTGTTGGGAATTTACAGCATGAACAGCCAATTAGTGTCGGTTTCACTTTGCTACTTTCCCCCATCATGCAGACCAGAACAGGAAAGACATTATCTTCCAAGGAGACAAAAAGAAGACAGAAACTCAAAGCTTCTCAAGGAAATTCCCCAGGCCTGCTGCATTGATCTTGTTAGCTCTAAAAAAATCAGTAAAGGCTTTGGGCAGGGAGAGCTCTGAGTTCAGAATAGCCAGCAAATCCTGCTGGGCTCCAGGTTCACCACATAGACTAACCAGAGAACAAACCCAAAACACCCTCGAGAACTGCCTGAAGAAGTGAGAGAAGAAAGAGCCACGAAGTAACCATGTATACCAAGGATTTCTTTCCAATTCTGCATAAAAGTGATCAGATATTGGTTTGACCATACCACAATAGATCTTGATAACAGAGAAGATTAACCATGAAGGCAGCCAGGAATATCCCCATTGATAGCACAGTAATCCTAACTGGTTTTAATGTCAACATGATAATCTCCAGTATAGGTAGATTTACACTTTCACAACCAATTCAGGGCAAGCAACCAAGGTCTGCCACCAAGACAAACCCCATTGTAGACTAATCCAGGAAGTGGAATCCTTGAGGAATGACTTTGTCCAATGTAAGCAAAACGGTGGTCAGAGAAGCTCACCATGATCTTCCACTAGAGTAGACTAATTTAAGACAATTTAAAATCACTTATTTAAATCACAATTGAAACACACTGATTTAAAACATTGATTTAAATCAAGTTTTTTTTTAATTTCGTAATTCAAATATTTTCTAAACCAATATATACATTCAGTTCATTGCTTTAACAATTAACACGCATTGGTTTGCGGTACATTTCAAACCCTCTGAAAATGCACCCTACATGTATTTTGCACAAAATAATTATATTTGGAGTATTGTGGGATTGTGGAGATTGTGGAGTATTGTGGGATTAATGGAGTATGTCATAAAATTAATTCTTTTGGCACACTGTACATATTAGGACTCTAAACAAAATCCCTTATTTGACTTAAGTGCCTCCATGGCTTTTCCTTTCATATAAAGTTTAACTCAGTGTGCCTGACAGCTAAAGTTTGAGATTTGTGAACTTTAGCATGTTTGTATTAAATTTGCATTTTATTTAAACCTGTTTATTTATTTTAAAGATATTTACTATAAATTAAAATGTGAAAATCTGAACTTTAAATATCCATTTTCAAACACCTTTTAATTTTATCCATTCTGTATTCCACGTTTTAGCTTCAAGATTTTCTGATTTTCTAGGCTTATTCCTAAACATACACTTCCTTTTCTATCAAGACACACAAACAAAGCCTACAAAGCATTTCTGCATCTGGAGTTACCGGAAGAAAACGATGGTTTTAATGCCACAAGTGTCTCCAATCTGGCAGAAGCCTCACAATGCAAAAGAAGCCTGAGGTCAATTAAAAAAATATACCTGGCAGCCACACAAAGGATTAGAATGCTTCACCGAAGTAAAATTAAACCACAGAAGCCAACAAGCCTTTCCTCTAATTATCCTTGAGATTAAAATCAATAATTACGTCTGATCTTTCATATCCACATAAACAGAAACACAGGCAACACGTTTCTAGTAACAGAACAGAGAGCAGTCCAGAAAGATTGATTTTTCTCTTAAACACAAATCTTTATTGGCCTGTGCAAACCAAGTCATCTATGGACACACAGAATAAACATTTCCCATTTAGTCTTCAGTATGCCTTGCTTTGCTCAAAATAATGACATTTTACTGTTGTTATAAAAATAATAATTAGGTGAGACTACTTAGTAACTACAGGCTGGTAGCAAATGTTCCATTCCTGGGCAAGGTCCTTGAGCGGGTGGTGGCGGGCCAGCTCCAGACACTCTTGGATGAGACTGATTATCTGGATCCATTTCAGTCCGGTTTCAGGCCCGGCTTTGGCACGGAAACAGCCTTGGTCGCCCTGTATGATGACCTATGTCGGGAGAAGGACAGGGGGAGTGTGACTTTGTTGATTCTCCTTGATCTCTCAGCGGCTTTCGATACCAACGACCATGGTATCCTTCTGGAACGTCTGGCTGAGTTGGGAGTGGGGGGCACTGCATTGCAGTGGTTCCGCTCCTACTTAGCAGGACGGCTCCAGAAGGTGGTGCTTGGGGGACATTGCTCGGCCCCGTGGACTCTTCAGTATGGAGTTCCGCAGGGATCGGTCTTGTCCCCCATGCTGTTTAACATGTACATGAAACCGTTGGGTGCGGTCATCCGGAGTTTTGGAGTGCGCTGTCATCAGTACGCTGACGACACGCAGCTCTACTGCTCCTTTTCATCCTCATCAGGTGTGGCTGTGGATGTGCTGAACCGGTGCTTGGCTGCGACAATGGACTGGATGAGGGCTAATAAACTGAAGCTCAATCCAGACAAGACTGAGATGCTGCTGGTGGGTGGTTCCTCTGATCGGATGGGGGGTGTTCAACTGGTTCTGGATGGGGTTGCACTCCCCCTGAAGGAGCAGGTTCGTAGCTTGGGGGTTCTCCTGGAACCATCTTTGTCACTTGCGGCTCAGGTGGCCTCGGTGGCACGGAGTGCTTTCTACCAACTTCGGTTGGTGGCCCAGCTACGCCCCTATCTGGACAGGGATAACCTAGCTTCAGTTGTCCATACTCTGGTAACTTCCAAATTAGATTACTGCAATGCCCTCTACATGGGGCTGCCTTTGAAGACGGTCCGGAAGCTGCAGCTTGTGCAAAATGCGGCGGCCAGATTGATAGCTGGAACAGGGAGGTTTGAGCATGTAACACCGATTCTGGCCCGCTTGCATTGGCTGCCTATATGTTTCCGAGCCCAATTCAAGGTGCTGGTCTTAACCTATAAAGCCCTACATGGCTTGGGACCACAATACCTGATGGAACGCCTCTCCCGACATGAACCTACCCGTACACTGCGCTCAACATCTAAGGTCCTCCTCCGAGTGCCTACTCCAAGGGAAGCTCGGAGGATGGCAACAAGGGAGAGGGCCTTTTCAGTGGTGGCCCCCTGACTGTGGAATGATCTCCCCGATGAGGCTCACCTGGCGCCAACATTGTTATCTTTTCGGCGCCAGGTCAAGACTTTTCTCTTCTCCCAGGCATTTTTAACAGCATTTTAACAGCATTTAACAACGTTAAGTTTGTTTTTAATGGACCCCACAATTGTTGTTTTTAAATGGATACTGTTGTTTTTATACTGTTTTTATGTGTGTGTGTGTGTGTTTTTAAATTGTATACTTTTAATGTTTACTATTTTTAAATGTTGTAAACCGCCCAGAGAGCTTCGGCTGTGGGGCGGTATATAAATGTAAATAAATAAATAAATAAATAAATACTAGACCTACACAAAATGAAATGAATACAAAGCAAATTGGATGAATTTTTCCAAAGTAACTTCAATATGACCCTATCAGGAAATTAATCCTGACAGATTCCTGACCATTGGCTATGTAGGCTGGGGTTGATGGAATTTGAAGTCCAAAATGTCTGGAGGGCACCAGGATGGGGAAGGCTGCTCTAGCCTAACTCCATGGTATAACATCAATGGATCTACCCAAGATGCATATTGCAGTCACAGATGTGTGGGACTTACCGAAAGGCTACCCTACTAGCCAAAGCGACATTTACTGACCACTGCACATCCCTGCCTTTTCCTTAGCAAGTTTCCAGTTCCAGTTTGTTCATTCCAAGCCGCGATCTCTCCCCAAGGCATACACACTCACGAGACTGAGTTCCGTACTGAGTCACACATGACAGTGACAAGAACAAAAATACAGAGTTAAATGCATCATCCCCTAAGCAGTCCAAAGCACAGATCAAGCAATCCCGAAGAAGGATTGTAGTACTCTAAAATAGGAGCAGAGATGTTGATTCTGTTATATACCGTTTCAAGTGTCATTTGGCAAACAATGATTGGTCACCGATTTGATGGCATGCTGGCCAGCTGATGCCAGCGTAACTACAGCAACGTTCTTCCCAATGGAGATGGGCCCAAGCTTGACTTGCTATGCTGAAAGCCACCTTTGACAATCCCAGCTATTATCCAACACCATAGCAGGCACATAGGTTGCACCCACTACAGATAGCTCCATGGCGGACAAAGGGTAAGTTGTTCTTGAGTCCTGGACCCATTCCACCTCATCTACATCCACATTTAACAGCTTGCAAGGTGCACATTTAGTGATCCCAGCTCTTCTACTGACACATGCAGATAGAGGGCAACAATCTAATCTAGTCCATCCCATTTTCTGTGTTACATTACATCACTGGGACAAGAACCCACTGGACCAGGCAATAAAACTAAGGCCGTGATGCAACGTTCCGTGCTCCAATAGAAAAAAGGAACTCAGTGTGAGCAGGTAACCTGCCCTTTTCAAATGCTGGGAACGCTCTACCCATACTTGAGGAAAACAGGGTAGACCTTGCTTGCATGGTTCCATCAGGATAATAGGACCGAAGCACAATTCCTCAAAAGCAACTACTAGGGAGAAAGCTACGTCAACAAGATGCTTTATTTAATTTGCTCAATGTATACTTTAAAAGAGCACTGAATCTCTCAATCACTAACTAGAACTCCCCCAAACTTTTTTTAAAAAAGAAATTCTAACATTAAAGTTTAATCAGCATAGAAAATAGCCAGAAAAGCAATGCAAGGCCATCTGTGTAATGCTGCTCCAGTTCGAACTGGGAAACACTTTCTAAGTAGGCCTAAACCACGTCTACAGAGAATACAAATTAGGTCACTGAAGTTCAACGGAGCATATTTTCATAGAAAAGTAGTATCAGTCAAGCATGAAGCAAGGAGAAGCATGGGAGAGGAAGGCACACAGGGAAAACCGAAAATACGTAAAGCAAAATTATGCCACGTCCAAGGGTAATGTGCGATTTCATGCTATAAATGTGCGAGAATAAAGAAATCCCAGTGCAGGACAAAAAGATTATCAACGCAAAGGAAGACATAAGCAAGAGAGTAATCTAAAATTCAGAGAAAAGTAAATAATGTCTTGTTATGATTAGAAAGAAAATGCCATTATCTGTCAATGAGTCCTACCAGTATGCATTTTTAAAGCAGGGGTGCGGAACCTCTTCCCCACGAGGGCCACATTTCCTTGGGGGGACTCTTTCATGGACCATAGACCAACAGTGATATATGGGGCCACACACACTACACCAGTGGTTCTCAACCTTCCTAATGCCGCGACCCTTTAATACAGTTCCTCATGTTGTGGTGACCCCCAACCATAAAATTATTTTCATTCTTCTCTACACGATCCATTGTGAGCAAGCATATTAAAAGAGTCTTACCTCAATTTATTATATTTGGCTTTAAGGTAGTATGAGTCTTTGCTGTTGCCTCGCCTATAGAAGGCCCCCCCTTCATGCTTCAGAGCCGCTTTCATGCTTGGGTAACCTCAAGGCTAGACTACTGCAACACATTGTACATGGGACCACCTTTGAAGTCTACAGATAGTCCAAACTACAGCTGCTAGGTTACTTGGCCAAATATATAGCAATAGAGAACAAGCCATGCCAGCTACACTGGCTCTTGTTCCATTTCAGAGCACAATTCAATGTGTTGATGCTTATCCTTTAAGTTCTTAATGGCTTGGGAGCCCAGGAAACAAAAGGACAGCATTTTCCCACATGTAAGCCAAAACACCTGATCTAGTCCTTTACGGTTTCTGCTGCCGACTTCACTTTCATCATTGTTAATTTGATTTTATATATGATTTTATTGTGTACTTGTTTTCACTTTCACCTGTCCCGGGAGTTTTACAAAACTGAAGAGCAGCATAAAAATACCTTAAACTGATCATAAAAACCACCACCTGTACATTCCAGCCTCATTTCCAGAGAGCTGCCTGTAGCAAACCATGGTGCAACAACACTTCCACCACGTTACAATGGGGCCCCAAGCGTCAAGGAATATTGTGCTGAACACCCTACATAAGACAAACTCAGGAGAACATATCTTTAGAGTAAAGACTTTAAAACCCAATTTTATTTGATTGATGAATTTCCTGGGCAGTGCAAAATCAGTCTTACTATTTCTTTGTGCAATCTTAAACTGCAATCAGTGGGCTTATGTCTGAGTATATGGGTAAACATGCATAGGACTGCATATTAGTTCTACAAGGCCCAGTATTGGGCAAAAGGTGGGATACAAATAAATAATAATAATAATAATAATAATAATAATAATAATAATAATAATAATAGTTTCAATATTATAAAACCTATTGTTAAAAAAGGGGGCAGATATTGCTAACTGCAGCATCCTTGACAAAACAGTATCAGTTTTAAGTAGGTTCAGATCTACCTGTACAATTATTCCCAGGACAGCAGCTCGGATCATTGTGCAGCTATTTTGAGCCCAAGGGGTTTGCAGTATTTGAAAGGTACACCAATTCTTCAAGAGGCAGCTGGACAACCATCTGTCAGGGATGCTTTAGGGTGGATTCCTGCATTGAGCAGGGGGTTGGACTCGATGGCCTTGTAGGCCCCTTCCAACTCTGCTATTCTATGATTCTATGATTCTAGGAGGTCAGTCAAGTCCTTTTGGGTTTTTAGCTTGTTGGATGTTTTATGTTCCTAATGGTTTTAATTTTTGTGAACCGCCCAGAGAGCTTCAGCTATTGGGCGGTATAAAAATGTAATAAATAAATAAAGTCAAATGCACAAAACCGAGAAAAGAAGGGAAAGTGACTTTACAGGAGGATACCACGGATAATAGTGAAGAACTGCTCGTTACACTCTTCCCACATAAAGCTTTATCATAGTAAAAGTAATGGGGAAAAAGAGAAGGCGAGGAACAAAGGGTCAACATCAGAATGTGGTGGGCAAAATGGAGTAAGGCAGACCTCTTGATGGGCGAAATGGGCAAGGTGGAGCTGATCCTAAGGGGATGGGCACAAAGCACTAGAAAGTAGAGCTGTGCGACACCCATCCCTTGCGCCACCAGGCCATGAAACCCGAGGTAAAGTTTTACAGCATGTTTTGGAAACCGAACAGCTAAAGTGTGTTTACTCAGAGGTGAGCTACAGCCTAGCAAGAAAGGCATGGGATTTTTCAGTAGTAGATTGCCCGGTTAGGAATCTCTGCTACTAACATGTCTTTTAAAGGAAAAAGCAGCAATGTGTGCATAAGTAAGCAAACATGATATACATGTGCTTTGTCCGTTGGGTATTGATGACCAATACAAATGTTGCTTAAGACGTAATGTTAAGTCTCCTAATATTTACATGAATTCTCTCAAAATGCCCACAAATTGGGTCAAGTGGCCTAATACATCTTTACTCTTGCTGGAAATAAAGCCCTTTGTCTCAATCAGTGTACTTACTAAGCTCAGTTGTTGGGAGTCCAACTAACCAGACCAAAATGCTGCGATGAGCCTGAATTGCAACAATTGTTTATCTCAAACAGAAACCGAAATGGTTCTGAAATCGGAGAGTCCTCTTCTCTTTCTGCATAGTTTACTCACTTTAGCTAATCAATTTTGTATAATTCAGAGGATTTTAAGTTTTCCTTCAACACACTCATGTTATGAGCATGCTGGTTTATTTGAGCTTCTTTTTCATTATTATTTTTTTAAGATTACAAAATTACAAGATCTGTTTCATTAATTCTCATTCTCATATTAATAAATTTAGTCCCAGGAAACACCTGGGAAAAGCTCATTAAAATTGTTACCAGTGTCCTGCCCATAACCAGTTTTTTCCTTGGAAATTGCGGTCTTCCACATGAGAATATGTTTAATAGTCGTGTGCATTCTGTAATTTAATAAGAACGCAGAAGAATCACAGAATTTGGTAGCAGTCACAGGATTCTACTTCCTGTAACATCCCAGCTTTCTTTTTAAGCAATCAAGTTTTTGCCCTTATGGGGGCAAATATATGCTTTAAAGACTGTTGTCAGTTCTGATTATTTGTAGTAGAATCATAAGAGTTGTGGACTCTCTGCAATGAGCAGGAAAACCAATTAAATCATCCATGAGGGGCGGCTGTCCAGCCTCTTCATAAAACCCTCCAGAGATAGATAACCACAACCTGCATATGCAGACTGCTCCATTGTTGTACAGATCTGTTGTTCAGGAAGCTTTTCCTTATATTTAATGAAATCTAGGTAATTTATACCCATTATTTCAGGACCTAATTTCTGTGGCAATTGAAAATAGTAGACTACACTAGCAAGGGTTTATCATTCCCAATAGTTTAACAACAACAACAACAACAAAATATCTCCTTCTGCCCAATTATACTGCCAAGATGAAGAAAACTTGGGAGTAATCAAGAATGGATTTGTGTGTGGAAAGATTATGAGCTCCATTCAGTACCAACATTCAAAACATATTCCTGCACTCAGAATTTTTATTATGATTATTCTAAGTGTATGTCTTTTGCTCCAGGCGTTGGCTGGGGAGGTCTTAGGGTTCTAGTAAAAATTAAAGTAGATCTCGCAAGCCTGAAGTCTACCCACCCTTGAGGTAGGTAAATCCTGCTGAAGCCTCAGAAGTCAGAGAAATGGCTGAACAACATTTTCAGCGAATGGGAGTAGAACTTCAGTGGCCTTGCCCCCACCCATATCTAGCAAAAACAAAATGCAAAAAAGCTTCTCTCAACATAGAAGCCAGATTGCTGGCCCAAACTGTAAAGTATAAAGTACTTAGAGCCGTGATAATAGTCTAATGCCACACTAGTCCCCAGACCCTAACACTTTATCACCCCTAATAATTTCAACCACGTGGCTCTGAAACTTCTGGTTTTTCCACTCTTTAATCCTTCACATTAATTATTTCCCCTAATCCTTACCACCCAGACCCAATCCCTCAGTCGCCCATCACTCTCATTGTTTTCAGACTTTCATCCCTTATTTATTTACCATAGTTTAGACACTACGCCCTTCCTCCGAAGAACTAAGCTCTGTTTATCAGCCAGCCAAGGCAGCTGACAGGACAAACTGTATCACATGCCTCCAAACTGTTCTCTGGGTGATTTCTCACCCCCTTCAACTCATTCCCTTGTTATCCTCACCTTTAATTTTTCATCCCACAAACCCTCAGTTAACACATATGCTGCAATAAAACTTGGACCCAGGGGGCCTGGATTCAGATCTAATCTCATCTAGGAGCTGACTGAGTAGCACTGCACTGTTTCAGCTTCTGTGCAGTGGGGTTTGTAAAAAGACAGCATGGAGACCTACTTTACAGGGGCCGGATCTACACTATTGCTTTAAAGCGCTTTATAACAGTTTTATAGTGCTTTAAAGCAGTTAAAGCGCTTTATAACTGTTATAAAGCACTTTAAAGCAGTAGTGTAGATCCGGCCAGGGTTATTGTGAGGACAAGATTACACACATCTCTGACATTGCCATGCACTGGGCCTGACAGACTCCAAAGATAGCAGGCCTTTTGATAACTGTTTTCTTTCTTTACCTCTATAAAAGTGAGCTCTTCTCCCATTAGCTTTAAGCATCAGAATTGCCTTACTGACTCTGAACAAAATCCAACATCCCATTTCCTATAACAGTCACTGAGAAACTCACAACCAAGGCACAATGGTGAGAGCCATACCCCGCTTGTGTTAGACCCCAGTAACAGTTTAAGGTGTTTGTTTTTGAAGTCTTAATTTGACTAATCCTAGAGGGACAGGTAAGGACACAGCCCTATCTATGCATGTTTAATTAGGAAAAAAAATCCTATGGGTGTTCCCCCCACCCCGTAGGATTTTTTATTATTATTCTAAACATGCAAAGGGTTACACCCTAAGTCTGTTACAGCAAATACTCAAAGGGGGGGAAAAGGAGTCCTTTGACAACCACAAGAAGTAGATTTATTGTGGCATCACAAAAACTTGCACTGCAATAAAATGATAAATTTCCAAGGTATCACACAGGACTCCTAAAAAAAAAAAAAAGGAAGGAAGGAAGGAAGTTTGCCAATTGACTAGTAAATTACAAAATTGGGTCAGGATCTGGAAGTCACAATCTCTCAGCCCCAGTTCTCCAACAGGGCTTGTTGTGAGGGTAGCCAAGTGCTTTGCATGATAAGAAGTGCAATACTACTATGAATAATAATAATTGCAATAAAGATTACTACTACTGCTAATACTAATACTAATAATTGCAATTAAAAACCAACATTGCAAGTAAGAATCTAGTGCCCTAAATTAGGTTCCTCCTCTTTTCCCTCCTCCCTCCCAATCCCTGTTCCTTTCGTGTCAGATTTTTTACACATATAGTAAGCCTGTGGGCAGGGGCTGCCTTAAGAAAACATCCTTGGGAGCCACCTTGGGCGCTCTTTTTGGCTGTAATAACACTAACGTTGTACACCCCCGGTCACACCAAAGCAACCCAATCCCCGCCCAACCCTTCAACCCCCAGTTCCTACTCCCACCCCCACCCCGGCACCCCCTCCTTCCCTGCATGGGCCCCCAGGGGCATCTCCTCTTGCCGCTGCCGCCCCCCAGCCCCGCAGGCTCTTGGTGCGCCCCTCCCGGGGCTGAGGTCACCCTGGCTCAGGCCCCGCTCTCCCCCCCGCCCGCCTCACCTGCGTCCCGACCACCACGATCTGCGGCAGCTGGATGACATCGGCGCCCACCGTGTTGAAGACGTCCTGCAGCTTGTTGATGACCGGGATCAGCGCCTCCATGGCGGCGGCGGCGCCCTGACAGGAGAGAGAGGGGCGAGGGCGGCGATGCCAATGAATGGAGGCAGCGGCAGCAGTGGCCGGGAAGGGCGCTCACTTCGCCACCTTCCCTCCCTACTGCCGCCGAGCGACCATTGGCGCCGGCCCGCTCACTCCCAGCAGGCCGCGCGCGCCCCCGCCATAGCGGCAGACGGCTCCGCAAGGCCTGGCGGGACTTGTAGTGCGGCTGTCTGTGCCCGGCAGCTCCCCCTAGAGGACGCCTGAGGAGAAAATAGAAAGGCCCTGGGAGGGGGAGTCATGACGCGGTGACCGAAGTGACGGAATTCCGGTTTCAGTAGAACTTTGTGTTTTGGTTATTGTTTTTCTCCTCCTCCCACCACATGGGGCGGAAGTGAGAGCTGTCCAGAGAAATCAATGGAGAAATCCAAGATTTTGACATAGTTGTGAATGGTGACAGCTCATCCCACCCCCAAAAGCAGAACAAAACAAAAAGCAAAGGAAAGGTCTCGTGCGCTTTCTAATGCAGGACATTTAAAAATGGCTTTTCAATAGGAAGGAGGAGAAGATCTATAAACAGTGAAATGTACGTGGAGAAATGTGCCTCTTTCTACATCTCTGTGCCTGGAGCATCAACGTCCATGACGTTTGTTGGAGGTGACTTTCTGTTTACCTCCTGCCAAAAAAAAACACACCCCTGCCTATAATCCTGATGCTTACACATTTCATCGTATTTGTGACACTTCTATACTGCCCAATAGCCAAAGCTGTCTGGGCGGTTTACACAATGAGCAGCAGATGTGCACCCGTCATGCTGTTGATTTATTCTGTGTTGATGGATTCATGATAATAAGCATGACAACCATTTCCAGTCAGCCCCTAATTATAGTTCCTCTTGTGGTTCTTCTTAATGGATTGGTAACTGGTTAAAGAAAAGGAAACAGAGTCGGAAGAAGTGGGCAGTACTCACAATGGAGGGCTGTAAAAAAAGGATCTGCGTGGTGTAGTGGTTAGAGCATTGGATTGGGATTCCGGAGATCTGGGCAGGATCTACACTACTGGGTGACTTTGGGCCAGTCACTTACTCTCAGCCTAACCTACCTCACGGGGTTGTTGTGAGGATAAAATGGAGAGGAGGAGGGCCCTGGGTTCCTTGCAAGAGGAAAAAAGGCAGGATATAAATGCAATAATAACAGTAAGAGAGAGATTCCTTTATTTGCATCAGCCATAGGCTTTAGCATTTGAAATGAAATGTACAAAAAATAAAAGCAAGATTGCACTTGACCAAAATTACCCAAGTTGCGTTCTAAAATACATTAAATACAAATTCCAAAATTAATACAAGTCTTTACACATAAAATAAGAATAAGTAAATAAAACAAACTTCTGTTCAGGCAAAGGAACTGTGAGAAATTAGAACTGATAAAATAGTAGATCTTATTTTGATAGCACCTGCAATTTTTTTTTTTTTTTTTTGCAGTTTTTGTTGTCACCTGCCTATTTTGGTCTGCAAGAAGAAAAGACATGGAAGTAATAACTGACCGCCCTGAAATAGATAACAGTAGTGGAGTGATCACTTCTTTATTATTATTATTATTATTATTATTATTATTATTTATTTATTTATATAGCACCATCAATGTACATGGTGCTGTACAGAGTAAAACAGTAAATAGCGAGAGCCTGCCGCATAGGCTTACATTCTAATAAGTCTCTGCAAAAAGTACAAAATAATAATACGTGAGCTACTGTTTCAATACTACCATCTCATAATAATAGTAATATTTTTTAAAAAAAAAACTGTGTTGGGACCAGTGCTATTCAACTTAATCATAAATGACCTAAAGTTGGGGTGGGTGGTGAGGTAGCCAAGTTTGTGGATGACACATGTGGCAAGTGCAAGCCACAGTCTAATTGTGTAGTAATCTAGGATGAAAGTTTGAAACCAAAACAAATACAGTTTAAACAACGTTATAAAAAATATAAAATATCTTTACACGTTTAAAATATCTTTAACATATGATGTCAAAATTCTGTATCCCTTCATATACATTATATATTATACAATATGCTGAGAACTCTCCTATGAGGAAAGATTGCAATGTTTGAAGCATTTTAGTTTAGGATAAGGGTGATTAACAGGGAACATGATAGAGAGCTTTATAAAATTATGCATGGCGTGGAGAAAAGAGACATGATAAGCTCCATCACACCTTGGAAGAAACGGTTGGCTACCGTCGCTTCTCCATGGACACTCAGTCCCTCCTTGTGAACACGCTGCTTCTCCCACACAGAGCAGCAACTTTGGTTTAAAAAATATTTCACAGTTTTTCTGGTTTTTCTTGTGGCGCAAGGAAGATCAGAAGGGGTGGAAGGCGCACGAGAGGCAGACGATGTCATGTGCACTCTCCCTAAAGGATCGGGTCCGTAGTTTGGGGGTGCTCTTGGATCCAGAACTGTCACTTGTGAACACAGGTGAACTCAGTGGCAAAGAGCACCTTTTATCAGCTTAGGTTGATATACCAACTACGCCCTTAGCTGGACAGAGATAGCCTAGCTACAGTTATCCATGCTCTGATAACCTCTCGCTTGGATTACTGCAATGCGTTATACGTGGGGCTGCCTTTGAAAACGGTCCAGAAGCTTCAGCTGGTACAAAATAGGGCAGCACGCTTACTAACAGGGACTGGCCGACGAGATCACATTACGCCAGTCCTTTTCCAGCTTCATTGGCTGCCAGTCCAGGTCCGGGCCCAATTCAAAGTGCTGGTATTGACATTTAAAGCCCTAAACGGTTTGGGGACAGGTTATCTGAAGGAATGCCTCCTCCCATATGTACCTACCCGGACCTTAAGATCATCTACAGGGGCCCTTCTCCGTGAGCCCCTGCCAAAGGAAGTGAGGCAGGTGGCTACTAGGAGGAGGGCTTTCTCCGCTGTGGCACCCTGGTTGTGGAACGAGCTCCCCAGAGAGGTCCGCCTGGCGCCTACACTGTACTGCTTTCGTCGCCAGCTGAAGACCTTTTTATTCACTCAGTATTTTAACACTTAATTTTAACTTAAATTTAAATTTTACTGTTTTAACTCTGTATTTTAATCTTATAATCAACTTTGCAGTGTGGTTTTATCCTGGTTGCGCTTTTTATGCTGTATTTTGTAATTGTGTTTTTAACCTGTTGGATGTTTTTTGTGGTTTTAATTTTTGTGAACCACCCAGAGAGCTTCGGCTATTGGGCGGTATAAAAATGTAATAAATAAATAAATAAATAAATAAATGTGAGCTACCTCCGAGGAATCCGTGAGTGCCCAGTAACGAGTGTGCAATAATAAAATGCTCATCGTAAAATGGAGCTTGTTAAGTCATTCAGTGAAGCTGAATGGTGGGAGATTCAGAAAAGACAAAAGGAAGTGCGTCATCTTAGATTAAATTGTGGAATTTCCACAAGTTGTTAGATGGCATCAAAGTGGCATGAGACAAAATCATGGAGGATAATCACCATTGACAAGGGTTGCAGTACAGTGTCTTTTTTTTTTCTTCATAAAGCTTTTTTGTGGGGGTCACTACAAGTGGCAATAGCATCAGCTGTGTTGGCAGGCTGGGCCCCATTTTGCACCCATCACAATGCAGGTGTGAGGGGACAGGAAAGAGTTGGAGCCGGTGCTGAGCCAAAATCTGTCCTCCATTTTCCTGAAAGTTTTCTTCCCCCATGAAAGAGACTTCAATCATTCTGCCTCATTCTTGGGGTGTTTTATAATCCATGTTAGTAGTGTTTTGGAGCTTACCTAATCTCTGTGAGGTGGCTGAGGGTGCTGCTTTCTATTATACATCTCTCCGTTGCTCTGCGGCCTCCCAGACTACCTGCACTTCCTGAGCTGAAAAAGCCCTTCAGAAGGAATTACCTCATCTTCCCCTGGGCTTTAACTTGAATTGTGGGAAGCCAAGGAGGTTTCAGGCGCCAGAGAGATGATTATACATGGGATTGTGCCCACACTAACCTTAATAGCCAGTTCCTGTGCATACTTACCTCCAAGTAAGCGTAGTTAGGATTGCAGTTTAAGGACACAATCCTATGCACGTTTAGACAGAAAAAAGTCCTACAACTCCCAGCATTCCTCTACCAGCTTTGGTCCTATGTATGTGGGGAGGACTACCCATTCCCCAATGCCCATGTCACTATCATTTCAAGAAAATGTTCTTATGTTTAAAAATTGTTGTTGTTGTTTTACACTGTGCATGGTCTGAAAGAGTGCTCTGTTTAAGCTCAAGATCAAGCACTTGGATTATTATTTAAAAAATAAAATAAACTTTTGAAAATGAGGAGGCAGGCTATTTTTTATTATTATTATTTTATTTATTTATTTATGCAGCAAAATTATCCCTGGGGTGTGTGTGAAATTTACTAGCCCAGAAACATTGCAATCCATGCTGGTCAATTTCACCACTTCTTTAAATTGTATGGGGCTAATGCTTTTATTTATTTATTTATTTATTTATTTTATTTACTGCTTTTATTTATTTATTTACAACATTTATATACTCCTCCACATCCAGACAGATTTCGGAGCAGTGAACAATACAGATAGGATGAAAAACAAACAAACACCATGTTAAAATAATTACTATTCTAAAAAAGAAACAGAGTTCTAATTAAACAGCAGCTGGCCATTCAAGGAAGGCTTCCTTGAAACAACAATGTGAAACAACAGTGTTCTGGGTAGCCCCAGAAACACCACAACTTTGGAGCCTGTTCGACCTCCAAAGACAGGGAATTCCATAGGAAGGGGGCCACCACACTGAAGGCTGGTCTTCTCCTGGTGGCTTCCACTTGAGCCATAGGTCCATGTGGAGTTACATGAGCATGTGCTATTTTGAATAGAAATTACTTTTTCTGACATAGTTTCCCTTTATACACTCCTCATACTAACATGGTTGGATCGGGACTAATGCTACTGTCTTGCCATTTAATCTGCACTCAGCTGAAATTGTGCCAGTTTAGTGGAAAATTTGGAATGAGTCAGCTAAAAGTCGGGGCTTTTTACATGAGGGCCGTTCATTGGATATCTGAGGCAACTGACCTATTATCTCCTCATCTGGGATCCAACAGAATCTGTGACATTGGGTGTCTGCATAGAGACAGCGGACTGGCTCTATCTAAGGCACTCAGAAAAGGCTTGGTTTGTGCCTGTCAAGAACCCCCTTGGCTGGGGCTCCAAAATAGACAGTGGATGCTACTTTTAAGTTTCGTTTTCTAGCAAGAAGGAAACTGCAGAAAACCCTTGGGTAGAGTGGAGGATTTTGACAAGCTATGTACAGAAGGGAGCAGAACAGAAGCATTGGCATTATAGATCCAGAAGTTCTCCTAGGCTACTGAGGGACAGGTATGTAATATGATTGCGAAGGGGGAAAATAGAGGTGATGGAAGCTCACTTTAGCAGCCTAATCTATACCAAGCAGGATATTGCACTATGAAAGCAGTATGAAAGTGGTATATTAAAGCCAGGCGCCACATTACTGCTTTATAGTGGCATTGAAGTGCACTGACAACTGTTGGGGCCCATTGACACATACCATATACTGCTCTCATAGTGTAATACCCTGCTTGGTGTAGATTAGGCTGGAGCGCATTCTGCGTGGGGAGAAGACTTCCACCAAGCTATGCTAATGAGTGAAGATAATAGATGTTCTTTACTTGACTGCCTACACTACCCCCAAAGAACTCAGCAAAGGAAATTATCAGGGAGATTCCAGGCTGAATTTATCAGTAAGTTTGATCTTAATCGTTTTCAAGATTTTATCTACCACAAAATGTATACAAAAGCTCGGAAGATTGTGTTTGTAATTGCTGGTGTTCCCAATGATCACTGAACTTGTCTTGTCTGCATTTGAACCTCCGGCAGAAATGTCACAAACTCCTATGTTTGACATGTCGTAGGCTGTGTGTGTGTGCATCTCTGAGAGAGAGAGAGAGATTACATCTGACAACTACTTCCTCATACATCTGGCAAAGAAGCCTCTATCCACATAAACTTATGGAACTATAAATTGGTTACTGTGCAGTCCTATGCACCTCTACTGAGAAATAAGTCTACTGAGTTCAATGGGACTTACTCCCAGGTAAACCCCATTAAACTCAATAGGGTTTACTTCTGCACTGTAAGTCTTTAAGATTACAAAAATCTATTTTTTCAATCCATGGATGAGATTCTTCCCATCCAGGTACTGACTGGTTCAGAGCCGCTGAGTTTAGCTTCAAAGATGGATCTAAGGCATGCAGCTTTATTTCATTTCTCTCAATTGCAAATGTTTAACAATAAACACATAAATAAATTAAGCTCTCTCTGGCAGTTGAGGATGACTATTTTGAGGACCAAAGTTTAAATGGGGAACCACCCATGACCCAGAGCAAATTTTCTGTGTTGTCTGTTTAGCTCTGGGGGCAGAAGAAATCCATATCTTGAGGACAAACCTTTCTCTCCATTTGTGCCCCCAAATCTATTTAAACCTCTTGGCTACTCCATCCTCCTTAATGCCTTGTTTTTCGTCTCATCCAACCTCATACACCTACAACCACTTTATCTCCCTTTGATATAATTGGTGTTATCATATTTCTACACACTAAACCTTAATTTGAGGCTGGGCTCAGATACAAATCCTGAATCTTCACTACTACCAATAACTTGGATACATGAAGAAAGGGGATGACTTGGCTTATGCGCAGAATGCCTTTTCCTTTCTTTGCGGAATGACTCACAAGTACCGCTCCTGTCAGCCACAAGAGCTTTATGCACAATTGGTTATTGCAGATTTAAAAAAGAAAAACAGGGCCATACCAATAACACAAGGCAATACATGAGGTTAAAAAAGCAATGTGTGAAACTGATTCTATAAACGAAGCAAAGCTGTAAATAGCAGGCCAACTGTTTTAAGAACAGTGAATCAAATGAGGAACCTCTTCCTGTATCTGTCTAACTTTTGATTTCCCCAGAGAAACAAACTTTGGCTGATCGAAAAGGGGAAGAAGAGAAGCCTCAAGGAAACCCAGGAGGCTGCCAATTCAAAGAGGCCGTGTGCTTGCCATGTGCTCCTGAGTGCTGAGTGAGAGGTCGGTGTGGATAGTTGCTGCAGGAGCTGAAGGGGGAGTGGCCTGATTGTCAGTTGGACTCAGCAATCAGTGCCTAATTGCAGTTGATTGTTGTTGATTGTTGTTGGCATTTCAGTGACCTCATTCTGGTTCCTGACTTGGAGCTAAGCAGAAGCAGGGAAGAGCAGCTGGCCCAGCTCAAGTAGGAGCTATAAAAGTAAGCCAGATTCCCAGGGAGCGAGCGAACAGGAAGAGCAAACAGGAGTTTGACAGGGGGAGTTCGGCAGGGGAGGTCAAGGGGGAGGCCTCTTAAAAAATAAAAAAAAATAAAAAAAATAATAAAAAATAAAAAAGAGGTGGGGAAAAAAAAAGAAAAACATAAAGAGAAAAAAACCCCACAAAACCACCACCAAACAAAAGCAAAAAAAAACCAAAAGATTACTTTCCCTTAAGACATCCTCATATAGTTGTGTACCTTCAGAGAGGACACAACAAAGCAAAGGCAATTCTACTATAATCAAAAAGGAAAAAAAACCAAAGCAGAAATCGACAATATGGATGGAAAGGAGTCCCTAGAGGTGGTGACCTGCAAAGGGTGTGCAATGTTCGTGTTTCTGCCTGAGCTCAACATGGCGTATACCTGCAACAAGTGCAAGCTGGTGGCACTTTTGGAAGAAAAAGTGAGGGGACTTGAGCAGCGAGTGTCCACCCTCCAAGGAATAAGAGAAGTCGAGGAGTTCTTAGACCGAACGGTGGAACTGCAACAGCAACAAGAAGCACATGAGATTGAAGAACAACAGCCAGCTGAAGCCGAAGTGGAGTATGCTGAGGGGAGGAAAGCCAATGAAGAGGAAACTCCTTGGAAAAGAGTGACAGTTAGGAGAGGAGGAATTAGAGGGCGTTCTGCACCGGTGGGGCCATTGGAGTTAAGCAACCGCTTTCAGCTTCTGGAGAATGAGACTGAAGGACAGTTTGCAGAGGAGGAAGTACAGGAGACACCATGCAACAGTGACCAAGGGACAGAAGGTAGGTCAACCAAGAAGAAGAGAAAAGTAGTCGTTGTGGGAGACTCCCTGCTGCGTGGGATTGAAACCCAAGTATGTCGTGAAGACCCATGGACTCGCCAGGTGTGCTGTCTCCCTGGAGCACAGATTAGAGATGTGACTGAAGGGTTACCGAAGCTCATAAAGCCCACGGACACATACCCCTTTCTTCTCATCCATGTGGGAACAAATGATGTCGCCAAGCAGAGCTACGAAGAAATCATTTCAGACTTTGAAGTTCTGGGAAGGAAACTGAAGAACTTTGGGGCCCAGGTAGTTTTCTCATCCATCCTCCCGGTTCTTGGAAGAGGATTAGAAAGGGAAAGAAAAATACTCCGGATGAACGACTGGCTTCGAAGGTGGTGCCGTCGTGAGAGTTTTGGATTCTGGGACCACGGGCTACGCTACTTGGAACATGGACTGCTGGCAAGGGATGGGTTGCACCTCACAAGGGCTGGAAAGAATGAGTTCGGCCACAGCATGAAGAACTTGATCAGGAGGGCTTTAAACTGAATCTTACGGGGGTGGGAGATGTAAATTTTGAGGCAACAATGGATGAAGGCCAATGCACCACAGTACAGAGAACAGCTCCAACAGTGTCCCAAAATAGTGTCTGCAACAAGGTAGGAACAAAGCCAGACTATAAAACACATGGTCTTCGATGTCTATATACTAATGCCCAGAGCATGGGAAACAAACAGAATGAACTTGAACTCTTATTACATGAAGGCAAATACGACTTGATAGGTATAACTGAAACTTGGTGGGATGACTCCCATGACTGGAATATAGCAATTGAAGGATATAACTTGTTCAAAAAGAACAGAAGAAATAGAAAGGGAGGTGGAGTTGCACTATATGTTAAAAATACCTATCCCTGCACAGAAATACAGGCGGATGAGATTGGGAGCCCCGTCGAGAGCGTCTGGATTAAAATAAATGGGGCTAGGAATAAAAAGAATATGATAATCGGAGTCTACTACCGACCACCCAATCAAGGAGAAGACGAGGATCAAACTTTTGAGAAACAAATTACCAGTGTTTCAAGGAAGTGTGATGTAGTAGTGATGGGGGACTTCAATTACCCTGATATCTGTTGGGAGACCATTACTGCCAAAAGCGGCCCTTCCAAGAAATTCCTGACATGTATGGGTGATAACTTTCTCCTACAGAAAGTGGTGGAAGGAACTAGAGGATCGGCAATCCTTGACTTGTTATTGACCAATAGGGATGACTTAGTGGATAAAGTGGCAGTTATGGGAACTCTGGGGGAAAGTGACCACGTCATACTTGAATTCTTGATTATGAAGGAGACAAAAGTCGAGCGTAGCCATACACGTACTCTGGATTTTAGGAAAGCTGATTTTAATAAACTCAGAACTATAATAAGTAAGGTCCCGTGGAAAATGAGCCTAATGAGAAAAGGAGTGCAGGATGGGTGGGAGTATCTAAAAAATGAAATTTTAAAGGCACAGTTACAAACAATTCCAACAAGGAGAAAAGATAGAAGACAACAGAGGAAACCAATGTGGCTCCACAAAAAGCTTATTGATGAACTGAAAACAAAAAGGGATACATATAGGAAGTGGAAGGAAGGCCAGGCTACAAAAGAAGAGTACAGACAAGTGGCGCAGAAGTGCCGAAATGGCGTCAGGAAGGCTAAAGCTGTGAATGAGCTGAGATTAGCGAGGGATGCTAAAAGCAATAAAAAGGCTTTCTTCAGATACGTGAGTAGTAAAAGGCAGAGGAAAGAAATGGTGGTTCAACTGCTTAATGAGGATGGCAAATTGATAACAGATGACAAAGAAAAGGCTGAAGTGCTCAATTCCTACTTTGCCTCGGTCTTCTCCCAAAAGCGGGTCTATGACCCCCCTGGAAAAAGTGAAGCAGAAATTGAGGGGGCAGGATTGCAGTTTGAGATTGATAAACAAATGGTCAAAGAACACCTAATTTCCTTGAATGAGTTCAAATCTCCAGGGCCCGATGAACTGCATCCAAGAGTAATGAAGGAGCTAGCGGAAGAACTCTCAGAACCTTTGTCTATTATCTTTGCAAAATCATGGAAGACGGGTGAGGTGCCGGATGACTGGAGGAGGGCTAACGTTGTCCCTATCTTCAAAAAGGGCAAAAAGGAGGAACCTGGGAACTACAGATCAGTCAGTCTGACATCCATCCCTGGGAAAATTCTGGAGCAGATTATAAAGAAGTCAATCTGTAAACACCTTGAAATCAATGCAGTGATTACTAGAAGCCAACATGGATTTGTCAGGAACAAATCCTGTCAGACTAATTTGATCTCATTTTTTGATAGGATAACCTCCCTTGTGGACTGTGGGAATGCTGTGGACGTCATATATCTTGACTTCAGCAAAGCTTTTGACAAAGTACCACATGACATTCTGATTAACAAACTAGCTAAAAGTGGGCTAGATGGAACAACTATTAGGTGGATCCACAGTTGGCTACAGAATCGGACTCAAAGAGTATTTATCAATGGAACCTTCTCAAACTGGGGAGAGGCAACGAGTGGGGTGCCGCAGGGCTCAGTCCTGGGCCCAGTGCTCTTCAACATTTTTATTAATGATTTGGACGAGGAGGTGCGGGAAACGCTGATCAAATTTGCAGATGACACAAAATTGTGTGGGATAGCTAATAGCCTGGAAGACAGAAACAAACTTCAAAGTGATCTTGATAGGCTGGAGTGCTGGGCTGAAAACAACAGAATGAAATTTAATAGGGATAAATGCCAAGTTCTACATTTAGGGAAGAGAAACTAAATGCACAGTTACAAGATGGGGGACACTTGGCTCAGCAATACTACAAACGAGAAAGATCTTGGAATTGTTGTAGATCACAAGCTGAATATGAGCCAACAGTGTGATATGGCTGCAAGAAAGGCCAATGCTATTTTGGGCTGCATTAATAGAAGTATAGCTTCCAAATCACGTGAGGTACTGGTTCCTCTCTATTCGGCCCTGGTTAGGCCTCATCTAGAGTATTGCGTCCAGTTCTGGGCTCCACAATTCAAGAAGGATGCAGACAAGCTGGAGCGTGTTCAGAAGAGGGCAACCAGGATGATCAGAGGTCTAGAAACAAAGCCCTATGAAGAGAGACTGAAAGAACTGGGCATGTTTAGCCTGGAGAAGAGAAGATTGAGGGGAGACATGATAGCACTCTTCAAATACTTAAAAGGTTGTCACACAGAGGAGGGCCAGGATCTCTTCTCGATCCTCCCAGAGTGCAGGACACGGAATAACGGACTCAAGTTAAAGGAAGCCAGATTCCGGCTGGACATCAGGAAAAACTTCCTGACTGTTAGAGCAGTGCGACAATGGAATCAGCTACCTAGGGAGGTTGTGGGCTCTCCCACACTAGAGGCATTCAAGAGGCAGCTGGACAACCATCTGTCAGGGATGCTTTAGGGTGGATTCCTGCATTGAGCAGGGGGTTGGACTCGATGGCCTTGTAGGCCCCTTCCAACTCTGCTATTCTATGATTCTATGATTCTATGAAATATGTTGAGAATTAGCTTTGTTCAGAATACTAAGCTGCTTTTACACCTGCTGTTTTTCACTTCTTCTATCTTTTAGAATTGGGCTCCAGCAATTCTGCCAGACCCCCTTTCCCCAACTGATGCCTTCTAGATGTTTTGGACTTCAGCTCCTATCAGTACCAGCCTGCATGGCCAATGGTCAGTAATGCTGGGAGTTGTAGTCCAAAAGATCAAGAGAGCACCAGGTTGAGGGAGGCTATACTAGACAACGATTGCCCAGTGGTTACAGATATGGCCACAGCAATCTCTGGCTTTCTTCTTTGCTTTATCTTCAGTTGCTTCACATCTGTCCTAGATTGCTCTCCACTGTTTTCCTAAACTGTTCCCTTCTCCTTACCCACCATTAATCTCATCCCAGATTTTGCTTCATTGGCTGTGCACTGTGGAGTTCACCTGAGAACCACACAGTTTACAAGCCAGAAAGGCCTTGTCAGCAAGTTATGGAAGAACTAACTGTGACCAAGAGTTATGTTGACCTGATTTGGCTCTTCCTCTTCCTAAAGGTTCCCCTCCCCCCCCCCCCGCATAGATCAGCAATCCCTCAAATTTGCAGCCACATGGAACTGCGCGATTATCAGTGGGAAGTTATTGAGCCTGCCCTGGAGGGCAAGAATATCATAATATGGCTGCCAACAGGTGCAGGAAAGACCCGAGCAGCTGCCTATGTCTGTAAGAGGCACCTGGAGAGCCTAGAGAAGAGCAAGGTGGCTGTGTTAGTCAACACGGTAAGAACCAATTGATAATGGTGGGATGACTGGAAGTCATTTCCCAAGACTTCAGTTCCTCCTCTTGGGAAAGGTTTCACTGCCACATCCTTCCCTGCCAGGTGCCTCTGGTGGATCAACACCTGAAAAATGAGTTCAGCACCTTGCAGAACCGCTTCAATGTCACTGCCATCAGTGGTGACAGCACCCAGAAGCTGTTCTTCTCAGATGAGATGAAGAGCAATGACTTGATCATCTGTACAGCAAAGATCCTAGAAAATGCCCTCAACAGCCAAGAAGAGGAGATGCACGTGGAGCTGACAGGTGAGCATCTGGTGGGAAAGTTCCTTTGTGATTCAGAGAAACTTGATTTAGACCACTGGGAGATGTTTGGTTGGTTAACTAAAGAGACTGCTGATTTAGTATCTTCAACCATCAAAACATGTCTTTTCCTTGCCATAGACGTTATTAGCCACCTACTGATCGCACTCATACAAACTAGGAGTAAATATAAGAAGAGCCCTGCAAGGTTAGACCATAGATCCATCTAGTTCAACATCCCCCAGTGGCCAGACAGATCCTTTTGGGGAGCCACACAAGCAGGTTATGAGGGTATCAGCCCACCTAACATCATAAGAACAGCCCTGCTGCAACAGACCAGTATTCTTTTCATATAGTGGTCAACCAGCTGCCTGTGAAAAGCCCACAAGTAGGACACAAGTGCAAAAGATAAGGCCTTTTCAATGGTGGCTCCACTAGATCTCTCCCCCTCCCCCGGGGAGTAAGAACATAGGAAGTGCCATGCTGGATCAGACCAGGGGTCCATCTAGTCCAGCACTCTGTTCATACAGTGGCCAACCAGCCATCAGCCAGGGATGAACAAGCAGGACATGGTGCAACAGCACCCTCCCACCCATGTTCCCCAGCAACTGGTGCACACAGGCCTATTGCCTCAAACACTGGAGTTAGCACACAACCAGTACTTCCTTTTATTTGTCCTGAATCTCCCACCAATCAGTTTCATGGGATGCTCTCTCACTGGCAATTTTTAAATGGATCTTTAAAACATTTCTGTTTCATTTAGCTTTTTATTGATGTTATGCAGTTTTTGGAGTTTAGCTACTGCTATTAATAACTGCTTTAGCTGTTGGTTTATTTTAATTGCGTGTTCATAAGGTGGCCTGTGAGGGGTTTCCATGAAAGATGTAAGCTAACGATATTATCGCTGCTTTCCATCAGATTTCTCTTTGCTGGTGATTGACGAGTGCCATCACACTCACAAAGAAACCACCTACAACAAGATTATGGAGGACTACCTGCAACGGAAGCTCAAAGGCGAACAGAACTTACCACAGATCCTGGGGCTCACAGCCTCGCTAGGTACTGGAGGTGCCAACTCTCTGGAGGGAGCCCAGGACCACATCCTCCAGGTGGGTCCGATGAAAGACGTTTGACTCAAGTATTGGAGATATTGACATTGCTGCCTCCTTCCTTTTTAGTCTTTCCACTCTTGCATGGAGACTGCTCTGAGCTGCAAATGCAGACCTACTTCAGATTGGCAGAAGGAACAGGCAGAGGAGACAATAATGGTCCAGATGGACAAGTACTCTCACCTGATATAAGCAGGGGTGTAGTAGAGCCAGGGCTCCTGAGGACACAGTAGTGACACTTTTTTAATTAGCAGGTACCCTGTCATCTGCCACCCTCCTCAGCAGTCCCTGTTCCTCTGAGCTTAGCTGCAATCCTACCATGGCTGGGGGAAATTAATGGTCCCAGCAACAATATATTGAGTGTCTGTATATTAAGGGGAAAAAATCTGTACCTTTACCATTTCTTCTTCTTCTTCTTGGGTCTTTCCGTGTTGACAGTGGCTCCTTTAGACAGCGACCAATGGTGACCATGTGATTCATAATTGAAAAACTTTCCCTCTTGGCAATGCTCCATAAAGTTAAATGGAACAGCTCCATCTAGTGGCCTGTGATAGCACGTGATAATTTTAAATAGCACATTATCTCTCATCATTTTTAAAGTGAGATTACCAGTGGATGGCATGGGAGACATCCTGGAGGTTGATGGCATCATGTAAAGGACCCGCAAACTTCTGTGAGTGGCTAGTTATGAGCGTGCAATAAATAGCTCATGGAGAGAAGCTCATTGGTCCTTATGGTAATGCAAAGTATTTTGGGATGGCTTGGTCATGAATGAACAATTTATACCCATTAACTTTACAAAAGATCTGCTCTTAGCAGATGAAAATTCCTAGAACTAGTTTGTTGGGAGGGATCATACAGCTGCTTGCAATTTTGGGAGCGTGGCTATGGGGACTGTCATGATCAGTACCTGCACTTCAACATTTACATATATCCACTACACCACTGGATATAAGGTAGCTTCCCATGGTCAAAATAAAATGGTAATATTGTTCCTAGACTGTACTGTATTGGATGCAGGTGAGGAATTGCATGACTGAATATTTCTCCAAAACATCCCTACAGCTAGAAAATTAGATATCAGGGAGAAGAGTCCTAGCAAATGCCAGGTGGTCTCTGCAGGTGACACAGGTGTGCTTGTGTCCCTCCCCCCTTTTCCACCACCCCCATCTCCTGAAGGGAGCTCCTGTTAGCTAGGTCTAATAGCGGTTTTGATCTTTGCCTGTAATGCTTATGTGATTGACATAACCCTTTCCAGATCTGCGCCAACTTAGACGCTGAAAAAATCATGTCATCCAATAAACATACGATCTACCTTGCTACTCATGTCCCATCACCCAAGAAGCAGTACGATCTGTCCGAACCAAGGCTTCAGGTAAGGAACTTCTGAGAGCTACATGGTGAATGTGTGAGAAGATTAGCAGAGCAGAGGCATCAGAATGAGGAGGTGATGCTGGAGCTCTAAGCAAATTACTACATGTTCAAGTGATATCCTCCCCCCCCCCCCCCGCCCAACCCTCCTAATATGAGCGATTCCCCAATCTGTCATCCACAGGATCCTTTTGGACAAAAGCTCAGGGAGATAATGACCCAGATCTATAGTTACCTGGATGTGTCTGACTTGACTACAGATTTTGGTACCCAAATCTTTGAGCAGCAAATTGTGGAGCTTGAGAAGGAAGGTGAGTGTGCCTCAGATGGCAAAGAAAACATTCCCAGTGACAAGTTCTAGACATTTCCTGGCTAGAAATGTCTCTTCTGGCCCTGCAACCGAAGATCCTTTTACTGAGCTATTGGGGACTGTATTACTTTTGGAAATGATCCGCTAGACACTAGTACTTGTCTGCTTAGAATGACAGGCTTTTGCAACATATGCAGGAAATAGGATCTCAAGGGCAAACTGCAGACACGTTACTGAAGATATGCCAGTTGCACAGAGGGAAGACCCAAAGTCTGAATTTCATCCCTTGAATTGCACCTAAAATGTAACCTGAAAGACAATAAGGACATCAAAAGAGCCCTGCTGGATCAGACCAAGGGTCCATCTAGTTCTAGTCCAGCATTCTGTTCACACAGTGGTCAGCCAACTGCCCATGGGAAGCCCACAAGTAGGACATGAGTGCAACAGCACCTACCCACCCCTGTTCTTTAGCAACTGGTGTATATAGGCATACTAGAGGATGCCATCAGGATTAGTAGTTGGTTTTAACCTATAAAGCCCTACATGGCTTGGGACCACAATACCTGATGGAACGCCTCTCCCGACATGAACCTACCCGTACACTGCGTTCAACATCCAAGGTCCTTCTCCGGGTGCCTACTCCGAGGGGTGTGCGGAGGATGGCAACATGGGAGAGGGCCTTTTTAGCGGTGGCCCCCCAATTATGGAATGATCTCCCTGATGAGGCTTGCCTGGCGCCAACATTGTTATCTTTTCAGCGCCAGGTCAAGACTTTTCTCTTCTCCCAGGCATTTAACAGCATTTAACAATGCTAAGTTTGTTTGTTTTTAGAGCCCAAAACTGTTGTTTTTAAATGGATACTGTTGTTTTTATGGTTTTAAATTTTGTATATTTTTAATGTTTACTGTTTTTAACTTTTGTAAACCGCCCAGAGAGCTTCGGCTATGGGGCCGTATATAAATGTAATAAATAAATATAAAATATAAAAATAGCCATTGATGACCTTATCCTCCATTAATTTGTCTAAGGCCCTTTTAAAGCCATCTAAATTGGTGGCCATCACTATGTCTTGTAGCAAATCCCATAGCTTAAATATACACTATGTGAAGAAGCACTTCCTTTTTTCTGTCCTGAATTTCCCACCAATCAGCTTCGTGGGATGATCCCAGGTTCTGGTATTATGAGAGAAAAATGTTTCCCTGTCCACATTCTCCACACCATGCATATTTTTTTACATCTCTATTATGACTACCTTCACTTGCCTTTTTTCTAAGCTAAATGCTCCCAGCTGTTGGAACCTTCCCTCATAGGAGAGATACTTGAGCCTCTTAATCATTTTACTTGTCCTTTTCTGCACTTTTTCAAAAATATCCTCTCTTTTTTTTTTAGCTGTGGTGACCAGAACTGTACCCAATATTCCAAGTGTGATTGCACCAGATATTAGTATAAAGGCAATACGATCTTGGCAATTTTATTTTCAATTTCATTGCTTATTATGCCTAACGTGAAGTTTGCCTTTTTCACAGCAGCTGCCCGCTGGGTTGACATTTTCATCGAGCTGGCTACTACAACCCCAAGATCTCTTTCTTAGACAGAAAGAGACAACTTTAAATGTCCCAATATGGTGGGAGATACATCAGCCAGGACTTCCCTGGTTCTGACCCTGTATGTAATTCACCCCCTTTCCAACCTGCTGCAATGAGGGCTCCGGCTATCCTGCATAGCAACGAGGAGATAGCAGGGAATGAGCAGGAGATGTAAAGTTATGAATGTTACTCTGCTTTGAATCTGGCAACCTTATCTTCAAGTAGCCTTCAAGACCATTAGTAGGTCTGTTCTGGTTATGTTTGCATGAAAATGTGGAAATTAATAGATGGAGATGGAATCTTTTAAGGACCAAAAGCATCAAAAAGGTAACGTGACTGATAGTTGCAGTGATTATTGTCTTCCTCACCACGTCAGGAGCAAAAGGATTTTGCCAGAAGACCCGAGTGTGCGCTTTGCATCTCCGTAAATACAACGACGCCCTGCTGATCAATGACACTGTGCGCATGATTGATGCCTTCAAAACTCTGGATGAGTTTTACCAACTGCAACATGTTACCAAGGTCCTGGATCACCCAGCAGAGCGCTACCTGGTCCAGATCTTTGACAGTAAGTGTTAGCAGTGGGGATGGGGCAGGAGATGGAGCGACAGAGGAGAGGGCTGGCAGTTTCTTTGAAGCAGCGTGGGTGGGGTTGGTTAATCCTTTCCTCCAATTTTCCCGATCAAAATCCCACCCACCCACACAACCCAGGCTTCTGCTGGCCCCATAGGTGAAATAGCAGGACAAATGGCAGCCTTGAAGGGGTTATTTTGACTGGGAAACTGGTGCAGGGGAAAGGATTAAAGAGACCCTTATTCAAGAATGTTCACAACCAGATGATAGTTACCATAGATCTCTGGATCAACAGAGGTTTTTTACAGGAGTGGTTGCACCGCTGCCTTCTTCAAGACAGTAGGGACCACCCCATCACACAATGATGCGTTCAACACTCCTCTGGTCAGCCACTTGTGGCTGGCTTGACTAAGCCATGATGGGCAGGAGTTCAGAGCATGTGGTAGGTCAAACAGATGCAAGCATCTTCCCCCCTTTATTCATTGTTATAATTGTTAATTGGTTGTGCTACATGCTTTTAAACTATAAGATAAAGAAATATTGCTCATATGAATACTGTTCATATTCATTAGGCTCAAGAGTGACTGCTAATCTGCCTTGACTCAGAGTTGAGATCTGTGTGTATTGCACTTGACTTCCAGGGAACAGGGCGTGTCTCTTGGCCCTAGCTGAAGACAAGCGCTATGAGAATCCCAAACTTGGTAAGCTGCAGCAAGTCCTGCAAAAGCAATTCCAAGAGCTGGAGAGCTCGCGGGCCATTGTGTTCGCCCGGACACGCCAGAGTGCTCATTCCTTGCAGCAGTGGGTACAGGATAACCCGGCCTTATCCGGACTCAGGATCAAGGCTGCTGTCCTGACGGGAGCTGGCTACAGCAACCAAGCCAAACACATGACACAGGTAAGGCGAAAACAGAGAAAAGGCTCGGTTTGAATTCCTGCACTTCTGCTGCAGATTGAGGGAGGGGAATGAAATCCAGGGAGATGGAGGGTCAGTTCATACATGCACGCATGGATATATATCACTTGATTTCTCATGGATTGTGTATGTTGTCTCCACTGAAAGCCATTTCAAATTGAGGGTGAGTTGATATCAAGGGGTTTCATAGGGGTCAGCTTTGTCCCCCATGCTATTTAACATCTACATGAAACCATTGAGAGGGGTCATCAGGAGTTGGGTGGGTGTGTTGCCATCCATGTGCTGATGACACATAGCTCTATTTCTCCTTGTCATCTTCATCAGGTGAGGCTCTGGATGTGCTACATTGGTGTTTGGCTGAGGGCTAATGAATTGAAACTCAATCCAGACAAGACCGAGATGCTGTTAGTGGGTGGTTCTCCTGACTGGATGGAGGGTGTTCTGGATGGGGTTGCACTCCCCCTGAAGGTGCAGGTTCATTACTTGGGAGTTCTCCTGGAGCCATTGTTGTCAGTTGAAGCTCAGGTGGCCTCCGTGGCATGGGGTGCCTTCTTCCAGCTTCGGTTGGTGGCACAGCTACACCCCTATCTCGACAGGGATAACCTGGCTTCAATAGTCTCTACTCTGGTAACCTCCAAGTTAGATTTCCGCAGTACACTCAATGTGGGTTGGCGCTGAAGACGGTTCAGAAGCTGCAACTTGGTGTGTGAAGCTGCCTCGGCGACGCGCAGAGTGCGGCGCCGAGTGCGCACTTGGCGCCGCACTTTGCGGCGCACATAGGAGATACCATACTACTGTACCTGCAAGATCTCCAACCAGCCAACCAGCAGCAAATTGTAAAATACATTTTAATTACTTTTTAATATGTGCCTGGGGAGCTCTGGGGGATACGGGGATGCCCACATAACTGTGGTCACGGGTAGGGGGAGGTATGGTGCTAGGGGAGGAACAGGCCAGATGAGGAGAAGAGGGGATAGATTCCTTACAGCTATTCCCTCTTCTGGTTCCTACCCCAACCGGATAGTTCCTGGTGGCCATATCAGCTTGCTCTCGGGTCTGGTGGTGCTGCTGCTGAACGCCAGGTCAGTCCAGAATAAAATCTCCCTCATCCATGATTTGATTGTGGATGAGGGGGCTGACCTGGTATGCATCACTGAGACCTGGGTGGGTGAACTGGGTGGGGTTGCTCTCACCCAGCTCTGCCCTCCTGGGTACTCGGTGCAGCACCAGCACAGACTCGAGGGCCGGGGAGGGGGGGTTGCCGTGGTCTATAGGAATACAATCTCCCTCTCTAGGCTTCCTGTTCAGTCGAGTGCTAGTCTGGAGTGTTTGTACTGTGTGTTGGGTACTCGAGACAGATTAGGGATTCTGCTGGTGTACCGTCCACCCCGCTGCCCAACAGTCTCCCTGCCTGAGCTGACGGAGGTTGTCTCGGACCTGGTGTTGAGGACCCCCAGGATGGTGGTTCTGGGGGATCTCAACTTCCATGCCGAGGCTGCTGTATCCGGAGCGGCTCAGGACTTCATGGCTGCCATGACAACCATGGGGCTGTCTCAACATGTCATCGGCCCAACACATGCAAAGGGACACACACTTGATCTGGTTTTCTCGACTGGACAGGAGGATGGTGATCTGGAAGTGGGGGAACTAACATCTACCCCCTTGTCATGGTCGGATCACTTCCTACTGAGGTTTAGACTCTCGGCGGCCTTTCCCCTCTGCAAGGGTGGGGGGCCTATTAAAATGGTCCGCCCCCGGAGGCTAATGGACTCCGATGGATTCCAGAGGGCTCTGGGGGATTTTCCTGCTGATATGGCCGGTGCTCCTGTCGAAGCCCAGGTCGCTCTGTGGAATGCAGAGATGACTCGGGCGGTTGACACGATCGCGCCCAAGCGTCCTCTCCCTCTGAGCAGAGCCCGGTCAGCTCCTTGGTATACATCTGAGCTGAGGGCGATGAAGCAAGAGGGGAGACGGCTAGAACGCAGGTGGAGGAAAACTCGTGCTGGGTCCGATCGAACACGGGCTAGAGCTCACTATCGAGCCTACTCTGTGGCGGTGAGGGTGGCAAAGAGGCAGTTCTTTTCCACCAGCATTGCGTCTTCTCGGTGTCGTCCGGCGGAGCTTTTCCGAGTGGTTCGTGGCCTGTTACACTCTGGGCCAGGGCGTGAGATAGTTGAACCCTCGGTAGCACGCTGTGACGAGTTTGCACGGCACTTTGAAGATAAAGTCGCTCAGATTCGTCATGAATTGGACACCACACTTAATGCAGCACCACTAGTAGAGGCGTTCAGAGCGCCGTCCGGCTCAGTTTTATTGGATGAGTTTCAGTTATTGAGGCCCGAGGATGTGGACAAGGTGCTTGGCCAAGTCCGGTCGACCACCTGTGTGCTTGACCCTTGCCCCTCGTGGCTCATTACATCAAATAAGGAGGGGATCGCCGGCTGGGTCCAGGAGGTTGTAAATGCCTCCTTGAGAGAGGGAGTGGTGCCGGCCTCTTTAAAAGAGGCGGTAATTAGACCACTCCTGAAGAAGCCTAATCTGGACCCGGAAGATGTTAACAACTACAGGCCGGTGGCTAATATCCCTTTCCTGGGCAAGGTGCTTGAGCGGGTGGTTGCAGGACAACTCCAGGCACTCTTGAATGAAACGGATTATCTAGATCCATTTCAATCGGGTTTCAGGCCTGGTTTTGGAACAGAAACTGCCTTGGTCGCCCTGTGGGATGACCTCTGTCGGGAGAGAGACAGGGGGAGTGCGACCCTGTTGGTTCTCCTAGACCTCTCAGCGGCCTTCGATACCATCGACCATGGTATCCTTCTGGATAGGTTGTCTGAGCTGGGAGTTGGAGGTACTGCGTTGCAGTGGTTCCGCTCCTACTTGGATGGCCGATTCCAGAAGGTGGTGCTGGGGGATTATTGCTCTGTGCCGTGGCTCCTAAGCCATGGGGTTCCGCAGGGCTCTATTTTATCCCCTATGCTGTTTAACATATACATGAAGCCGCTGGGGGAGGTTATCCGGAGATGTGGACTGAGGTGTCATCAATATGCGGATGACACCCAGCTCTACCTTTCCTTTTCATCAAACCCAGGTGAGGCAGTGACTGTTCTGAACCAGTGCCTGGGCACGGTAATGGACTGGATGAGGGCTAACAAACTGAGACTCAATCCAGACAAGACGGAGGTACTGTTAGCGGGTGGTTCATTTGTCCGGCGAGGTGATGTTTGCCCTGTCCTGGACGGGGTTGCACTCTCCCTAAAGGATCGGGTCCGTAGTTTGGGGGTGCTCTTGGATCCAGAACTGTCACTTGAGGCACAGGTGAACTCAGTGGCAAAGAGCACCTTTTATCAGCTTAGGCTGATATACCAACTGCGCCCTTATCTGGACAGTGATAGCCTAGCTACAGTTATCCATGCTCTGATAACCTCTCGTTTGGATTACTGCAATGCGTTATACGTGGGGCTGCCTTTGAAAACGGTCCGGAAGCTTCAGCTGGTACAAAACAGGGCAGCCCGTTTACTAACAGGGACTGGCTGGCGAGATCACATTACGCCAGTCCTTTTACAACTTCATTGGCTGCCAGTCCAGGTCCGGGCCCGATTCAAAGTGCTGGTATTGACATTTAAAGCCCTAAACGGTTTGGGGCCAGGTTATTTGAAGGAACGCCTCCTCCCATATGTACCTACCCGGACCTTAAGATCATCTACAGGGGCCCTTCTCCGTGAGCCCCTGCCAAAGGAAGTGAGGCAGGTGGCTACTAGGAGGAGGGCTTTCTCCGCTGTGGCACCCCGGTTGTGGAATGAGCTCCCCAGAGAGGTCCGCCTGGCGCCTACACTGTACTCCTTTCGTCGCCAGCTGAAGACCTTTTTATTCACTCAGTATTTTAACACTTAATTTTAACTTAAATTTAAATTATACTGTTTTAACTCTGTATTTTAACCTTATATCAATTTTGCTGCGTGGTTTTATCCTGGTTGTGCTTTTTATATTGTATTTTGTATTTGTATTTTTAACTTGTTGGTTGTTTTATGATGATTTTAATTTTTGTGAACCGCCCAGAGAGCTTCGGCTATTGGGCGGTATAAAAATGTAATAAATAAATAAATAAATAAATAAATAAACTTGTGCAAGATGCAGCAGCCAAATTGATAATGGGAACCAGAAGGTCTGAACATATAACACCAATTCTGGCCCACTTACACTAGCTGCCTGTGTGTTTCCAAACCCAATTCAAGGTTTTGATTTATAAAGCCTTACGTAGCTTGAGCACATTACTTGATTGGGGGGGGGGCGCCTTTCCCAGTTTGCACCTACTCATATACCATACTCATCATCTGAGGCCCTACTGAGGGAGGCTCAGAGGATGGCAACAAGAGAGAGGGCCTTCTTGGTGGTGGCCTCCCAATTCTGGAATGTTCTCCCCACTGAGATCTGCTTGGCACCAACACTGTCATATTTTTGGTACCAAATTAGGACATTCCACTAATTCCGGGCATTTGATGGCATACGATGGGTTTTTTAATGGCACGTCTCTATTGTAACTGGGTTTTTTTTAGCCATTTTAAATTATTTTTAAATTGTGTATGCAATAGATTTTATAGCATGTTTTTGTTATGTTGCATTTTTGGGTTGTAATTTTTGTGAACCGCCAAAGGAGCTTTGACTATTAGGCAGTATAGAAATGAAATGAATGAATGAAGTAAAACACTGATTGATATAGAATCGATATAGAGTTGGAAGGGGCCATTTAGACAATTGAATCCAAACCCAAGTTTTATCCATAGCAATTAATCTGGTTGGTTCACACATGCTTGTCATCGCTTGATGTTGCAGCTGCCAAGCACTGAACATGCTTGGGTGAACTGGCTTCAAGACACAAGGGACTGCTGTACATTACAATTGGGACGATATATAGGGTTTGTAAAAGGGATTCGCACTTTGGAGACATTTGGATAAAACACAAAGATGGTCGTTCCAGAATGGCCCCACTGCTCTAAATATGTTAGGACTGTCTTCATCCCTTTTCTCTCCCCTTGCAGTCCTAATAATGCACACTTAAAGAGGGTATTCTGAGTTGATTTTAGATATCACAATAGGCTGTAGGAGTTAGGCTGTTAGGTAGTCATTCATTCATACATTTTAATATTTCTGATCTGCAGTTCTGTCCATCAGGGATTGTTAGGATAGATTGCATAAAATCTTGACAAAATACAGCCACTGCAACAGTGAAACTTGAAGCACCATAACCACATAAAAAGAATAGAATTCACAGAATCAGCAATACAAAGCCATATTTAAATTTATTTATTTATTACATTTTTATACCGCCCAATAGCCGAAGCTCTCTGGGCGGTTCACAAAAATTAAAACCATGATAAAACAACCAACAGGTTAAAAGCACAAATACAAAATACAGTATAAAAAGCACAACCAGGATAAAACCACGCAGCAAAATTGATATAAGATTAAAATACAGAGTTAAAACAGTAAAATTAAGTGTTAAAATACTGAGAGAATGAAAAGGTCTTCAGCTGGCGACGAAAGGAGTACAGTGTAGGCGCCAGGCGGACCTCTCTGGGGAGCTCATTCCACAACCGGGGTGCCACAGTGGAGAAAGCCCTCCTCCTAGTAGCCACCTGCCTCACTTCCTTTGGCAGGGGCTCACGGAGAAGGGCCCCTGTAGATGATCTTAAGGTCTGGGTAGGTACATATGGGAGGAGGCGTTCCTTCAAATAACCTGGACCCAAACCGTTTAGGGCTTTAAATGTCAATACCAGCACTTTGAATCGGGCCCGGACCTGGACTGGCAGCCAATGAAGCTGGAAAAGGACTGGCGTAATGTGATCTCACCAGCCAGTCCCTGTTAGTAAACGGGCTGCCCTGTTTTGTACCAGCTAAAGCTTCCGGACCGTTTTCAAAGGCAGCCCCACGTATAACGCATTGCAGTAATCCAAACGAGAGGTTATCAGAGCATGGATAACGGTAGCTAGGCTATCTCTGTCCAGATAAGGGCGCAGCTGGTATATCAGCCTAAGCTGATAAAAGGTGCTCTTTGCCACTGAGTTCACCTGTGCCTCAAGTGACAGTTCTGGATCCAAGAGCACCCCCAAACTACAGACCCGATCCTTTAGGGAGAGTGCAACCCCATCCAGGACAGGGCAAACATCACCTCGCCGGACAGATGAACCACCCGCTAACAGTACCTCCGTCTTGTCTGGATTGAGTCTCAGTTTGTTAGCCCTCAGGGCCTGGAGGGCCTGGCCAAATGGGTGTCCAGCCTTGGGGATATCCAGCCCTAGCATAGGAAGGGGCCACCACAAAAAAAGCCCTGCTAATTGTATCCATGAGCCAACTTGGTGGTGGAAAAAGCTATCTCAGGAGAACTCTTGAATGAGACTCCTTTGGCTTTCTTGTCGTGGTTGATGATGGGAGAAACAGCTTCACCTCAGGGTCTGAACCAGTTTCATTTTGCTATCCCTGTTTCCTCCAGCAAGAGCAGCGAGAGGTCATCCATCGTTTCCGTCAGGGCATACTCAATCTGCTCTTCTCCACCAGTGTGGCTGAGGAGGGCCTGGACATCCCTGAGTGTAATGCTGTGGTCCGCTATGGGCTGATGACCAATGAGATTGCCATGATGCAGGTCAGTGGGCCACACTTTCTGGGAAAGCTTGTTGAAATTCACTCTCACCTCTGTCATGTAGACAGCACTCACTATGCCCTGGGAGGAAATGCCATTGCTACTCTGGGTCAATGAGGGCAGCATGGTTGCAATGGGGATGACTGGATGGCTGTTGAGTGAACTGTGTGACTGTATCTGGGCACAGGAAAAAGAGTAGCTGGCCTGGGATTTCTAGGGATAGGCACAAATGTTCCCCTGTCCTTCCCTTTAGGCCAGAGGCCGAGCCCGGGCCCAAGATAGCATCTACTCTATTTTGGCCAAGGCCAGCAGCAAGGAGGTGGCTCGTGAGAAGCTCAATGAGACCTTGGAGGCCCTGATGGAGAGAGCTATCCAGTGGGTGCAGCAGATGCCTGAGCGGGAATACCGCCTGAAGGTAAAAAGGACCTTCTGGAACGTGGGCAGTCTGTGTCCACTGAGCAAGCAGGAGACACGAAACATAGGGGTACAGAACAATATAAGAAGAGATGAGCTGGATCAGACCAAAGGTCTATCTAGTGCAGCATTCTTTTCGCCAAAATAGACGACTAGATGTCTGTTGAAAGACCACAAGTGCAGGACATAACCTCCAGCTCATTTTTTTCTCCCTCTCTCATAATACTAGAACTCCATGAAGCTGATTGGTGGGAGATTCAGGACAGATAAAAGGAAGTACATCTTAATCTATGGAATTCACTACCATAAGATGTAATGATGGCCACCAATTTGGATGGCTTTAAAAGGGGTGTTGTTGTTGAATAAATTCCTTAAGGAGAAGGCTAACAATGGCTTCTAGTCCTGATGGCTATTTGCTACTTCCAGTATCATTCATTCAGTTTTAGCCTATTATTATTATTATTATTTATTTATTTATTTATATAGCACCATCAATGTACATGGTGCTGTACAGAGTAAAACAGTAAATAGCAAGACCCTGCCGCATAGGCTTACATTCTAATAAAATCATAATAAAACAATAAGGAGGGGAAGAGAAAGCAAACAGGCACAGGGTAGGGTAAACAGGCACTGGGTAGGGTAAAACTAACAGTATAAAGTCAGAACAAAATCAAGTTTTAAAAGCTTTAGGAAAAAGAAAAGTTTTTAGCTGAGCTTTAAAAGCTGCGGTTGAACTTGTAGTTCTCAAATGTTCTGGTAGAGCGTTCCAGGCGTAAGGGGCAGCAGAAGAAAATGGACGAAGCCGAGCAAGGGAAGTAGAGACCCTTGGGCAGGCGAGAAACATGGCATCAGAGGAGCGAAGAGCACGAGCGGGGCAATAGTGTGAGATATTTTAGTTCCATAGTATAATTGTCCAGAGCTAAAAGGACCAGTGAATGCAGTCATAGGCGTGTGCAGCACATTTCATTAGGGTGTGCACTCAGGGATTTTTTTTAAGGCGAACATGACAGAGGGTCTACAGACTGGCAACTCCCTGCCACCTGAGTCCAGGACACACACACACACAATCCACAGCAAATGCAAGTCCAAGTCTATGAAAAGCCTCACAGTACTTTTCATGTCACAGTTCTTAGATATCCAAAGTCCAAATAACAAAGTGTCCATGTGCAGAGTGCTTTCAAAGTCCCAGCCGGAGACGGAATCTAAAACAGGAAGGAGGTCATGCGTTGCATCGAGAGATGAAACCTAGCAAAGCTTTTTCAGCTTTGCACCAGCATTTCAGGCCTATTCAAAACCACTTGACAGACAGGTCTTCTGACCTGTAAGCCATGTCCATGTACCAAGAGGGCGGGACGGCACAACCCACCAAGGTGACGCTACAATTGGGAGTGACAGCTTCTAAGAGTGGCCCCCTCCTTATCAAAACACTCTTAAGTTCCCAGAGAACCAGCAGCTTCAAAGCCGCAACAGGGAGTAAGCAAGCTAGATCTCATGGGAACTTCTTACAGAGATAAGCTTGCAGAGACATCGGACATTCTCAAGCTATTTTCCAATAAATCTACCTACTAGGTACAAGGCCGGCCTTGTACCATACCTGGCATCCTCCTGCTCTTAATCTCCAGTAAGCCACCTTCTTCTCTCGTGTTACAGATTGCAAAGCTTCAACATGAAGCTGTCATTAATCACAGGATGCGGGATGCTGCACGCGAGCAGCAGCGCCGGCTCCATGATCCAGATGTTGTCCGCCTCTACTGCATCAACTGCAACATAGCAGTCTGCCATGGCACTGACCTGCGCAAAGTAGAGAATATGCACCATGTAAACATCAACCCCAACTTCAGGTGAGGAAAGGTGAAATGACCAGAATCGTCATGCTTCTTCAATCTCTATTCTGCTTGTCCCAGTCGCAACAAGGAACAAATAGGGCAGAGCTTGGAGCATGGAGGACAACTCCGCTGTCAATTTCAGACAAGATCTTTATACTGACAGTCGGGGTGGGCCAATTGTGGCCCTCCAGATATTTTGCCCTACATCTTCCACGAACCCTCATCATTGGCTGTGCCGGCTCAGGCTGCTGGGAGTTGTAGGCCAAAACATCTGGCAGGCTTGAGAGTTGACTACCATGCTCTGGAGTCTCTGGTTTGAGTTGGGCGGGGCCCTTTGGGGGAACAGAGGCTGACCCAGGCAAGTCACTCTTTGGGTAGTATCCAATGTTAGTCTTATGGAGAGTAGATCCATTGAAATGGATGGGACTTAAGTTAGGTCTAATATTCGATGCTACCCCTTAGTACTCTTTCTTTTTCTTCCCCTGACTTGGAATTTGGGATGTACACATGTGTGACATGTTCATACATTCACTAGAGTGAAGGTCTATGTCAGGGGTGGGCAGAAAGTCTATCTCCAAATGTTTCAGACTTCTACTCCCAGCATTCTTGACCACTGGCTGTGCTGGCAGGGGCTTCTGGGAGTTGAAGTCCAATACTGACGTTGAGTCCCAGTGGATAAATTCGTATAGCACAGAATGGAAGGAAAGGGGCTTTGCTCCAGTTCTTCCTGCTCGCTACCTTTGAATAAAGAGAGGTGTCTCAGACAATGTGGGCCCAGTATCAGAGTTCTTGGATACCATGTAAATGCTCCAGGTAAGAATAGATATGTTGTCTTGCTTGAACAAACGTAGGCACCATCTAATGCAGCATTCTCTTTCCAAGAGCAGGCTGCCCAATACCTCTAGAACACTCACAAGGGGTATGAAGCAGGACCTTCCCTTTTGTTTGCCCTCGGCATCTAGTTCTGAGAGGTATACTACCATTATATAAGGAGGTTCAATTTAGTTATTGTAGTTAACAGCTGCCGATAGACCTCCCCTACCCTCCCTAAATTTCCCCAAAACAAAATCTATCTAAGCTAGTTGCTATCATCATCTTGTTATGTGCTGGGAGTGGCAGCCTGGCTGGAATGTGTATATGTAACGTCTGTGGCGTGCGGTGTAGTATATTCAACAGAGCTCTGTGAAATACCTCTCTGGTTGGGCTATTCAAACTGCAACTTGGGTTGCAACAGGTTTGCATACTCAGCTGGCCACAAAGGGAATGGGAATCAGGTGTGAGAAACAACTCGGGTTTTGTTGTTTGTCCCCAATGTAGACTGTACTACAGAGTATCACTTGACCATGTGGTAGTTCCTCGTGAGTTCAAGGACTGGAGGCCAGGCGGCTCCATCAGTTGTAATAAATGTGGGCAGGTAAGTGCAACCAGGGCTCATGGACTAGAATGGGACGCCTTGTGTTCATACTGTACACAGGTTTTTTAAAAAAATTTAGCTATCTTATTTGACAAATGAACAACATTTTGGGGGTAGAATGGGGGTGGGAGGCAGGACAGTGGCTAGCAGTAGTCTTGTAGCATCTGGATTTATTCTCATGGCACGGTTGCCCCCCTCTTTCTACAAATCAAAAGTTTGAAAACTTGGGGCTCTTGGTATTCTGCAAGAGACACCAGTTTCTGAGTTCCCAAGTGCAGCCAAGTAAGATTCTTAGCTCTCCTGAAACAGCAACTTCCAACCTTTTGGGGCTGATGGGAACGTTTGAGAGAGTATCTCACAAAATGGCTGCCATGGCAGTCATAAAATACCCATTGCCCCAAAAACAAATTTGTGAGGCTAAATGAAAAGTAACTTGCCCAAGAACCTCAGTACAAGGCGGCGGGGGGTCTGAGCTCCCAAACACAAACCATAAGAAGTTAGGAAGGTGCCTTATACCGAGCCAGACCATCAGTCCATCGAGCCCAGTATTGTCAACACTGACTGTCAGAAGCTCTCCAGGGTTTCAGGCAGGGTTTTCCCCCAGCCCTACCTGGAGATGCCAGAAATTGAAGCTGAGACCTTCTACATGCTAAGCACGTGCTACATTACAACGAGCCACAGCCCCTCCCCTCTTCTAAACCCACAGTTTGCTCCTCAAACACCAATTTCACAAAAGCCAAAGTAATGAGGCTCAGAGACATGTCACTTGACCAAGAAATGGAGTACAAAGCAGAGGTGGGTCTGAGTCCCAAACGCCAAATCACTCAATTATCCCTCAAAGCACAAAAATATGCCCAATTTAGAGAAGGCAAACAAATGATATTCAGAGAAACGCACCTGCATGCACACCAAGACCAGAGGACTTTTGGAATTAGCTAAAAGTGGGCTAGATGGAACAACTATTAGGTGGATTCACAGTTGGCTACAGAATCGGACTCAAAGAGTGCTTAACAATGGAACCTTCTCAAACTGGGGAGAGGCAATGAGTGGGGTACCGCAGGGCTCAGTCCTGGGCCCAGTGCTCTTCACCATTTTTATTAATGATTTGGACGAGGAGGTGCGGGGAACGCTTATCCAATTTGCAGAGGACACCAAATTGGGTGGGATAGCTAATACCCTGGAAGACAGAAACAAACTTCAAAGTGATCTTGATAGGCTGGAGTGCTGGGCTGAAAACAACAGAATGAAATTTAATAGGGATAAATGCCAAGTTCTACATTTAGGAAATAGAAACCAAATGCACAGTTACAAGATGAGGGATACTTGGCTCAGCAATACTACAAACAAGAAGGATCTTGGAATTGTTGTAGATCGCAAGCTGAATATGAGCCAACAGTGCGATATGGCTGCAAGAAAGGCAAGTGCTATTTTGGGCTGCATTAATAGAAGTATAGCTTCCAAATCACGTGAGGTACTGGTTCCTCTCTATTCGACCTTGGTTAGGCCTCATATAGAGTATTGCGTCCAGTTCTGGGCTCCACAATTCAAGAAGGACGCAGACAAGCTGGAGCGTGTTCAGAGGAGGGCAACCAGGATGATCAGGGGTCTGGAAACAAAGCCCTATGAAGAGAGACTGAAAGAACTGGGCCTGTTTAGCCTGGAGAAGAGAAGATTGAGGGGAGACATAAGAGCACTCTTCAAATACTTAAAAGGTTGTCACACAGAGGAGGGCCACGATCTTTTCTCAATCCTCCCAGAGTGCAGGACACGGAATAACGGGCTCAAGTTAAAGGAAGCCAGAACTAGGTAGGTCGTGGCCTCTCCCACACTAGAGGCCTTCAAGAGGCAGCTGGACACCCATCTGTTAGGTATGCTTGAAGGTAGATTCCTGCAATGAGCAGGAGGTTGGACTCGATGACCTTGTAGGCCCCTTCCAACTCTACTATTCTATGATTCTATGAAACCTGGATGAATCTGATAATAACCTAACCATCCCACTTTTGCTCATACAGGCTTGGGGAATGGAAATGATCTACAAGAATGCCAAACTTCCCATGCTTGCCATCAAAAATTTTGTGGTGGAAACCCCAGATGGCAGAAGGACCTTCAAGAAATGGAGCAAAGTTACTTTTGACATCAATGAATTTGACTATGTTGAATATTGTAGCACTGATCCATTGCTAGAAGTCTAAGGCCTGGAGAGTAAGTGGAAGAGAGAACATTAAATGCAGCTCCAGGACGCTATGGGTATGGGACTCTTTGTTGCCTACTAACAAGGCCTTACACCAACCTACAGTAGTTCTCCAAATGGTAGCCTTTTGGGCACAAAACACCTTATATGAGCAGGGTCAAACGTCTGTAAAATATTAAATTATATTTTAGGCAAGCCTGGATTAAGAGAAAGTGGTAAATTGGAATTAGTTCCTTGCTATACAGCATTCCAGGTCTTTCACACAGACTGGCCTATAGTGTCTCTTCTGTCAATCATTGGCTATTTTTTAAATATATGCAGAGGTTGAACCTTGCCTGGATGATTACTAGCTTTTTAATTTTACTATCATGGCTTTTGGCACCTTAAATGAAACTCTGTGGCCTTTTAAGTAATTGCTTTTAAGTAAGACACTGCTGTTAAGTGACATTCTTTAAAATAAAACACATTTGGCAACTCACACTATCCACCTAGCTATTTCTTAAGTGTGTCTTCTGAAACAATACATCACCTGCATTTCACTCTTAATTTGTTGTCCTTACCAACATGGTCAAATCTTATTTTAAACCTATTATGAACAGACATAGAAATAGACAAAGAGCACTAAAGCCACGCAATTAGTGATTTAATTATGGTTTTATTTTACAGGATACAAATTTTTAAAGTTCTCAACAAGAATTAAAGTGCGTAATTTTACAGTATTCCAGTTCCCACCTTTATGGACTAAATATACATATGTTACAGAAATATATACAAATATCTGCAAGTATTTTACATTCGTGTACACATTATTAAATGGAAAAAGCTAACCACTTTCACAATCTTTAATGCTTCTTTTTTTAAAAAAAAAAGTTTTGGAAACTATTTGTGGAAAAGCAAAAACAAAACAAAAAACATACTCTTAAAAACACTCTTTTTACAACTCAAAAAAACCCTCATTCAATTGCAAAAAATATACCATCCGTCAACTTTCAATTTGGAATTAATTTATTAAGTAGTTCAGGTTGGGATGGTTCCAAATTTAGTCATTCTTATAGTAGATCTACTGCAATTAATTGGGTAATATCCAATGTTGGTTCTATGTAGAGCAGACTCATTGAAATGAATGAGACTTAAGTTAGTTGCAATTTATTTAAGTCCCATTCATTTCAATGAATCTATTCTATATAGAACTAACATTGGATACTTCCCTATGTTAGTCATGACTGATTTAAGTTTAATTTATTTCAATGGGTCCACTCGAAGTCTGACTAAATCTGGATCCAACCTCGTGTTTGCTTATTTCCAGTGTCCTGCCTTCTTATAATCTGTCACTACTTCAACTTCTTGAGACTACGAACAGGTGAGAACTTCTGTGCACTTTTACGTAGAACTTATGTAGAACACTGGAAGGTATGATGCATTTGCTCCAGCAAAGGGCGTGGGGATGGTATGGTTTTCCTTTTATAGTTCTGTTCTTTCATAGGATACTTTAAGAAATTCCACCCTTTCCCATCGTTTTACCACAAATATTTAAGCATCTGCAAGGATTAACTCCACACTGAATAGGATTGGTATTACACATACTTGACAATTTAAAAAAGAAAGGAAGAATCATTTACTTCAACAATGCACTAAAAAACCCGAAATCTATATTGATGGCAAGAAAGGGGGCGAAACAGAACAAATCAAGCAAGCACTGCAAACAATCCCAAAAGCAGCACTTAACATTTTACATTTCCCTTTATGAATATATACAATGGGCACTTACTAATTTGTTTTTAATTGGATTGCAAGGTATTTTTAGTGTAAAATACTGTCAAAACCAAGCCATTCCAGAAATAAGTTGTGCAAATAATAAATGTGGACGTTACTTTTTCAATACAAATTGAATGAAGAAAGCCATGGGTAGTCAAAATTTCTACCAAAAAAGTTGTTTTATTTAGCTAAGAACTTTTAGTTTGCCTTGCCAAGTTGCACTACCATGAAATAAGAAGCAAAAGGAACAAAATATAACACATTTCTTCTTTTTGTAGTTCCTCTTAAATTGTACTTAGAACCAAAGGAGGGAGAAAACTAACCTTCTATTAGAAAAACAACAACCCTCATTTGCATGACTTGTGCTTAAACAACTGATTATCTCCTTTCCGATTTAATTTTGCAAAGCTTGCTTATACAAATGAAAGCAAGAGACATCACCATGGGTTATCTCCACGTATAACACACTAGCATTGTAGCTGAGGTTGGTTATGCTGAGCTGGAACCTGATTTAGATCCAGATTTCATTTGCTAAATATTAAATATACTTCTCCTGCAAAGAGAAATGAACCACAACATGTCCTAAAATTAACATGTTTTTCTAAATAATAAGTAAGAACCAGTTTCCTGCAGATGCATGGCCATCTTATTTGCAAACCCTAACAAATAAGATCCTTTCTTTGCCAATATTGACCAGCTACACTTATGCACAGAGGGCTTGAACAACAGCTTCATGTATACTACAATGCGTACATGAAGCTCCTTGTGTATGCAAGCATCTCCACACCATGCAATTGACAAGCCAGCTCCATGTACACATTCCTTTGCACATGTACTGCCCATCCTGATGACTGGGATGTGTAAAATCAATCATAAACAGAAGTGGTCACTGGGTTTCTTTCCCTTCACAACACCTCTTACTTTGCAGCAATTCTATCAGCGATTCTATTGTCAGTCTTGCTCTGCTTTGTGTTACAAGCAAGATATTCACATTTTTGCAGGTTTACTTAAGTGCTACTTATATAATTAAGTAAAACTTCATTCATCACTTTTTAAAAACAAAGCTAAATATTTTGTTCTGTGTTGCAAAACGTTTCTAGGAAGAGGTATGAAGAAAGAGGAGGGTTCATGAATTCAAAGGTACCAGCCAATCAGCATAGTGCACAGGTGGTTTTTCCTGCAAGCCAGGAGAACTATTCCTTTCACCCATCTGGTATATATGAAGTTTGTGCTTCCAAACTGTGACTCCTCTTTTTATGGATGTTTGCACACATCCCTGGACTTATTGTGAGCACACTGCTTCGTAATCATTTGGAATGTACCATGGAGCAAAGCATTTCTTTCCGTGCCTCCTCAGGCAGAAAATGGTTTACGGATGTCAACAAATATACCAGCTACTTGCTTTGGGACATCTTCTAGCCTTCAACATTAGTATGATGAACTGTGCTTTAGTCATGAAAACAAAAGGCTGCAGGGAGAAAAAGCCATTCCACACACAATTGCTTTATACCACAAACCTACAAAAGCTTCGATCATAAAAACACGGAATACAATGCCACTGAAGTCAGAACTAAGCTTTAAGGATAGGGCTAAGAGGTCAATAGAGCTAAAGCGATCAAAATAGCACTGTTCTACAGACTTCTTTCATCATTCAAGTAATTTATATCTGGCAACGATCGAGTAGTAGAAACAATAGTACAGTTTCTTAATGTGTATTTCCAGTGGGCCCTGATACAACCAAAGTTACCTCTCTTTGGCAGGATTGTGCCCAATATTCCCTCCTATCATATGTCAAGTTAATCTGACAGCCATATGAAGATTACAGCACAGGATTGCAACATAAAAGCAGTGAAAAACACATAAATTAGTAAGTCTTTAATTTATTCTTAACTGGGCATTAAATTACTATATTTAAAAATCAACTTGTATCAGAATGCAATTAGCACATTTAAATAATTTAGAAACAAAACCCTAGCTCATGCTAGTTTGTGAATTTATATTTGCAGGAAATATTTGGATTAATTTTCACATTTGATACACATGGCATTATTTGGGGGCGGCGGGGGGGGTTCATGTTGGCAATGTGACTGTTCCAAGCGGCCAGTGCTTTGGTTCACAGTCCACTATGGAATTCATTCAATGAAATGGCAATGTGCTTCCACCCTCCAATGAGCGCCACTCACTGGAAACCAGACTAAACAACATGATTTGTTATGTTGAACTGACATAGGAGTTTTAGAGCAGCCTGCCTCAACCTCCGCTCCTGGGAATAATGGGAGCAGTAGTCCAACAATCTGGAGGGCGCCAAGTTGGAGCAGGCCAGTGTAGATAGTGATTTGCTGAGACCGTGGGCCAATTCCCATGATCCAACAGCCCAAAGTGGCTTATTTAACAACAGGCCATGGTTTTGTGAGGGTTGTTTAAACCTCTCATAACCCATGGTCCCCAGGTTCAGACAACACAACAAGCCACGGCCAGGGCTTGAATATTCAATACTTAAATACAGTTGAATATTCAATATTTAAATACGCCACCGTGGGCTATTTTAATTGTATGAACAGGGTCACTGAGTTTTAAAAGTTAAGTGATTGTCAGCATATCCTACAAAACTCTGAGCATGTCTACACCTTACGGGTGTCGAGGGAGGAAGGGAGGGGGGAGGATCATGGACTTACCTGCTCCGCAATCCTCCCCCAGCATCCAAACTGCAGCGCGACATCTCAAAGGTAAGGAGGGATGTTGCGGCCGCCATTTTTTTCCTTGCAAAGGAGACGGAGCGCAATTACGCTCCTGCATAAAAAAAGTTTTTAAAAAAACTTTAAAGTTTTTTTAAAAAAACTGCACCAAAGAGGGGAATTGTTCAATGTGCCTTCAAGTCATGTTCGTATAAAAACATGAAGAGAGTTCATAGACCTTTAGAAGGTGAGAACAGTTTTCTGTCAACGAATAGATGTCTTCCTTTTTTTAAAAAACAGGATGTTCTGGCGTTTGTTATGTAAGCCAAACATTCTGGGTAAAAAGAGAAGGGATATGGGGATTAAGTTCAGAAAAGCTGCCTTGTATCTCGAGGCAATCACTTAATTTGGTTTGCAAGATGTACAAACAGACATACCCATTATTGAGTTTCACTGCATGTTAACTCCAGATTGAACTAACCCAACACAGAATCGGTAAAGTGAAAATAGAATAATGTATTCAGCTAAAAGGTCAACATGACGTAAAAATAAAGACTAAATACAAAACCCAGTATCTCCTCAGTGAGACAACAAAGTCCTACTTAGAATGAGGTAAGGCTTGGAAAAATTAATGGCAAATGTTTTGCCTGTGTTACTAATGGTCTGGGAGAATCAATTTAATAGAATGTGGGTTTTTTCATCGTCCAATCTTATGAAAATAAAAAAGCATGGCTTAAAAACATTAGGAGCCCTGATAGGGTAAGGAAATCAGACTATAACTTCTAACCTCCTTTTCAATTCAAGTTACCATTAGCTGTGCTTTATGTAGGAGTCCAAGGATCCCAACCCTATTAATACATGACATTGAAGTAAGTCTCATTGATTTCCATGGAACTTCCTTCTATGCAAGTGTGCTTTGGATACATAATGTCACAGGAAGTGCTCTCTAAGTAGTAAGTGCTAATTAGATTCTATATGTCATTATAAATGATTCCCCTTGCCTTGCACTTAACACCTGCCATCTGGGAGGGGCAAGATGAAGGAAATCTGATATCACTGTGCCTGACCTAGTCTCCCCTGTTAAATTACTCTCATGGGGACAAGATGTAGCCTCTTCCAACCAATATATGGAATAATTCAGAACAATATAAATCCTGCATGGTCAATTTGTCCTGATAGAAGAAACATGCTTTCAAAAAAGGTTCCCAGAACACAAAAATAGAAACCGTTCTCATTCATCACGTAAGAAGACAGGGATATATATATATTTTATATCATGTTTTTATACTGTTTGTTTTATACTTTGAATGGTTTTAATTTTTGTGAACCACCCAGGGAGCTTCGGCTATTGGGCGGTATAAAAATGCAATAAATAAATAAATAATAAAATAATTTCTCTGTCTGAAAATCAGGGTTGTCTCCATTCAATTGGCAAGGGAATCAGGGACATCTTTGTGGATGGGGCGCTGGGCATTTCCCTTCAGAGGTAATTGTGATGTTCGTGTGAACACAAGGCTTTGGATGGTATGCAAAGCTCAGAAATCACAAGTACTGAAAAGTAATTAATATTTTCTTCCTTTTGTTTTGTTAAGCATTTAAAAATACAATTAAAAAAATCTCTGAAACTAAAAGCTTAGAAACTCCAGAGTTTGTGAAAGAATCTCAGCTTCAGTATAGGGAGCATGGAAGGCTCATCCTTGCTCCAGTAAAGATGGCTACAAACTACAGTTGCAATTTCTCTATACTCCAAATTTGCATTGTCTTTTATAAAAACACAAAATAAACACTTTCATCTTGGGCTAGTTTATCTTTGTGCCACATGCAAAAATGCAGGGGAATAATGACTGACTTAGAAATTTTTAGAGAAAAATAGAGGCCAGTCTCAGTAAACAAAATTTTGATTTAATTTACTAGACTATTACTAAATGAACCTAGCATAAGACCAGAATCTGGTTGGTTGGCTTCACATCTTTAGGAATCAAAAATAAAACTGCCAAATCTGAATGCTTTTATACAAATCTACGGTGCAACCACACTTGGAACACAGTGTACAGTTCCGGTCATCACACTTCAAAAAGGATATTATAGAGCTGATGAAGGTGCAAAAAAGGGGCTGGAGCAACTCCTCTAATGAAGACTTTACTTATTAAAGTTAGATCCAAGATGCAAGTTTGGTGATTTTTAGTTTATTAAAAAAAGGCGAGTAATGTGGGGAACGTGATAAGAGGCATACAATTATGCATGGTGTGGAGAAAGAGAGATTTCTCTCCCTCATAATACTAGAACCCAGGGCCATCCAATGAAGCTGAATGGTGGGAGATTAGTGGAACAGCACATAGTCAGACTGTAGAATCCACTACTGCAGGATGTAGTGATGGCCACCAATTTGGCCATCTTTAAAAGGAGATTAGATGAATTCGTGGACGATGAGGCTATCAATGCTTACTAGTCATGATGGTTATATATTACTTCCATCATGAGAGGCAATATGCTTCTCAATACCAGTTGCTGGGGAACACAACCAGGAGAATGCTACTTCACTCATATCCAGTTTGTGGGCTTCCCAGAAGCATCTGGTGGTCACTATGGGAACAAAATGCTAGAGTAGAGAGGCTTTTGGTCTGGCCCAGCATAGCCCTTCTTATGTTCTTATGACAAAATAAAGGTGTTACCCTGAACATTCTGTTTTCTCCTTTATCTAGCTATTGATGAAGTATATAGCCTTAGCAAAAGGCATAGCTTTAGCAAAAATGAGAACAGGATTAAACCCAAAGCATGAAAAAAAAGTGTTTCCAGTTTTTAAAATGTGATTTACAGAGTCTAGACACATCTCCAAATGTACTTTTAGTAATGATTTTCTCATTTTGTATCACTTAATGGTGGCTATTTAGCAGAGAATGCTTCAACTAGTTGTGTATGTGTTTTCCAGTCAAATACTGGAAATTTAATTTGGATTTCTAATTGCCAATATTATTGGTTTAAGTTATTGTATACCATCCCAAAAGTGTGAGACAATTGTTTTGAATAATTAGTACATTACAATAAAGTTGTTACTATGATTAATTGGCTCAATACTGTGAAATTTAATTTGCATTGCAATCCTATACATGCCTTCTCAGGAGCAAGTGCCACTGTTGTCAAACAGGCTTACTCTTAGGTAAGCGAGTATAGGATTGTAGCATAAGATACACTTAGCTAAAAATCCTTTATTTACTAAAGTAAGATTCAAGCACACAGGTTTTAAAGAAATTACTCCCTCAGTATTGCAAAATCAGAATTCATATATATTACATTACACAATACAGTGTATAATAATCCATGCAGATGGTGGGTGCAGTCACATATCATAGATGCCAATGGCATATATGTCACCTATTTTAATGGGTGTATGGATCACATAATACAGTCAATACAGTAGTATTAACTGTTACAACATCTATATGGTTAATGAGAGTTATAAAGGCTTAGTTCAGTTACCATGTCAAATCATAGTTTTTGCTAATGAAATTTTAGAACCAAAACCAGAGTTTGAGCTTGCAAAAGTACAAACTATGGTGTAGAGAAGTTTGTTGGCTCTCATCTTTTAGGCATTTAACATTCTACTTTTTCAATACAGTGGCCCCTGAAAGGAGAGAAATGGGGCTTTAACTATGACCTGTAGATTTAAAACATTTTGTCAAGCTATAGTTTGCACAAAACATGGCTCAATTGTGTTTTTGCTGGCAGTCACAAACCATGGTTTGTCCATTCAGATATCACAAGCTATATTTATTCTTTCTTAGCCATTAATTGGCATGCTGTCCAAACTGAACCCTAATTTTAAGGTCTGAGTGTTAGTGACCAGCTATAAAGGCAACGTACATGATCACAAGTGATCATTTAAGACCAGTATATTAATTATTGAAGCACTTGTAATTTTAAAAAGGTAGCACCACCTACCAAAGGTAACAGGCACAGGACTGAGAAGAGGAGTCTTTATGCTTTTCAAAACACAGCTAGAAGTTACATATCCATTACATGCCATCTGAATTACTGCTACTTTTGAAGCTCTATATTAATATATAAAAATATCAATACCATTAGATATAAACAAGTCACTAGTTGCTTTTAATTTAGAATCCCCTTCTTAAATTTTCAGGAGGATGCATGCTTTATTTTAAAATAAATTATAGGCTAGCATGAATCTAACATCATGAAGTCAAATCAAAATTAGGTATTGTACAATTTCACTCTAATAACATACCCTGCAAATATTATATATTGTACTTACTGTTTAATACATTTTAAAATGGAAAAGAATGAGGTTTTTTTTTTATAATTTGAAATTTTAGACACTCTGGGTATTTCTTCTGTTCTCAAACACAAACTGATGGAATCTATGTACAAGTCAGTGTAGATAGTGCTAGAATTTAGATACAACAAGCCAAACTGTCTTTACATTCCACTACACATCTATTTTGGCAATGTAGAGGTATATCTTTTAAATACATAGCTATGAATCCGAGAAAAGAACCAAGATATACCAGTACTGACATCATAATGAAAAACAGCTATTTCTTGGCCAATAGCTTACCTTTCATATGATGTTATTTTCTTAGAAAAAGTAGTAGTACAGTAATATTGGCAACGTTTGATGAAGACATTCATTTAATAAAAAGAAAAATGTGGAATGGCTCTGTACATTAATTTTATTGACACAACAAATATAAGAAAAGGTTCTCTAAAAAGATGAACATTTTTTTCTTTTCCAACATAAAGTGCTAAGAAATATGGTAGAGTTAGGAAGGCTGGCTTCTTCTTTGTTTTTTTTCAGAAGTAGTGTCACCCCACATTTGAGTGGGGAAAAATATATCTTACAGACCACTTGTGTTAAGTTTCAGATTCCAATTTTGCAGAGTTTTCATGCAGATCCTCCAAACCCATCTGCAAATCATTTGGGCAGTCTGGCGTTTCACCTTTGACAGCCAAAAGGATGACTTTCAACCACTTCTGCTTCAGTTCCTCATTATCTGCAGCAAAGCTATGCACAGACTTGGACTGAGTCAATTTGAAACTGTGTGGCAGGTCAGCACTTCTTGGAGTGTCATCGACTGCATATCCCAACAATGGAATAGTAGCCAGTGCTTTCACATCCTAAGCAAACAGAAATAACATCCTAAAAAAAAAGTTCTGGATTTGGTGGAAGGCAGAGGACGGACGCTAATTACTTGATTACAGAGCGTGCATTACTTTACATTTTAAAACGATAAAACTCTAAAGGAAACTGGAGTACAAGATTTCAATCTCCTCACATACACACACAAACACACAAACACACACCAAGAGGAACAGACAGGTACCAGAGGAAGGAAAAGGTGCATTATGGTGGGCCCCAGCAAGACGGAGCCTTTGCAGACTCCACAGAAAAAAAGAAAGTGCGGAAGTAGAGGAAGTCTCATTCTATCAGGTCAAAAGGAGGGTCAAAGCTTATCCCTCCTCACCCTTTTATGACTCTCCTCAAAGAAAAGCAGGATGGGCAGAAGGGAAGCAGAATGATACCATGGTCTCCACAGCAGACTCTTATTTCTATGAGCCAAGCTGTCCTTGTACACTTGAGGGGAGGACAGGAAGGAAATGGGACACGATACATGAATGATGGTTGCAAAACCATCTGTATTCTGTAAACCGCCCAGAGAGCCCTGGCTATGGGAGCGGCATACAAGTCCAATAAATAAATAAATAAATAAATCTATAAGTGAGGGCCATGAAATCCAATTTTTCATGTATGCTATCAAGTTACTGGGGAAGCAGGGAATTTTACTGTATCCTCCCTACATACCTGTGGAGCACCGTACATATACAACACAAGGGCTTCCTGTTTTGGAATCACACACCAGGCCTTTTGCCAAGTCTTGGATTTTTCCAAATATTGGAGAAAACTACATATCACACTGTTGCCAGACACTTCTGCTGATTCAATCTGTAGGAATGCAAAAGAAATATCATCTTTCAGAGAAGTCTAATAGATCAATACAGCTAGAACATAGTTTGTCAGAGATTACTGATTTGTTAAGCGTCAAGTCATAGCAAATGTCAGGTCAATAAAGGGACCATGCAGTATTAGAGAAATCTCTATCTGGATTGCTGAATCACTAGTTTGTGGTTTGTCAAAATAACATGGTGTGAAAGCAATGAAATTTTTGGACACAGAATGAACACTGGAAGAATGGAACACTCTTATATTTTCTATAAATACCAGATAATGAGATAGGGCCAAGTTAAGTGAAACGGATTCTGATAAAGAGCAAAATGGTGAGCTTAAAAGAACAGTTAAGTAAGAGAACAGAACAACACTGGAAGCTTCAGTTGAGTCAGGAGTCATGGAGTTTATCTGCTACACTGGTTCTGAGTTAATGTTTTAGAGAGTGGTTGTCATCCAGTCTTCTGTTCAACTCAGCTAAGTACTGCCACTCTTCATTCTTCTCCCCCTGCCCTGGCTTCTCCATCTGAATATATGTCTGTTTAAGATCCTACTAACCCTATGAAATAGGTCATATCAACAGGTAGAGGTAACTGTGGCTGAGGGATCATGACTTAGCCAGCTAGGCCTGTTCTTACACAAAGCAGCCACCACACGCACTTTGTCATACTTAAAAATTGTATCTGCTTGGTGGCTCCTCCCCACAATGGATCATTCACATCATAGGTTTGCCGCAGGGATTGCCTGCCAGTTTTCTGCATGCTGCCAGAAAGAATTAACGGAAAATGTTTTGCAGCAACATGGAAACTAACCACATGACAGCAACAAAAGCATGCGGCTTGCCTCTTTTCATGATGACTTGCCACGTGCAATGGTTGCCATGTGGGTGTAATGTTAAGCAGCTACCATGAAGTAGCCATTCTGCACAGAATAGGCTTCTGACAGTATACAAACAAATATAAGATATCAATCTCAATTTCAGGGTCAGTCCAAAAGACATTAATGCTATGAAAACATCTAACAAAGACAGATTTCCAAGAAACGTGCAGTAATGTAAACCAGACCGAACATAATGCACAATACATTAAAATAATTATTTAAATGCCATACCTCTAAGATTCCTCTCTTTTTCTTTTCTTCACTGTCTGTGCACCCTGTTATAATGTGGTAGCAGTCTTTACAAACCTTGTTCAGTTTATTGCTATCATACTCAAGATGAGCTTTGTAATCAGAACATTTCCAGCAAACCACCTTAGGAGGAGGGGGAAAAAACTGAATTATTTAGGAACATGATAGGAAATATTTAGAAACATTTCATTTTACGTGGTAAGATTTTTCAAAATGTGTATCTTTTGGTATTTTCTAGAATTAGAAGGCTGCAAGAAACCAACAGTGAGTCATCTATTCTTGCCCCACACATTAACTCTGCCACTCATAAACCAACATAACCCAAGATCACTGAAGATGGGTGCAAATGTAATGTTAGTTGGCCCTTAACTGTTACTTGGGGCTGTGAGATAATATGCTCTTTCGCCCACTTTTTCACTAGCATGTGAATCCCTTTCTCACCCTACTAAAATTAATTCTGGAATCCAAAAGCTCATTTCAGAGAGAGAGAGAGAGAGAAAACACGAGAGAGATTTATTCAGAGTTAACATTCATTATAAGCCACACTGAACAAGGCGCGAGGGGGAAGCAATTTGCATGTGAGAAGAGAAGAAGCATGTCATCCCACAGCCTACTCCTTTAATTGTAATTAAGAAGTTTGCATAAAGTTACAGACTGCCATAACCAGAAAGACCAGGTATAGACAAGACATGTCACATCAATGTGCTTCAAGAACAGAGGGCTCAAATAAGCAAGCCAAACATCCTGATTTAAAGAAACATGGCAACACCTACACAGGCACACACATCTGTAAATCTGACCTGGGGACTACCCAAGACACAATGCACACAAATCCCGAATATATATTTTTTTAAAAAAATGGAAGATGACACTTGGAAAGAATGTTGAAGACAAATTCAAGATGAGTTGGATGTGTGTTAAATTACCAGCTAGAGGACCAGATCATACTATAGCTGAGAGTACAAAAGCAAAGTAAAATCTTTCTTTATTTTAGAATCATCAACATCAAGGCAGTAAAATGAGATTCAATATGAACGAAATCATACATTGTGAAAGGAACATTTTAATGAAGATTTTCCAGAGTTCATCACAAGGGGGAATCAGTTTTGATTCACATAGTTGAGCTGTCGGCCAGATTGTGATATCTTGCTATGACAAGCTTCAACTGCAAAAAAAATAGCATTTAGAAACTACCACCAGATGGAGCTTCTGAACAAGTTTTTGACTGCGTCAGCATCTGTTAACCAACTAGTAGATGCAGCTATATGCTTACATGCCCACATGCTCGGCAATGATGCCTCCTCCTTGTCAGCGCGTTGAAGGACTCCTTGCATTTCATGCACATGGTCACTTCATTGTCTCGAATCCATCTTGGTGCTCTCTTCCCAAGTTCAGCAGTCTGAAGGGGAAGGGAGGACAAATTGTGGAGTATTCTTAGGAGAGAAAATAATTATTTCCTTGCTTTGGAAAAGAAGCAGCACAACACAAACTATTCTGAAACTTATATGATGTTTTTACATAAAATGTATGGATGCCACCGAAAATGACAATTGCATGTCTAGCACTTAAATTTACCTATGTCCTGTCAACACAGCAATCTGTCCTGATGTTCAGCATTTCCCCATCTCTGCTAGAAGCAACCAAGTGATGTGGAATAAAGCAGGGGGAAAGTAGAAGATTATGATGCCCGGACATTACAGAGGTGTTTGGGGGCAGAGGGGAGAGAGGAAAAAGCTAAGAACGTGGCTACTGCTTTTCGTGGCAGCTGTATATCTAGCTAGGCCCACAACTGCAGTGGAATCCAAGACAGAAGAGCACTGCATTGTTCATTTCTTCAAAAGGAAGGATCAATTGGAATTACTGCAGAGGTCAGCATGTTAAAGGAACAAAATAATTAATCAAAAAGCAATGGTTTTGCATTAAGAACATAAGAGCCCTGCTGGATCAGACCAAGGGTCCATCTATTCCAGCACTCTGTTCCCACAGTGGCCAACCAGCTGTCGATCAGGAACCCACAAGCAGGACATGGGTGCAACAGCAGCCTCCTGCCCAGTTTTCCCCAGCAACTGGTGTATATAGGCTTACTGACTCTGATACTGGATTATAGTAATTAAAAATAAATTCTAAACCTAGGTATCTGTTTTCTGCCCTCAAGAAATACACCACTGCTGTTAATAGACAAAGAAAGGCTATAATTGTACTAGCATCCCTCTACAGCAGCTCTGTATACACCTCTGTGCAGTTCTTAGCATTTCCTCTATTTGCATGCTCCCTTTCCCTAGCATTATGCACTGTTTTTTGACTTAAGTTATTTTAATAATAATAATAATAATAATAATAATAACAACAACAACAACAACAACAACAACAACAACAACTACTACTCAAAAAAACTATACAGAAAACCTTCAGAAACTGGGCCTACCAAAATACATCCACACCAACATCCAGAAAGCAGTCATAATTAAAATATGTTCAATTGACAGGAAATTCCTGAATCAGTAAAAGACAGCAAGACTTGGCAAAGCCAATCACGTTTGTCTAGAAAAACTGCCATGAGCAAGAAAGAGATGCTGATGCTAAATAGAAAAAGGAGGATTGCTAAACAGGTATATATGTACCATTTTAAAAAGAAAGAGAGTCCATTCTTATAAAAGAGTCTCATTCTTATAATGAAGGGACAAAGGATAAACAATGAATGGAATGAAAGGTTTGTTCTCTATAATTGCACTTTTTGGTAGGATACTAACTCTCATACAGTACAGATGTTCACCCGGTATGCCCACAAGTAGGAAACAAAACAGTATAAGCTGAAGAATTTTAAGTATGCTCAGCAGCAATTAGTGCAGATGCAAGAAACATTATCACCTTGAGCACAGGAATTAGTTCTGATCATAACTAGAAACCAAAGCACCATGCACAATGTTCTCTGTGTTCACAGGAGCTTTTCAGATCCTTCCTTCTAGAAGTAGCTTCTACCCACCATGCCATGTATGTGAAGAGGCATTTTGAATGGCAATATAGCCTTTCTGAAATCCAGCCTATATCCATAATTGCATGCACTCAGCCAGAACATAGATTACTCAACCAAGTGTGCCTAAATCAGAGATTATAAGGCAAAACAAACAACAACAACAACAACTGGGAATCACTAGCCTGTAGAAGAACATTCTTTAATTGCTAACTCCAACTATGATTAAACTGTGTGAAGGAAGGCTTCTTCACATAAAACAGCAGCCTGAGTTTAAGCTAGACAATAATTCACATATGAAGAAATTAATCCTATGGCCCCTAGACAGAATCTGGGGGCCCATAGGATAGTTTGGATTCTTGGATCCGAGGTCAGAGTCAGTGCTCTGACCTCGGAGTCAGGAATCTGGGCTCCTCGCCCCCTCCCTGCTGGAGCAGAGAGAACCTCACAGGTTGCCTCTCCACTCTTGCAAAAGCAACCTTGGCGAGGATGGAAAGGGGGCATGCAAGTGGGCATAGAGGGGAGGGCCTGGGGAGCTCCCAAACCTTCTTCCCTCCTTTCATCCACTTTAGATGGATGAAAAAGCCTGTCTAGGAAAAAAGCAGAGTGGGAGGAATGCCAAGCTGAAGATCACCTCCGCCACTCGGAGGCCTACGACCATCCCGATAGTATTGTGCCCACCACTGGAATGTGGCTCGAAGAGCTTATCTAAAATAGAATTTGGCTCTTGGGCTAAAAGATGTTCTGCATCCCTGGGTCTATAGGAAGGTCGGGGAAGAGCATATTGGGGATGGTGTTTCTCTGTACATCAAGCAGGGCATAGAGTCAAACAAACTAGAGACCTTAGAAGGATCTGATTCCTGCACAGAATCATTGTGTGTGATAATACCAAGCTCTAAAAGTAATGGTAGCTATGCTACCATCCCCTGACCAAAATGGTCATAGTGATCTTGCAATAGAGAACAAAATCAGGGGAACATTCAAAGGAAAAAGTGTTGTAGAAATGGGTGACTTCAATCACCCTCACACAGACTGGATAAATGCATGTTCCAGTCATGACAATGAGGTAAAATTTCGCAATACATTAAGCGGCAATGACCTACAACAGTTGGTCACAAAGTTGTTCAGAGGGGAGGCAACCCTGGACTCGATCATAAGTGGTGCTCAGGACCCAATGTGAGATGTTGAGTGTTATTGAATTGACAGGAAACAGTCACCACAGTGCTATCAAATTTAATTTATATGTAAGTGTAAAATTTCCAATGAAATCCAACATTTGACTTCAAAAGAGGAAACACCTCTAAAATAAGGGAACTGATAAAAAGGAAGCTGAAAGGGAAAGTAAAAAGGATCAAATTTCTCCAGAGTGCTCAGGTTTTTTCAAAACCACACTAATAGAAGCTCAGCTAGAATGTGTCAGAAAAGATATCACAAAGAATAAGAGGTTACCGCATGGCTAACAAGTAGGGTCAAGGAAGCTATTAGAGATAAGGCTTTTTTCAGAAAATAGAAATCTTGCCCAGATGAGGAGAACAAAAAGGAATACAAACTTGCATGAAGGAAATGCAAGCAGACAATAAGGGATGCTAAAAAGGACTTTGAGGAATATGTAATTAATAACATTAAGATCAACAATAAAAAAAATTCTTTAAATACATCAGAAGCATGAATTGGCTAGGGAGGCAGTCAGAACATTGGAGGGGTTCTAAAGAAGAATGAAGAGGCTGCAGAGAGGCTTGATTAATTCTTTGTATCTGTCTTCACTGCAGAAGATGTAAGGCAGGTACCTGGGCCTGAATTAATATTTTTGGGAAGAGGCCCTGAGGAACTGAGGCAAATAGTGGTGACAAGTAATGAAGTTCTAGACCTTATTGATGTATTGAAAGCTAGCAATCACCGGGTCTAGATGATATCCATCCTAGAATTCTTAAACAAACACAAATGTGTAATTGCTGATCTTCTAGCAAAAATATATAACACATCCCTATGATCAATCTCTGTACCAGAGGATTGGTGAGTGCCCAATGTAACACCAATTTTTAAAAAAGGATCCAGCAGGGATCTGGGAAATGACAGGCTGTTTACCTTAATGCTTGTTGGAGGAAAGCATTATTAAAGGAAATTATAAAGTGTTAAGTCCTGCTGAAAAAGAATCAACATGGGTTCTGCAAAGGTAAGTCCTATCTCACTAACCTTTTAGAGTTCTTTGAGAGTGTCAATAAACATGTGGACAGGGGTGATCCGGGGTGACGGCAGATATTGTTTACTTGGCTTCCAAAAGGCCTTTGATAAAGTCCCCCACCAAAAACTCCTGAGCAAGCTTAGCAGTCATAGGATAAGAGGAGAGGTCCTCTAATGGATAGGTAACTGGTTAAAGAACAGAAAGCAGAGAGTAGGAATAAATGGTCATTTATCACAATGGAGGTTATGTAAACAGTGGGGTCCCACATGGGAGTTGGGACTTTTATATTAGTTCATAAATTATCTGCAGTTAGGAGTGAGCAGGGAGGTGGCCAAGCTCGCTGACAATACTAAATTATTTAGGATGGTTAAAACAAAAAGGGATTGAAAAGTGCTCTGAAAGGATCTCTCCAAACTGGGAGAATTAAAACAGCAAATGTGATTCAATGTAAGCATGTGTAAAGTGATGTACGCTAGGACAAAAGAAAAATCCTAATTTCATGTTGATGGGTTCTGAGCTAGTGATGACTGACCAAAGAAGAGATCTTGGGGTTGTGGTCGGTAGCTCAATGGAAACGTCAACCCAGTGTGCAGCTGCTGTGAACAAGGCAATGATACATGTTGGGGATCATTAGAAAAGGAATTGAAAATAAACTGCCAATATCATTATGTCTTTATTCAAAACTATGGTGTGACCACTCGTGAGTACTTGACACCGTACCTCAAAAAAGGTATTGTAGAGCTGGAAAAGGTGCAGAACAGGCAGCCAAAATGATCAAGGGGCTGAACCAACTCCTCTATATGGAAAAGTTACAGTGTTTAAGACTGTTTAGCTTAGAAAACAAACACGTAAGGGCCGACATGATAGAGGCCTATAAAATTATGCATAGTGTAGAGAAAATGGATGAAGAAATATTTCTTTCCCTCTCATACAATACTAGAACCCAGTGTCATCGAATGAAACTGAATGGCAGGAGATTCAAGACAGTTAAAAGAAAGGACTTCTTCACATAGTGCATAGTTAAACTATGGAATTTGCTACCATAAGATGTAGTCAGCTTGGGCCGCTTTAAAGTGGGGTTAGACAAATTCATGGACAATAAAGCTATCAACGGCTGCTAGTTATGATGATGCCTATATATACAGCACCTCCAATCTCAGAGGAAGTATGCCACTTGTTGGGGAACATGAGTGGGAAGGTGCTGTTCCAGTCATGTCCTGCTTGTGGGCTTTCAAAAGCATCTTGTTGTCCACTAGGTCTGATCCACACAGCTCAGCTTATGTTCTTAGAGGGCTAAGAACATAGCTACAAACTGGCTCAAGGACAGGACTTGGTAATGGTTGTATATATGCATGCATACACTGATCTGGTTCATATAACTGCAGGTTAGTTAATAAGCCATGCTGGCTTGTTAACCATCCTGCACATACCAATCGCATGTCGTGGGGATTAGCACAATTACCCTCAGCTTGTCATGTCGTGCAAATCCAGCCAGGGTGGCTTGTTGCCATGGGTAACAAGCCACCTAGAACCCTACAACAGCAGCTGCACTGCTGAAGGTAATTATGCTAATGTAGCTGGCATGTGTGGCAGGGGAATTAAGCCACCATAGGTTACTTTCCTAGTTAAGAGTGTGCAAGCCGATCCTCTGTATTGAGACTTTCTGGGCCGGGGGTGGTGGGGAGAGCAGGGAAGTACTTCAAACTAAACTGGCTCATGCAGGCTGCAGAGTGTGATGAGAGAAGGAAAGGTAGAGGGCAGACAGATAAATTCCTCCTCAAAGCCCACTTTTTCTTAGAATACACAACACCCTAGACCCACGCCCTACCTGTAACCAAATCATTGCAGATTCTTCCTCCATTTCCCCCCCACCCACCCGTCTTAACTTTCCTCCCTTTCCTCTTTCCCCCCTGTGTCAAATTACAGACTGAAAGCCCTTTGGACAGAGAATTATTCTCTTGTATTCTGTAAAGCGCCATGTACACTGAAGGCCTGCTGCTGCTGCTGCTGAAAATAGTAAACCCATATGAGCAATCTACTTGGGGAAAGGTCATACTCATGTGCATACAAAGGTATTGTATGAATTAGTACTAACAGTTCCAGTAGAAACTCCATTAACATGAAGCAGCTACAGCCGTACCCCACCAAAACATTTACAACTTACAGAAACTTCAATAGGCATGTCGTCATATTCTTTTGCAATAGCATTTCTGAATGTTTCATTCCTTTGCTGGAAAGCATCTATAGTACACTGAAGAGCCTGGAATGAATAAAATAGATTAGGGCTATCAAACCTAAGATTTAATTGAAGCAAAGTCTAAACTACTGAATGATGAACTGAAAGAGTCAAGGAGAAATAGAAGCATGCCAGAAAATAGTAATTCATTACTGTTAGATAACTAATAATTAACCACATTCGTTAATTCTAGAAAGCTACACACACTAGAAGTTAAATTTTGAAGGAAACACACAAAAAATAAGGCAGGGTAGCCTTGTTAGCCAGTTGTAGGAAACATAAAGTCTTAACAACTAATATATTTATTGTGTTATCTAAGAAGGCAGGCACATTTACCTTTATCCATTCTTCTTTGTCTTGTTCTGAACTAAGAAACACAGTTGGAAATAACAGTTAAAATCAACTACAGGCATTTACGTTTCAACTTCTAAAGTCACCCAGAACTTTGAATTCACTCCAACATAACTCTAAACAGAGGAGGCTATAGTGAGAATAATGAAAATGTCCACTTATTGAAAAAGAAAGGCATCCTATATTCAAAAGCTGATGCATTTCAACTGCACAGAATTAAATTTATGTTATCAAGATGACATTTCCAGTACTAGGGTTCCCCCTGCTCCCCCTGCACCAGTACATATAGATAAGGAAATGTCAAAGAATGGTAACGGGAACAATGACCATAGATGTGCAGGTATGAAAACAAACTCCTTTTAGTCTTCACAAATTGTTCTCTTGCACTTAGAGCTGAATTTCTCCCCTCTCTCGCAGCTCCTTCCCTTTCCTCTCCGCTTAGCTTTTCCTGAACATAGCATTTAAAACTAGCAGTCATAGCAAAACACATCGAGAAGTTGTATTTGTGAAGACACCATTTTATTGACAAATTAAACTCCATATCTAAAACTGAACCATAGAAACATGCCCACCGGATGGAAAGGATTGATAGGAATGGAGAACTCTTCAGTGTTTGTGAAATATTAACATTGCCTTTAAAAGCATCACCAGGAAAGAAGTTCAATAGTTTTGATTAGCGGCTCATTTAAATAAATACAAAGGCAGCTTAGCAATTCCTGCCTGTCACCCCTTCCTGCTAGCTGGTAAAATTGGGTGCATGTGATTCCTTAGTAATTATGTAAATCCTCTCTTGTGTCAAACTAGCAGTTAATTTGCAACACATTAGCATGCCCTGGCACAATCTGGAAATTACTGCTCTAGTGGTTTCCAGTTTCCAGGGTTAGGAGAGATCCTACACTCATATAATCATGGTGATCTTCTATTTTATATTACTTTCTAAGTGCATCAAAGGTAGCAGGATAAAGGCAGTTAGTCTGAGACTTGCTTCTATTTCAGTCTGGCTGCTAATACAAAATTGAAAGCTGAACAGGCCTGTTTGTGAACAGCAGCTATACCATAGCCTCCACCATTACTACTCTTGTATGAGACTTGTTGGGTTCACACAACACAACAACCCACACCCAAGATTAAGTATGTTGTTGAGTGAGGGTTGTTGTTCACAACCCAACAACAAACCATGGGGTTTCTTTGTGGGTTGTTTGTGGTTAATAAACCAGGGTTTATTAGCATTGCTGGGTTCAACAATCACTCACGGTTCAATGACAACCCACACTCAGCCCACACTCAACCTTGAGTGTGGGCTGTCATGTTGTATGAACCCAGCCACTGTTAAGTAGGAAAAAACACTATCAGTGTAAATTCTAAGAATGGTCCACAAATACCAAAATAGTCCTTCTGAGACCCCCAAGGTTCTTTTTCAGGTAAATATGAGAAAAAAATGGTTCATCATATTGATCTAATCAAACATTAAGCTCAATTCCTCACCAGTGTTGGAGTAATCACTAATGAGCACATCAGGAAGCAACCTTCTATATAATTAAATGCACCTTACTAACCACAAACATCAATGTGCACTCTAGCGGAATCAGAAAGTAAACAAATAAGAATTCTTCTGGTAAAGGAAATCCTTTGGGCAAGCTTTACAACATTGCTAATGCACTGTTTATGGGGAAGGTGAACATAATATCTATCATATATGAAGAATATATTGGATGGGGGTGGGGAAGGTTTGGCTAGTATGATAAACATTCATGTTGCACTTTCATGACTGCCCATTAAAAACTGGAAAAAGCTAATGTGTCATGGAATGGACCTTACAGAATTTCACCAAAAATATAGGGAAAGTTCCCACAGCCCAGTAAATTAAAATCAATTAACCAATCATGACTGCTAAACCATTATTACAGATAACTAAAATGTCAAGCTACATGCAATTAACAACATTAACTACATTCAGTACAGCCCTTCAGTCTACAGGCAAGATTTTCGTACTCTATTAGTCAAATGCTCCAAGCTACTTTGGTGTTTCTCAAAGGATATCACAGGCATGAAGAGATCTCATCATGCCTGTGATTTTCTCAGCACTCGAAACTTTCAAGACGATCCTAACCACCCCCCTCACATACATCACCTCCACTTAAATTGGAAAGACACCCAGGAAAGAGATATCGTCTTCTCTTGTGCAGCTTGTGTTTTAGCTCACTTGCAAACATAATCATAGAGCTAGTACTCTGCACACATCTTAATAAAGGTGCATCTTCCTCTCAGCCTGTGGTCTACCAAAGTTAAGAAGATGGTGAACTAAAGCGAATACATGGTTTGTTTGGTCCTTCATGATTTAGTCCAATAAAATTTCTACCTCTACCTCAAGCATACAGAACTCAGTAAGGAATTGTAGGAGCATCTAGGCATTCCAAGTGCAAAACTGATTTAGCCCAAGCTTTATGCTAAGGCCCTACTACTTTCAAGTTTATCTTTAAGTGCTGCTACTCTAAAATCTCACTTGCATGTCTCTTACCTGGCCTGCAACTCCAAAGTTCGCTCTTTTCCAGACACTTGGAATGTGTATGGGTATTCTTCATTGTGAGTTTCCACAATCTTCATACCATCAATACCAACTCTTGTCCGAACTGTGAACTTAGATCCCACTAAGCTGAATTTGGGGACACAGTATAGCAACATGTTGTTGAACTGAAAAAATACAAGCCACACCAATAGATGTTAGTTGCCACAAAGACAAAGCTGGGTCTTCCTATAAAACACCCACTTGCATGTGTGACTTGGAAAAGGCAGATGATTAAGTACTGAAACACAATGTAAGAATAGAAATGTTTAGCAATATGGTGTAGGATTTGGATCAGTCATCACTAATTATGTCACACAAGTCTCACAATATTCATGTTTTTGTTTCGTTTTTTTAAAGGAAAGCTGCTTGCTTTTGAAAACTTTGGTGCTTCTCTGCTCTCCATAACCCCTTCTTTTAACTGCTTTACTGGGGTGGAAGGGGAGGGAGCAGAGATGCCTCTCTCTAGTACACACATTTGCTTGCAGCTTGTACTTAGCCCCTGAGAATAAAGGAAAGCAAACACACTTACAACAGACGGGCAACCTTGAATGAAGGCATGAGGAATGTGCAAACTAGAAGGAATAAATGCATATTTGTTGCACGAAGAGCCTGCCATACTGAAAGGCCCATAAAGCTGAGCTTCCTTGTATTTCAAAGATGGACAAATTAGCATTTGGTAAAACATTGTTCCATCATTTCATTTGAAATCATCATTGTTCTGAGCTGCATTTTAAGCTTTATGGTGCTTTCAGGTGTGGGCAGAATTGTCTGTAAAGGACTATTTGTACTGTTAGGCGTAGGTGGCTCATTACAGCAATATGGAACAAGCTGGAGGTGGTGACTGAGCCAGCTCTTAACCATGGATGCATTTGCATATATCCACGTTAATAAGCATGGTTGCAAATGGAGCAAGAGAACACAGCAGGAACAGCTAAGGCAGCAGGCATGTGGGTAGCAGGACAAAAGGTAAAGGCAATGCTGTAACGTACTTTTCCAGTGTAACAAAATGCTCTAGGATCAAATTTTTGTAAGCAGTGCTTATCCATGAAAATTTATTACAAATGCTGACTTGATATTTTTTTAAAAGTCCAGACTTGCTAAAGTTCAATTAAGTTCTCACTGTGCACTGAAAGAACTCGTAATGGAATGTAGCTACTTCTAGGGATTCAGAAGAAAATCCAGATGCTTTACAGCCAGCTGTTAGATATGTTTCTTAGACTCCATATAGTGGAGCTATTAAGTAGTAACTGCTATTTCTTTTTATGGAGGGGAATATTCTATGCTGACTTTTACTTCCCACAAAGATATTTATTTTGGACAACTGCAAGGGGGAATTCATACTGGGGAGCGAAGCTAGCTTCTGTTTTGCGAACTATGGCTTGCAGAGAACCAATGTGGCATTTTCACTGGATCAATAAGAGAGGTTATGTTCTTCAGCACATGTGGCCCTGCTTCCACTGTTTTACCTTTTGTTCTGAATGGGATGAGAATAAGAAAAGCATAGTCAATTCTTTCTTTTGCTGAAGAGGCACAAGGCATGCTTTTATCCTCGCTAGGAAAGCTTGAATATCTCCTGTTGATTCCTACAACACCTTTCTAACCAGTAAATGACAGTCTTTTCTGTCCCTTGTAAACAGTAAAGTATATTTTCACATTGGTATTCTGCCCTTCCTCTTATTGGACATATTTGTGCCTTCCATTCAAACAGGTATGAGAGATGTGCATGTTTGAACCAGAATGAGAAAAGTTCACTTGTGCCTTAAGCTTTAGATGACAGATATCTGGCTTAAACCATCAAGGCGATCCTGGAGAATCCTTGTATAAACTTAATCTGCTCTCAACCTAATCCATAATGATTCCTTCCTTGCAAGCCATTTTATAGTGTACTCCAGAGATAAGAAGCAGAGCCTCAAGTCAGTATAACAACCAAATCTCAGGGTTCTTAAATTACCTTAGTCAGCTGGGTTAGTGTATGCATCTATGAGATGACATTTAAATGAGTTGCTGGTACGTTTGATCATTAATAACTGAATATGTTAGTGGTTTTAATTCTGGCCTTAATTTGAAACCTGCTTTATATGTTAATCCACGTAATATGAGGGAATTCTGAAATGTGGGGCATGGTCCATTTCCCCTGCACAGCACTCATGATTTAAGGCTATGTAATATAGTTTGTTTGTGTGTGGGGAGGGGGGGGAGGGTGATAGTGAGTATGTGCACTCACACATTGATGCATGTACTGTAAATATAAAACACAACTTTAAGAGAAGTCCCATTCCCTTTTCAGTCTTAACCACGGTTTAGTATTACATCTGCACTGTCACTAGCCATGGTTATTATTACCCATGGTTCCAATATGGGACTGAAGTCATTTACAAGCCCTCATTAAAATGAAATCTGGTTTGCATTGAACACATGTAGAATTGTTTCAGATGTAATGCTAAACAAATGTCAAGGCCAACAAGGGACAGGTGGGAAGGGGGGAGTGACAATTTGCAAACAGTTTTCATGGTGTCAGCATTGGGTATGCACCAGATCACTGAAACAGAAATTCCCAGAAAAGTTGAGAAATTTATGCATGGCTACAATAAGGGAGATCAGAAATAAATACTTACTAAGAAAAGGTATCTTTCTTGGGCAGATGTATTACGAGCAGCAAGTTTAAGTATCTGTCCTTCTTTTATGAGCTCATTTGAAGGATTGACAATATCTTCTTCTTCTCCTAACATTTCATAAACCTCCAGTAACTTCTTCAAGTTTTCCTTTTACATTAAAATAAAAAAAAATGGCAACATTAGTGCAGGCCACTTGAAATTGTTTTTATGAAAAAGATTACAGCATGAAATAGCTATAAGAACTAATGCATGGACTGGTTTCAATAACAATGGTTCTCCATGAAAATGATTCTTGATGTTGGGAAACGCTTGCAATAAAACAACTTTAAGAGAAAAATCAGCCATCACTAAGGGCTTTTCTACATGAGGCATTTATTGTGAATTCACCATTCTCTTACTCATGGTTGTTCACGGGTTCTTTAGATCACATCATGACCCTCCAGTTTTGCTTCTGTGTCTAAAGAGTACTTTCTAGAGTTTTTTCAGAGCAGGGAAAATGTGATATTTAGTTGTAAAAGTGAAAGAAACCTATTTTCACTTGTGTAGTTGTGCTATTCTGATACACCGCAGTGCCACCTAGAGGTTATATAGTGAAAAAGCAGGAAAGGGAACACTCTTCATGTGGCACTCAGCTCTCAATTATGTGATAAAACCAAAAGTAGATACAGCGCATCAACAGCCTCGTGTAGAAAAGTTCTAAATAGCCTCAAAAGATAATACTGACCTATTGTGCTCAGACAGCAAAAACATAAAGAACTTTAGAGCCGGCATGGTGCATTGATTAGAGTGCTGGACTAAGACTGAGGAGATCTCAGTTCAAATCCCTACTAGTCAACTAATTTATTAAATTAATAGGTTAAAAACTTTGATTGACTAAAAAGGTAGCCTCATTTAATCAGCAACGCTTTAAAAATACTTTTAATACAATGGACAACTTATGACCCTCCAGATGTTTCACTTACAAATTCCATCAGCCCTAGCCAGGATAGCCAGTCACGAGAGACAATGGGAGTTGCAGGTCAAAACATCTGGAGGGCCACAAATTGCCTAACCCTGACTTAAAATTACAGGTGACAGGTGTCATTTGAGGAAAGGCATTCCTCCTTTTCTCTCAGATCAGATGGTGGCTACTGTGACACACACATACATATATGCATCATCTCAAAGCAAAGTGTGCTTCTCCTTCAAAATTATACCTGTTAATATGCAAATTTGTGCAGATTTAAATCAATTCAAACTCATATGATTCAATGACTAAGTTGTCTTTGATAAGGTGACAGTCCTACTTAATAATTTAAGTAGTAACTCCATTAGAACTCTGAAAATATGAGTATGGAACATCTAGTAAACACTAATGTAATGGCTTAACAATAGCAATATTTCCTACCTAGGTGTTCACAAAATTGCCTTTTCACCATCCAATTAAAGTTAAAATTAAAATAATTTGAAATTCAGATTATGCAAGGGCGAAAAGTACATAGGAGTCACTCACCATTTTTCGGATGGCACTATTGGAGTGACTTGCTGCTGTGGATATTATTTCCAAGGATTCTATAGGAGAAAAATAACCAAGAGAAGATAAATGGCTAGTTCTATAATACATAAACTGCTATTTCAAATGCCAGCTCACACATTTCATATGATTTATTTTATTGCCAAGGTAAAGCAAACTTCATGATTTATTCCCATGACTTTCCTTAGACTTATCTGAACTTAAACTGAAGTAGAGAAAGTCGAAACATGACGAAATAAAAAGATCTTTGCACAGCTGATATAGGCTATTATAAAATCGACATGGGTCAGGTAATATATCTTTCATTGAAAAAAACATGACAAAAGACCACTTCTTAAGGACTGGAAATTGCTAGTTGTGTGCCGAGGTGTGGGGGATACCATAATTACCCCGGCAGCAGTGCTTGTCATGTTGTATCAAGCCACCCAGAACCCATGAAACAAACCATCTTGCCTGGTTTCACACCACATGACAAGCTATACTGCTGATGGTAATTACGCTAATTCCCATTACACATGACCAGCACGTGCGGAGGAAAGAAATAAGTCACAGTGACTTATTTCCCCTCCAGGATTGTGCGAAACGGGTCAGAGAATTCCTGGCTTGCTTAACTACACCCAATGGCAAGAAAAGCCAAACATGAGCTACCCAGCAGCATACACCAGCACACTCATGATAAGCCAGAATTCAAAATATGGCAGTATACAAACTGCCCCTGATATTTAATTACTCTTTAAAAGTTATTATGAATAATCAGAGAACTACAGGACCAAGAAATGATTTGAAAAAGTATATAGGAAACCCTAGAGCGGAAAATGCAGAGGAAATGGCAAAAATCTTCACCATTTTGCAATATTTTGCAAACAGAAAATAGTCTCAGAATAAGGGATGTTTCGTGAATCATACCAACGGTCCATCAAGTCTTGCATTCTATTTCCTACAGTGGCCAATCAGCTGCCTCTGGGAAGCCCACAGGCAGGACATGAGGACAATAGTCCCCTCCTGTTGTTGCTCCCAGCAACCGATAATCAGTGGCACACTGCCTCTGAACTGGACTTTGTATATAACCATTAAGACAACTAGCTACTGACAGACCTGTACTCTGTGAACTTGTCTAATCTCCTTTTATAGCCATGAAAGCTAGAGGTCATCACCACATTTTGTGGTAGCAAATTCTACAAATTAATTAAGTGCTGTGTGAAGAAGTGCTTCCTTTTGTCTTTTCTGGATTTCTTGCTGATCAGCTTTGATGTAATTTGTATGCTCAGAATCTGCACTACTTTTCAGAAAACAAAGGCTGAAAATTCTGCATATTTTTCTTTGCTTAGAAAACTCTGAATAAAAGGGACGTTTACAGAGACTTTTAATTATTGCACAAAAGAGAATATTTAAAAAGGTATTTTCTATGAAATGCTATCTGCCCTGTCTCCTCTTGACATAATTCTGAATTGTTAAGCAGTTCTTCTGTTACAGTTACATTGCAATACTGAATATAGAACCTGCACAAACATATTTACTTTCAGCATCCTTCCAGTCTAGAGAGTCTTGAGGCAATTTTCTTAGGTAGTCCTTCAGGAGCATCTCATACCGTGGAATGCGTTGCACTGGTTCTAGCATATGATGTTGCAGGGTCAGATTTCCACAGACTTTCTGTTTCTAAAACAACGGACAAATATTTGTTGATAGCAGAGCTTCATAAACATGTATCTTATATTCTATGGGTGCAATCATATGCATGTTTAGACAGAAAAATGTCCTACAATTTCTAGCATCCCCCAGCCAGACATGCTGGGAATTGTAGGACTTCTGTCTAATATGCATAGGATTGCGTCCTACATCTGTTAAAATGAAATGCCTTTTTAAATAATACATTGTAAGAACACTACCAAATTAAAGCAACATATTTCGGCTGGGGCCTTTATTTAATAATCAAAAGTTCATTAAATAAGGTCTCAAGCTGAAACATGTAGCTTTCATCAAATTATTAAAAGCCTTAAAGCATTCCTCCACTCAGCACCTTAGTCTGGGAAGTAGCTTTCCTATGGCTGGGAAAAGACCCTGCAGAATGAAGCAGGATCCCAAATCAAGGCACTAGCTGGTCAGTTTGAATTTCCCTCTTTAGAAGCTCCCCAAGTCTCACAGATATAGCTTTGGTTGTGAAATCTTTTATTTATTTTTTATCTTTGAATGGCTGGCAAAGAGTCAAGACTGGACTCTGCTAGGTAATTTGAGGTTTCATTTGAATTTAAAATCTACTGAACATTTCTAAACTTCTCTCTGCTTGATTCTTGAATAACTATACCCAATTGTAAACTGGAGTTGATTTAGGTCTAGCTGGAAGGTTGGCCTTATCATGCACTGGACTGCTTGGCAAACACACTGACCTGGTTTTAAGGAGTTTAAGGAAACTCTGGAAAAGGAGATTCCCATACATCCAGATTATAAATTATTAAATATTAAACAAGAGTTTTAATACATGGAAAGTGGCAGCCCAACCTCCAGATAAAACATCTCACTGGGTTGGAAGTGCAGACATACTGTTTGTAACAACCAGTTACAATGTAGTGATGTAGTGGAGGCACTACATCAAGCAATGAAATAAAGTGCTGTAGTACATACACCAATCATGTTTGGACATAACAACAACTCTCAGTGGCAATTTGTGGATTTGTTATTTACAGCCACTTCCTGATTCCTGCAATATCCCTTTAATGCCACATTCAAGGTTTAACGTTACCTCTGAACCTGCAGTTGTTCATGGGTTAAACAACCTGAGTTAATCCAAGAACTCATGGCTTAATTAACCCACAAACTGCCACCGAAAGCTGCCGTTACATGTGAACACCCCACTGTCTTGATTGGTAACACACTTAGCGGGTCACACACTCACATACTACCTGAATATCTTGAATAATGGATTTGAAGTGAGGTGATCGTTCAGTCCACGTTTTAACCAATTCCATTGCATTGTCAAAATTCTTCACATATTCTCCATACATCTTGAGGAAAGGAGCTAATTTCTGCAGGATATCACTGATCCTGGGGTTTGTGTCCCTGAACAGGAAAAAGAAAGCAATATTATAAGGATACATTTAAGCCAGTTAATATTTGCTATTATTATGGGTCTCTGAGTTGTGTTTTTATACTTTAGTTTATTCTACATGCCTTTTATACTATGTTAAAAATGAAAAAAGTATTCCATAGCCTAGACAAAGGATTTTAAAGGCAGGTGCTACAGCTTCTTAAAACAAGAAGAGCAATCTATAAAAAGACAAGGGAGTCCCTATTTATTTACAGATGTTAGTAATTCTAAAGAAAATGCTAACATTTTCCATTTTCACTGCCACAAATACAAATTCTACAACTGGAAGGCATATCGTAAGAATGGCATATTTTCTTTATAAATGATTTGTGCAAAACATGGAATTTTAAGGCAGTGATGGAAAAAGCAGGAGTCTCTATGCTTCCCATAGAGTGGAATCAGGCTGTGTTTGGACAGAATGATAAACTAGATTTTATCTCAAGGATGGGCAATTTATGGCCCTCCAGATATCGATGGACTGTAATTTCCATCATTGGCTATGCTGGTTAGTAGGGGTGTGCACTCCGCCCCGGAATTATTTGGTAACCGCAAACATCTGCAGAGCATTCAATCTTCCAGAGCAGAGATTGGCTGCTTCCAAACCCATCAATTAATATCAGAGCAGAGCAGAGATGTGCCCAATCGGAGCTTCTAGTCTTTGGAATTATCCTGGTGTGTGTGTTTATCTCCATATTTGGAAGATGCTGAGTGGGATGAGGAGTAGTTTTGATAATGACTTCTGTGGCTAACCAATAGGAATAGCCACAGCGGTGTTCTCCTCCAGTCGCAGTGTTCAGGGAAGTGGGAAATACTAACTGGCTGCTCTTTCTGGGTGGGGAGGGAGAGAGGCAGCACGTTTCTGCTCGGACTCATAGAAGTCAATCATCCACATTCCCACAGTGTGAAAGTACTGCTGGGCTGGCTGGTGAGTGAGAAATCTTGGCAGGCACTTTATTTCAGCGTCTGGGTGCAGGGTGGGTGTCTGTCCAATAGATCTGGAGGACACCAGGTTGGAGAAGGCTGGAGTGGGGAATTTAACTAAAAAATCCAAAAAATCAAGGCATAAACTAATCTAATTCAAACTTGGTGGAGCTAAAGACCTTTTTAAGAGCTATCACTGTGCCAAGTTTAATCTCTTTATCTTTAAAAATGAGGGCGCTGTAAGCATTTCTGTTAATACAAGTTACCCGAATACTGAACAGTTCTTCGAGGATAATTTGATGAGGCGGAGAGAGGGGGAGGGGCTCCGAAATTGAGGCAGAGAATCACCTCTATGGAGCGCCAGATCGGATTTCAAGGCAGAGAAGAAGACCCACTTTGCACACCCCTACTGGTTAGGGGCTGATGGATGTTGCCGTCCAAAAACATCTGGATGGCTACAAGTTGCCCAAATTTTATCATTACAGGAACCAGCCTGGCTACAGCCTGGTTATTTTTGAATAACCACACTTTAGCGTATTATCCAAACCTAGACAAACAGTGGTTAATCATGCTTTTTTGAAAAAGCCAACTTCAAACCTTGGTTTATGAGCCTTGCTTTTTTCAATAAAACACTGTTAAGATTAACCGAAGTTTGTCTGGGTTTGGGCATAACACTAAACTGCAGTTAGCCAAAACCTGCTAACTCCTTATATTTGTTCCAAGGGAGTGTGCAGGAGGATGTATGAGACTGAGCCCTTCTGCAATGATAAACCCTAATTTAATCATTGCAAAAAAACAAAAACAAAAATGCAGCCACCAACTTGTTAATTATCCCAGGGAGTTGACATTGCTCCTCCTTGATGATCATGTCAAGTTTTTCTATCAGACTGCTCCTTTGAAAAAATAACCATTTTCTTTGAACTCTGCCCAGCATTATAAAAATTTCAAAGGCAGCTCAACAACTTCAAAGCCATTTTAAATATACTGGTCACAGATGATAGCTTCAAGATAATGCATTTTTAAAAACAGAAGCCTTCCTGCAATTATGAGGTTGGCTTTCTTTTATCAAATCTATTTATTTTGTAGATAGTGTGCTTTACAAATGAGCAGAGCCATAGAAATATGAAATATATTCACAGGCCTTAGCTAGACCTACCTGAAAGTCTGGGGGAGAGGAGGGGAGACCTCGCGCTGCGATTAACGCGAGATCTCACTCTCGTTTACACATATAAGGCGTGACAACCTCAGGAAGAGAGACGTCGCGCCCGCCATTTAAAAATTTTCTTAAAGGGAGAGGAGCGCATGAATGGTCGTGCGCAAAGATAAGTGTTTTTTTTAAAAAAATTCATTTCATTTCCCTGCTCCCCCCACCCTAACCTCGATGGGTGCAGCGCTCCTAAGGAGCGCTGTGCCTCGTGTGCAGCTCCCGGCTCCGCTCGAGTAATCGCGCGGAGCCAGGTAAACCCACGGAAACAGGCCACATGCTCCACAGTCTTGGGCTCACCGCGGAAAAAGCAGGCCCAAAGTGTAGGGCTGTATCCCAGGGCAAGGGAGGGATGATTCCTCCCTGATCCCGGGATCCCCTGTGCGTCATGTGGACGCACAGGGACGATCCTGGGGTTCGCCCCGGGGTTTTGCCTGGTCTAGCTAAGGCCGCAGTTTCATACAATGGCAAAATCTATCCTATCATACAACCCAGGACATCTGGATGCTGGACTTGCGCTCTAACATTTTATTTTCAGAGGACTCAACAGATGGGACTTCACTTCATGCTCAGTGTCTATCTAATCAAGTTGTGTATAGAAAGACCTGCTTTAAGGCAGAAAGTTAATCTATAGCTTTCTGGACCTTTCTGTGACATTATTAAGAACACTGTGGATTTCAATAGCGCAAAGCCAGATTTCCCTTTAACACAGAACCTTAAGCCTCCTATAGGCACAAATGATGTTCATATTACTATTTACAGACTATTATCCTCCAATAATTTGCAACAATGCTTACCATTCTTGCATTCTTTTCTCAAGCTCTGGCAGCAAGAATTGACTGTGGAATTGATTTATGGATGAAATATTGGAAAATATTTTATTAACAACTTCAGCAGGAAATGACCCCCGGTTAGCTTCATCTACCAGTTTACAATAAAATACCTGCAATGGATGAAAAGCAGAGTCAGCCACAAAACATAAATTCTTGCTCTCCTCAAACAACATAGGGCAATCAAAAAATTGTGAAGTAGTTGAGGGGTTTACACCTAAACAGAAGCAAATTTTAAAAAACTCCTTTCATTATAATGGCCTCCCTCCACTTTTATGAACCACCTCATAACTTCTTCTATCTTGCTTATAATTACACTTCCTTGCAGAAAACGAAGCAAACAATCAGATGAATCTCAAGAGTCACATTGGTCAGCTTCCCTCTAAACTGCAGTTAATCTAAAATGGAAGAGGAAGCTTCTGATCTCCTCCTGTGACTGTGCTGAATGGTGTGGGTGCAAGCCCAAGGCTTGCTCTCATAATGCTAAGCCATGGCTTAGTGTTATGTTTGAATGCAGCCATTATCTCATTCTTCATGAAAAACTAAATATATGTAATTACTCTTCCTATATACAGATGAGGACACAAGACTCTAGCTGCCTAAGGCATAGAACTAATCTACTATTAGAACACAAGTTTCCCTGGCCATAGCTGAAAAAACTCTGCCATGTTTTTTAATAGATGATACATTTTCGTAGATGTATTTCAACGTAATTCAATGGAATAATCAGTTCATATACTTCCCAATTCTAAATGTGATTTGCTATTACCTTTATATTATTCTCTATTAGAGACACTATATGACACAGTTTAGACATATCAGGAAAGCATCATCTCCCGCTAAATCAATGAGCCGGTTTGCATCCTCCCCCCTCCCTACTTCCACAGCCACAAGGAGGTCAGAAGGAGAAGAATTATTATTTGTTTAAACTATAGTAGTTTAATGGAAACAAGCCAGGATTAAACAAGGATTGATGGGAAAGACAGCTACAGAAGAGTAGTTGGAAGAAAATCTCAAAGGCAATAGTGAATTAAAAATGAGAAGGCCCGTGAAAGAAGCTTCAGGCAGGACCTAGGGACAGGAAAACCAGGCAGGCCAGAAAGCTACCATGGAAAGGGGCCAAGAGGTAGGTGGCTGAAAGAAGTGGAACAGAGTTGTTGGGCACCTGAAAGAAATAGATGAAGAGGAGTTGAACAAAGGAGAAGCCAAAGAAAAAGCAGGCTTGCATCATGGCACAGGGACAGTGAGGAACTGTATGTTTCTCACAAGAAATTAGTGGAGTGATAAGAAAGGCCAAGGAGGCAAAGGGCTTGGTGGGGGTGAATTGCATATGGCGATTTGAACCTGCCAACCAAGGAATTTGGCTACAAGTTCCCAGTACGAATATTATTTTAATTATTTGCTTCTACAACCATTTTAATGGTATGTCTTGTTTGACTCACTTGCAAAGTACTTTCTCACAAAATTGAAGGCAATTCAATGCACTGGAACAGCTAACAGATGTAGTAAGATATTAGCAGTCAAAAGAACCTTAGCAGCAAGCAATTTAAAGCTAATAAGAGATGTCAAGTTTCTACTCTAAAAAGGCAGCTATGCAGAGGTTCTTATATTTCATATTGAGAGAGGAAATTCAAAACCAACATGCACAGGCTTGTTAAATAAGAAAAATGGACATCTTTGAACAAAACTGAATTTATAATCCAAGGACCTAGGAAAGGGCAAATTAAGCATGAAGTGAAAGGTAACAAATGATGAAAAATGTGCAGACATTGGGAACAGAAATATTTTATTATGAGAGGAAAAAAACAGGGTGTTGAATCAAGAGAGCAAAATTGGAGCTTGTGGGTTGTGTGACATTTAAATGGCAAATACAGTTTTTTGGCTGTAGAATCAAAACGGGCTCTATCATTGTAGCAGAGGATATGAGTAATTCCTAGTCACTTTATTAAGTTATTATTCATCTTTTGAATTGTGATGGAATATGTTTTCATTTTAAGTTGCAAATTCAAGGCTGCCTTAATTCAAGGCTGCCTTAACATCAGTAAGTGACCAAATGGCCATATAATTGTGTTTGCCAAATTGCAGGTTGAGGGAGGAAATTGCACCTTATCCCTGAAAGGAAAAGTGGGGTAGTGGGGCAAATACCCTTGACCAATGTGGACCCAGTTACTATGGTCTGACACAGGAAGAGGGAGTTGCATAGGAAATGAAAGGCAGAAGTGGTCTAGAAGTTGCAGTAAAGATATATGAAGATTCATAAAGGTAAGGTAGAAGGACAGAAGAATTAGCATTTATATGTTTAAAGCTGACATGCTATGTAGGGAGCTTGAAAATGCAAAAGGGAACAAACATGCAAAGTTCTTTTGGTGCTAGCCACATGTTAATTTAAAAATAGATTGTGCTAAAACAAGGTTTCCCATAGTTTCCTCTTACATTGGCTAAAAACAACACTACTTAAAGAAAGAAAACACCCCACTCTTACCTGATCCAAGAGAGCAAGTCTGCTGACATAAGCTCTTTCAGTGTGCAAAAGTTCATTGGCAATTTTGTAACATTTCTGTTCATTTGTCTCCTGGAAATACATGCAAATTTATTTTCACAATAAAGAAATTACAATGTAGTTGCTACATTTCTGCTGCAATTGCACTAAAAATATTTTTCTGCATTTATTAAACAAAGGTTCTTTCCTCCTACCCAAGCAAAATCGTTGAAAACTGAGTGTAGGACCAGCAGAGTGTGGGACATTCAAGCCCATTCTCCTTCTATTCAGAATATGTGAACTGAAGAGGTTGTAAAAAGCTTAGGTATAAACACTACTTGTTATTTAATACAGTAGGCAAACTGCAACTCTCATTTTGGCTGGTGGGAAAAGCAGATGTGTATGAAGGGGTGGTGGTGGTGGAGAAAGAGGTATTTAGTCACATCCTGTGAGATGTTAGTATGTCCCAGTGTACCAAAAATTCAGGGTGTGTTTTAAAAGATGACTAAAACCTAAAAAGGACAAAGAATTAGCACATTTGCAGTCAAAGATAGTAAAGCACTTTCCACATGAAAGGTTGGTATACAAATGACTAATAAAGTAAACAGTACGTAGGGGGGAAAGCCCCTGTTCCATCATAGCAACAATAATAGATGGAATGCTAAGGAGAGACCTACAATACGTAGTGTTTCTATTCTAAACAAATCACAAACTAAAACCAGTCGTCCCCCGCCCCCACTAGTTAGCATAATATCCACAAGCCTACTAAGAAAGCCCTCTGATTCTCACATCATGCTGTCTATATTCCTAATGTATTCTTGTATGGCCTCTGAAAGGAAGGTATAGTCAACATCTCCGCAACCCCAAACCTCATAGCTACCATTCACTCAGTGCTGATTCTCAAATTATATACTATCCAGTAAATCACCTTCCTAGAGGTCCCACGTCCTGGACACCCACGAACTTTAGCATGAAATTGTTTTACAATTCGTGGTGCAGTATAAAATAGCGATCTCTTTAGTATTACTCTTATGAACCATTCCATGACCAGAAAACATGCATTTTGGATTCTCCCAAAATTTGAAATTTCATTTGTTTTTTGGAACACAAAGCCATTTTTAGGAAAGAAAAACTACAAGCCCGGGACTAATACCGAATGAGCCTCCCAAAAGCACACTATACAGCCCTCTTGGAATTATACCATTTCCAAATGCATAGACAGAAATCATACATTTGAATGTGTGTAAAAGAAAAAAACCCTCTCTGTATAAAATATGGCTAAACTAGAACCTGTCTCCACAACATGAGAAAAAAACACACATAGATTATTTCCATTTCTATATGAAATTCCTTCCTCTTGGAACTCTGGTGAAGTTCTAGGATGGGCACCTTCTGGAATAATTAGAAATCCATCTTTTCATGTGGCCTGGGTCCTTTTCTGCCAGGATTAGAGATGAACTGCAACTAAACTGAGGGATGGATCAATTTAGTTACCTTTTTATAACTAGCTGGCCTATATTGCTTTATATGGTACATTTTTAGATATTATTTTGGATTATCATGAATGAGTTGGAGGTTGTGCCTGCCCTCTTACCCCCTCCCCTCACACACTGCTTCCTTATCAGTTTCCTGTTTAGTCCTAGCCACAGTTCGCCACGGTGTCTGAATCAGCAAACTATAGGCAGGGCTTATCTCCAGTTGTGAATCAAAAACTGTGATTTGAAGTGGGTTTATGATTCTGATAATGAAATGAAGGGCTCATTATTTGCTGATTTGAACCTTATGGTAGAACTATTGTTAGCACTAAGGAAGAAATAGGGAGTGGATCTGCATGCCATATGGAGCGGGGGAACATTGCAAGCACACTGCTAGGTCCTTATCCACCAAACTGTGAACTGATCCAGAGTGTCAATCTGTAATGTAGCGTTTTCTCCCCTCATTACATTGCCTAATAAGCTCAGAAACATGCTACAGGGAATTACTGCAAGCACTCCAAACTCTCCGCAACATCTCCATAGTATACACAGCTAAAAGACAAGATATACAGCCTCTTCCTTACATGTTATTTCTTTAAATTAAATAAACACGTAAGAGCGAAAATCTTTCGTATATACTTTCTTCTATTTAAATAAGTGAAACTGCCCAGACTGACTCAGTCCTGATTCGGCTTGCTCAATTTTGCATTTGAAATTAGTTGATATTATACACACACGGGCATTTCGTGTATATGTGACAACTGTTTCCTTTAAGATTTTAACTTTGTAGAGTAAGAGTCATCTGACAGCTGCGTATGCAAGTTTTTGTTCAGCTGTTTGCTACTTCCTGAAATGTTTCCAATTACTGCACTTTCCTTAAATACCTTTTCTTTAATGCACAAAATTAGGCATGATGTTGCGTGTGTATTACTGTACTCTGTTAACAGGGGGATGACGCCTGTTATTCCATTGGGCAATATAAGTCTAGCTAGCTGGATGGCATTCTGAGTTTCCAGGACACATAGGTTTAAATTTTGACCACACTTCTCATGGCTGCAGTAACATAAACCTGTTACGCCTGATGTATGGGTATTATTCCATATCTGCAGATCATGGATTTTCCTTTTTCTTCCTAAGCAAAATTCCAAAATCCATATCATGTAATACCTTTATCAGGCAAACTCAACATTCACAAAAATGTGCAAGCTTTCAAGATCTCCAGATCTTTTTTGTCAGGAAATATATTACAAAAAGCAGGTTGGTGGTGATGGGGGAGATGGGTGGAATGCCTAGTTGATCTCTACACTTTTGTTTTCTACCTACCAAGGAACCTGCCTGGTTCATTGAGAATGGACACAGTTTTAAGTTTACAGTTGGATTTTATGCTTTAAAAAACAGAGGATCAACAGTTGTCTGCTCTTTTCTTCTTCCCAGTGGTCCTGGGAGCACTGAATTTGAAACCATATCAGTTGGCAGAGCCTAATTTGAATGTCTGCAAACCCTACTCCTCCATATCATTCTAAGACTCTGGGCTGGTTTCCATTGGCTAAGCCAATGGGTGTTAATTAACTTGCAGGGCTTTGCATACAATGGCCACCATTTTGAATTTCCAACCCATGGCAGACACATGCCATAACTTGTTATATCATGTGAATCTGGACTGCTTGAGTAATGCAAGTATTAAACAACCCTCAGATAACCATAGAACAGCCCATGGTTGATCTTAAATATTCAAAATGGTAGCTGGCACCTGCTGTAAAGGCCCACAGGTTAATTAACCCATAGTGGCTTAGTGTTACATGCAAATTGACTCAATGACTATGTAGATATCCTGACTACAACATCTATCAGACTCCCCCACCCATATTCCAAACCATCCCCAACCTGCCTTTTTGTAACATCTTGCATAATGACAAGACATGGAGATCTCAAATGCTTGCACATTGCTCTTTCTATGAAAGTTATTTAATACTTTTATTGCAAGATGAACGATAAGAAAAAAAAATTAATTCTTTATAATTATAATAGTGAGAATGGCCCTCTTTAAGGGAATAGAAAACATAACATTAAAATTTGTTCATATCACTTTTTTAAAAATCTGTTTCTACCAGGACATAAAACACCTCAAATTCCCATATTTCTTTATGCTCAGAAGACTAATTCCTAGGTAGTGTTTTTCTCCATGGGAGGATTTCAGAATTATTCCTGTGGGTGACAGCAAATGAGGAAATGCTACATTGGAACAGAAAAGCCATTTGCAAGGGAAGATATGCAATCAAGATTCACCAGCTCCTGCTTCTTTTAGAAGTTTATACGGAAAGTCTTTTTTGCAGGTATTCAGACCTGAGTATTTACAGAAATATATATATTTATTTATATCCCGCCTTTCCCCCCAAACTGGGACTCAAAGCAGCTTTACAAATTAAAACATGTACAGTTAAAACAAATAGGGAGAGAGAATTGTCCCCAAATGCAAATGTTTCCTCCTCCTGCTTCCTTGTTCTTATTCCAATGCAGGCTGTCCTCAAATTAGTCAGGCTGGTCTAATCCAGTGTTACGCCTTTTGCATTACAGAGCAGCCTTCCCAAAGCTGATTTGCCACATAGCCCAAGCACACAAGTACTATGCATACTATGTGCTTTCCAGAGCTGCGCCCCTCCTGCTTTGCCTTTTAGTCCCTTGAACAACTGGGTTTGATTGGCATACAATTAATCAGGGACTCAGAATGCTTGGTAGGATTAGGGAGGAGCCATGGATCAGACCAGCCCCATTTTTGTAAACCGCTCAGAGAGCTCAGGCTATGGGGCAGTATATAAATTTAATAAATAAATAAATAAATAAATAGTCCAGCACTCTGTTCCTACAGTGGCCAACAAGCTGTTGACCAGGAACCCACAAGCAGGACTCAAGTTTAATAGAAACCTCCCACCCATGTTCCCCAGGAACTGATGCACATAGGCTTGCTGGCTCTGCTACTGGAGGTAGAATATAACAATCAAGACTAGTAGCTATTGATAGCCTTCTCCTCCAGGAATTTATCTAACCCCTTTTAAAGCCATCCAAATTGGTGGCCATCCTATATCTTGTGGTAGCAAATCCCAGAGTTTAACTATGTGCTGCATGTCCAATTTGAACACTGAACTCCATGTGGCAGAAGGCCTATCTTACTGCGAGTTTTTGTACTTCACCATCATATCAGGATATCCCAGCATGTAATTATTAATATCACAGTGTTTATCATTCCTCTGCTTCATTCTCTGTATTGCAGAATGTACCAATGCTGCTTGCTGACAGGTGATCTTAGATACCCTTTACACTTTACAGTCCCTCCCTTCCCGCTATGGAAGCCACATTTCCAAGGGTGTGTCAATTCCGGGTGGGGTGCTAATTCCAGAGAAAAGACAAATGAGAACAGATCTGCCAGTGTGGCTGCAGGCCATCAATTTACATATTACAGCTGAGCCTTGAGACGAATACACAAAAAATCAGCGTCTGTACAGGAGAAGGCCATGCGACATAACATTAGTTCATCATCCAGAAGGTGAGGTTCAGATTGAACTGCTTCCTTCCGGTACCTTTTCCAGGTATTTGCCAATTTCCTTCCTATATATTATTGTACCACTACACTGTCTCTGCCTTTTCCTGTAAATTACTGCCAAAACCCATTTCATAATTTGGATGTCCTTCCTGTGTAGGTTGCTATTCAGCACAATGTTACTGATGTGGAGACACACACAAAAGGGGGGGGGGGGAAGAATGGTCATAGACATTATGTAGAATGAAGAATCCCTTTATGTACAGGAGCGCACTCAAATGTCTACACAAGCAAGAAGCCTTTGGATCAGAGTTAGAATCACCCTTTGTAGAAAACTCTCCCAAGAAATCTCCCTCAGAACTGCTTTCCAATCCAGGTTAATAGCAACACTACTCATACAATCTCTCTTGCCTACATAGAAATATTGATTCTTTCAGCGCTCTTGCGCGCTGTAAAAACAGAATGCGACTCCTACAAAATAGTTATACATACAGACACAGAAAACGTGTCTACATGAGAAAAGGGGGCTATATAGTTCAAACAGTTTAATAACGGGGCAGTAAGGAGAAGTCTATTCAAGTACACCATCAAATTACTTGTTTTCTATGATGTAATCCTCAAATTGCAGATTGGTCTAAAATGTGTTGGAACAAAAATATCAGGCCTGAATACAAATGGTGTGTACGGCTTTCAGAGGTATCTGTTTGAATAATGCGGAAGGTGCATCTTATTTTTATTTTAGTAATTTCTATTCCAGTTCTCCTTATAAACCAATTTTCTTACCTTTGTCTCCACACTTGAGTCTTGCTTATTGTGCTCCTCAACCTGCTTATCCTCTGTATTGGTAATCATTTCTACAGTTTCTTTTCCAAATGGGAACATGTTCTCACTTGGCGTCCGGCAGCAGTTATTGATGGTTTGCCCTTTGCAGGCCTCTGCAGTTTGCAGTGACTCTGTACTAGTGCTCTCTCTTTCTCCATTTACCAAGCTGCTGTCGAAAGAAGCATTGTCTTTCTGAATGGCCCTACTGGCATTAAGAAATGACAACGTGCTGTCCCTGCAGTCCAATTTTTTCTGTGCTACTACTCCATTGGCTGTGCGATTCTGTACATCCTGAGATTGATCTGTACTATTTCCCTGCTTCTGTAGTGGGTGTTGGGTGAGGAATTTTGGCTGAAGTGATGGTGCTGACCCATGCTTTCCTTGAGATTTAGCAACATTTAGGACAGAGGATTCTTTCTTCAGCTCACTAGGAATGGATGGGCTAAAAAGAATTAAAATGCAGATACTGAAAGTTATTGCATAGTACATAAACATTTGTGAGCTGAATATAAAATGCTATTTTTAACAAAAACAATGACAATACAGAAATGTTGTATAAAGGTTAGCCAATACATAGTGAAGGTTAAGCTACTTACCAGAGGCTAATAGTGGCTGCACTCAGACAACATAATAATCAACAGTGGGGTAATAACCAACTCAACGGTTGTTTATCTAGGGAGTACTCCCCACACAACACAATAACAATCAACCGTGGTCTGAATTAGGATCAGCATTGAGTTGACTATTAGTCTATGCTGACTTGACTCACTCATCCCCTGCCCTCTCCCCAACCCCAGTCCTCCTGCTAGTATCCCATCAGCCATTACTGCTGAAAATCTATCCAGCCAGCTGGACTAGAGCGGCAGCTGCCACTTTGACTGCTCTTGCCTTGAGACTCTAAGGCTGATGAAATAACCAAAGGAGGGTGAGGAAATAACCAACGGTACCCTCCACACAACATGATAACCAATGGCAGTTCAAATAGCCAACTCCGCACAACATTGGTTATTTGTGTTTGTTATTTTGGCCAAATAACCAACCACTGGTTAAAAAACTCCCTCCACACAACACAATAGTGGGTTAAATAACCAATTGTTGACTATTTAAACCATCATTGGTTATTGTGTTGTCTGAAACTAGTCAGTGAGTGCAATCCTATTCACACTTACTTGGGACTTGCCTTGGTGAATTTGTGAGTAAACCCCATTGAAGGCAATGTACTACAGCTAGTGTCATTTGCAAACTACTAAGGCTTAAATCTCATGAGATAGTGGAAGAGCTGTTTGTTTATACCTAGGCCTGGCGAAAACACATATAAAGAATATCTCTCTCTCTCTCTCTCTCTCTCTCTCTCTCTCTCTGTGTGTGTGTGTGTGTGTGTGTGTGTGTGTGTGTGTGTGTGTGTGTGAGAGAGAGAGAGAGAGAGAGAGAGAGAGAGAGAGAGAGAGACTGTTACAGACTATACAAGAGACTGTTACAGACTGAACAGCAGAATCCTATGCATATCTATTCTGAAATAAGCTCCAAGTAAGTGTATATAGGATTGCAGCCAGGGTCTTCTAATTTTGCAATGTAAATGTCTGTTACACCAACTTCCAATCTTTGTCCTAATGTTTGCCCACTTGTCACTACAGTTTCCCCCCCCCCTGTGTGTTTTCATGATTCCTCTTCTCTTCTCCCCATACTGTCTACTTTATTTATTGCATCTTCAGAAATGATTATGTGTAGATTGTTGTGGTTCTGTTCCTCCTCTCCTTTAAATGTGTAAGGAAGGGAGCAATCCTATGGCCCCCCCTAAACAGTGTCTGAAGGGAATCTGCGCTCTGATCCCTCCCCTCATAGCCAGCCCAGAAAGAACCATGCTGGCTGCTCTCCGAGGTCAGGAAAACCTTGGAGGATGAGGAAAAGGGGCATTTCAGTGAGCAGGGAGCAGAGGAGACTGGAGAGGCTAAGATATGAGCTATCTGAGTCTTCTCCAGCCTCCTCCCGTCCTCCTCCAAAACACCCCAGCTAGCTAGACGGACAAAAAAGCCTGTCTAGTGAAAATGCATAGTGGGACGACTGGGAAGTGAAGATTGCCTCCACCATGCTTCACGCTCTGCATTGGATGATCCTGAGCCTCCGAGCTTGGAGGCTTGCAATCATCAACGGTGAAAACAACAGGACTGCTCTGTAAACCTGTTTTACATAATAATTATAAAAGGTCAGCTTGACTTGTAGATTCCCCCCACGTACAAACATTTTGAGTAATACCCTTCCCACACAGGTTTCTTAGCAAAAATTCATGATTTTGCTGCGTATCTTGGCAGTCCTCCAAGGCTTACTCTGCTTTCTTCCTAGGTCCTTTTTAGTACTCAGTGTATCCACACACATTTGAAAATCGAGTAAGTGGTACACTACCTCTCTCTGCTTTTCCTCTTGAATGTCATCCTTCAATTTCCCAGGTAACAACAAAGCAGTGTTTGTTTTTAAATAATCTCCCATCTCAGCTGGATAACTATCTCTTTTGAAGTGTCTCCTCTATTTCAGGAGCCAAGAAACATCTTACTTTCTCATTCCAAGGCCTTCTTTCCCCATCTCACAGAGTGGAATAGGTGATTATTCCACCTCTGATCTCTCAGTTCTTGTCTTAATGGAATATCTAGCCAACACGTGTCTGAAATGTTTGTTTATTTGATCAGGGATGCCATTTCAGTAGGAAGATTACACAACGAAAGGGGTGGAGTGGTGGTGGTGGGGTTCAGATTCTCAGCAAGGCTGGGTATTCAAGCAATGTATTTTAAAGCATTTGTTACAGATACCGTTTATACTGCTTAAATGTAGCAATGTTACCCATGCCAGATAAACAATCATCCTTTTTAAAGGAAAGGACTGTGTGCTTTTGGCATGCATAGACACACAAGCACATTTGTCAGATTAGCAGTCACTTGCAACGTAGAATAAGCAAGTTCGGTTCAGAAGCTGCAGCTTGTGCAAAATTCAGGAGCCAGGCTAAAATAAAGGGACAATATAACACTGATTCTGGCCCACTTGCACTGGCTGCCTGTATGTTTCTGAGCCCAATTCAAGGTGCGAGTTTTGACCTATAAAGCCTTACATGACTCAGGACCACAATACCTGATGGAGCGCCTCTCTCTTCATGAACTGACCTGTACACAACATTCAGCATCCAAGGCCTCCTCCAGGTGCCTCCTCCGTAGGGAGGCTTGAAGGTTGGCAACAAAGGAGAAAGCCTTCTCATTGGTGCCCCCCCCCCCACAATTATGGAATGATCTCCCCAAGGCCCACCTTTTGCCAACATTATAATCTTTTCAGAGCCAGGTTAAAACTGCCCTATTCCCTCAGGCATCTGGCAGCATATAAATGAGTTTTTAATCAGGTCCTGGATTGTCTGGTTGATTGTTTAAAAATTAGTTTTCCATATATATGTTGTTTATGTGTGTGCTGTCTCTTTATATGTTTTTATGTAAATGGTTTTTCACTTTGTATAATGTCTTTTTAATTATTTTTAATCTTTGTGAGCCATCCAGAGAACTTCAGCTATGGGCCAGTATAGAAATATAATAAATGAATGAAATGAATGAAGTTGGCCTGATATATATCCCCTAATGATGTGGGAATTTGAATCATTTGAAGCTGTGCAAGTCCTGAATCAATGCCTATACTCAGTGATGGGCTGGATGAGTGCCAATAAACTGAAGCTGAATCCTGGCAAGACAGAAGTCCTGTGGTTGAGTGGTTCCCGAGTCAGGGAGATAGGCTCATTGCCTGTTCTGGATGGGATTGGAATCCCTTTGAAAAACCAGGATCGTAGTTTGGGGGAGGTCCCTAGAGCTTTCCCCTACTGCCTTCAAAACAGTTGGTACTCTACTGCAGTTAATGGTGTACTTATTTAAAAGATGTATATATCCTACTTTATCTCATATTCTAAAGTGGTGGTTCTCTGGGAAATCCAGATGGTTCATGCCCTCATAAACCAATAGGACCCAACTCAAGTGGGCTGTATAGTGGACCTTCAAATCCAAGCTCTCATGACAAGCCACTGATGTGAGTGGATTCAAACCTAATGCAAAACCACAACTTGTACTAACCATAGTTAAGAACTCAGACCATAGTTTAAACTTCAAACATACAACAGATAAACCATAATTTAGAACTGCTGGTCTACTTTTGTCTCCCATCTTCTCAAAACAAGGCTTATGTTTAATTTCCATTGCTGTTTTTATGTTTCTGACTTTGTGTGGGTTTTTTTGGTTCAATTAAATTGTGTTATATTTTGTTTTTTGTATGAAGGATGACTTAATACTTTAAGGGCTGTTCAGAAGACACCTTAAACCCTTCTGGTTAAGACTTTTGGTTAAGCAGCAGGGTTGAAGGTGTCTTGTGTGATGCGTTTTGCTAAACTCTGCTCACTCACTAACCACAGTCAGAGTGTACACCACTGTTAGCAGCTCTAACCATGGCTCGAAGTGTTGTGTGTGACAGCATGGCTTGTGGTTAGTGCTAACCCCAGAGAACCACAGTTTCACTGACCACAGAGCCTGAAGTGTCGTCTAAACAGGCCTGAAATAAAACAAATATCAAATGTTCTCTCCTGTCTCCATGGTGTAGCAGTATCTCAAGGTGGAACATCATCAGCCTTAACACAATGGTCTGTGAATACACAAGTAATTGCAAACCTATAAACTGTGTTTTGAAAATGATAATCAAATAGTGGTTTCAGATTGGTTTGTCAGCCCACAGTTTGTGGGCAGGCTGAGGTTCAGATGTTGACCTAGTTTGGACAGAATTATAAGCTTTTCTTCCTCCTGCTTCCATTTATTAATTATTATTATTATTATTTATTTATATAGCACCATCAATGTACATGGTGCTGTACAGAGTAAAACAGTAAATAGCAAGGCCCTGCCGCATAGGCTTACAATCTAATAAAATCATACTAAAACAATAAGGAGGGGAGGAGAATGCCAACAGGCACAGGGTAGGGTAAGCAGGCACAAGGTAGGGTAAAACTGACAGTGTAAAGTTTCATCGGAACTGGGAATTATGGTTCATATTAATTATAGTTATCTGAACAAGTCAGGATAAGAAATTGCTTGAAGTTGGCTTGTTCAAAGAAACCATACTTAAAATTAACCACAGCTTACCACATTTGGACAAAATAAATTGAAGTTAAACAAAAACTAAAGTGGATGCTAAAGCCACACTGGAGGAGGAGAGGGGAGCACATGAGCCCAAGGCTCATGCATGTAGCATTAAGCCATGATGTAGTGTTACATCTGAATGCAGCCATTAAAAACAAATGGGGTTTAGCTAAACAAACCATAGTTTTGTGTTCTATATGAATCCAGATTACAGGCAGCAGACTGTCTACATGGAAATATTACAAGTACAAAATAAGGGGTATTATTAAGATTTGGATCATTCTAGATGTCTGAGTCCTAAAAACCTGAGAATTCTTTTACAATGAAGACCTGGCTCAGTCCCATCAAAAAGTCATCATCTTCCCAATTTTGCATCTCACTAGATCAAACAATGATTTATACTCTGCTGTAAAAGTGGAACATACACCACTTCTCATTCATTAACATCTATGTTGCTTTTAATCTGCAGCCTTTGAATAAAAATGAAACATGTTTACCTGCCTCCTTCAAAATGACTGATGAGATCAGACACTTTACTAGATTTTTCTTTTGATACACAAGAAGAGGTAGGTGTAACTTCCTCCATTCTTGGCTTCGTAGTATATAAAGCTTTATGCCTAGGTGTTTGGTGGGCAATGGATGACTGTGAATTCTGCAGGTGCAATGGCTTTGGAGGCACTGCGAAGAAAAAGGAACACATACGAAACTGCATTTCATATTTGTAGAAATTTCATATATTAGCACTGTTCAAACCCATGACTCCCCCCACAAAATGTTATATGGGATTGTTTAAGCTCTTCCCAATATCATCAGATTTCTTAGATTCTTGTTTTTGATCTTCAGCTCCATGCAGCTCTCAGATGCAGGAACTTTGCTGTGATTAAAAACAACAACCCTGTCCTCTGTTCATTCATCCCTGACTGCCATATATCTTTTTAGCGACTTAAGATGGATGAATAGCCCACTCAAGCAGATCTTGCCTTGTGTCCACCACCCTCCATAACTGCAGTAATACATCAATTATAATGCTAATAGACATAATCTACAAATAACACTTGAAAAGGCTGCTCTGAAGAATCCCACCGCAGGACCAGCTTTAATTTTTTTGTAGGTATTGGGCAACTTAGCATCAGTGGGCTGCCTTTGGCACCACTTTCCTCTTCCAACCACACCTCTTCTGACTCCTCCCACTGGTCCAACACCTTTCCTCTTTTAACCACACCTTCACTTCCTCTTTGACTCATCTAAATCATCTCTGTACTGCTTCAAACACACTTTTTAGACTCTAGGCTGTAATACTAAGCACTCAACTTTCCCCAACCTGATGCCCCCCAAATATGTTAGACTACAATCCCCATCTTCCTCAGCCAGCAGTCCTTACAGGGCTGTTGTCAGGATTATTAAAATAATGTATGCCCTTGCAAAGCACTCTAAACAGTCAAGAACTTTACTATGAATACCAAGTATTACTGTAAGAAAAGTGTTCAGTCTCAAAGTTGGGGTTCTCAACTTTTTTAGAGCTGTGGGCACATTTGGGAATTTGAGAAAATGTAGTGAGCACCACCACAAAATAGAGGATGTGGCCAGTCACATAATGTTTGCTGTAAGGGCCTGGCCCATCAAAAGTGTGTTAAAGAGGTGATGCAGGACAGGGAAATAGCGAAGTAAAAGGCAGGTAGGGATGGGGAAACAGTGAGCTAAAGAGGGGGGATAGTGGGGCTGGAGGCTGGGAGGAAAGGGGAAATAGCAAGGCAAACAGGTACAGGGGAGAGGAAGAGCAAGGGAAGCGGCTAGAAAGGTAGAGAAAGAAGACTACCCTAACGTTTCCCAAGGATTTTACTTAAAAAAAAATATTTTTTAAGGTAACAGGGAATTGAGAGTTTTGTAGGCATTGTTGGTAGTCCCCAGGGGCAGAAGACCCCTGCTATAGACTCCTGCTTTCACATAACTAGCCAGACTGTGGATGCTGGAGGCCTTATATTGCTGTTAGACATCACTGCTTCCTCCTTGCTTCCTCATGCAGGTGAAGCAGCTGCTGTATACATATGTTGAACAGTTACAGCCTTTGACTGCAACACAACCAGAAGTTAAGAATGTATATTTGTGCACATTCTTATACTTCATATTCAGTTGCGATCTGTCCTCAGGGCACAGGCCATTAGCAGGTGCCTGACAGTAACGACATCTGAAGCCAGGCCTGTCTTGGAGTGTGAAACAGTGGCGGATGACCTTGGCAAGCCAAAGGGGGTCACATAAGCCTTACACTGTAATTTATGCGAAGTTAAAATATAAACATGTGAGTAAAATATAAACGTGTGGAACATGTGAGTAATTTTTGTGCATGGACTAAGTTATCTGTAAGCTGTTGTGTACATGTGAGTGCACATGCATGTATGTAGTGTGTACACACCTTTACAACTAATTAAGTCCAGGAGGTAACATCTTATTTTAACAAGATGTTAAAAATATATATATGCTAAAATCACAATTCTTTTCAGAGCATCCCAGGAGAATCCAAACCAATCCTGCTCTTTCGGTAATTAGGCTATGAATGAGCCATCAATTCATCCTACTCTCTACATTAACAGAGGCTTTCTGAAAACATGAAAGAGAAAGAAAACATCATGAAGGGATAATTGAAAGGACAGCTATCACTGTCAAGATGTTTTGCTTGGAACTGTCACAATAGCTCATTACAGCCGTATTGTGTCTCCATGTTCCTTTGCATGTGCTTTAACATCCACCTGCTTGCTGTTAAGGAATGCTAGCCTTTTCCTACCCTGTGTTTTCCTTTAGAACTGACAGGCAGATCTAGGCCAATGAACATCAGATAATTGTCATAAAATTGAACTGCTAGCTGACAGAGAGATGATAAAACCGTTAGAGGGGGAGCGGGAGAAATCAAGACCAACTGGCTGAGAAAAAGGAGGACATGGAATTACCCTGGGGAAGAAGACAATGGAGGAGGAAATAGCTTAGACAGGGTTAATGGCCATGATTAAAGTAAAATCACAGAAAGCATGTTGAGCAGGAGGAAGAATACTAAAAGCAACTTTCCAGAAAAATGCCAGAAGTGAAGGAGTAAACCACACTATGCTGAATGAGTGAAATGTGTAAATGCTTAGAGATCCATTGCCTTGCCAAAGAAAAGCACAGATTGCAGCTGTCATGCCTCTATCAGAGTGCAATATTGCTGAACATTGGTTTCACACATTTCTGAGAGAAGAGGTACAATACACCTATAACTCAAAAGTAACTGTAAAAGAAAAAAGCACCTTCTCTCAATGGAGCCCACCTGCTGTATGCGTGTCACTGTTCTGGAGATGCCTTTTGGTTGAAAGTCCAGAGCAATGACTCACACAAGGATGCAACAGGTAGCCTCTTTCAGGGCAGCAACTCTGCTGTGTGTCTGTATAAGGAAAGACTGAGTGCTCCAAACTAAAGCTTGAGATCCACAAACTTTGGCCTGGTGCAAAAGACATACATTTAATTTTCGTTTTATATTTCTATACTGCCCAATAGCCAAAGCTCTCTGGGCACTTTACAAAGATTAAAAACCTTAAAAATACAACATTGTACATAATATAAACATTGTTTACATATAAAAAGACAGCACACACACCTCTAAACAATTTTAACTATCAATATTAAAAAAATCCAGGATCAGAATTAACAACTTTATCATATGCTGCCAAATGCCTGAGATCAGAGGATGGTTTTAACATGGCGCCAAAAAAACTAACAATGTTGGCGTCAGCCAGGCATCACTGGGGAGATCGTTCCAATTGCGGGGGGGGTCACCACTGAGAAAGCCCTCTCCCTTGATGCCACCTTCTGAGCCTCCCTTGGAGGAGGGCCTTGGAGGATTGAGCATAGTTTACCTGTACTATATGAGTAGACAGAGCTCCCAGTCCTTCCAGTCCAAAACTAGACAGAGCTCCCAGTCCTTCCACACAAAAATACACTCTTAGTTACCCGAAGCTTTCTTCATTTCAGCAGTATAATTTTGGGTGGGCTGGGAGTAGTTCTGCTGCTGCTATTTCTAAATAATTTGGAGTCAGAAACTCTTGCCAACCCCTTGCAAATCACCCAGAGAACTACCAGTAGATCCTGATTTACCTTCTGCCCTTCCTTGGACTAGAGCAATTAATCATGAAGAAATGCAGCCTCCTCTGTGGATGGGTGCTCCCAAGTGCCTTTATATTTCTCACCACACACACTTAACATGCCCCCGTATTAGAAAGGCTAGAACCACAAGTTTGACATCTAGTAGTGGCTAAAGGGTTGGACTGGGAGTCGGGAGATCCAGGTTCTAGTCCCCACTTGGCCATGGAAACCCACTGGGTGACTTTGAGCCAGTCACAGACTCTCAGCCCAACCTACCTCACAGGGTGGTTGTTGTGAGGGTAAAATGGAGAGAAGGAGGATTATGTACACCACCTTGGGTTCCTTGGTGGAAAAAAAGGCAGGATATAAAGGCAATAATAAATAAAATAAATATATATGAATGAGTTAGTGTCACACTATTCAAAAACATCAAAAATTAGACTTCTTCCTTCTTATCAGGTCAACAGAAGACTGCGTATCTTGCTGTTTCTGGCTTTGTTTATATGCATTATAAAAACACATCTTGTGTCAGGACGTTGGTTAGACAAATCTTTTGAGCATGGACAAAATAACACATAAATACTACTCCCTGCCACTTTCTTTGAGGTCATAGTGAGCCATATGCATGTGATTCAGCAGTGCAAACACAGTAAACATTCACTTTGTGCCTTGTTTTAAGGTTAAACACAAAGGCTTGGATTCAAAGATAAGTTAACTTAAGGAAGTTCACAGATGGAAAGTTTCTCATCCTTTCCTTCCCCCATAGCAACCTGTGCCACTCAGAAAGTCTCTCAGGAGGGTTGAGGGCCTTCCTGAACAATGTGGGATGAGGTGTGGATGGTTGGAGAAATCGCCCAAAATCAGGCCAATCTAATTTTGGGCAATTCCTTCCTCCTACCTCATCTCCTTCCACCCTATTCAAGAGGGTCTCCAGAGAATATTTTTGGGGGTGCAGAGGCTGGAAGGGAGAGGAAGGGACAAGAAACTTTCCTTTTATGAACTTCCTTAAGTGAATGTATCATAGGATCCATGCTATAGTTAATTACTATTATTATTATTATTAATAATAATAATAATAATAATATAGTTAACTTCGCTTGAACACCAAGAAACTTGCTCCAAAACTCTTGAATTTTCAGTCAAAATTTATGAAATTTGTTGTTTCAAATCATAGCAATATAGTGTAAAACAAAATTTTGCAAGACTAAATATTGCACATGATTTTTTTCTTTTTCTTTGGCATTTATTCAATTATCTGGAGGGCACAAAAATAGTATATAACAGTTCAATTAGTTTCCAACGATTTAAGCTGTTTTCCAGAAAGAAACCAAGCACTGTGCAAAACCAGGTCAGAGTCCATTGTTAGTTGCTAGCACAAATCTTGAGGAGGAAAGACAGACTTTGAATATTTTCCACTCCATTAAAGGCAGATCTTTGAACATAAACCATACAAATAACCAAAGAAAACATTCTAAGCTGTCTTTGATTAGTAGGTTAGAGGAATATTATTTACTACAAAGTGCTACACAGTAAATTTCAGTGATCCCATTTCCTATCCTATCAAATTGTGCCCAATATTGGCAAAACCAGAACACAAATTCTAAATAATTTTTTGATTATGTGTGTGTGTGGAGAGAGAGACAGAGACAGAGACACAGAGAGAGAAAGAGAGATGTTTAACCAAGAATAGTCTAGATTATAAAACAACTAGCCCATTAATTCAGACCGGAGTCTTGCAATCATTTTCTCATGTGCTTAATGTACTATTCTGCAGAGCTTTATCAAGATGAGCCTAAGAACTCTGCTGAATCAGACCAAGGGTCTTTCCGGTCTAGTACCCCAGTTCCAATTCAGTCAGTCAGATGCTTCCAGAAAGCCCACAAGCAGAATGTAAAGACAACACTGCCTTTCATCAATTGATATAGTGGAATACTGTCTTTGAACTTTAAGGTCCCACTTAGCTATTGTCTAATGCCCATTTAGCTACCATCTAATTTAGCTATTGTTGAATGTCAATTCCACTTTTAAAGCCACCTAAGCCAGAAGCTATTACCACATCTTGTGGCAGTGAATTCTATTCATGGGTTGCACACTGTGTGAAGAAATACTTCCTTTGCTCTGTCCTGAATATGCTCCCAACTCAATTTCGTTGAGTGATCCCAAGTTCTAATGTTAGGAGACACGGGAAGAAATCATTAACTACTTTTTCCATACCATCCATAATTTTATAAACGTCTATCATGTAGTCACTCAATAACTACAATCACTACCATTACCATAAGAGGAACAGCAAACAAAGCTTTAATAATTATTTTGAATAAAATGTATTCACCCATCAGGTTCCAAGTCAACAAGCAATGGGACAGAGCAGGGTTTCCCCAACATCTGATAACAGAAGTGCCCTTTTCCCTTCAATACTTTAAACATAAACATAAACCTTTTGAGGTATATGATTTAAGAATTAATCTGCCAAAGGAGCCCTTTCCACATTGCAGAGGAGTCCTTTCCACATGAGTCACAATGGCTTACAATGGAAGGGGGCCAACTCAGTGTAGTGATCCATGCAAAGATACTCGCCTTCAGGAGATGGTTGCCCATAGTGACTTTCCATGAGTCACTGCCCTGGGCTGATTGTTCCAGCAATCCTCAGGCGGGGCGAATGTGTATGTATGTGTGGTGCTGCCATGTCTAGGGGCAAAGGATTTACACAGCGTAATTCTGCTGCCTCTCAACAACAGGAGGGATTGAATTATCAAATTCATCCCAATGCTGAAATGTGGGCCTCAGCTAGACGAGGGGGTCGGAGGGAGGCGATCTCGCGATTTTATGATCGCGAGATCATCACTCTGGTTCACACGCGGCACGCAACATCACGCCCGCCATTTATTTTGTTTTTTAAAGAAGGAGCGCATGAACACTTGTGCGCAAATAGTATTTTTTTAAAATAACTAAATTTCCCCACTCCCCCACCCCACCCCTGATGGACACAGAACTCCTGAGGCACTCTGTGCCCAGCTCCCGGCTCCTTGCGATGCGCGGCCACACGTTCCGCGGTCTCAGGATCATCCCAGGACCGCGGAAAAAGCAGGCTAGAACTGTAGGGTGATATCCTGGGGCAAGGGAGGGATCATCCTTCCCTGCTCCCGGGATGCCCTGTAAGTCATTTGGACACACAGGGACAATCCCGAAGCGATCACAGGGATATCACCCCATCTAGCTACGGCCATGGTAGTGTTACCTGCTGGGAGAGGGCCACCCAAGAGCAGTGTGTAATGCATAGATGCATTAGGCAGTCTCTGTTGTGGATAGTACTTTAAACTCACAGAAGCCTTTTATTTTAAAGTTTATACCTCATTTCAGCCAAGGTTGACTCCCCAAACAATTTACAATTAAAATCCACAAAACAGTACTATATATTACTGATACATAGGGCTGTCTAATATGGTATTTTCTGGTACTGGTCAACTGATGACATTGCATTTTTCAGGCTGTTCCTTTCAGACTGAAGGAACAGAAAGAGCTACAGGTGGACTTGGGGGCTGCCCAATAGTAAAAATGCCAATCCAGGAAAGTAGTCCTTCCACTGATCTGCAGAATTCAATGACATGCTAGTGGACTCTGACGCACAGGTTAGAGTGATGCAGGCATGTGAATCAGCCCTCAAAACCCAGCCTACATTGGCACGATTGCAAAGTTTTGTCAAGGTAAAACAGACTTGGTGCTTATGTAACCCCAAACCACTTCTGTTCTACTGACAGCGTAAAAACAATATTGCCAATGGAAACTCATCCAACTCAAACGGATCATCACTAGGGGTTTTATCCAGTGTTAGTCTACCTTATAAGTCTGAGTTAGCTACAACCTTGAGATTAAGAGGGAAGTAGAGAGTCTAGTAACCTACCTAAACCCTGATGAATGTCTTCCATGGTTCAATTCAGAGTTACAAACATTGGCCTGGTTCGATCGATTGCAGGGCGGTTAACAAGCCACTGTGGCTTATTAACCATCCTGCATGTGCCAGCCACATCTGCATAATTACCCCTGCCAGCATGGCTTCTTGTGACGTCTGAACCAGGAAAGGGTGGCTTGTTGGGGTGGATAACAAACAATTCCACAATCCTACAACAGCCCATCAGTTCTGGGTGGTTTGTTACTCACCTGACCAAGCCCTCTTCCTACTCCCTGGCCAGGTTCAAATGTACAAGAAGCTGCGCCGGTGAGCGTAATTGTGCAAATCTGGCCAGTACATGACTGGCACATGCAGGGTGGTTAAAAAGCCACACTGGCTTGTTAACCACCTTGTGATTGTGTGAACCAGCCCCATTGTGTGCCATTGCTTCAAGAAAGCATAAGTCTCGACTTGCTGTGTACATGTAAGAACATTTCAATTTGATATACCAAACCAGCATAAGACGAAAACAAATAAAGTAATGAGTAGACTAGGTCTGTTCACAAAAATTAGCATAATGTCACTTCCTTTGCTTGTAAATAACTCTGTGAATTATACTGACTGAGACACAAAGCTGAGACACAAAGACATACACCTTAAAAACACTTCCTGCTCAAATCTCAGTGTTCCCATATTTTAAGGGCCCCATTCTCTTCTTGGCTGCTAACGCATGTCTCCTCAGTCTAAAGTCATTTCACAGCTCAGAAAAGTGAGATTACTAAATATGCTACATTTTTACAATAAAAACACTCCAGCGAGACTGCAGTCAATTAAACCCTACAGTTGGACACTACTGAGAATCCAAAACAATATCTATCCCCCCTTCATATTTTCAACATAGTCCATTTAGAATTTTACGATCATATGTGTGTATCTCAATTCATTAGTACAAGTGAACAGTTTTATTTATTTGCGACACAAAATACTGCATATTTGATTTATTCAAGTTTGAGGTCCCTGAGGTTTAGAGCCGGGTACAGAATTGAGTTTCTACTGACCTTGTGGCTTTGGATTTGAAGCTGGCCGTGGGGAGTTTTTAACTGGCACGTTTCCATTTATTCCCTGAGCCACTTCATTGCAGATGTTTGGCTGATATAGCCTCGCTGTGCTGTTTGCCGAACAAGGTGGAGTTATGAAGATCTTTGGACATGAACTGCCACCTGTAAGGGGGGGAAAGCAAATGTGAACATGACTGAACATATGGATTTCCTTGTTAGTTCATTATTATGCTACAGATTTGGGAAGAAACTTTGCACCAGGTCAAATAAGTGGCTGAATCTGAATAGCTTATTCTATTACTACTACACTCTCCAGTAGTATGCAGCACCAACTTGAAACACCTGGGTAAGCTTCAATTCTTCAGGGACTTTTAGGAGGGTGCACTACAATGTAATCAGAAACTAGAAATGGTCTTAGAGAAAATGTCCAATTCTATTTTAATTTTCTGCTGCATCAAAATTCTGAAATGATAAAATGCAGGAAAAGTGTAGGACAAATAGATTTGCATTCATTTTCCTGTGATTTAATAGAAAAAGGAGAATTTATGGCAATACAGTTGTCAAAGATTTAAAAAGCCACCACTAGTAGCTACCTCTCTTTAACTACCAATAGTCAATGTTGCTATGACGCAACATCAAGTGGATTTACAGGAAAATTCTAGTGCTAACTACTCCCTCTGTAAATATTTACCCATGTATGCATATACCTGAAAGAATATCCAATACATATTTTGACTACTTAAGCCAAAAACTAGCCACTCTCTCCCCCTTCTCTAAATGACAATTTTGCAATGGTTTCAAATTGCAAGACAAAAAAATGACATCAGTTCAACTAAGGGGATGTCTTTGGCTGAATGAACAATATTAAGGAGGAGACCTTTATTTTTTAAAAGAAGTGTCCCAAACAGCTGTCATATATTAGAGAGAAAAAATACAATGCACTCACTACAGCTGTAAAAACAGAGATGGGCATGGTCATATGATACACAGAGAAAACAGCTGTAGAATTTGGCTACCTGTATTCACTAGAGGCCAGTGCAATATGTAGACCTAGTTTCCTAACAGTGACATCAAGAAATGTGGCAGATTATTGTAGAGAATGACATGGGCTAGGACCCTTGATCTAGGTTAGGAGAGAGTTGCTTGTACAATTTAATGGTTTGGACGTGTTATTTTAAATTTATGAACTAGATTCAATTAAATATGTTAAAAAGACATGCCCAAGGCAAATTGATACATTGACTAAACCACTGTGGGAATGGAAATCCAACATTGATATAGTCACAGAAGGACACCATCATTAACAGATCTTTAAGAAGGGAAGGGAGGAGGTCAATTTTACTCGTAAAACTGTAATATATATCTTTTGCATTAATGCTCAGATTCTCTAATTAAAGTGCCTCTATTTACTATGCATATTTTGCAGTAAATATTTTTGTAAGCCGCCTTGAGAGCCTTTTTGGCTAAAAGGCGGGATAAAAATGCTAAAATAAATAAACAAACATACAGCATTTCCAGGGGGAAATGAGAAAGAACATTTAACAGTGAGGGACTCTGAACTTGCTTCCCAACGCATTAATTTCTCTAAGAATACTGAAGTAATGACAGCAAAATATGTTTTTATACTGTTTGTTTTATACTTTGAATGATTTTAATTTTTATGAACCGCCCAGAGAGCTTTGGCTATTGGGCGGTGTAAAAATGCAATAAATAAATAAATAAAATATCTCAGAATATATCAGAATACTACAAATGTGAAGAAATGTGCTGTGCTATGAAGTTGGAGTTGAGCTGCTACTACTTTAGAAAGACAAGCACCTGTGTATTTGTAGTCTATCAATGCATGTGTGTGTTATAAAAGATATATGGCCAATTTCCACAGAAAGGAGCCAGCTTATGGCGCATGCAAAGCTCTGAGAATGCACCCAAGGCTTTGAGAATAATGGAGCAGAGAAACGCTCTTCGATTTTACCACCCTATTCCCGTTTCAGTCTCTTGTGGGAAATAGGTTTCCAACCCCCACTCAGAGTAGCATCCTTTCATCTATAACTTTGGTAGTCTTGTTGAGTGCAGATGGGGTGGGGGCAGGAGTGGGTGGGTGGGGAGAGAAACTGTTCTACTTTCAGTCAACCAATTACCCCTATTTTTTGTACGGCCTCAGTCAGACACAGGGACTTACTATGCGCAGAGGAATCTAACCTCTCAACTTCAGCAGTATTGTTTCACGGCTCCCCACTTCCTGAGACAATAGAAAGCTCTAAGGAATGCTATAACAAAGTCAGCTTCTTTGTAGCATTTTTTTAAAATGACATTGGTTTATAAATGCATAACATGAGCATAGTGTGCAGGGGGATGGTGGTGGACAGATAAGCACCAAACAAACAAAAATGCTACATTTTAAAGCAGTCTCAATTCCCCAAAAGCACAACTCCACCCCTACGTCTCCTTGTAACCCAGCGGCAAACTCAGATTTTTGCCTTTCCCTGGTTACAATCAAAACTTCCAGCCTATCTGTCTTCAGCAGGTGGGGCATGTTAGACAGCTAGTATTCAAAGTCCAATGCTTGCTACATTTACAGTTGGAGAAGCATTTTTATACACAAACATGCACCTCTCTCTTTTCCCCCAGAGAAATTACAGAGATGAAGCTGCTAGGGGCTGGAACTTATAGAGCTTCATCAGTTTTAAGAAAACCCCGAACACACACACACACACCTTTGCGGATTCTGAACTACCCTACTTCTTCGATTCTAAGACACACTTTTTTCCCCATATAAACATCTCCAAAAATGGGGTGCGTCTTAGAATCGCGTGTGTGTCTTAGGTTTTTTTTTTTTCTGAAATTAGTGTGCGTCTTACAATCGATGGTGTCTTACAATCGAAGAAATACGAAAATGCTGCTTAAATCTATGACGAAGAACAGCTTTGCTGTAAAGTATGATTTCCTATTAACTCCAGGGAAAATGTTTAGATTACTATGGGAAAATGTTTGAGATAGTGTATAAAGCCACAATTTACTAGACTTTACTATTATCCCTTAAAAAGATAAGAATACATTTAAGTTCATAAAAAATATTAATAAGAAGGTCAGTTTTTAGACTTCCAGTGTTTTTGTGAGTTGAAACATCATTCTGTGGCATCCTGTTTGTAAATATATTAACTTAGTGGTTCTAATAAGTTTCCTTTCAGAAAAGAGCATTTGCTTTCTCCATTCTTGAAATACATTTTAAAAACAGGTGTGTTTTTATAAATAAAATTATTTATAATTATTTATAAATAATTTATAAATAATAGTTTTTATAAATTATTTGCTTATGTGCACAATCTTGCCATGAAGGCTGGGAATGATTTTTAATATATTATGTGTACATTCAAAGGGATTTAAAAATCCTGAATCTGATTCCTATCACTGGGCTGTCATTTCATTTCAAAGAAGGGGTCCCAGGACCTCACCTCAGTTCTAGAATTAGAATGATAATAATAATGGGCACAAAAAGCACCCCACGGAAAGCAGCACAACATAATACAGAACCCACAAATAAACAAAGAACGATCGTATGAATGGCTCAGGAAGGGTGAGCTATTTCCAGAAACAGAAGGATTCCTAATACTGTAGCTATACAGGAGCAAGTTCCTGTCGTTTCTTCCTGTATAATATTGCCAGGATTCGACCATTTTTGTCTGTCTCTTCTGCCAAGACTCTCGTTCACACACTGGTTATCTCTCGGTTGGACTACTGCAACCTTCTTCTCTCTGGCCTTCCCTCGTCTCACATCAGTCCGCTGGTCTCTGTCCACCACTCTGCCGCTAAGATCATCTTCTTGGCCCGCCGCTCTGACCATGTCACTCCACTTCTGAAATCTCTTCATTGGCTTCCAATTCACTCCAGAATCCAATATAAACTTCTCCTGCTGACCTTCAAAGCTTTTCACGGTCTAGCTCCTGCCTATCTCTCCTCTCTCATCTCACACTATTGCCCCGCTCGTGCTCTCCGCTCCTCTGATGCCATGCTTCTCGCCTGCCCAAGGACCTCCACTTCCTTTACTCGGCTTCGTCCTTTTTCTTCTGCTGCCCCTTACGCCTGGAACGCTCTTCCAGAACACTTGAGAACTACAAACTCAATCACAGCTTTTAAAACTCAGCTAAAAACTTTTCTTTTCCCTATAGCTTTTAAATATTGAGTTTGTTCTGACTCTATACTGTTAGCCTCACCCTACCCGGTGCCTGTTTACACTTCCCTGTGCCTGTTTGCATTCTCTTTCCCTCCTTATTGTTCACTACAACTTTATTAGATTGTAAGCCTATGCGGCAGGGTCTTGCTATTTACTGTGTAATCTGTACAGCACCATGTACATTGATGGTGCTATATAAATAAATAATAATAATAATAATAATAACAACCAAGACTACCAAAAATACACCATAAAAGATAACAATGTAACAACAGACCTATGCAGGAAATGCCACCAATTTCAAGAAACAATAAACCATGTAACAGGAGAATGTAAAATTCTGTCAGGAATAGACTATATGGACAGACACAATTCAGCTGCAAAAATAATTCAACAACAACTGGCCTTCAAATTCAATCTTATCAAACAACCTACACCATATTACACATACTCACCCTGAAACAATCTTGGAAAATGCAGATCATAAAATATACTGGGACAGAACAATTCATACTGACAGAACAATACCTTGCAACCAACCAGACATAACAGTCATAGACAAAAAAGAAAACCACACATACCTCATTGATATAGCAATACCGAATGACAAAAATCTTGTTGAAAAGGAAGAGGAAAAGACAGGAAATATATATACCACGGGCCATGAAAGTGAAAGAACTATGGCAAGAGGAAAAGGCCACAATTATTCCATTAGACACATCAGTCACCGGCATCATATCAAAAAACTGTACAAAAAACCTTCAGAAACTGGGCCTACCAAAATACATCCACATCAACATCCAGAAAGCAGTCATAATTAAAACATGCTCAATTGTCAGGAAATTCCTGAATCTGTAAATGATGCATGACTTGGCAAAGCCCATTACGTTCGTCTAGAAAAACCTTCATGAGCGACAAAGAGATAATAAAAATAACAGCAGCAACAACAACAACAACAACAACAACTTATTTCTTATCCACATCTCTCTCTGGATCGAGTCGGGAAACAACATTTAATACAAAAATACCATATAAATCAAATGCATAAAACTTATTTAAAACATATAAAACCGATACAATATAATAATCGGACACCTTAAAATTCATCTGGGTAGGCCTGCCGGAAGAGACTAGTCTTTATAGCTGCTTTAAACTCAGAGAGAGTATTAAGTTGACGAATCTCTCCTGGCAGGCCATTCCACAGTCTGGGAGCGGCAGAAGAGAAGGTCCTCTGGGTAACAGTTGTCAGCCTAGTTTTGGCTGACTGAAGTAAATTCTTCTCAGAGGACCTGAGTGTATGGGGCGGATTGTACGGGGGAAGGCGATCCTGTAGTTAACCTGGACCCAAACCTTGTAGGGTTTTAACGGTAATAACCAACACTTTATACTTTGCCCAGAAACTACTTGGCAGCCAGTGGAATGATTTTAATGTTGGTGTAATATGGTCACCCCTCGGTGTGCCGGTGACCAACCTGGCTACCTTACTTTGAACTAGTTGAAGTTTCTGAACTAGGTACAAAGGTAGCGCTATGTACAACACATTGCAGAAGTCGAGCCTTGAAGTTACCAGTGCAAGCACTCTTCCTTAGGTCTTCTAACTCTAGGAAAGAGCACAGCTGGTGTATCAGCCGAAGCTGATAGTAGGCACTCCTGGCTGTCGCATCTATCTGGGCTGTCATTTGGAGCGACAGATCCAGAAGTACCCCCAAGCTGTGAGTGCAGTCTTTCAGGGGGAGTGTAACTCCATCCAGAACTGGCTGACACACCTTCAAACCCAGGTTAGGGCCCTTGACAGTAAGCACCCCCGTCTTGTCTTGTCTTCGTCTTGAATTATTCTTAGTTGGTGCCAGTGAATTTATAACTTGAAATTTACTGCTAATGCTGATTAGCAAATTTGCTTTCTGATTTGGTTTAAAAGCAAGGTCCAGGTATAATCCAGTAAAATGACATATGTGCTTCACTCTGTCACCTGTCTGTGCCAATCCCCTTGGCAGTATTGTTTATTTCATAACGCACTTGTCCTGCTTAATAGCCACTAGCTTACAGAGAAAAACTAACAGACACACTCACACTCAGAATGCAAAATCCTTGTGAGGGAAGGCACTTCCCTTTTCTGACTTGATTGGAATTCTTTAGGAATGGGCTCATGGGCCTAGTTCAAGCCAGGAGAGAGTCCTTCTTTGTGAAATCATTCTGAAACATTTCTTTATGTCTGTTAAACCCATCAGGATAGGCGTCAGAATTATGGTAACTCAAGACACCTCTGTAATATAAATTCATTTTTTAAAACAACAACAACTGTGCATATAACTGAATGAAAGCTTGAGCGAATCTTGCAGGACTAGAACTCTGGACAACTGAAGTTTATGTATTGACTGGAAAGTTATGACAACTCCATACTTTTACTAAACTGCATCTCATAAACCTGGGATTTCTCTTGTGTGTAGCTAGCTTTAATGAAAGTGACATGGTGATGCAGAGATTTCAAGAGGTTAAGAAGCAACTGTACTGACTTAACAGTCCCAATCTAACCCTTGGCTTTAGAAAAGTTCAGCATGTTCAGCACTCATTAGGCATGTATTTCTGTTCATTATCAGTGATTTCTAGGTTGTTTGAAAGTTAGTTAACTCAGTAGGGCCAGACAGACAACACGCTAACCCACACTCAGGATTGAATGTGGGTTATTGTTGAACTGTGGGTTGTTTGTTGAACCGTGGGTTAGCTTGATGCCTGAATGTCTGCAGGGTGGCTAGCTAACCATGCCGGGTAGCTTATTACCACCCTGAACAGCCCACCAATAAACCATGGGTGGCTTGCTCGAGAAAATAAGTTATACTGCATGTTTTACAAGCCACCCTGCGGACATTCAGGCAACACGCTAACATCCCACACTCAACCACCGAGTGTGGGTAAGTATATTGTCTGAACAAGCCCAGTGTTTGTGTGTGTTTTAATCACAGAGCTAGAAGGAACCCAATTTTTCCATCTAGTCAACTCAGTGCTCTGAGGAAGGTTATCCCACAGTCAAAGTATTCTTGAAAATAAAACATTAGCACACAAAAAAGGAGATAACCTGCAACTTTCCAAGGAGATAACCTGCAATTGCCCCTCTGCACATGACATTGCTTCAAACATTAGCCTAAAAAAAGCAACACCTGTCCAAGTGCTTTTTGAGTCCCCTATGATGAACCCCACAGTCAAGAATATTTTTGTTACTTCCACCACTTCCCATTCTTTCTTTTTTTCTTTTTCTTTTTAAAGCTTTAAAACTGTTGGAATGTGATTGTACTGAAATAATATTTATGTTTATGTAAATGCCATGACCAACATTTGCCCAGTGGCATTATAAACATTACCTTCTTTGACATAAGAGCCATGCTGGACAGCCATGCTGATTCAGAACAAGGGTCCATCTAGACCTAGCATTCTATTCACACAATGGCCAATCAGATGCCTGGGAATCCCACAAGTAGGACGCAAGTGCAAAAGCACCATCCTGCTCATACCGCTTCTGATACTGGAAGAAATATATGGTAGCCACTGACAGTGTTATCCTTCATGAATTTGTCTAATCTCACTCTGAAGCCATCAGGATTGGTGGCCATCACAATACTTGGGTTAAATAAATCAAGTTCTCCCTCATCTTATGAAATCATTTCAAACATTTGAAAACTGTCAAAATACTGTTCACCTCTTCCATCCACACATACTACTTTTATGTAGGTTTAAGATCCTTCTTATTACCCCCCACTGAATCTTACTTCTTTTATCAATTTATTTTTAAACTCCAATGAGAAAAATGGTCATACTTGGTTATGCAGAAACACAGGTTAGATTTTAATTAATGATGGGCAAATGTCCCTTGTTTCAATTCAGATCTGGTTCAGTATCATCGGGCAATTCTTGGGGGGTCGGGGTGATTATTCATTGGCTTGTAATTTTGTTGCACACATGTGCTTCCTTTCTGGCATACATGTATTTTCTCGCACTGCTGTTTGGGGTTTGTAGTGCAGGGGATGTGTTTCCTAGGCAACCATGAGAAGCTCTTTTTCATTCCTTGTCTAGGGAACAGGCCAGAAAGGAATCGTCAGATGTGTGCACCCTGCATTAGTTTTGAATGGAGATCCTCCTGAACAAGAAGTGTAATTGAAAAAAGTTCATGACCGTAGGGATTTGAAAGATTGTCGGGGTGGTATGACGCCTCAGTTTCCTGCCGTTTCTGCAAGACTGGGTATTCTAGATTGCATGCCTTGGTGGGCATGTCAATGAGTCATTCCAAAGTTGTACAGAAACAGCACCATGCTTCAAAATCTGGCAGTATGAGAGCTAAACTGAATAACTGAAGGCTCTTGTGAGCCCAAAGCACCCACTGTAGAGTGGACATTGCCTATTATATCTCTGTATGATTCACTGATCTGGCCTTATTGCCTTCCGATCAACCTCCACTAGGAGAGGTAATTTCACCACCTGATTTCTCCATCAGGTGCAGAAGTTCAAAAATCCACTCACGACACATTCCCTCTCTAGCAAGCGTGACACAAACCACAACCACTATCCACTGCAAGCCTCTTCTTCTCCCTTCTCAGGCTGAGCTGTGTGCACGAGCACTGTGTAATAGCCAGTGATAATTGTTCATGCACCAAGTGACTCCTAGAGATGAGAGGTAATGGAGAAGGAAGACTAGGAAGGAAAGAGAAACGCTTTTGATGGCAGCCACAGAGACAGGTGGAGAGAAGGAAGCAGCAGCAGAGGTCCCCCCCCCACTACTTCTAAGGTCTGGGGGAGCAGGGGATCTTCTGCATAGCGCGTGAGGTGTTGACCTTTCAGCTTGAGGGCCAAATTCCTTTCTGGAGAAGCTCTCAGGAGCCACATTCCAGTGTTGGGTGTGGCTAAAGGGAAAAAAAGGTGGGGCTAAAGACAAAAGGGGCTGGGGCAAAATAACCTGCTGATTTTAGCTTAAAGCTCTGCCAATAACTAAGCCTTAGAAGGAACTCTTCAAACTTTTAGGGTGGGGGGGGAACTGCATGAAATCTGGGAAACCATTCAATGTTCAGGGGAAAGAAGGCTGGGTCAGGGGGCAAAGCAATCTGAGGAACCCCAGAAGGCAAGACTGAGACCCCAGATGGGCCAGATTTGGGCCCAGGCCTCAGGTTTTGGATCCCTGACATAGCAATTTGTTTTGGAAGAGCTCTTTGAAATGCAGGGCCCTCTCCAGTTTCACGTTATCATCTGCCTTCTCAGGTACCTGTCAGTTCTAGGAAGTGCTCAGCACACAAAGGAGCCAATGCTGTATAGCATGGACGGTGAGTGCACCTACAGCATGTTCCAATCAACCTGAGCTAGAAAGGGCAGGGATGTGTTGGTGGAGGGCAACAGCAATGCACATGCTGGGTGCTTACATAGCACTGAGCGGTAATGGGAAAAGAAAGAAGGAGCTCTGTCTTGTGTGCCCTTGGGAGACCCTGTGGAACTAAGGAGGAGAAATCATCACTGATCTTATGCTGGGCTTCAGAGGATTTTGGCTCTACTGAGTAATGTTGACAGATAAAGACCTCAGCTCTTTGGTGCATGGTCCTGACTACCACAAGTTACTGAGTTGGCTGACACAGCCAGCCAAAATCTGCAAATCCCCTTAATGGATAAAATTGGGTCAATCATTCCTGATGCAGCAGAGACACAGCAGCATGCCCAGATCAGTGACTTATGCAGAAACAAAGACGGCTGCAGAATAAAAGGTGTTCATGATAAGATCCAATGCTCCTGAAAGGAGGGTGAATTGCACATGGAACATTTTCTCAAGGTTCAGTAGATGTAGTGCTATATTTAATAAACCAATACTCAATATATGTAGCAAACCATATTAACTTTTCCTGAACTGATTATGAAGGTACATAATAAACGCCTGCACTGTTAAATTCTCCACACATTGTTCACACATTGTACAAACAATGCAGAAATGGGCACAGAGGAACAGATATGTAAGTTTCTTTTTCAAGTTACTGAACATTTATATAATCTCATTTTAAATGCAAAATAGGCTTTTCAGAAACAGATTCCAAAGCGTACAGCTATTATACAAATGAGAGAGGAAATGCTATCTTGCATACTATCACAAATGATTTATAGGAAGAGGAACTACAAGTGATTCAAATGTAGAACAGAGAATTCCCAGGCTGTCAGCTCAAAAAACAAACCGGAAATAGAAATCACTTAACACAACAGCTAACTTAATTGCTCAAGAAAACTTCCAACCACCTTGAAGCAATGGGAGAAGAAAGCCAAAAGCAACACACAGTTATTTTCTATACTATATTAACCAAACATTTTGCTTTCTAAACTAATAAAACTAGATGAAACAAAGGGGTGAGGTACAGCATTCCAGAAGTATTACACAACGTTTATGAATGCTACACTGTCATTAATCTGGGGATGCTCAAAAGTATGAAAAGCACACGCACGCATGCAAAAAACCTTTGGATCAGGAGAACTTTGATAAATCAAGTAAACAATAATAGCAACAGCAGCAACATGGAATCATTTACCTGCATCAGACGACATGGCAGTCATGTATTTAGATACACGTCAATCTAGCACTATTGTGCATACAAAGAATCGATGTTGCAATGACAAAGATCATCTGATTGGCTCACATAGTGCTCAACTGCAAGCTTTACAGACCAGACCGAGGAGTTCTAAATCAGAACACACTGAAAGTTTACACTTCAAGAACGTTAGGAGCCATCTGCCCAGCCCCCCTAGAGGCATGCCTGTTTTTGTACCGCTCCTCAGTAAGCATGCAAATGAGCAAGGGGGTGGGGGGAGCATGGATTTCATTCCAGCGAAATAGTTAAGAGAGAAGTCAAATTATGTAACTTTCAAAACTGCGGGGGGAAAGCGCAGTGGACAACTGCAAGGTTGTTTTCCTCAGTACAGAAAAGCAAAGTTAAATGATATAATTGCTATTTCTGCAAAGTACTCAGTAGTTATTATTTCCCTCCTAAGCTTTTACATTCCCAGTGCAGCTTCTATTTTGCCTTTGTCAACATTAGCTAACAAATAAATCTTATTTTCACAGCTAATTTGAGGGGAACATAAAAATGCAACCAAGAATAATGACAATTTCCAGAGGGCTAACTGTGATGGTTTGCTGCAGCAAAGCCAAAAACACTTGGGGCATGTTAAAAATCACAAGGTTACAGCAGCAACATTGTTGTTTTGCAGAAACAGACTAATGCAGCTACCCTCTGGAAATTGTCACAAGTTTGTAGTTCAAGACTCTTTGTAGTTTCTACCAAAAATTGTGGTTACATACTAGTGATTGTGGTGGAGACTGAAAAGAAAAATCTTTTGCACACTAGAGTTGAATGAAACAGATACATTGCCAAGATAAAGCTGGTTACAAAACAACCAAACCACTATCTTGCATGTAATTATGGACATGGAGTTCCTCTATTTTCACTAGTACATGGAATTTCTTTTACATGTTCGATTTTAAAAAGTTTTCTAGTCCTTAAAAAAAATCCTAACTTTTGACAGTCACATCAGGGCTTTTTTCTTTCACTCTAAAACAAAGTTATTTGGGCTGCCTAACATGATGCACCTGCTTGTTAAGGGTGGCTTTTCCTCAAATTAGGAATTACTTCCTGGAAATGAAAGCACAGGTTCATATCTGCATTAACAAATACCGGCAATTGCACTTCTCTCAATAGTAGCAACAATATAGAAACTGGATGCAAACAATTAGCAATGTTGTAATGACCCTTACATCCTAAGAGGAGTGTTCTAATTTATGGCTCCAGCCAACCTGGAACCAGAGCTTTGCAGTGTCGTTTGGAGCTGCTTACAAAGAAGTTTCAGGAGAAGCAAGAAATTATGTCATATATTTTTCTTTTTTACCCACCCTCCCAAAACATTTCCCCGACATGCCACATAAACTGCCAGGCCTAAACCTGAACACTTTATTGCTATATATTGGGGTGGGGGTGGGGGATGAGTTATTTGTCTACAATCTCTAAAGCAGAGCACCACCATGCTGACACTAGAATATTATTTATTTTCATAATAATTTCCTGCCCAGTACAAGTGTTAGGTTGTGTCAAGAGAGAGTAGAATTTTGCCATTAAAAAAGGCACAGTAGTTGTGTTTCAAGTAGTCTTGGCCTTCTACAATTTCAGCTATCATATCCTGCAAATTACCTCTCTTTTTACTGTGCTCAACACCCACACAGTCACCCCTTTGGGATCAAAGTAAAGTACCATTTCAGAAATCACAAGGTATAGGTTGGACCTGCAACAAAATGGTTAACGGAATGCATTAACTTTAATGCATTCCATTAACCATTTTGTGGTTAAGCAGCATGGTTTAGCGTGTTGTCTGAACACGGCCAATAAAAAACAGAGGGAGACAGAAGCCCAGTTCCCATGGGTGAATTTCCCCCAGCGGCTTGTCATTGTCGTTTCGAATATTTAGGGTGCAGTGGGGGCATGCCATAGCTTTCCATTATATGTGAATCCAGTGAGGTTGTGTTGCTGGAATGGTTGACAAGCCACCCACAACCCTAAAACAGTCAACCACCCTTGCAAGGTTGGCATGTAACAATAAGCCGCCACCACCATGATAAGCGCTGTGAGGACCCCACAGTGGGTTCTCATTAAGTGCGAATAAGGTCATAGAGTTCTCATATTATGCTAGACCACCTTGAGAATGAGTCATGTCAAGTGAGTGGCTTGTCCCCTTACTCTGATAGATGATCACTCTCACGCTGGCTTGCTGCAGTTTGTTTCTCCCTCAGTCCCTCTGGCTGCTGCTGGCATGTATCCCAGGGGCCTTTGCAGGAGAAATCCTCATTTCCTTGTTCCCTGTGTCAGCATCCTTTTCACAATTAGTCCACTGGGACTGCTGGCTAATGAGGGAATCTCAACCATACACCCACATCCAATTGCCAAAGTTTCTGAGCCCGTATGGCCACAAGAATGCATTTGCATGGCTTTGGGTGGGTGTTCCTGACCACTATTTAGCCAAGCATACTAATATCCTCCTCTTATTAATGTTGTTGTCAATTTCATCCTCCACTTCAGGTTTCCCTTCCTAGTGAACTTTAAAAAAAAAAAAAAAAGATTGCTTCCTGTCTATTGCAGCAACAACTCCCACCCCTAAAAGCTCCTTCTCTCCTGCAGCCACTAATGGCTTTTGGTTCCCTGCCCCTTCATGCATGCCATTTCCCTTCTCTGGTCTCCATGAGGGTTACAGAGTAGTGAGCAGGGTCGCTAAACATATGCAAATTTCAAGGCAGAGCAGGGATCAAATGGGTAAACATACACAACTTTCAAAGCAGACAAGCAGACAAAAATTTCAAGGGAGATCACTAAAACTACACAAATTTCATGGCAAAGCAATAAAATGGAGAGGGAAATTGTGCAAAATTCTTAGCAGCTGACATTCACATTTGTGCAGGACCATTTTTTTTTAATATAATTCGAAATGTGTTCGTGACATTCTCCGGTGTCCTTTCTTGAAGATTTCTATGGAAAAAGAAATTTAAAATCCATGCTGAAGTGGAAAGATCTACTAGCGAGATTGCAAGGAACACCAGTGATTTTCGCTGTTCTTCACAGCCGTTTACAAGTCATTCTTGCCAACCCACGATAAAACTGCCCTGCTGGGTTTGGACTTCCCAACAAGCAACCCTGAGAACAAGTCATCCTAAAAACCCTATTACAGGCCATGGGTTCTCAGGGTGGTTTGTTTGTGAAAAACAACCCTCGACAGAAAAACTACTCCATGTTCAGATGTCCTGCTAAACCACCCTGCAACCACACAGAATAACTAAACCTCGGGAAACCTTGCACCCTGGAGCTTGTCACCATTTAAAGAGATAAGGTAGCAATTCAATATCTTTGAAATCAAATATATATATATATATATATATATATATATATAAATGTTTACTGTTTTTAGCTTTTGGAAACCACCCAGAGAGCTTCGGCTGTGGGGTGGTAAATAAATGTAATTAATGAAATAAATAAATAAATAAATAAAACCAAAGATCAACATTTTTTTCTAGATTGAAACAAAAACATAAAATTAAGAGTCACAACCATGCCCCTGCTTCATACCATAAGAAAAAATACATTTCAGAATGTCTTTTTAAAACCATGGAAAAGTTACAAAGAGAGTTAAAGTCTTCAATGTGAATGATGGAACAGGCTAATGTGAAAACAATTTCACTTGTTAAAAACAATTTCACTTGTTAAAAACCTGTCTACCATTACTAGAATCCTCAGTTCCCTGAAAAGAAAGTAAGAGATCAACTGCTTTATCCGTGGATGATTTAAAAGATAAAGGGATACATGAGAGATTAAGGGAGATACAGTGCTGACTATCTCATTAATTGAATCCAAAGGTCTACAACTGATTTTGTACTTAGCAGTACTTACTCTAACCAAGGCCAGTGACAATTGTAATAAAACTGGTCAAGTTCCTAGAACAAAAACTAAGTGAGAGATTCCTGTGGTTCCATAAAGTAATAATAATTTAGCATTTTGGGGTTATAAACAAGCCCATGGAGTGATTTGGAATTGTTAGTGCCATACAATGAAAGAGAGGGGATAGCTGATAAAGCTGATAAAATGAGGCTATTGGACTCACATATTCCAACGCTGGTGGAGCAATGATGACTCCTGCATTCCCTTCTAAAGATGTGATTTAAAGGCTCTACAAATATATAAAATACATGCCATTTTTCATATCTCTCAGCCACGGTCACTCTACCCTATCCCATCTGCAATGTGGGGGTGGGGGGAGAATCATACTGACTTACCTTACAAGTTTATTCAGAACTAAAGTTTACAACTAGATATGCATGTGAAACACATTGAACACTTGAAAGTGTTATATAAATATTGTATATTATTATTATACATTATTTTTTGACAGCAGATAACTTGGTATGGCTAAAACTTAAGTGAGTGTACAATAAATCAACAAAACATTTAATTTGTTAATTAGTGGGGAATCATTTTAATCACTAGAACTGCAAGTTGAATAAGGCACTTCTTTGTATTTTGGAGCGGGAGAATTATTATAATAGGAGCTGAAAAGCTAATGCAAGTTTCACACTCTCTCAGAAAAGCATTAATATTGGAATAAACTGATTTAATCGACAAAAAAGTCACTTGTTTCTATACAAGCTATCCTATAGATTTTTAAAACGTTACCCATTACAGTTCAAATATTACTTCATTTAACATTTAAAAATTCTCATGTGCCTCTCATACAAACAAAGGAATTCAGTTTATTAAAGAAATGTGCAATAAGGATAGTTGTAACTGTATTATTTTTGGTTTTTCTATGTCTACCTAAGAGCTACTTCACTTTTATTAAATGGATCTTAAAAATTATCAAAATGCAATAAGCTCCATATTCCCTATTTCTGTTACCATATTAACAGTTCAACATTTGTTAGGGTCCTATTACACTGGCCTTGGTTCTCAAAAAACTAAGGGGAAACCACGCTTTAATGCTTTCACTTCAGTTTGCTGAAAAGTGATCATTTCAGCGCAGCCTTTTGAGAAGGATTTTGTAGTTGTGTGTTTTAATTACTTCAAAGATATACACCATCCAATCAAGGAAGTTCCCCGGCAAATACCCACATTCAGTGAGTGCAAAGCTTCCTTCCCTACATCATCTGTAGTAAGATCTCTTCTTGAACCCAGCTCTATCACAGGAGGGATGGTTATCATAGAATCATAGAATAGCAGAGTTGGAAGGGGCCTACAAGGCCATCGAGTCCAACCCCCTGCTCAATGCAGGAATCCATCCTAATGCATCCCTGACAGATGTGAAGACCTAGCAGTAAAAAGGAGGGCTGGTGCCTGCCTGCCCCAAATAAATGTTGACCAAGAGTCTATGCTTTTCAGTTCAGTCAATCATGAAATCCTTATACTAACAATCTGTTTAAAAATATTTTAACATTTTAGACTTGGACAAATAAGTTTTGGCATACATGTTGGCTTGCTTGCTTGTTTGTTTAAAAAAATAATACATTAAAAATAAATTCAGCCCAGGCTGGAGCTCTGGCCCATCTGAGTTTATCCACATTTATTTATTTATTTATTATTTAAAGCATTTTTATAGCACCACCTCACTGTTTCCATCATCGTGGTGCTTTACAATAGCACATAAAACAATTACCATTAAAAAACCCTCCACCCACATTAACATTCAAACCACCCCTCCCCCAAACTCTTGTGTAAATAAAAACGCTTTCCACAGACGTTTGAAACAACTGACGGTGGGAACCTCATTTGAGGGATGGAAAACCCTCTTGAAGATTGGGAGGGGGCAGATGTTTGGACAATGGTTTCTAGCACTTACAGTAATATATGAAGCGGTCCAAGGGCTCCTCCCCTTCCGTTATTAATCATGCCCAGGCTTAGCTGCGTGTTCAACAGGCCAACCCAGCTCAGTTGAAAACTGAGGTGCAAATGCCATTGGAAGGCTGCCTATTAGCTACCAAGCCATATTCAAGGTTCTGTTTTTCACATACAAAGCCATAAATAACTCGGGACCAGGAGACCTAGTGGACCAATGTCCTCTATATACACCTAGCCAACCCCTAAGACCTTCAGAAGCAGCCTTGTTGGCCATTCTGCAACTAGCAGAATATTGTCATGTAACATTTCAAAAGCAGGCCTTCTAAGTAGTGGCACCCACAAGCTGGAATGCTTTTAAAACTTGATTTTGTTCTGACTTTATACTGTTAGTTTTACCCTACCCAGTGCCTGTTTACCCTACCCTGTACCTGTTTACCCTACCCTGTACCTGTTTGCATTCTCTTCCCCTCCTTATTGTTTTATTATGATTTTATTAGAATGTAAGCCTATGCGGCAGGGTCTTGCTATTTACTGTTTTACTCTGTACAGCACCATGTACATTGATGGTGCTATATAAATAAATAAATAATAATAATGGTTTGGGAGGCAGAAAATGTGGTGCATTTCAAACACTTTCTGAAAATGTACTTGTTCACACAAACTTTTTTCCTCTGTTTATCATCATGCAGCTGCTCTGTTTTACTGTCTCTTTTTACTGTTTCTTTTATTTTACTTTGTTGTTGTAAGTTGAATTTTTCAAACTGTTATACTGTATTACATATGTATTATATAATTTTAATTGTGATTTTTCTGGAGGTGACAGACTTGACCTTGGCGAAGCTGGGGGTGGCGACAGCCGACAGAAAGCTCTGGCGTGGGCTGGTCCATGAAGTCACGAAGAGTCGGAAACGACTGAACGAATAAACAACACAAGCTGCTTAGAGATTTTATTAAATTAAATCCCAATTCCTTTTCTTTTTGTGTCAAGTCTTCTAGATCATAAGCTTGAGCGCAGGGACTGTCTTACCCTGAGCAGGGTAAAAATGATGTAACCAAACAAACAAACAAACATTACTACAACTACTACTAACCCATCATTCTCAGGGACACTGTATAGAAAAAAAATGGTGGCTGCAGCCAAGGGCCCATGAATTTTTATTTCCATACAATGTCTGCAAACGACAGTATCTACTCCCCGAAGCATTTGTGGCCCTATTTACAAAGTGTACAATAGCTGTCTTGGGCTGCCACATGCACAGTGAAGGCCCAGATTGACCTGGTTTCACATAAGACAACAAACTAGATTATGGGTTGAGTGCGGGTTGTTTTAAACTGTCAGTTATTGTTGAATCGTGGGTTACGTTATGTGAACCCAGTCGTGCTAATAGACCTTGCTTTGTTAATGATAAACAATCCAACAACAAACCCACAATTCAACAACTAACCACTGTTCAATGACAACCCACATTCTAACTTGTCATGTTGTGTGAACCCAGCTATTGGGTAAAATGTAAAAGGAAGGGGAGTGGGACAAAGAAAAAGCCCTTAGAAACCTCCTATATAAATAACTTTACAACATTTAAACAATATTCAAACTACTAACTGCCAACACAGTACTATCTGTGTTGTCAACTACAGCATTTGAGTATTCTTTTCACTGTACTGCACAAAATGCTTTCTCCTACAAATTGCCTTCCCACTTATTTTTAAATGCTGAAATTGCAAAAAACAAACTCCATTTACTATTTACTCTGTTTTTAGAAAGTCATTCATGGATAAACTCAGATAATCTTCCATTATGATAAAAAAAAGTCTCTTGATTAGTGAATTTTAATTGCTGAAGTACACCAATTTTACATTGGTTTCATACTGTATTATATATGTATTGTGCATCCCCTAGAGATTTTTGGATATTAAGTAGTATAAACAAACCAATAAGCCAAAAGATATTTCCCTATCTGGGATGCAGAGTAAGGGCATGTCTACACCAGTTTTTTTCTCGGGGATCATCCCTGTGCATCCACATGACGAACAGGGGATCCTGGGAGCAGGTAATGGATATCCCTCCATTTCCCTGGGATATCTGCCGACACCTTTTTCCCGGTTTTTCTCGAGGTCCTGGGACGATCCCGAGGACCGCAGGTGGTGTGGTCGCCCATCCCGGCTTCTTCCCTCCTCCTCGTGAGTAGTGGGGGTCAGCAGAGGGAAGGCGTCAGGCTGGGGAGAGTCCAGGGACATCAGGGGTGGGGGGGAGCAGGGTCGGGGCTTTTTTTTAAAACTTACTTTTTTGCTGAAGTGCAAGTGCGCTCCAGCTCCTGTCTGTTTTTTTTAAATGGCGGGCGGAATTAGTGCGACATCCTTCTTCCCTTCTGGGACATTGTGCTTCTGTGTAGACACCCTGGGGCGATTCCGGAAGCAGGTAAGTCCGGGATCATCCCCCCTCCCTCCCTCTACATCCTATGGTGCAGACATGCCCTAAGACTGCTTAACACAAACAAAAATTGAAATTTAGCTTCTTAATCTGCTAATTTCCCTTTATTTGAACTAGCATTGCAAACAAGATAAAATATTTAGTTTCTGTTTTAAGAAGCTGAAGAAACAGCAAACAGATTCAAGTTTTCAAGGGGTTTGACTAGATAGCCTTGTAGACCCCTTCCAACTCTACTATTCTATGATTCTATGATAAGTTGAAAAATTATTATTTTAAAGTAAATAGACTATATCTCTCCAATAATGCAAACTATGGGTGCTTCCTTCTGACAATGGCTTGGATCCAGCAAAAGCTTCCCATGGATGGAAGAGTTCCTTCTGCCAGTCAGAAGTTTTTGATTCAAGGAAGCTTTGCTCCTGAGTGGAGGAAGACACAATCTTCTCCAATTTTCCCCTCCCCCTTTAGTGTTCCATCTCCACAAACTCTGCTCTGGAGAGTCTGGCACTTACAGGGAGGAGGTGCTGAGATCTGCAGACAGAGGGAATCAGCAAAAAAGACCCCCTTTTCACCAGTGGGTGCGTTCTGAACTAAAAACTGGACTAAAAACTCTAGATCCAACCCCAGGTTTTTAGAATTCACAAATTTGGATAGCTTTAAAAGGGAGTTGGATTTAAATTGGACACATAATTTCTGGAGGAGAAGGCTATCAATGGCTACTAGTCCTGATGGCTATGTGCCTCTAGTATCACATCAGTTCCTGGGGAACATGGGTAGAAGGGTGCTTTTGCACAGTGTCTTACTTGTGGATTCCTGGTCAACAGCTGGTTGGCCATTATGTGAACAGTGTGCTGCACTAGATGGACCCTTGGTCTCATCCAGCATGGCTCTTTTCATGTTCTTAAACAGAATTGGGGTAGGGGGAGTTCCAGACATCATTCATAAACCTGCGTTTTTCACTGCTTTTTTTTTTTTAAAAAAACACATTAAGGACAGAAAGACGGAATAGCTGCACAATGCCTTTAAATTGATAGTGCTAGGAGCCATATCTGTTCTAGGAGTGTATTAGCACGAATCACAATCCATTTCTTTTGCAGACTATGTATGTTGGGTAAAGGAAAGAAGAGGGCACTATTTTGCTCCCACCAATCTTTTGCCGCCCATGAATAATACTGAGCACATCAACACAACCCACCTAGCCATTACTTACAGTAAGGGGGCTGTGTGTAAATTGGAAATGTAGATCAAGTGGTCCCTCCTTGGTGTGCTTGATCATGCTAGTAATCTGGGAAGAATTCCCAGGTTGTAATGATAGGAAAAATGCAAGCATCATGAGCAGGGCCAGCACTATCATTAGGCCAACTAGGCAGCCGCCTAGGGCACAGACCTCAGAGGGGTGCCGTACTGCCCTTTTAGGGTCACAGTTTTATACAAATTAGCTGTTTTAAGAAAAAAAAACATAATAGAAGGAAAATATAATAGTTCAGAAACTCTTCTTGAACAACTGAATCGAAGTTGGCAAATTTTGGGGTGGTGGTGCAAGAAGCTCGCCTTGCCTAGGGCGCAAAAAAGTCTGGCAACGGCCCTGGTCATGAGTGGATGGCATAAAAGGCACTAGTTCTGGGGAACACCAGCAGAAAACTGAAATTTAGGACAGCAGCTATTTTGAGATTAGTTGTAGTAAGAGTTGCACATTGTTCTATAATTTAGTCACTTCTGGCAATGTTTTAAATTTTGCAGAAGCATGAAACAAACAATTAAGCAACAACCAGATTGCTAAAACTTTAGTGAAACTGATGTTTTATGGAAATGCAGCAGAGAATTGGAGAAGGTGGAAACAAGGATTTGAGTTGCAGTTCATCACAAGTGGAGCAGTTTCAGGAAAAAGGAGAGGCTTCTGTCAGCACTATTTCTTCATGTGGAGGTGAAGAAAGATATTTAATAACTTTCCGTTTGAAAATAATGCAGATAATGATAAAAAATGTTTTAATTAGTAAATCTACACCATGCTGCAAGGCACTTTTTACTAGACCACAGGAAGAAGGAAAACATAGACCCTTATGTGTCCAATTTAAAGCCATGAGGACAAACTTGTGAATTACTTAAAGACTGCACAGTCATGGCACAAGTCCAACAGATATGATTTTGATAGAAGTGGAAAAGGCATGCTCTGTGTCAGGGCCATAGTTCAGTGGCAGACTATATGCTTCACATGCAAAAGTCCCAGATCCAATCCCTGACATCTCCTTGTGAGAGGGCTAACCTGTGCACAATCCTCCCTATCGCAATCATGTTCCCCCCCAGCCCACCAAACAACTGAGCTGTAGGGAGAGTGATTTGCAGAAGAATTCAGAGGAAGGGGCAGCAAAATTTGGCAGCAGCCTGGTATAAACAATACTGACTTAGATAGATCAATGGTCTGAATCTGTACACTGCTGCTTCCTACGTTCCTATGCATGGCATCAGCCACAGCATAGAAAATGTGGCAACTTAAATTATTACTAAAATGTGAAAACGTAGAGAAAGTCTCAAATCCACAGTATGTTTTCATTGATAGAAACACAATTCACACAATTTATTAATTGGTACACTGAATTAGTCATCTCTAGAAGACACGCTATGGGGATCTTATTTCAAAACTGGACTTTTAAACTGATGCAGCCACACAAACTAATGGAAGGTCTTTAAAAACCTGCAACACAGTACAAACTAAATCATTTCAATTTTCAAATACCAAATTAGTAACGTACTCTAGAAAAAGAGTGCAAGTGATTGGTAGATCCTTTATACCCTCAATTCAAATTAAAAGACAACACAACTGGAATTCTAAATGGTAGATTTTGATATACAACCTAACCGGGTCTAAGGATCATATCACTGACTAATTTAAATTTGGTACAAAGTGTTAAATTAATAGAAGGGAGACACAGAAAATCAAAACAATGCTGATATAGATTACCTTGATGTGTTTCAAGATCTACGTTGCTTACCAGAGGAATACTCTATAAAAACCAGTCTACAGGGTCAACTGTAATTCACAAATCATAGAAGGCTTGAATGACACTAAGCCAAGATTAAGTTTAAAAGGTATCAAATTGTATGGAACAACTGAAGGTAGAAAAATATACAGAATGGGTTAATTCAATTGTACAGGGTTAGGCAACATGGTACCTGTGGGCACCAATATGCCCCCCACCTTTCTTGGTGGTCTTGCAACGTGCCCTACCAAAACCACTTTTTTTTTTTAAAAAAAAAAAGACATATGTAATCTGCTTTTGCTCTAGGCAGCAATCAAATACTACATTCTTAGTTAAATAGTAAAATTCATTTCAGATTGTATTTTCAGCGCTTAATTTTAGATTGCTTTAAAACTCTTCTCATGAACATAAAGGATATAACAACTATTCATTTTACTGTTCTGAAAACAGGAAACCATCTAATAGTTGACTTTTACAAATAATTCTATTTCAAAATTAATTCAAAGAATTCAAGTATTTTGTGAACTGGCAGAGATGGCAAAACTTACAGCGATAATGAGAGAAAGGTCAACAGTTACATTTACGTTGGAATGGAAACCTTTGATAGACTATTTGAAAGAGTCAGAGAAAATGATTATTTGTTTCTGGATTTTAAATCAGAGGGAAAGGGAACAATTTTATGAATCTAATGTATGTAAATTAGGTGGAAGGGTAATTGAGAAATTAAGGGGCATTTCTGGGATGAAGAAGGCGAAAGAATATATATATATATATTCTAACCTCACCCCCAAATGTTTTTTTTAGTGTAATTGTAGTTGTTATTTGTATTTTTGTTGGTATGTATTATGTATTATGTTTGTATGACGTGTGATGTTTGTTTAGATGTTGTTGGGGAAAAATAAAAATGATGAAAATCAAAAAAAAATTCAAGTATTTTGTTACATGAATTGTTTTTAAGTTGTGTTTACCAAAATTCTGAGAATGATCATATTCATTTAGCATCATGTGTACAGAACATGATTCAATAATTGTATGGAGGGTTCTCAGTTATTGTATAAGATGTACACAACAAAGGATAAGAGGACAGCATCAGTATGTACCAACCAACAGGTTCGGTACACTTTACTGACAAATCAGACTAGAATACAGATGATATCATTTTTAAAGACGTCTTTCTATGTCTTGCTTTCATATTTAATTGGAATATTCTAGCCCAGGGTTGGGCAGCCAGTAGACAAAAGCATTTTTTCTAGCCACTGGTGACATATATGGTATTGTCAGTTCCCTGACAAATTTACTTATAAGTTTCCCCCCCCCCCCTGAAGTTTTAAGACAAGCATGATAGTATATCAGAGCATGTTATATTTATATCAAAGCATATTTGCTCCTTAACTGTGAAACTTTTACTTCTAGACTAGGGATGGGGAATGTGTGACCCTCCAGATGGACTACAACTCCCATCAGCATGGCCAATAGTGGGGGATAATGATAGTTTTAGTCTAGCAACATCTGGAGGGCCACATGTTGCCCATCCTTGTTCTAGATCAACTTCCCCAATCTGGGGCACCACTAGATATGAGGAGATTGGAAATGCCAGCTTCTACTTTTAAAGAAGCCATAGTTCCCTCTTACATTGGAAATCCAGTAACTTTGTAAGTTACTGTATTAGTAAGGAAAAACAGAAGTAAATCATGGTTTCAGGCACAAAATGTTATGTGTTAAAGGCAGTCAAGGCTATCCTGGTCAGCAAATAGTGTACTGATAAAGTCCATTAGCAGGGTCAGTGGTTAGGGAGTTTGGGATATAGTTTGGGATATACAATAGTTAGTGATTTTAGGCAAGTGTAAGTGATAGGTGCTCAGAAGTCATTAGTTCTGGTTTGATCCTTATGTAGATAAGCCGGTTTCACAACAAGTAAGCCATCCAAATATGTTAGTTTTCATTTATTGCTCACAGCCATTTTGATGTAGTTAGACTTAATTTCCCTCTGTATTAAAGGTTTCATTGTTATTGTTCAAATTCATTTACTGTATAGACGAATTTAATGGGCCTGTTCAGACAACACGTTAAGCCATGGTTAGGCTGCTAACTTTTTTGCAATAAATGGTTAGCGTGTTTAAACCATGCTTTTGTAGCCATCATGGTTAGGAATGGTTCACAAGACATGCTAAGTTATGGTTCACACAACACACTATGCCATAATGTGTAGCTCAAAATGCTTAACCACCATGGCTTAGTGTGTTGTCTGAACAGGGCCAACATTTATCAATCTTAGAAATTTCTATTTCTGAACTGCTGCTGATTTTATCTTGGTCGTGCTTTTATCTTGTATTTTATATCATGTTTTTATACTGTTGTTTTATACTTTGAATGGTTTTAATTTTTGTGAACTGCCCAGAGAAATTCGGCTATTGGGCAGTATAAAAATGCAATAAATAAACAAACTAGCTAGTAGTCGGCTTCCTTATTTTTCTATATGTTACTGTTTTATTATGTTGAGTAAGATTTTATCTTCTATTTGGTCTTTTGGGTGTGTGTGTGTGTGTGTGATTTAAGATACGCTCCTTGCTAAAAGTATAATGAGGGGGAACTACAACTAACTCACTCTGGGGTTGGAGGGAGGAACAATTGGCCAGAAGAGAGGAATAATAAAGAAAAGTTGCAGCACAGAACACAAGACATGTCTAGTTTGCAGATATATGCATATATTTAATTTATTAAAATATTTATAGAATCACTTTTCTGCCCCAAGGCCCCTCATCCCCTTCAAGGCTACATACAACTTCAAAAACAGAGCAAACAGATATAGCAAGCAGAATACTGTATAGGCAGATAATGAAGGTTCATGGCACCACTCCAGCCTTTTCAGACTAAGACATGCACCAGCTCTATTCCAGACAAAAACAAAAAGGGCATTTAGTAAGCAACAGCAAAGCACTGCCCTTAAGGGCCATGTAGAAATAGAGGCTTCTATTATCAGAAAGCCTGGATAAAGCTTCTGGCTTCCATTAGGGATAGGGAAGGCTTCATCCTGACCACAATTTTCAAACTTTTCAATTTATATGTTGTACTAGCTTCCAAGATAAAGAAGCCTCTGTCCAAACTAGATAACAACTTCCCACCACAAAGCCTCTTCAGAGGCAGATCAGCCTTTACAACATAGCAGCGAGTAGCCAAGAAAAGTTCCTGTACTCTGTGCAATACCGCCTCACGTAAGAGAGGACTAAACTAAATTATCATTTATCTCAAGCCAATTCCTTGAATACTTATTCAGCTCAGAACTTCATATATAACAGAGGACTATATTTGGGACAGAGGCAAAGAAAAAGCTTTTCAATAAAATCAAATGATGTTGCTTTTGTTTCTCAAGAATGAAGAGGAAAGAACTCAACAACTACACATCAGAGAGAATTCATAGTGGCCCAAGAATGTCTAATGATCATGCAAATGAGAGTACACGTAATATGTGCTCGTGGATAGTTTGGGTTATGCCCTGAAAAATGCATTCTCAAGCTCTATGGAATCCTTTTCAGATGGGGTGACCAATATTTAAGACAGTATTCTAAATGAAGCAGCATCAAAGGTTTATGTAATGACATTAGGATACCTGCTTATTTAATTTTCAATCCCTTTTCTATTTCTTTCCAATATTGAATAATCTTTTGCCACTGCCATAGCATGCCAAACAAGCATTTTCATCCAGCTTCATACTATAATCCCGAACTCTCTTTTCTAAGTAGATACCAGTTTAGACCACCTCACCAGCATCTAGGGAAGGGATGAGCATCCTCCAGCATATGGGCTAAATTTAGCCCACCAGGTTGGCTGATCTGCCCCTCAGAGCCTCAGGTGGACCACCTCTCAGAAACCCTATTTGCTCAAAGGAGAGATGGAAGACAAACATGGCACATACCCTTCAGGTTATCACAACAGCTCCTTTAATGTTCATGTTGCCAGAATCTCTAGATGCTGCTGTCTCCTGGACTCCAGCCTTCCCCTAAATCCCCATGCAAAACTCCCTGTTTGCTTGCTCCTAGAAAAGAGAATCTTTCTACAAAGTTGAACTGCTTTTTCCTACCTGGATGGATCAGGTGACCCAGCAGCCAAAGCTCCACCCGTAAGCCTCAGGCAACAGCAGAAAACCCCAAAGCAATAAAAGATGTTTTTTTTAAAAAAAGCAGTAAGATAAAAACAAACATTATAGCAAACTGATTCGGTGACTCAGTAGCATAAGGAAAAAGGAGGGGGGAGCTACAAGTAAAGACCAATTCAGACTATTTATTTAATCTGTGCTGTCGAATGGCAGCTTAATAATAAGTGAACAAGGATATTTCACCCATTCCCATTCATAGGAGATATGCAGGCTGTGTCCATATCAGACTTCCTCATACCACTTTCATTATAGGGAGTGTGAGAAGAGTCGCTTTCCTGACTACTCCCATTGCACTGAACACAGCAGAAATTGCTGCTGTGTCTCTTTGGTTGACAGCAAGCGAAGGCATTTTGAGTGCATGCTCCACTGAAATCAGGAAAAGGGTGTGGTGTGGGCATGGTCAATTTGGGATAGGATTCAAAGGCACAGTTTATTATGCCTTGATTAGGATACATGTAAACTTGGAGTTTGTCCAGGCCAGTTCATTCTTAGTTACGTAGCTCCATTTTATTGGTGAAGACAAAAAGAAAATCAAGAAATACTTTCAGTCCTTGGTTCAGTACATTCTGACCACGTCTAATTTTCATTTAAAGGAACACACAAGCACAAAGCAAAGAGCAGCTGTTACTATTTTCATCCTTTCATGCACAAATTTGTTTATCAAATAAGCAAATTCCTGGTTAACAGCTGAAAGTAACTGAAACAATTAGCTTTGCAGAATTCAGGATAAGTAAATAATATATAACTTTGCTAGACTAGGTCCAAAAATGTAACATATGTAGTGGTATTGAAGATACTAACAGCCTTTAACTGGGGGGGGGGGGGACAGGGATGGGGAGGTGTACACATGCATACATACCCCTCATCCACATCCATAACTTCATATATTCATATTGTTGAATAGAGCAGCACAGATGAATAGCACGTATATTCTACAAGAATTCTTTATACTGGCATTCAAGTTCTATCCAAACAAAAATATGCTATGCTGATTTCTAAAATTGGGTGTGAAAATTCATTTTACCCAGCAACAAAGCAGTTCTAGAAAGTCTAATTTGACAAGCAAACTCCAGTGTTTCCTCCTCCCTCTTTACCACTTGCCCAATCCTGAAGGATAACCATTTTTTTTATTGAACATGACATTGTCACATTCATATGAACATGCCTATTATTTAATGCTACTTTTATAACTAATTTTCCTGAAAAAAACAGCAAAGGGCGAGAACTATGCCTTGCTAATTTTGCAAAACTTTTGTTCCTGAATATAAATTAGGACTCCTCTTTCCCTTTGGGGATGAACTGTGGATCCACTGAGAATCTATCTTTACAAAGTTCCAACAGTTGTATTATTGTATACAGATGGGACTGTTAGGAGGGTGTTCTGTTCTCAGTGAATCTTACAGCAGCCATTTAATTTACCCCACCTGAAAGTAGTAGCAAAAATCCTGCCACTCCCCCTGCCGACAACCATAGAAGTGGCGAACTCCATGATGCACACTGTATTTCTCAGTTTTGAAGAGCTACTAGCTTTCAACACTACAAGAAGCTGAACTACATGCATAACCAGCTCAGTGGTGCTTTGCGTTTAGAGGCTGTGATATGATATGTTAACTTCACACCGACTCCCTTCCCTCTCTCAAACACATACTCTCTGTCTGTGACATACTTTCCTCCACACACACACACACACACCTCCTTTTCTCACCCACAAATCTCCCCCCCCCCATCTCAGCATGCAGGGATGATTGATAGAATAAACCTTCCCCTCCCTGCACACTTTCCAGCATTGGGAACTGCTGAGGGGGTGCAGTGAGGAAGGAGGTGCATGATTTAAATGGGAAGGCAGCATGGACGGCCCGCTTTCAGTTCATGCAAAGCCACCTTTGGGAACAACCCAATCTGTTGAAACCTAAAGGCGCAATTTCTAATTTTGGAGGAAAATATACATGAAAGGGGACATACATCAGGCATGAACATTTCCCCTCAAAACCTGTCAAAAGCACATTTCGATACCAATGACTTTCAGGTTGTCCAGCAGTAGCAAACACTACATCAGCTAAATTGCTCGCCCACATGCAGTACCGTTGGCACTCCATCTCTGCTAAGAAATTGAAGGCATGGCTTGTAAACAGGGACTGTGTGTTTTCAAAATGATTATCAGCTTTATCCTTGTGGCAGAGAAGCTCCCTTGAATAAGATCCCACAGTCTTTTAGCAATATGTTTTACATGAAAACCTTGAAAATGTAACAAAAAAATTAAGCTCTGCAGGCCAACAGCCTGAATGCAGTAGACAAATCTAAGTCATGCCCAACAGCATTCCAGAATAATGTGTCAAAGGGAAAAGCAGAAAGACTTGTCTGTTTGTGGGAAACAATTGGGTCAGTTTATTTGCCATTCATTTAGACTCCTATACATCGAGTCAAACTCAATTACTCAATGCCAGACTTCCTATTCAACCGTCCACTCCCTCCATACATGAGAGAACAGAAACATACACATTAAACATCTGTTGTGTGTCCTTACATTACATTTCTGATGATTTGACAAAAGAAATATGATAGGGTTTCCTCCTCTACACAAAGTAAACCAAGATTCATTGTGACATCTTTTGTAGCCTAGATGCACATTGTTAATAACATTTCATCTTTCCCTCTGGCAGTTCTGAAAGAGAATTTCCCAAAGCAAGTTGTTTGTGAAGTATATGAGTAAAGGATGGGTCAGAGAAAGCACCAGCTGACTAGGACTTCTATATCACAGATATAAACATTGCCACTAAGATCAAAATCAGGCCTATAAGAATAAAATTCATTTACTTAATAAAATATAAACTTAGCACCAACAAGAATATAGTATGCAGATCTTTGAGCAACACAGGCTGGACTTTCATGAACATGTTAAAGAACTAGATTTTCTAAGTGGGGACATAGAGCTTATGCTAGGTTCACACTAGCTGGTGGATCCCAACGTGAGAATTTCGGAAGGAAGCAGATCTTGAACCAAGCTCGTAGCTAGAAAAAAGCACAAAGCTAGAAAAAGCATGAATAAACTGGGGCCTTCATATGGGGCTGTACCACAATCACTACAACCCATATAATCACAGAACCCTGAAATGTGGCTACTACAATTGTGAAAATCACAGCTGCCACACATTAATCCCACATATGTCAGCAAAGATCAAACTTCATCAAAAAATTAAACCCTGAATACATCTGTGCAGGTATCAATCACATGTGAAATCAACTCTTTTAAGACAAATCATCACAAAGCTCGCATTGGTTAACTGTGACACTTGACTCTGCCAACCTCTGCCATGTGTATTTCTTAACAGTGTTCCAGATATTAAACTCTGTTTTCAAGCTCCCAATTGCAGATTCATTCAAACAGTAGCCCAGAGGGACAAATGCAAACAGTTTGTTTACACACAAAACACAAACACACAGAGAAACGTTAAGTGAGAGCCTAATACCCTTTTGGGAAGAAATATTAGTTTGATCATGAAGGCTTTAATAATCATAAACATAAAGACAGTTTTGAACTTCTTTGATCATAGAGATCTTTCCGTGCTGGACACAGTAGGATGGCAGCCAGCAGAGTGGCCATTACAGGTGCAAAACTGCTTGTAGACAGGATGCTCAAGCCAAGATGCTTGATTACAGCCCATACACTATTCTAGCCTCACACTTCCCAACAGGCAGCAAAAAAGTGGTAATTGGTTAGAATGTGAAAATGACTACAATCCTAAATACATTTACTTCAGATTAAATCCCACTAAACCCACTGGGACTGGCTTCTAAGCACAGAGGCACAGGTATGTGGAAGTGTGCCAAATAACACTAATCGTATTTACACAAATATAGCATTGAATTATTATTATTATTATTATTATTGCACTACCATTGTTTAGGTTCTTATCTTTTGTAAACCTCCAGAGAGGTTTGGCTATAAGGTGGTATAGAAATGCAATACATAAATTTCAATACAGGAGAAACAGAGAAAGAGTTGGGAAATGGAAGCCGGTAAAGAGGAAGTAATGTGTTTAGGATTAGTTTATAGTCTGAATTACAGTATGGTATGGGAACTAGAGGGTTGTGCCAAAGGCATAATGGAAAAAGCTGGGTTTTGATAAGGTATTTGAATGAATTAAGACTGGTGGCATCATGCAGGTGTTCTGGGAGGCAGATCCAAACATACAGGACAGCAAAGGAGAAAGACCAGAGTCTTTAGGAGCAGGAGATCATTGGGCAGCAGAGGGTGGTGGATGTATCAGAATATAAGAGAGCAGAAATAAGTGTGCATAAAGCTATGGGGTAACTTTGAAGGTAAGAACAAGGAGCTTGTGATATTAGATCCAGAAGCAAGACAGGAAGCCAGTGTAGGGATTCAGGGGGGATAGGCATCACTTAATCAGAAGACGAGAGTTGAAAAACATGACTTTTCTGTGGAAAAGCTGCACATATGTTAAAATCTAAAATCCAACCTAATTTCATAATGTAATACATCTTTTTTAAAATATCAACTTATCCCTAATAGCTTTCTCTTCCCTCATGACAAACATGAACTCCTGTTCATTTATGATAACTATGCAACAGGGTCTTGCATGGCTCCCGGAAGGTCTTCAGCTCTGCTGGACCCCTCTAGGGAGGGATTTCCACAGCAGAGGAACACCCATTGAGAAAGCTTCTTCGTTCATACTGGCAACAGAGAAAGCACTATTAAAAAGGCCATACTTGACTGACCATAGATACTCAAACAGGGCCTATGGAAGGGAGAAAACTGTGATGTCTACAGGGCTCACATCATTTCACTTTCACACTAGAATAGGATTTGGTGTCATTATGAGCTTTTTAAAAATGCTAATATACTTTTTTAAAAAAAAATCTGATAATGTACATTTAATACTTCAAAATTGTGCTTTCCAGACTGGTGATTCATGAACCATTTTCCTATTCCTCCCAGACTTTGACCTACTAACATGTGAAGTACACCAGCAGACAGCTGGATTGGTGGAATTAGTAGACTGGTAAAGCTTAATTAAAAGGTGCCTAAGCTATTTCATCCACACACATACAATAAAAATGGTAGTCTTCGCAAAATGAAGGCAGCAAATGAGCTCTGGGGAAAGGGGAATGCAAATAAAGAGGGAGAACTCTTGCACAAGCAATGCTGCTCTTTAATGAATGTTTTCGGTACAATAACGTTCTAGGCAAGGCAAACCCCCTTGTTTACCCTAACTATATATTATCTGTACATAAAAATATTAAAGGAAGCTTTTGATATATACAACATGCACAAAATACCACCACCACCTACATCACTATAACACTAACACACACACACACACACACACACACCATTCATAAAAGAAATAAAAGATATTTTCCTATGTTATTCTGGCTTTTACCACACACACAAACACACACACACACAAAGCTAAGAAAGCAATGTCACATTGATTCCCCATGCACACACACCCTGAAAACTTGTTCAAAAAGTCACTACACAATAATGTCTAATGGGGTGAGTCTGTGGTGTTTAAGAAGAAATGAGCCTCATGCCTGGTCATCACTATTTCCTGCATCATCCGCAGCTCCTGCACAAATTACTTCACGAAAATCACATATCTATTGTGTTCATTGCACCACAAAGAAATAAATATTTAAATAGGATTCTTGCCGCTGTCATTATTCCATGAAATGCAGCATGGAAGTCTGCCATGCATCCTTTAGAATGCTGCTACAGAAATGCACAGTAACATATATTTGGGAAAAGGTATTTAAAAGCCAGTTCAGGTAGGGCTCGCCAAGACCTTCTCATTTAAAAAGGCACAAAATTAAGCAGCGGAACACAAGACAAAAGACCCCTTCCCCCTTCCCCATACTCTTGCTCTCTTATACAGAAACACACCCACCCTCTTGCTGATCAGTATCTATAGAAAGAATGGCTGACAATAAGAGCTCATTGATAAAATATCAATATCATAAGCTATGTTGACATCAATGAAACAAAAACATTGTGCATTTAGCACTTACCTTTTATGAGCTGAATTTGCTCCTCTTGCTGAGAAATCGCTTATGCTTTTGGATGTTTTTTTGAGAAAAAAAACCTTTACGTGCTTCTCCAGCAAGCTAATCCAAGCCTTCCATTAACACACTCCATTGCAGATAATTGCAGTCAGCACACACTCCCCTGCTTTTCCCAGTTCCCAACACAGCAAGGATAATCACATTCCAGTGGGGAGTGAACAGATGGTGGATTCCATGGTAACCAACCCTCCTAAGGCTATTGGTAGAAGTGTGTGACTACTGCTTATTTGGTAACAATCACTCTTTGTGCTTCAGCTTTGCAAATCCCTAACCATGGGTCGTACAGCATTTAGCACATACTGGGCAAGGCTAGCAGGTGATTTACTATGTCAAACAACACTGCAGCATAAAAAATCCAGGGTTTAACCTTGATGTATGTACGCTCCACTCAGGCTTTATGTTCCAATATAACAATTATTTTATTTATTTTAAATCTTTTGCTTACCTCACTGCAAAGACTTGAGGCGGTTGACAATAAAGTGTAAGTACATACAGCAGTCCAATTACTATCAGATTAGAATTAAAATATAGCAAAGTGCAAACCAAAGCCTATCTAAACATGAGCTTCCAACTGTTTATATGTACTTAGTCTAGGAATTATTATTTAGGTTAGATATTTCCAGATGTCCTCAAAGTGGGCTTATTCAACCTTGCTTTCCAATTAATTAAATTTATTACAATGCATGCAATTTATACTGTCATAAACAAATCAAAAACACTATGATAAATTACCATAGAAAAAGTAGGAACAAAAATTAGGTTTCTAATATACTGTTAAAATATTAGTGTCCTGGAAAAACAATGGTAGATAGAAAAAACCCCACACCTCTTCTCAACCACACCTCTTCCCATAATTGTTTTATATGTTATTGTAAAGCGCCTCGATGCCAGAAATGGTGAGGCGGCGCTATAAAAATGCTTTAAATAAATAAATAAGTTACTGGCCACTCTGCAAAGCAGCTAGTTTCCAGGCCAATATATTACAAAAAAGTATTTTACGTTACTTGGTGGCCTTCATTCCTGATAGTATTTTATGTGTGCATACTGTATTTTGAAATGACCTTACTGAAGAATGTTGCAATAGTCTAATCTAAGGATTTATTCAACAAGGATATTAGAATTCCTTGCTTTTGGTCTTAGAGCTTCTGCTAGATTTATCTGCCTCAGTATCTGTCAAGACTACAGCTGAGAAGCCAAAAGCTGCCTCTGTTGCATATGTTTATACCTGGAACAAGGGGCATGTCTTGAAAAGCCTCTGTGGATCGGTGCAATGCCAGAAGCAACTTATCTCACCTAACCATCTCTCACAAAGGAAGAAATCTTAGAGTAATACAGCATAATACCTCACTGAAGCACGCTTAGCAAAATCGGCACTGCCATTATCTTCAGGGATGACAGATGGGAAAACTTTATTTTTTATCATCCTCTTAAGAAGAAGAAAAAGGAAGCTTTTAGAGATGCTAATACATTTAGAGATGCTTATATCTTTTTTTAACTATGTAATGAAAGGACAGACTGACCACTTGCACACATTTGAAGAGTCTGCATAAATACAGTTTCTTGTCTTTCATGCACACAGTTATAACAGTGATCGGCAACTATATTAACTGGTGATCAGTCTAGTACAGGCCTATACAACCAAAAGGCTATTTGTAGCCACCTGGGAAAATTCCAATTGCTCATTAATCCCCACTACCCTTGCTCAGCTTTCTGTGAAAATATCCAAGGGACACTTCTTATGACAGATTAGCAATGTGGAACCCTTTGCAGTGCAGGTACTTTCCACACAGCAAGGAGCTCTGGGCCAGGTAGAAAACACACACTGCATGCCAGTTTCCAGGAAGAGTAAGGCTGCCATGGCTAAGAACTGTAGGATGAACCCACCTAACTGTCCTGCACAGGGACTGGCCCTTCTCATGTTACTCTGGAAATGTGCGAAGCATCCACATAGGAGCAGCTCCTTTGGCCTGGCCAAAGCCCATCAAAACAGGGGATGGCAGACTGCCAGTTTCACTAAATGTGCATTGCTCTTGTTTTCCCTGGATTCTGGGACACGTAGAGGACTAGAATCGTTTTTTCTAACGTGTTGCAGCTAACGACTCATGGAGCATAACCCACTTGTGTCTCCCTCACCGTGTGAATTTCTGAAAGAGTAAAAGACCAGTGTACTGCTGTCACTGAACACCGTAACAAGTTGAGACTGTGGTGGTGGAGAATGGGAAAGAGAAAAAGAGACACTGAAGGAAAAAAGGGGGGATAGAATGGGGTGCAGGGAAGAACATCCACTACAGGGGTAGAGAAAAAAGAGGGAGTGGTTACATAAGGTGCAGAGATCTATACATGTTAGGAAAGAGAAAAGAGAGTAGCTGAGAAATGGAGCAAAGAGAGACCTAAGGGGTGAAGAAAGAGAGAAGGTGGTACATAGGGATGCAGAGAGGTAAGTGGGTGAGGAAAGGAGGCATGATGTGATGCAGTGATTTATTGATTTATTATTTATTACATTTATATACCGCCCCATAGCCAAAGCTCTCTGGGTGGTTTACAAAAGTTAAAAAGAGATTGTGCTATGAGGTGTAAAGAAAAAGAGAGCATGTACAGAGCAACTGGGCACCCATTTGGGGAAGACTGTACTGAGAGAAGGAAAGAGGGTTGACAGAAGGAGGTGTGTAGTGGTGAAGACAAGAGAGAGCATGACATTGGGTGCAAAAAAAACAAAACGAAAAAGGTTAACAGTAAACACAATTGTAGTGCAAATGCCTGTCCATGATAAATGTAGTAATGTTGAGTAAAATAAAAATAAAAATGTAGAAGTGGTCTTCTAAGTTGTGCATCCCTGATCTAGGACATAGTGGGGCTGTCCACACAGCATGCTAAACTACACTGAGTGGTTGAGCTGTGAGTTGTTTGTTGAACTGTGGGTTAGAGAGTTGTCTGAATACAGGGCATTTTCTGCAGGATGGCTTGTTAACCACCCACAACAACCCAACAATAAACCATTGGTTCTCAAGATGGCTTGTTTGAGAAAAACAAGCTATACTGCATGGTTAACAAGCCATCTTGAAGAAAATGTCCTGGGTTCAGACAACACAATCCACAGTTCATCAAACAACCCATAGTTCAATAACAACCCACACTCAACCACTGAGTGTAGGTTAGTGTGTTGCGCAAACCCAGTCAGCATGGGTCCCCTTACTCAGTAGCAACCTCCAACATACTAACAGCTGGCTGCATAATACTATTATAGTAAGTAAAACTTAGGAAAGAAGTATTATATACACTGAAGGCTCAAAGCACTTCATATAGCACTTATCTCAGTAATCTTTACAACAGCACTGTAAGGTAGGCCCTGAATTATTTTCTTCATATTTCAGCCTGGGGGGAAATGAAGGCTGTGAGTTAGGGTGACCATATGAAAAGGAGGACAGGGTTCCTATATCTTGTAACAGTTGCACTGAAAAGGGAATTTCAGCAGGTGTCATTTGTATATATGAAGAACCTGGTGAAATTTCCCGTTTCTATGCAACTGTTAAAGATACAGGAGCCCTGTCCTCCTTTTCATATCGTCACCCTATGTGAGTGGTAGTGAGCAAGTTCAGGACTGAGCAGATAGATGAATCAGTGACCTCCCATAACTCATGCTCTTAACTACTGCAGTACACCTGTCAACACAGACGCAGAAGGTCCAGACCAATGCAGATAAACATCCTCTTTCTGGGGAGCAAAAGAAAAACAACCACACATGAAACACAAAGGCAGTGCACCTTGCAGCTTCAACTCAAAGTGAGCGATTTGGTTGGGGCTTTACAAGATCTTTATAGCCACCAATAAATTCAAAGCAAACTTATGGGATGATTAGAGGTGACCTGCAGGATTTGGCTCAAGAGCCACCAGCAAAAGACCACCATTTCCCAACACATTGGAGAATAAGAGGACATGACCTCATAGAACAAAGTACGTGTTTGTTTGCACACACACATCCTGCTGGCTTTTAATGTCCTGCCTCAATACGCTGAAAAAGGCTCCTGGTCATTTCACACTCCATGCCCAGTTCTAAATGAAATTCTTCCCATTCTTACGTCTTTTAAATATATAATATTAGCCAGTGCTCTGCACATAATAGTTCTGCACTATTAAACCAACATGAAAAGCTCAAAAGTAGTGGCTAATTAATGCTAAGCAACAAGCTTGTCACTGTCACACTGATCAGACAACAGCAATTTAAAATACTGCTCCTTTGCTAATGAAGAATGTATTTGCCATAGAAGCGAGAAATCTATGTTCCCAGGTAAATGGCACCCACATCTTGTATACAATTGTTATAGATGTAGGATTTACAAAAGTAAATCGCATTGATTGTCCCCTGCTGGGAATGAATGGCAGAAGAAATGTTTATAGTTTGACTCCACTATGGAATACATCTCAACCTGACACCCGTATATTATAGCCAGGCAGCTTCCAGCTACCCGCAGTTGTCTTTAGCTTTAATTAGAGATGCCATGAGTTTAATATGTGCAGAATTATTTCTCATACACATGCTAATTACCTGCTGAGAAATAAATGCTCATTCTTCACAGCAAGAGGAGGGAGAAAACACACATCAGCAAACACGTACCACTTATTCTACAACAACTAACAAAGTGGATGGAGACTCTCAGGGAGGTACTGTTTTGCTATCTGGGCCCTGCGGGTACTGGGAAACCTCCAAGGTTTGACTGGACGTGCTTGGGTAGATGACAGGAAGCAGTAGGGGCAAAAGCAAAATGCTGAGAACTAGGCTGCAAGAAGGAGGTAACATGACAAAAGCCAAGATCTGCCAGGCCAATGATATTTCTCCAAAGAACAGCAGAGATTGCGCATGTACACACACACACGCGCACACACACACACACACACACAAGCTACTACACAGTTGAACCACATCTGATCTAAGAATAAGCATTTTTTTCACTTCAACCTCTCTGTGGAGAGCGAATACAATTTAGAGGCTCAACTCTCTGTGTTCTGAGAACTAAACTTGGTTTGGTAAGGACTAACAGAGGCACATAGAGTCTCAGTTAGTTGACAAGCGGATTACCCAGAGGGCTCAAGCTGCTCAATAAAATGATTAACATTACTGAGTTCACAGTCTCAGTCTTGTTTCATATAAATGTTGATGGTCTACACCAGGGGTTCTCAAACTTTTAACTCCCAAGGCCTGCTTCATCTCTGAAAATGACTGAGGCCCACCAGTCAGTAAATGGTGGCAGATGGAGGCAGAGTTTGGCATAATCAGTTGGCAACTACATATCATTTTACATAGATATGTAACCTCTCTTTGAAAATGGCTAAATTCTTTCGTACAGCAATTTTATTGTAGCATGGAGCTCCATAATTCAGTTTTCAGTTTAGTAGACAATGACCAGGTTAAGACAACATGCTGCAGTGGCAGGCTGAATATGCAACCCCACATAACCCACACTCGCTGGGTTCGCACAACATGACAACCCTGAGTGGGAGTTGCATATTCAAAATGGTGGCCGCACACACCACACACACATTGCGGCCTTACCATGGTTTAAATAACCAATGGTGGGATGTTGTGTTATGCAGGTATCTGGAGGAATCATTACTCAGCTCCCCTATTTCAAACAGAATTTGCAGACCCAGGAGCTCCGAGAAGGACTTCTAAATTTATACTGTTTTCCTCCACCACCTCCCCACACACCTCTCAAGTGATTCCTATTCATCTTCTTTCATTTCTTGTCCTAATTCAACCTATCTCTCCACACTGCCACTTTCTTTCTTCTCCAAGGCTCTCTGGGAAGTGAATCCTTACTCTCTAATTAGTTTCCACTGCCACACCTGCCTATGCAGGGTGGTCAAACAAATTGGCAAAGGACATTCTGTACTACTGAAATATACCTGGAGGTTGGCTGAAATCCACTGGTCAGTCCTGGCCCACATTTTGAGAAACACTGGTCCACACAAACTTCCCCCAACCAGCTTCTCCCCAGAGGTATTGTATTATTGATCATACTGGTTGGGGATGATGGGAGTTGTAGTCTAAACCATCTGGCAGGCATTCCCATTTCAGATGCTGCTACTCATGTTTTTCAACATTGCAGTTTGATCAATATATAAATGTTGGAATCTCTTAACACTAGAGAGAAGGAGCAGCCCTCTGGTTCAGGTGTTCCTACCCACTTCTTCACCCTTAGGCTCCCCATAGTTGCTAGAAACTGAGTTGCTTTCACAAAATCCTGTACCCTATCCTACAATGTTTCAAGCTATTAAGATATTGAAACTGTTCTACTTCATTTTCTTTCCATAAGGAAACTCTGCATTTTAAGCTCTATACCACACATATTGCCATTAAATATTTATGGAACAGTAGGATCTAAGAGGTTAGCAACTGTGAGATTATAGTGCTGAGTATGCATGGAATATGACAGACCCTGTTCCAAAGTTATTACGATAGCAACGAAAGAAGCTGGTGAATGTATGAGTGTCTCATATCCCATTATAGTGGCTTGCAGCATGCCTAGCTATTATCCATAATAAATGACATTTTAAAGGGCATGAAATTTTTGTAAGCAAATTGTGCTGCAGCCCTCCTACTCTCCTTTCTGCAGCTGGAATTTAATGGAATTAATCTTTGCTATCTACTGTGAAGAATCAAAAATTCCTCTGCCACGTTACTGCATATCTTTTGAGAAATAAGGCCTCACATGTTGATTTTCTAAGAAGCTGGCACAAGATTCCATTTTTAAAGCCATTTGAGCTCACAATTCATCACCTGAAGCTCTTCTAGCAGGTGCTAGTTCAAGGTAGCGGTTCAGCAGCTTAAACATGCCAAATCTTGGTATTTGATCATGAAACTGCAGCGTCTGGCCCATCTGTGACCACAGCTGTGTGTGACTTAGTGACTGGCCAGCAGAATCAAGTATGGGGGGAAGAGAGAAGAAAAGGGAAAGATCAGCAACATTCTCAAGTCCAGGTACATAAATTATGAGTCAGCCGGTATGTTTTCTTTGATTTATACTAATGTTGGTCAATTAAAAAAACCACCTTTGCTTTGGAGTTTTAAGCCAGAATCTTGGTGATTCCCTTTCTCTGGGTTGTCATCCATTGTATTATGAAAAGAGGAAGAAAAAAATAGTTCCCACACTGGGCAAAAATGCAGTAAGCACAGCAAAATTAAGTGTGTCCAAGTCACGTAACAGAGCACACATCTCTCCTCTCCCCCACTCCCAATGCCCGGTCAAGTGGCAATGCTATGCCCCAGACTCAGCTGGAGGCTCTCACTCTCTCCCCACTGCTCATTCAGTTTCCCCTCCACCTTTAGCACCTGCACAATGCACATAGTCCAGTCAATCATATCGCTCTTTGCCTCTTGGGTTCCTCTCTCCCACAGTTAATGGCTGGTTGCTTCTGCAACCTCTTTTCCCACCACCCACCTTACAGCTTTCAAGTTCCAGTAGGACAGACCATCGCTAAAGCACACAAGATGAAGCCAGAGAGACCTTGCTGAGAGTGCACAGTTACTGCAAAGAGCGAGAAAGATGTGTAAAGCCACAATTGGAGTGATGAGGATACTGACCTACATGCTCAAGGCTAACAGAGAAAACTGGCAGATGATAGATAGATAGATAGATAGATAGATAGATAGATAGATAGATAGATAGATATTCAGCAGTTTAAACAGCCAGCTTCCTCTGATAGCCTTTCTCTGATATTGGGGGCTATCACTTCTCCAGATGAAGAGAGGGGAATGGGATACATGAAAAAGCAAAGAGGTGGGATAGTTTGGATAAACCTGCCTATCCAAAAGACAAAAGAGGTTCACCAACACTAAGGGTGCTTCCCAACAAGTCTTTTATTATGTATATATTCACAGAATTTTACAGGGTGCCCAGCCAATATTTCCATTTGTAACCCACACTTGTTTTCCCACTACATCTTCCATCTTTTTTCTTACTACAGAAAATCAGTTGAAGAAAAGACATAATAGCTGCACAGTACTCTGCTGTATTTTTTATGAAATCTTGTACACAGCCTTGAAGGGGCAACTGTGCCTTGAAAGCTGGCCTATCAATCAGTAGTGAAATAAATAAATGCATTCATTTTTTACTGTTCCCTTACTCATGATCACTTCTAAATGGGATATATACTGAATTCATCACACACAAAATCCCCATAGAGCACTTCTGCCAGTCACCAAGGCTACTGAATTTACAGATCTTACAGCCAGCAAGTAAGGTCACCCTCCCCTCTCCCAAATCAGGAGAACACATAGATAGTGCCAAATAAAACTAGCTATGCCCCCACCCCCTGGACCTGAGTTCCTCTTGTCACAATATTTCCACATTCACAGCAAACATAGCAACTACAGTCACAACCTAGTGAATACAACAAAAAGAAGGATACCAAAAGGTTGATGTTTCAGATCTGGAGCTTATAAGTCTGAACTTAGACTTTGCAGGCTACCTATATGACAGAAGTGATGGTTGGCAAATTCTACATTCTGTGAAAACTTTTAAACCAAAAATGCTAATTTGCATAAAACAGCTGCTTCTCCTAGAAGTACAAATACATGCCTTCAGGAAACCTTACATTGTGTGTGAGATAAACATGAGTTGTGCTTTCAGGCAATCACCTCCTAATACACCTCTGCACGATACTACTCTGACCTCAAAACTTCAGTTTAGAAATAACTAAACAAAGAACAAAACATATGGAACACCCACTCAGATAAGACCAGGATAATGAGACAAATATCTACACCAGTAAGGAACAACTAGGTTTACTTACAGATTCCCATGAGCATAGCTTAACTTAATCCACGTCCTGCAAGATATCAGCTGCATTTTTAAACTGTAGACATTTCCCTTCAAGTAGCTTGCTACGTTGCAGGTTTCCACTATGCACTGGAAAGCTCACTGCAGTTTGAAAAAGGAAGTACTAAATTTCATCATAGTAGTCGTTTGTGATGTGTGTCAGGAAATATGCAAGAATTTAAAACACAGCAACAGCCATTTTCAGAGGAGAAATGCTAGAAACCTATTTTCAAAGAGTTTTGAAAAATTACAGAATTCCAGTACAACAGGCACAATCTGCCCAAACTTAAACGCAAGACCTATTGGTTCTGGTTGGATATTTAAACACTCTTCCTTGGAAATCAAGAGAGCGTTAGGCTTTTAAATTTGGCTGGAGTGTGTCCAAAATTAATTTCTACAGGTTACATTCTTATTTAATTACTGCATCCCATTTTACGCAATGCTGTTCTACCAATATATCTAGAGAAATAAATATTCCTCTAATCAGAAAACAGAAGTGTTGTACAGAAATATGAATGTTTCCCTAGGCACAAAGAGAGCTTTCAAATGGTAGAGTAGTTTGATTTTTTTAAAAAAAAAATCTGAATGATTGGGGCATCCCAATATTCCAAAATATTTGTGTGTGTATCATTTACATTCTGAATTTGATCCAAAAAAACTCAGTGCAACACATATATTCCACCTTTAATCATCATAAACAACCCTGTGAGGTAGATTAGCCTCAGAGTCAGTGAGTGGCCCAAGTCCACCCAGCGAAGCTCATAGCATAGTCGGAATTTGAACCTAGTTCTCCGACACTCTAACCACTATACTATCCAGGATCCATATATATTTATTACCTCCTGTGACAAACTCCTATAGTTGATGTAGCTCAACAATGCCCCCTAGAGCATCTGATAAGTTGGCAGCATGCTGGAACACTTGAATAGGCTTATCTCACCTTCTTTTCTCCAGAGGGCATGCTCATGGGTGGTTCCACATGGATGGTTCCAATCTATGTCCAGATTGGAGCCCACCTGGAGAAGAGCCTTCAGTGTGGTGGCCTCTTTTTTTTTTTTTACAGAACTCCCTGCCTTTGCAGGCACCAACACTGTGTTGTTTTCAACATCTCCTGGAAACATCTTTATTTCAGGAAACCTTCCTTGACTGACCAGTCACAGTTTTTATCAGTATTTTGTATTTTTAAAATAATATTTAAATATTCACTCTTTTTTATTGTTCAGAGTCGGAATCTGTCTAGATGGGGAGCAGTATATAAATGTTGCAAATAAATAAACAAATAATATTTCTCCCCATTCCCACCATAGCATTCCTCCCCTCACTGTCAGCAGCATGGTTTTACAAAATAGGGTAGGTAGGGAACCTAAAACCGAGTTTTACCAGATGCTATTCGGAGGAGGACTCAAGAGGGTGTAATTTTGGTGCCGTCCCTATATTGTTTATAACATGGGATTTACACCATAAGTGTACAAAGAACTTGACAATTACCTTACCACATTTATCTGTACACCAACAAGCAATGTAGGCCATGTAAACTGTTTTAAATATACTTTAGATTTAGAAAGATGGAACTTGGCATTATCCTTTGTCTCCCACATGGCTGCAATGCAGACAACCTAATCAAATAGCCCAAACATTGATATTACTGAGAACAAAGGTTGCTTCAGTGTTGACTTTTGGCATTTGCTAATGTTAGAAACTGTTTCATACACTTCCTACAATCAGGGGGCTTAGCATATTATAAAGTAATGACATCTCTAACTGTCTCTCAGCTAGAAGCCTTACTAGACTATTAAAAGTTATCTCTGTTAAAGCTACTTATGTTTTTATTGCAGGAATGCTCATAAGACACTTTCTCTGTCCCTTCCTTCCCCACAATAAAAAACATAATCCAAGACCTCATGGTGCTATACCCCCTATGTCAGAATAGTTCTACAGGCTTATTTTTTCCATTTAAAAATGCCCAGGAAGTTAATTTCAAAACTGCTCCAATTCCCTTTGCATTAATTCATGTATTTACAAGAAAAGTAGGGCTGCTGTCTACATACACTGGAGCAAAATATAAAGTAACTCTCATTAAATGCTTCTTGTTAGTTTACTCCACCACTGTCAAAGCCAGAACACAGTAATATGCTCTGAAATAAAGTGCAATGTTACAGTTGAAGGAGCAGAGTACATTTCAGGTGTAAAATATATCAGGCTACATTTTGTATAGCTTCCATCATCAGTTCAGTTCACCTTTCCATTTTACAATGTTGTCCATGGGAGCATGATGGGAATGAATACAGTAACCTGAGAAGTGGTTGTGAGCACACACCTTCCTTGCATTTGATGCTTTGGCAATATACTTATTGAAGATTGTTTCATAATCAAATTACTAATTACACTTCATTGTTCCTTTATTGAACTAACAGCTTTTTAATTTTATGATTTATACTTCTGCAGTCGCAGTATGGGAAATCATACTACTATTACTACAATATTAGCAAACTTGAACAGATTCTATATTATGCTATGTAAGAGAGGAAACACAACCCTAGCTGTAAGAGCAGGAAAACAAGCTTTGTGAATAATCTTACGTAATTGATTCATTTAGACATAATTGAGTAAAGGAAGAGAAGGAGAAAAAGTAATCAGCATTTTATAATACTGATGACCATATATTAGTCACTAGAATAATTTAAAAATGAGCTATACTGGACATTTCAAAAGTTTTCAGAGCAATGAATAAAAATGTGAAAGAGTATATTTATTTGATTTATATCCCACTCTCTTTCATGGGCTCAGAGGAGCTTATAGCAATTTTTCTAAATATTAATAGTCCTATCCCCAAGAGACTCACTCCTTCATGATCTGCTAGTGGGCTTCCTGGATGCATGTGACTGGCCACTGTGGGAAAAAGGATGCTGGAGGAGGAGATTATCAAAGGCTACAAGTCCTAATGGCTAGGTACTACCTCCAGTATCAGAGGAAGTAAGCCTATCTACACCAGCTGCTGCGGAACATGGGTGGGAAGAGCTGCTGTTGCATCATGTCCTGCTTGTGGGTCCCTGATTGACAGCTGGTTGGCCACTATGTGAACAGAGTGCTGGGCTCGATGGACCCTTGGTCTGATCCAGCATGGTTCTTCTTATGTTCTTATGAGGATCGCGTTGGTCCTTTTCGACCTCTCAGCATCTTTCAATACCATCTACTATTGTATCCTTCTGGATCATCTGTCTTGAGTTGAGGTCACTATTTTGGAGTGGTTCTGTTCCTACTTGGGTGGCCACTTCCAGAAAGTGATACTGGAGGATTACTGTTATGTTTGAAGGAAATTACATCAGGGGATTCCACAGGGCAGTGATGGGGGTTTCCCAAAAATTCTGAATTAGAAAAAAATCCAATGCAAATTAAGTTGATTTGGTTAGGGTCTTTGGCATAGGAAAATGTTCGGTTTGCATTGGAAAATTTTCTGATGACCTAGAGAGATCTAATTTTGCTTATTGATTTTACTTGTATTTAGTAAACAACAAAGCTAAAAATAAAAGCTCAACAAGTTATTTTTTATCCCAATACTCCTAAAATATTTGAGGGGAGGGAGACATTAAACACACATAGTGATTTAAAGGTTATATAATTTTGGGGACCCCCCCAAAAAAAAAAGCTTAAGCAGTTGAGCAGAATAGAAATGTAATCAATCAATCATATGATATGTTTTATAGAAATTTTTATTGGAATACTTGTAAAAATGAAAGAATAGCACCTACTTCCCTTATATTGCTTAAATTTAAGAAAAAACAAAAGTACTGAGAACTTTTAACACAAAAATTATTTCAGCAACCCAAAGAACTGTGCATGATATGCTGAAAACCACTTGTTCTATTTCAACAGAGTTCAACTCTCTTCCACTAAGATTGTTGATGCACCTCCAGTTTCGCTGTCGCTACTTATTAGTTCAGTTTCATTCTGAGACATATCTATATTTCAATGGCATATATGTGTCCTCAAATACTTTCTAGGGATAATCACCTGAAAAACATTAATTACAACTTCGAAATTCCAAAACTTCCCTAATGTTGTATTTGCAATGCGCATACCTTCATTTTTACTAATGAAATGAAATGGACACGTTTCCACAGACAAAGAAAGCAGTGGAACAATTTCCATTACACATCACTGTTCACAGGGTTTCATTTTATCCCCCATGCTATTTACATCTACATGAAACTGCTGAGAGAGCAATCTTATGGTCCCTGGAGAATGTCCGAGGAACCATAGGATTTATCAGAGTCCCCACTGATACTTGTGCAACTTGGGAGGGGGGCTTACACAATCTGATCCCTCCCCCTCACAGCTCCTACAGAGATGTACCCGCTGCTTTCCAAGGTCACAAAAGCAGTCTCAGAGCACCTTGTAGAGGTTGAAAAGGGGATGTTACCCTGGGCAAGGACGGAGGGAGAGGAGAAAGGAGAAGAGAGAAGTCAGGGTCAAAAAAATTCCTATAGCCTCTCCAGTCCCAACACCGCCCCTGCACCTCCACTAGACAGGCTCAGAGGACCATCTAAAGGCAGTGTGATGTAGTGGCTAAAGTGTGGATTGGGAGTCAGGAGATCCAGGTTTTAGTTCCCACTTGGCCATGGAAACCCACTGGGTGACTTTGGGCCAGTCACAGACTCTCAGCCCAACCTACCTCACAGGGTTGTTGTTGTTGTGAGGATAAAATGGAGAGGAGGATTATGTACGCTGCCTTGGGTTTCTTGGAAGAAAAAAGGCGGGATATAAATGCAATAAATAAATAAATAAATAAAATGTGAGGAAAAAAGAACAAAGGCAAAAACCACCTCTGTCACTCCTCCCTTCCTGCTGGCAGCAGCCCAACAGGGGATTGGATAGACAGAAGTCTCCAAGATCAGAGGCTTCTGCCTACAGAGCAGCAATCTGATCATTGTGCCTGAGGGAAGTTAGCTGCGCATTTGGGCTGAGGAGTTATAAGCATGCAGAAGACAACCAGCTGAATTCCCATCTCTTTTTCATTTAACCCAGGTGAGGCAAAATCAGTGCCTAAGTGAAGAGATGGACTGAATGAGGGTAAATAAACTGAAGTTGAACCCAGACAAGATGGAGATAGCAAGTGGTTTATCTGCTCAGTTGAGTGGTGCTCAACCTATTTTGGACGTGGTTGCACTCCTCTAGAAAGATCAGTTGCACAGTTTGGGGGATGCTCCTGGATCCATCATTGGTACTTGAGGCTCTGTAGCTGTGAGCACTTTTTATCAGCTTAGGCTAATATATCAGCTGCAGCATTCTCTGGACAGAGATAGCCTGGCAACAGTTTTCCACACTCTGGAAAGGTCCCAGTGCATGGAGCTACCTTTGAAGATGGCTCAGAAACTTCAATTAGTTCAAAATAGAGATGTTAATCTACTAACTGGGACTACTCAATAACATCACATGACACCAGCACTTTGTCAGTTGTACTGGGCCGGGAAGGAAGGTCTCTCCCAAATGTACCTGCTCAAATTCATACCCTATTCTGGAAGCCTCTGCTGAAAAATGTTAGGCAGATGGCTACAATAGAGAGGGCCTTCTCAACTGTGGCTCTCCATTTTTGTAATACTCTCAAGGAGGTTCACCTGACACTTAAACTTACATTTTAGGTCCCAATGAAAGATCTTTTTCTTCCAGATATTTCAGATTTTATGACTAATTTTATATATTTTACATTTTTCCCTCATGCAATGTTTTTGTATTGTATTGTATTTTTTTTTTTTTTAGCTTTATGTAATCTGCCCAGAGACTACATTTCTTACTGGGTGAAAATAAATAAACAAGCTGGGTAGCAGGTTCCATTCCTGCCGGGCTCTTTTTAGCTACAAATTAATTATCACATGAAATATGTCCCGAACCTCACAGTATGAACTTAAATTCTAGTGTTATGAGAGGGAATCTTTACAAAGATTGTGTTTTCCCCCAATCATCTTTACTGCATGTCTCCCCGCCACCCATTATCTTTTCTTGAAGTATTATCACCCTGACAATGGCTCAGGTATAGGTCTCCTTCTAACACTTTTGGGAGTGAAGAATCTATTTAGCTTCTCTGAAACATTTCCAATGCCATTTTGACATGTCGCCATCTAATGGTTATGAATCTACTGCCCCTCTGGCTGATACGCTTCTAGTATTAGCAGTTTGCACATTTTTAACAATATGCTCTTCAAATTCCTTCTTTGCTTGCTTTATAAGGTAGCTATACATTTAGGGCTTTGCTAGACCTACCTGTGAATCCGGGCGTGTGGAGGGGCCAGCTCGCGCTGCAGCTAGCACACGTTGTTGCTCCTAGTTAAGGAAGCCCCGTTGCGTCTGCCTTTTTTTTATGTTTTAAAGGGACCGGAGCAGGAGCACTCAGATAAGTGGTTTTAAAAAGTTTCCCTGCTCCCCCCTGCCCCCAATCTCCCTCCCCCCTGCCCCCTATCTACCCCCCAGGCTCCACTCATCCCCCCCATCTCTCCCGCTGGCTCCGCTCTTTCCCCCATCTCTCCTGCCGGCTCTGCTCTTTCCCCCCCGCCCTTGATCTCTCCCCCTGCCCGCGCATGATCTACAATCCCCCCATCACCCCTGGGCCGTGATTCCCCCCCCCCTCCGATGTCCCCTGCTCTGCTCTTCCCATCTCTCCCGCCGGGTCCGCTCTTCCCCTCCTGGCCCCTATCTCTCCCCCCACGATTTCCTCCCCCGGCCCCGATCTCCCTCCCCCACACAATTCCCCCCCCCGGCCTAATGGGCACAGCCGCTGCGCCCAGTGCACAGCTTCTCCCGGCTACTTGCCTGTAAGCGGCGTAGCCGGGAAAAGCTGCGGAAGGGGCTAGATCTTCCGCGGCCCTGGTCTCAGCCCGAGGCTGCGGAAAAACTGGGCCAAAAGTGGTGCCGGTTACCCCAGGGCCAGGGAGGTCTGAGCCCGGGATCCCCTGTGCATCATCTGGACACATAGCGGGGAGATCGGGCCTCGCACTGGGCTAAACCCTCGTCTAGGAATTTGAATTTGAACTTTTTACTTTTACTTTTCATCTTCTGAAGTAAAATGTGACTGTATTGGACTATTCAGGTAATTTTTCACTCATATAATTTTTCACTCATATACGTTGCATTTGATAGCAGCATTTCTATCAATAGCAATGATAGCAGCACACCATTTCCAAGCAGTTGAGCAACATTTCATATCAGAGCCTAGGATGAACTGAAGGGTCTTTTTTCTACTCTTGATTCCACGGCTGACCATTCCAACACACAATCATGTTATTATATTTAGGAATTCTGTCTTTGTCATGACCCAAACCTTCAGTAGTAGAACTCACCTCTTATTTCTAATTTAAACAGCCTCCTTCTAATTTCTTTTTACATCTCAAGTTGGCCCAATTGTAAGCCAGTTATCTCAGCCAGCAAATTTGGGGCATTTCGAAAGGCAAATTACTGACTATTTTTAATGCCAGCTAAGGGCAATATTTCGGTTTTCCACTTCAGAGACTAAAACATCTTAGGCCACATTATAGCCAGCTATTCATATACATTTAGAGATTAAATAAAGTTTTAGCATGTGTGAGCTTACAAACAAGGTAAAGAAGTGCTACATATGGTGATTTTTAGGGACTAGACAAAAATGGACCACACAAATGTAATAGGTAGTAACCATGGCAACTGAAAGCAGGAACTTACTTTGTATCTGCACTAATGTTCCCCTTTAAAAAATTAAGCATAAAAATGAAAAATGATTGCCAAAATGATGCAAAAAGTAACAATCATCTTTAGCAATGTTTTCAATTAAGTGACAAGGGCTTCAACAGAGAGCCAAATCAGTATCCTTGTACGACATGAGTTCTTTTCTTTACTGTATTACAATAACTAAAACAACTCCTCAATATGGCATCCAAGGCCATATTTCAGAAGCACTTTCCCTAAGAAGAAAAATGCTATCATACGTGCTGCACAAGAGAGGCCTGCAAAATTTGTGACAAAACAGCAAAACACTAGCCAGGTATTATGATCTTGAAAACCTGCGCAGATAGCAAAAGCGAGAGGATTATCAGCCCTGGATGAGTTACCATACATAGTCGTGGGGCTGCATTCAGCTTTGTAGATCTCATGTCGTACAGGTCAGCAATACAGTAAACTGACTCACTCCACACACCTTGCATTTTAAGTATTAATCTCCATAACCACGTACTTTATATGGGAACGGGGTAGATATGTAGCTGCTCCTATTATGGCCTTTAAATGGAACACTGGAAGGATTAACAGAAGAAATTTTATTACTAGGCTTGAGAGATATAACAACATACTCAGTTCTTGTTCACCTGAAAATGTTTCCACCACAATGTGTTGGGCAATTTATTGTTTTATTAAAAGGTTCCTTACATGTTTAGTACCATTTTGAGACTCACCATTTTTTGTTTTTGTTTTTAAATACAACATAAGTATTGCAAAAACAGAAGATATTTCAAGGAGATGGTTACACCCCTTCTGCTCTACCTACTGGAGTTCTCCCCTGCCAAATGATATGTTGCCCTACTTCCTTCATATGCTATCCTATATCCTGTACTTCCACTTCTCATGGAGACGATGGGCTCATCTACACCAAGCAGGATATTCCACTATGAAAGCAGTATATAAAAGGCAGGAGCCACACCAAGCAGGGTATAGCGGTATGAAAGTGGTATATGGTATGTGTCAATTGGCCCCAACAGTTGTCAGTGCACTTCAAAACCACTATAAAGCAGTAGTGTGGCTCCAGCCTTTTATATACCGCTTTCATAGTGGAATATCCTGCTTGGTGTAGATGAGCCCTAAGAGTCAAATTAGACATTGCCTAGTAGTTCCATAATTGGATCAGGGTTTCAGTATGACCATGGGGAGAGGGGTCTAACTGTTTGACCCCAAGACAATTCCCCGATATAAGTCCTGATCTTGAACCTACTACTAGCCATAGAGGGAAAGACTTATGGGGAAAGCATAAAATAACTGAAGCAGGAAAAGATTCCCAAGTGATGATTAAAGTGCTTTAAAAATGCACATGGAATTTTGGCATAGGCTAAGGTATCAGAGATTGAAGAGTCAGTCAAACGTCCACTCCATGGCCAGGGCGATGCAGACTGTATCTCTCTTTGTCAGCAGATTCCTCCTTACTGTGTATCAATCTAGTATGACTGAGGCTGGAAAACTGAGGTCATTACATGCTCTGTATCTACGTTGTGTGAAGACTAAGCATGGAATGATTCCTTTCCAGCTTCAGCGCTCTGAATATTGAAGGAAAAGAAAGTGCCACTGTGTTATAAACAGGACTTTCATTACTGATACTGCATGAGCTGGGATCTCTAATTGGCTTTTGACCTTAAACAGCATGTAGCTTTTGGGATTCAAAGAGAAAAATGTTATACAAGTCTTGTCCCACTATTTTTTAACTTAACAGGCAGCCCTGGCCACTTCAGGAACACATTCACATAGAGAAATATTAACTGCTGTCAGATATACAGGCTGCAGCCCTTAATCCAAGATTGTCTCACTAGCAACATGGCTTTGGGATTATTCATCCTCCTCTCACATTCTTCAGATTCTCTGTAGCCAAATTTATTTTTCAAAGTTTGAATTCTTGTAATACACATAAAGGATTAGATGAGAATAAAAAGAGAGCACCTTCAAAGCAGGATTTTATTCCTATTACAGTATATAGATGTCTGAAATACTAGAGTGTGAAAGAGAAAGTGTTTGAACTTGATGTTCAGAAGACCTCCCAATTTTGCTCAAATTATTTCCAATACTCTTGGAAAGCAAGATTATTTACTGCTGTATTAAGGCTGCCAGTAACTCTGTGGATGAGCTTCGCGAGTGGACAGCTGGCACTGCAATATGTCAACAAACAGGGCACTGCAGTAAATACAGCTTTACTTTGTTTTGCTTTAAAGAAATAGATAAAGGATCACAAACATTTGTCCAGTTTATCCCTATTTAGTTCCCAGTCTATTAATGAACTCTGCTTCTCAGAGTATCTTTCAACTTGCCCCGGAGATAGATTTTGCTTTCTTAAACTCAGAGTTGGCAGAGATTCACAAACAGCTGCAAAGTGGCCACTTGAAATGCAACCATATGGCGGCTGGTCCTCAATTCAAGTTCTTTGTGTGCACTGACTTGCCGCCACAAAACCCCATACACGTCCATGTCTGCTGGGGTGGCATGAAAGAAAATCACTGGATCTGTGTGGTCAGGTGCTGCACGTGAACCAAGCAATCACCACCATACCTCTGTTTGTAATGGGGATTCATGCTCTTGCACCACACTGTTTAGTTTGCTCTATGTAAGTTTACACAAGGCTTGGAAGTGTTTTTTTTTTTATGGTACTCCTTTCTGAAGTCTAGAGGAGGGCACTCTAATACATTCTTAGCCATATGAATTAAGTATTACAAAGGAAATAATGTAAACTGGAAAGCAAGTCACTCAGCCTGCTTTACAAGTTACATTTTAAAATGTACCTGTTTAAAACGCACCTGTGGGGTACACACTAAAGTCTGGCATTTCAAAATCTATGTTTGATACGTATACAGCCCAAAAGGAATTCCTAATGGCCAAAGCTTACTGCAGAGTTCCACTTTATGGATTTTTCCTTTGTAATATATAAAGGAAGACACATGGAGACTACCTCTAGGTAGCAGGAAAATAATAATTATGGTACAGGTATTTATTTTGCCACAAATACAAAAGTCAGGAATGCATTACATTGGTTTTATACAACATAGATACCTGCAACAAAATAAACACCTTGTCCTACACTTAAAAAGTAATTGGGTATTACTTTCCTTACACAAAGTTCATTGCCATGTAGCAAAATCATCATGCATAATGTGGTGTTTACACTCCACATAAATGCATGAGAAGTAAATCCAGCTACTTACATATAATATATTTCCAAGTAACATGTTCAGGAATAGAGCGTTACTAAAGCACTTTAATATGGATTTCATACTCCAAGGTGGCCACAGCACTCGGTATAATCATCCTAACAGTGCTTCTTTAGGATTAATTACAGTCTTAGAATATATGACTTTATAATTTCTTAATTTGTCAGAGCTATGCTAACACTGAGCATTTACAGAACCCAAGTAAATGAAGAAAAGTTTAGCTGGAAGCTATGATTCCAAAACATCATTGTCTAGTGAAAACAGTAGATTAAACTCACCAGCGAAGGCAGCACAAGAAAAATTGCTTAGGACCAGATGAGTTCATTTTGACATGTTTAACCTCAATTTCTTTTCTCTTAGCAGAGTTCACTTCCTGCCCACATCTTGAACACTAACACATCTAAAGCAGGACATGCATGTTATACATTGAAGTCCTAACAGTGTGTCACTTCCTTTGTGGTTCTTAAGGCTCAAGAGAAATGAACAGCAGCATAGCCAATGGCAAATCATTATTCATTTGTAACTGCAGTATAATTTAAAGTACTATTTCCACATAATTCAAAGTCCAAATTAAACATAAAAGAGGTAGATCTGTGTATCAGGATCAGATCGTGGAATACTTATAAAACTAGGATGCGTTATCTATTTAAAGTGTAGCATGAAAGGAAGGCTGGCGCTGCTGAACATTCCCCTGCCCATCCTCTCCTCCCCTCTAATCACTTTTCCCCAGCCACTTTTTTCCAGGTGCAATTCAAAGATTGCAAATAAATCCTTCCAAGAGAAAAAGTGGCTGAGAAGAAATGGTAAAAAGTTCACGGACAAGGGAAGGGTTGGCATTCTAGGCCCTGCCAAACCTAAAATCGCCCACCCCAGGTTTATAGGAATACAGGGGGGGGAAACCCACTTAAACATATTTTTAGGCTGCCTATAAGGCTAGAACCTTCCTATGAGCATGTACAAAATAAAAGAAACAATAGAAAATAAAATGCAATAAAAACAGTCATTTCAAATAAAACCAACAACCCAAAAACTACGAGGTCATAGAAAAAGGTGAGTCTTTAGAGCGTTCCCAAAAATCTTTAAAGAAGGGGCCTAATGAACCTCTGATGGAAGGTCATTCTAGAGGTAAGATGAGAACAGAAGCTTCACAGCCCCAGATGGTTAATTTCTTCAACAACAACAACAACAATAATAATAATAATAATAATTCTCACCCGCCTCTCCCTCTGGATCGAGGCAGGGAACAACATCAAATACAAAAATACTATAAAATACATAAAACTGATTAAAAACATATAAAATTAATACATTATTAAAATAACAGCCAGACATCTTAAAATTCGACTGGGTAGGCCTGCCGGAAGAGATCCGTTTTTATAGCTTTTTTTTAAAAAAAAAAAATTCAGAAAGACTGTTAAGTTGGCGAATCTCTCTTAGCAGGTCATTCCACTGTCTGGGAGCGGCAGAAGAGAAGGTCCTCTGGGTAGTGGTTGTCAGCCTAGTAGCAGATTGGGAGGTTTTACATGGCCCAATCAGCTGTGGAACAGGAATATGCACAATAGAAAATCCAGGCAACTTGAACACACAATAGGTAATGACTAAATTGCAGACTATACATTCTTATTTCATAGCTCAAGTAATAGATTTCTACCACAATTCATCCATTTTCTAGGCATCAGTAGAATGGGCAGAATAAAAATAACTTTTATTCTATTGTCATACAACTAACTCTAAACAACAGTGGATACTGGGATATTGAGGAAGGAGAAAATAGAAACAGGACTATAGCAATTTCACACACTGGAGAGGAATAGCAGCTGACCCTTCTTACATATTCCCTGCACTGACCTCTATTGGCTGAAACGCTGTAGTACAAACTAATAAAGAACATCCTCCCCTATTACAGCAAGAAGTAGAATAAAAAGTTTCTTCAGACATTTCAAACATCCAACTAGCAGCTCTGCTATCACTTCTTTCTTTCCTATACTTTTTAATATAAAAATCCAAGGGTGATATTTAGATATACCTAATATTCCTTAGAATTTTGTAAACAGTTGCTGCCGTTTGAAAGGCTATTGGGCGGTGTAGAAAAGCAATAAATAAATAAATAACAACTCCAGAGATCCATCAAAATCAGAGTACAACTTTCCCATTTCCATGCATCTGTTATTGCTGTTTAAAAAAACAATAATTTTCCTCATACTCTGTTCTTGGTTAATACTTATCTGAAGTCATGCCACTCCTCACAATAGATACATTATAAGACACTGCTTATTTTAAGTAAGATGCCTGCAACAGAAATGGGTATTGCTGTCACTACTGCCACAGCTATTTCTGGCTGTTGTAGCAACACCTGGTAGCTTTCCTGATGTGGCATTGTTTGTTCTGTGACCACAGGATGCATTAGCTAATAGCATTTTGCACACATCGCCTGGTGGTGATAGCATCAATAATAGGAGGCAGAGTAAGATCACTTCTATTGACTGCTTGATTTCTGACAAGTCAAAGCACATTGACCCATGCATGATGGTTTCAATAAAGTGCAAAACCAAACCGAACAAGAACTTTTACTAGACCAGCCTAAAATATTCTAGAAGCAAAGAAGCAGTCAATATACAATGGCTTTTAACTGTTTAGTTCCAAGATTATTGCAAAAGAACAGCACAGCATCGTAACAAGCTGTTACCTGCTGAGATCAACAAAACACTGTTGCATAAGATCAGTTCTGACAAATCCAAAGGCATGTAACTCTATTTTTAAAGCTTGTATATACACTGTGTTCCAAGTTTTGGATTTTTTAAACTATTGATAAACATAAAGAAGCACTGCCTTCAAAAAGCAAGGTGCTGTTGTTGTTTTTAAGCATTTTATCAGATCTAAGCATTTTCTGGGATATAAATCCTATGAGCTGAATGGCATGAGCTTTAACACACCTATTTACAATTAAGTTCCATTTAATTGAGGGACGTTTTTTATATTTCAGGAACAGCACTGTGTATATTTCACTCAGTGCTTCATCCCATTCCACTACATGTAAGAATGTAAAAGCTGCCTGAAAGGTTTGGGTTCACATGGGAAGAGCTACATTACTGCCAGGCTCTCATGCTTCTCAATTGAGGATCTGATTCTTCTCACACAATTACTGTCTCTCTCCTCTGTTTCTACCTTCTTCCTTTGCTGGAGGAGCATGGGGCAGTGCCGCAGACAACTATAAACAACACTACCACCATTTATAATTGGGTAACTTTCAAGCAATTATTTTTTAGGACTGAGCCAAATTTTCAGGATTATGTTCTCAGTGTCACTTCTATCACCTGAAGGTGTGTTATTCCTCTTTTTGTTTACTGATAAACATTTGTTAATATATGAACACAAGATCCATGATAAAAAAAAATATTTGGTCTTAATGCTTAAAATGATTAGGAATATCCCTATGGATTAAACACTGTATACAAGGGGCCAATCTACACCAAGCAGGATATAACACTTTAAAAACAGTATGAAAACAGTATATGTAATGTGTCCTTGGCCTGAACAGTTGTCATAACCATTATAAACCATTATAAGCAGTAGTGTAGATCCTGCCCTTATAGAGCTATAAGGCATATATCCTACTTGAACTGTTTCTACACCTGCCTTTTCCCCCGGGATCATCCCTGTGTATCCAAATGACACACAGGGGATCCCAGGAACAAGCAGGGATGATCCCTCCATTTTCCTGGGATAATCCTTAGGTGTAGAAAGGGCCTAAATGGCCATTGGAACTCATTAATTCCTTCCAAGGTTTGCAGCCCAGGAACCAGGATCCCAAGCCATACTCCTATGACCAAATAGTACAGGTACATGGAGTGGTCTAATTAGGTCAACTTCAGCCCTCATGCCATAAAAATGAGAAAATATTGGTCTACCTCACAAGGTTGTTGTAAGTACTAATGAAATGATGAATGTGAACAACTAGGAAAAACAAATATATGTTTATGGGCCATCATCAAATAGCTATAGGTTTTGTGAACCACCCAGAGAGCTTTGGCTATTGGGTGGTATAGAAATGAAATGAAATAAATAAATAATATAGCACTTTTCCAAGCTGTTTATGTATGGATGCTAATTAATTTAAGTTTGGTCACTGCACAAATACCCAAATACTCTTGACTGAATGCATTTCAATGGCCATATGGAAGAAGCCAAAATAGCAAGATTCAGCATTTAATCTTTTAAAGACCACAAAATAAATAGCTTCAGTATTTACTGTTGTTTATGCATTATTCTGACTACCTTTAAGTTACTTCAAACATTTTATTTTAATTTCAGCTTGCAATTCCTTGTTCCTTTCTCTTCTGTACTACATTTCCCATTATGTAAGAACTTCTAATGACAGACACTTTATGGAAGATACCCCCATTTAGTACACTTTACAAGTGTGTGTGTGTGTGTGTGTGTGTGTGTTTTGGAGTGAAACACAAATTTTGTATTTTTATATATTTTTTAGAAATTAATAGAAACTGATCCATTACTTCTTGCTGATTGCTGTTCAGGGTTGGGTTTTTTGTTTTTTTTAGTGAAAACGTTATTAATTTACATGTGCGTCCACCTACACTCCCAGATATGGAGCCTACTCACAGCAAAGCTACTGCCCTTCCTGGACTCTCTCCTCTGGAGTAGCTGTAGGCATCCACTCAAATCATAAAGGCTCTTCAAGGACAGAGGCAGGCAAAGGAAACAATAGTGGTGCTAGGGAAGGGGTGGAGTTGGGAGACAGAGACATGGTGCTATATAAATAAATAAATAAATAAATAAGAAGAAGAAGAAGAAGAAGAAGAAGAAGAAGAAGAAGAAGAAGAAGAAGAAGAAGAAGAAGAAGAAGAAGAGGACAGGGCTCCTGTATCTTTAACAGTAAAGTGGAAATGGGAATTTCAGCAGGTGTCAATTGAAGAGGGTAAAATTCCCTCTTCATCACAACAGTTAAAGCTACACTAGCTATAGTAGAGTGGCCAGATACAAAAGAGGGCAGGTCTTCTGCAGCTTTAACTGTTGTGATGAAGAGGAATTTCACCCTCTTCAATTGACACCTGCTGAAATTCCCTTTTCTACATTACTGTTAAAGCTACAGGAGCCCTGTCCTCCTTTTCATATGGTCACCCTATCTAAGGACCTAAAACTTACGGCATTTCCCAACCATTTACCTACTTAAATACACAAAGCTACAAAACTTGACTCTTTTTTTAAAAAAAGGAAAAAAAACTGCTAAATTATCAGAGAAACTATATGTGGAATTCCAATGATTCACATTAATACTGCTTTTTTCTTTTTTTCTTTTTTGATTTTCTGTGTTGCAGATTATGGTGAACATTTAAATCAAGAGTAGTTTTGTACCGTGAGGTACACATTAAACATTAAAACCCTAGATCTTAGCTTAAAACATTGCTTTTAAAAGATTGCTTTTCATTCCAAATTATCTTTTAACTTAATGTTCATAGAAGCATAGACAAATGCTGCCAGTTTTCTAGTAGCAAAATATAATATACTCCTAATGAATATATTAAATACTCGGGCAGGAATACCTGGAACAAAGTCTCATGGAGCTTTTCTATTTATGTGGACCTGAACAGGAATTTCCTTTATGTGTACTGGAATCTGTAGAGGTGCACAAATTGTTTTGGACTTAGTTTAGATACTTAAACATAGGTGTACCCTACTCTTTGCCAAGGCCCACCTGTTAGGGCCTAAAGCATGGAGAGCACTATATGCAAATTTTTATAGCATCTGTTCCTAAAATAAATCTGTAAAATATTTTTTAAAAAATAAGAGTACAAAGTACAGGATTATAGCTATCCAATCTACTTTGTCCTTTTAGAAGCTGAAGATGTAGAGTAATGCAGCTGTATACTGTGTTAACACAATAGTAACACTTCAGAGTGCCAAGTAATACGAAAAAGATAATTTGTTTTGGCAGCCAGTTGTGTCTGTGTAACAATATTAAATTGTAGCAACTCATCTGGTTTCTGCAGACCTGTTATCTCTCAGACAGATGTGCACATACAGCCGGTAGGTAGGAGAGCATATATTAATATTAAACATTCTCCAAATACGCTTTATATTACCAAGTGATTTTCAAGGATGTCCTCAACCTGAACCTACATTTTAAGCTCACTTTCTCCAACCTTCATTATCCTTGCAATACCCTCATGTGTGTTTTCAACCATGTGTTTCCGTTCTGGGTTCGCTTGCATTTACTCACTGCTAGAGGCTACCACAGTGTCTGCTAATGCAACAATATAAACCTTCATGTATAGATAGATTAATCATAGATCAAAAATGTTTGTAATGAGAGCATTTTTCCCATGAAAATACACTCAGCTCATTAAAGTCCTAATGAATAAGACATTAATGGCACATTCCTAAGCATGCTTACTCAGAAGTAAGTCCTACTGTGTTCAGTGTGGCTTCGTTTCAGGTAAGTATGTATAGGACTGCAAGCTAAAAGTAACTTTGGATATTACAGCACCTACACGCCTCCATTCCCTCGGGTTTCCAATTATTGAGTTGCTGTTAATGTCCAAGAGATTGGCAGTATTCACAATATATGTGCATATTGAAGGCCCAAGCCTAGTTTTCACTGAAGTAGGAAACCTGTGCCTGGGCTGTACCATTTCAGGATGAGAACATGGGCTTGCATGATTTCATGCTCCTACGCTTAAAAAAAAATCCTCCACACAGAAAACTAGAGGTGCTTCAAGAAGAGACTTTTACTACACTACCACCATGCCTCATTCACAGAATTTTATGGGAGGTCCTGATGACGTCGTCTTCCACTTGACAACCTTTCACATTTTCTCACTGTTTTTCACATATTTTCTTACAGAAAAAAATCTGTTAAGGAGAAAAAGACGGAAAAAGACAGTGCTTTCTGATTCATAGTACTAGCAGCCCTCAGTCTGGAAGGAGCCCTAGATGTCAGGGAGCACAATTTCATTCACCTCTCTCTAGTATGAAAGCCAGACACCACCTTATCAATTTTTTCTTCAGTCACAATGTTCATAACCTTTAAGAAAACAAACAATACTGAAATTCTCAAGAGTTAAGAAAGTAATCTTCATATAATGCTAAAAAGCCAGATACCACTATTCACGATACATAGTAGTGCATGCTAGCTCTCTTCGTTAAAGAAATCGTACCTTTAGAAGACTCTAGATGTGGTAGCAGGCATTATGTTTGCAAACCTCATTCCAGAATGGAACAGAGGTATACTGGTACCTCAATTCCAAGGTGAGATGTAACTGCCCACCGTATACTGCTATATTCAACAAAAGAAAACTGCACGCACACACAAATCACATGTTCCTCAGATAGCTAATCTGAATGGTATTTGAATTACGTTGCAACACAGGCAGATGTGTGTAATGAATTGAATTTATTATGGCAAGCAATAAAAGAAACTTATAAAAGGCTATTTAACAAAAACAAATGTGAGAGGGAGCAGTAGTGTTCTTAGAACATCTAGGATTTTTTGGGAATCCCTCATTCACTCTTGCATGATTCTTGGAATTTTAGATTTCAAATCATTCCTTCTATTATAACATTTGCCTAAATGGAAATCCTCCATAGGCTTTCAGAAAAACAGTACAGGTCAGAGTTACTAATTCCATTCAACCTCAAAATCTGGTAGAAGCAAGGACTGCACAAACACAGCCTTTGTTCTGCCAACGAATATCCTTAGGAGTAGAGAACAGCAGTCAGGGATGAGTGCATGGATAGCTGTTTGCTTTCTTTTAGTCCATGAGCAAAACACATAGGACCTATGAAGAATGATACATGCTACAGGAAAAGCTGTGCAGATCACAACTGCATTGCCTAAAGAGTCAGGTAGTATATTACATGTAACATGACATTGCTAATATATGTAAATATATTAAACATCATACGGATTGTTATACTTGAAATCCATACAAACATATTTGTTATAAGAAGAAAACAAACCAATGCGCAGAATAATAAAACGACAACTCTAAGAGCTCTTGGGACACAACACCAAACCTCCTCCCTCAGGCCCACAATTGGTTTAGGATCTAAGGAGGGGGTGAGCTTCCTAGCCCAATTCTGCTTCAAAACCATGTAAAGCGTTTGCCTTCAGCTCAGTGCAGAAACTCAGCACACGGGCTCATCCCCAGAATCCAATGTACTCTAGCTGCTGCACTGGGTGTAGGGTGAACAAACAGAGAAATGAGCAATGGTGCCATTGGTGCTGAACCTCAGGGCCCAGAAGCCCGTGTGTGTGTGTGTGTGTGTGTGTGCTAAAGAACCACCCAGAGGGTGACAGGTGATGGGAGCGGCATAAGCAGCCTCCGTGACAGCACCCAAACAGCCATGAGCATGCCACCGCCACATCCTTTATTTTAAAAAAACATTTTATGGTTACTGGGCAGAGGGCCATGTGTACCGTAAGAGATCATCATTTTATTATTTTTATGTTTAAAATATGTTATCCTTTTCTACAAGGAAACTGTGCTTATTTCCAATTAAAAGTGTTTAGCATTAGGGAAGCAGGAACAAACTCATTTGAGTTTAAAATGCAAAACTGCAAGTATTTATTTTTATCAGGATTAGGAAATTTGGGGATTTTTTTGCTTTAACAAATCAGAAATGTAGAATCAAGTACAAAGCATGGGATGGCAGAGTTGGGTGGGGACAATGAATATACACCACCCGTCTAAAGGGGAGGCATAAGGCACTAAGTCCAGGGTCTCAAATGTCCTAGTGGTACCACTGGTGTGAGCAAGATTCTACCCATTGCATGCACTTCTGCTGGGCAGGTGAAAATATAAGAGGCTGCTTACTTTCCTTCAGCTACCCAAAAGTCCACCCTCAGCCAGCCAAGGGTTTGCACCTACATGCTATCTCTGCTGACATGGATTCTCTCTGGCAGTGTAATAGCAGCACACATACCCAGCTATTGGTCCATTAGCAATGCTGGGTAGAAATTTTGTGACACCTTGCTATTTTTCTGTAAGTATGTGGATCTGTATCCATAATATTGGGTAGAGCATTGCTGATCATTATATTCATATATTTTCAGTAAAGCAATGGGCAAAACAAGAATATATATTCTTCCATTTCTATCAAACTTTGGGATCCAGGGATTGCTTGATTGCAATGCTGTTTAGTTTCTTTTCCTATAATATTATATTTATACTTATTTTATTTATTTATTTATATTCCGCCCAATAGCCGAAGCTCTCTAGACAGTTTACAAAAATTAAAACCATGAAAACCATTCAAAATTTAAAACAAACAACAATATAAAAGCATAGTATAAAATTAGCGCCTCTTTTACATACACACACAAATATTTTTTTCTCTAGGTTTGGGATGTATTATTTTTCTAAATCTCAACATAAATCAACATTTCTTATATGTGGGACAAGGTACAAAGAAGTAAGCAAGGATAAAACTTCAAGGTGACTCTTAATTTGGAAAGAGTCAATTATGTTTAATATTCTCTTAAACATTAATTTTCACTAATAGGTTGGCACCCCACAAATATCATCTGTAAAATCTTGATGTAATTATCTGCTAAGATTTCTCTCCTACTTTCATTACATCATATTAACAAAATTTTAATGTACTCTACCACCACACTGACTTGCTTTGGCCTTTTTGAAAATGTCACATGCTTCTGCATAAAGAATTATAGGTTAGACAGGTTACTGTTAGCACTGAAATGCTAATGAGCCCTGTTAATATTAAATCTAAAAGGAAAAACAAGCATGATTTGGCTGTGATAACTAATACCTAAAAGAATAGCATCCTGTCATTCACCACAGCCCCAAAAGTAAACATACTGCTGAGATTACTTCACCAAAAATGTAGCCCATATTAATACACAGGTAAATAAGAGTTTTGAAATACTACTTCTACCCGCCCAGAATTTATTTCTAGTTCATAATAGTGCCCATGAAAGCAGTACACACAAGTTGATTCATGTACTAAGAAAGTACATGAAATTTGGAAGGTGGGGGGCACAGAGGATCCCCTACCTGTGAGTTTCCCATTAGGATGAAGACTATTTTCCCATTAAGATGGACAAACAGCTGGATATTATATTTTAAAAAATGGGGCATCAACCATAGTTTGATTCTTTCCTCTTCCCAGCAATCCTTGGGAGGGGTGCAATGTGAAACCACCTCAGTACCTGGTATAGGCTAACTTGAATATCGGCAGCTTTCTTTTACTTTTCATCCCAAAAAACCTGTGACTAAATGCAGACTCCATGGCTTAGATACCAGCCACCCCCCACCCACCCCTTTTGCTTTGTTTACCATCTTGCCTGAACAATTCTGGAGAGCTTGAAAGCTTGCGCAGTACATTGCGTCCTCTGAATTGGCCTGATAAAGGTATTACAGTGGTAAGGATTTTGGACATTTTCCTTCAGAATGTTGTTCTTTGTTCGACTGGAGTGGTGAGATATGCAGACTTTTCTACTTTTCCTTTCCTTTTCTGCCTTACACAAGCTGCAAGCAAAATTTTAAATTAACATCATTTTTCATAGCTCTTGCAGGTTATTTTCAATAAAACTTGGTCTTTTCTCTACTTACCTATGATTGTAATCTATACATGCTCAGTTTTCCGGAGCATGTTGCTATTTGTGCTATCAACCAAGTCTGAAGCAATTTCTTTAATTCCTTATTTGCATATACCTTTCTCTTTCAATTCCAATGTTTTTCCATATAATTGCTACTTGTGGCTTTCCTTAAGGATTCTATGTTGTTGTGCCTAACTGGCATCCCCATACTCACCTCCCTCAATATTTCTTAACGGTGTTTTATTATTTCATTTTTATCAGCATCTTCCTCTAGTGAGCTCATAGCAGAATTCATACATTACTGCAGTTTCAAATGTTTGGGAGAGACGATCCAACCTCCACCCCTACCCCAGAATTCTCCCACCATGGGACTTAAGAGAATAGGGAAACTAGTTAAAAGTAATTAAGTAGTTCATGAATACCACCAACCTATAATGTTTAATGGACATTATTTCAAGCTTACCCAAAAATATTGAGAATTTTTCCTAACCTATACTTTATATTAGCAGATCAATTCCATACCCAAAATGTACTTATTCCTATAGCAACAGGTCAAGGACTAAATATCATTTATAAAGAGGCAAGCCCTCCAACTAACCCATCATGAAGAGAAAAAATAATTTGCCCCTGATGGAATCCACAGTGGAGCCTCTGCTACAGCTGCTACTGTGGCTTGCAGCATAAAGAGAAACTACCCATAACTGCTCTCCAAGAGCAGTACACCCTCCCCAATCGCTACTTTCACATGCTCTTGTCTCTCAGACATTTAGGTCTAGTTCTCCCTGATATACCAGTGTTCTATATCCAGGAAATTATTTTACATGGAGAAGCATTCAGTTATGTGAATTTCTAATCAAACTGCTGCCTGAATTGGTGCAGCCCAGTTTTACCATCTCAGCTGGAAGTGGATTCTAAATTTATATTAAGCTAGACCTACACTATTGCTTTATAGCAGTATTGAAGTGCACTGATAACTGTTGAGGCACAGGATACATTCCATATACTGCTTTCCTGGTGTTATTTCCTGCCTTTTATTCCACATTCGTAATGATTTCATACAAGGTGTAGATCTGTCCTCTGTCTGTTCTCCGCAACAAAGGACAGAGAAAACATGCGTGCACTGGGGACTGAACTCATACAAATGAGCTGCTAGGATCACTAACAAGTCTTGTAAACCACTGTTCTATTATTTTCAGGGCTGACTGTGGCCTCATTCTGAAAAGCCAGGATACTAATCTACTGAATGAGAGCTGTGCTTGCCTGGTTGCTACACATGTACAATAGGAAGGAAACTCATCAGTTTTTATTTCCATCAATAGATTTCTGTAAGGCACACAGACATGAATATCCTAAACATATTGCTGAAACTGAAGTTAATGTCTTCATAATTTCACATGTATGCAAATAGAGATTCTTGTAAATAGTTGCACCAAAAATACACCCCAGAATCTGTTTGCAGAGAATGACCTGCTGACTGTTGTTTTCCTCCAGCAGAAAAAAATTAACAAGTTTCTCATTCAAGGATCCTGTAAAAAGTGGATTTTGTTTTACTATTAAAATGCATTTACAACTGGTTTCTGCACAAAGACAGACTTTGGTCTAGCACACAACTTATGTTTTCTTATCTCGTTCCTATGCCCTGCCTGTGCCCAGCACTCCGAGATCACCCCCTCCTGGTTGAGAACCACTGCATTATGAAGACCTGGATGGACAAGGAAGGGGATCATATCCTGTCTCAAAGATATATCCAGCTATTATTCCAGAACACAAGAGGGCTGGTGAGAGAGGGCGCGGCAGAGTTAGCCTGATTTATATGGATTCTATTCCTCATCTGCCAGGCCACCCATGTCAAATGCTTGTATCCAGCAGCGGGCCCAAGAGATTGGAGATTCTGATAGTATAACCCAATGGCAAACAGATTCTCTTATTGATCTGATGGAGATCGCCTCTGACTTGGCATTTCCTCAGAAATATGGTAACTGATGTTGAAGTCCAATTCGGCCACTGGAATAAAGAGATTTCCTATGTAGTTGATAGTGGCAGCTCTTAAGCACCTATTCCTGTTATTTAGAACCTATGAGGCAATTTGACTGTAATAATATCCATGGAATATCTTCACACAGTAGTGATGTAGAGAAACTTTCTTGGTGCCTATGCTAATTCTGGAATTGTGTTTTCTTTAGACACTTAAGAATATTTCAGAATTGTGTACAACTCAAGTGGTAAGCTCTTTCTAGCAAGAAGTATCCAAACTTCCTCGGTACAACTTGTTACCATTTTTTCAGACAATATCCAGTAATTTTCCTACTGCTTATGTACTGATTTCCTTACATAGGAATTTCTTGATAACTTTAATTATAAAAGCAGAAAGCTCAAATCTTTCCAAATATACATGACCTAGAGTAGGGATTTTAGCTGTAAGAGAGGAAGTAGCCTTGTCTCTTTTCATAAATTTGTAATGAAAATCAGAACATAAAGGCTCTTCTTCGGGTTTATCAATTCCATGCCTTTGTTACTCTCTTTCCATGATATTCTAATTCATTATTTCTTCATTACTTCAGGCAGTAATATGAACTGGACTGGGTAGGAGTTTATTATTTTTATATAACTATCGCATACTCTTTAAATTTTATTGTGTTTTATATTGCACTTGATTGTAGAATGTTTTCTGTTATATTATAATATTTATAATCAGTATTTGATTAACCAAGACATATGTGTTTTACACAGAAAAAAATACCTCAAGGAAACAGTCCTCAGTTCAAACTATATTATTGTCTACATTAACCAATTCTCAAATGTTTTCTTCAATACACCCAAGAGCGCAATTATTCATCAACGTACTTCAGTCAAGAACACTGCAGTGGGTAGCAATTTATTCCCAGCAGGACAGCTTTGCCCAGAGGTATTTTATTCCATTCACTGCAAAGAGGGAAAAGATTTAGTTCTCAACTCCCAAATCATAAAACATTCTACACAACGTACACTGTATTATTGAGGAAACTATTTGATCCACCTCTATAGCAACAATAATATAACTATTGGACAGAGACCCAACAGGAGTGGGAGAGAAATGCAACTTTTCTTGCAGCATTTCCCATACTGCAAGAAAAACTAAACTGACTACAGATAGCCTTTTATTCCCTATATAGAGGGATAATGCTGCAATACTTGCAGCTTAGTAGGTAATGTAGAGAATTTGTTTCAACTAAAACACATGAAAAACAGCATTCCAGAGTAACTCATAGGCCCTTCCACAAATTCTTGAGTCTCCTCAGAATTTTGTATAAAACTGAATATATATTTTTTGCAAACAAGAGAACAGAGAAATTATTGAGTAATTTGAAGTTTGTACTTTAACACCGCTAGTGATTAACTAAAGTCCTGAGACCTCTATCCTATTGCATGTGCAGGAGGATTCCTCACCTACTATATTTTCAAGCCAGATTAGATACTGAACTAGGGCCATTAAAGGAATAAATGTGATTTAGGCACCAGGAACAAGCTGTACTGTCACAGCTATATTTCCCCATGAGTTCCCCTCCTATAAATGAATATTCCACCATTCCCCTTTACGTTGGCTTACACTGTGGCAGTTTGTGCGTCACAGTAAAATAGATTTTTTAAAAAAAAAAAAAATCTGTTTTATCACGAACAAGCAATCATGCCTGTACACTTTGCTCACTTGCTCCCACTCAGCCAGTCCTTCCAGCAGGAGCCATTAAACAAGCCAGGGACTCTCCATCTGTGATTTGTTTAACATAGTATTCCCAAAACTGGTGCCTTCCAGATATTTTGGACTTAAACTCCCATCAGTCTCAGCCAGCATGGTCAATGGCAGGAAACCTGGGAGTTGTCGCTCAAAACATTTGGAGGATACCAGGTTGTGGAAGGCTGGCTTAGGATGATGTTCAAACTGGGAACTCTGGCTTATTGATCTTTCAACATGCCAAAGTCATAGTCCAAGAATGAACTCTAGCTTATGAGTGGCCATTTAAAGAAACTGAAAATGGTTGGGGGTCATCTTCCATTCTACAGGGGGTAAACTGAATTGGTATGGGGTTTTCTTTTCTACTGCTCAGCACCATAGGTAATAGGAAAAGAAGTCCTGAACCAGCATGTTAGGGACACGCATGTACAGATCCTGCGAAAACAAGGGCATTGAGCAGGGTGTTGGACTCCATGGTCTTATAGGCCCCTTCCAACTGTACTATTCTATGATTCTATGTTGGCAAACCCCAAGGCACTGTCACCGAAACTTAAAATGGAGAGCTAGATTATGTGAGGAAAAACAGAAAGCAAAGATATCCTAGTCTAGGACTAGTAACTGGTTCCCCCAGGCAAATCCTGCTGGTTTCCAAGACTTTGCTAGAAGCTACCCATATTTGGGGGCAGTGGGGAGGGTTCTCTATAACTATGAGGATTATCTTATAGGTTATAAGGTTCCTTGGAAGGGTGACTATAATTTACAGATAACTTCACGTGACTGCTTGGCTGGATGACAAGCTGGCATAGTTCCACAACTTGAGGGTATGTTCTTAGATAATCTGATCTCTGCAGACCTCTGAAATACACCATACACCATGATATATAGGGCTCATCTATACCAAGCAGGATATTCCACTATGAAAGTGGTATATAAAAAACAGGGGCCACACCAAGCAGGATATAGCGGTATGAAAGTGGTATATGGTATGTGTCTTACGGGCCCCAACAATTGTCAGTGCACTTCAATACTGCTATAAAGCAGTGGTATGGCTCCTGCCTTTTATATACTGCTTTCATAGTGGAATATCCTGCTTGGTGTAGATGAGCCCATAGTCACCCTTAATCCAACCTGCACTCAGTTCCAAGAAACAATAGGAAACAGAGGCCTTAGCTAGACCTAAGGTTTATCCCGGGATCGTCCCAGGGTCATCCCTGTTCATGTAAATGACACACAGGATATCCCGGGAGCAAGCAGGGACGACCCCGGGATGATCCCGGGATAAACCTTAGGTCTAGCTAAGGCCTAAGACAAACCAAAGGAAACTAAGACAAACTTTCTTTTCCTCATGCCCCCGGGAGTACTTGTCAGTTAGGAGACAGACATAAGAAAGTTGCCCATATGGTGAGGTTTCTCTACTCCTCTTGCTGGCTTGGATTTATCTCTGTCCATACATCTTCCCCCTCAAATTCTGAACCAGATTTATTGGCACTGGTCAAAATCCTGTGGATTATCTAGAATCCTACAGATTTCCAGATACCATGGCAACCCAAACTTGGCTTTCTGATCTTGACATATGATTTCCAGGGTCTACATATTTATCAACGGGTAACCTATTATTATTATTTTCATTGTGATCACCCACTCTGAAGTTATAATTTCCCTCATGTTTAAATGGAACTATTTTTTTTTATATAGAAGTGTTAGAATTCTCCCCTAACAATATGTAGAATTGTAGTGATAATTCTTCTAAATTTCTTCAGTATGCACAGAGCAGCAGCCCACAAAGAGGATGCAGTAAATATGTGCTGCAAATAAAACGCCATAAATCAGCACTAATTTCTATTTAAACGGGAAATACAATAATGGCGTATTTTCCCACACAGTACTCTGGGTGCAGAACTGCTGTAGTTGTGAAAATTCTCTGCCCCCTAGGAATAGCCTAAATAGTTGACATATTTCTGAACGCCTTACATGAAACAAATATTTGCAGTTATGACTGCTATGTTTATTTTCATCCTGACAACTAACAGAGTACTGAAGAGTACCTGGAAAATTATTTAATCCTTATTTGGGGCTATTTATACGACACAAGAGTCCACCATGGGTTATGTGGGGTGTGTGCAGCCACCATTTTGAATATGCAAACCCCGGTCAGGGATTGTCGTATTGTGCAAATTAGGCACAATAACCCATGGTCTGTTTTTGTTTAACCTTTTCATAATCCACGTTTGCTGGGTTTGCACGATTGTAAGCAGGGATTGTATATTCAACTTGGTGACCTATGATGAGATGCAGCATGTTATCTAAACCCAGTGACTGAGTCAGACCATCAGTCCATTTAACTCAGTATTGTTAACACTGACTTGAGGCAAGTCTCCAGGGTTTCAGGGAGGAGCTTGTCCAACCCTACCTGGAGATCCTGGGGACTGAACCAATTTGGATGGCTTTAAAAGGGGGTTAGACAAATTCAAGGAAGAGAAAGCTATCAAAGGCTACTAATCCTTATAGCTAAATGCTACTTTCAGTATCAGAGGCAGTATGCTCATGTACACCAGCTGCTGGAGAACATGGGTGGAAGGGTGCTGTTGCACTCATGCCCACAGTGTGGGAACAGAATGCGGGACTAGATGGTCCCTTGGCCTGATCCAGCATGGCTCTTATTATGTTCTGGACACAGTTTAAACTTGCATGATTAAATATTTTTAAGGGCATTTACTGGCAGAAGGCCACTTCCAGTACTTATTCCCAAGGCTACTGGGACAAATTGAGTGCACAGCCTCAAGAGAAATAAAATCATAACCAGGGAAACTGCTTTTCCCTGGCTAATACAGACAGTGAAAGGACTTGTGATGCACGTCCTGTTGATGTTATATGTGGGCTTCCTCCTATAGGCACCCATTACCCAGTGCCCACACCAATAGTAATTAAAGGCCAAAATTGTTATTTAAACAGCAACTAAAGAGAGGTGCAAGTTCTAGGCTAATGGAATTCAACTGCTTCATTCAAAACTGCTAGAAAAAGACCAATTCCTGGGAAAGCCCTGGCAAAAGATTACATCATCCAAAAGATAACTATACTAGACGGGCTTCGACACTGTATTAATAGTAGTTAAATACAGCTCACTTCAGTATGAAGACCAGACTTGTCTTACAGAATACTACATTGCTTCAATCTTTGCTTCAATATTTTAATAAGCAAGTCCTGTTCTCTAAAATTGCTGGTTTCAGATAAAACCTGGGAACCTCAGAACCAATCTAGGCAATGTTCCAACTTTAGTAATGAAAGCTCCCAATATATTAGCAAACCTGGATTGACACCTGTGCAGTTCTACCATTTTCATAGCACAGGCATGACATTTGACAGAACAAACCTGTTAACAAAGCTTGAGACTGAAAGATTCCACTATTAATTTAAGAAGGATTCAGCAGGAAATGGCACAGAAGCATATGCATGGGTTTTAGATTAGAAGGTCCTTGTCAACTAGGGTGCTTATTTGCTTATGGTTTGCTCAGTGAAGTGTGAGAGGAACATGTTAAAATTTACTTCAGAATTTTTAATCCTAAATGACCTTCTTTTCCAGGAAAGTTAAGTCCCATTAGACCTGGGTAGGATGAGATTGCACAACATAATCTTGTACACAAGGAACCCTTTTCACCCTATATTCAATAGGAAAAAACTCAACATAAACCAGCCTAGATTAAGCACTTTTAATTAAACTTAACTAGTGGTAGAGATTTCATCTTTCAGCAGGAGAGATTCAAGTATACATGTCTAGTCTTCCACTGAAGCCAATGGGACCTACTTCACTATTTTTAAATATGCATTTGCATGATTTCAGCTCAAACATTTCAGCTGTATAAAAGGGCACAATTATCAGACCAAAAAACCAACCCCAATTAGAGTTCCTTTTCACTTTTTTTAAAAAATTAAAACAGACTATGATTGAAAACAAATTTACTTATAATTAAGCCAAGTTGATCATGTTGGAACATGCTTTATAAATCCCCTATGCTTCCCCCATCCCAGATTTTTGTAGTATCAGCAAAGGACGTTACAATAAAATGTGGCTGTTGATTTAAAAGTCACTATGGTTGCAATGTTATGTATCTTAAGACAAAAAGAAGTCCTACAACTTCAGCATTCCCCATTCAACAATGCGGGAAGTCGTAGGACTTTTTATTGTCTTAACCATGCATAGGATTGTGCCCTAAAATGGTTCTTAATGTCCAAGCAATCCTTTTGATTATTGTTTGTGAAAACGAGGACGCGTCAGTATGAGTACAATGTAATAAATGTACAAATGATACTTATAGTATGTACTGAAGTACGACAAGCCTCGTTGCCGGTTTTGCAGCAAACAAACTCCTGATAATTCTTTGCAGCAACTTTTTCTTTCCAACCCACAGGGAAAAGAGGGAAGAGGCTATGCTGGCTTGGAGTTTGTCCTGTGCGCCTTTCCAAACCCTGCTGCATTTCACTTTTACCTCCACACGACCTTAGACCCAAAGTTGTTGGGCGGGACACCAGGCCGGCCAAGAAGCCGCAGGAAGGAAATGAGAGGAGCGAAAAGGGAAGGTAGGTCCTGGCCCAGAGCCAAAGGGAGACGACGGAGGTGTACCTGCCGGGGCTGGCTTCGCTTCCTTCCAAGTGTCTCTCCTTCGCTCCTGACTTGAAGCAGGCGAAGCGCCCGCGGTCCCCTGGAAGAAAACCAAGGCCGCGCTGTGCAGAGTAGGGTTGGATTTCCTCCGGATGGCCAGTCGCCTGAAGTTGATGCTCTCGGGGCCGTTCATTGTCCCTTCTCGTCCCTGCTCTGCTACACGCGAGGAAGGGGCAGAAGCCGGCCCTCCCTCAGCCCCTGACAGGAACCGCGCTGTTCATCCCTCACCTCACCCCGCAGCTTTTGCGAAGGGGCGGCGGCTGCTCCTGCCGCCTGGACCGGCCTTCGCCTGCACTGTGAAGTGGTTTAAAAGAAATCTCTGCCTGCCTCTTTGCCCCGCCTCGAGCCGCCGAGTGGCCTTGAAGCACAACTCTGCCCGACTGCGAGACCCCGCCCCACAGGGTGGAGGACGGAGGGGACGGGACGCCAAGCAGGACGCTTGTAAATTGCCTTGAGATTCTCGCTCCGGTTTGGTCCTGCGCCAAAGTGAGTGCGCGCGCGCGCCTCAACGATATTACCTGGCCTTTAGCACAGGCGCGCGCCCTCGCTCGCTCTCTGGCGGTTCTACGCTGCTCACCTGTCAGGTGACACAGGTGGTAGGCAGCGCGAGCGAGAGCGCCTTTCCCTCAGGCGCGCGTGGTTACCATGAAAGCTCTGCTTGAGTTCCCAGCCCGGCGCTGTGCAGGCAAAGTGAGACCGTCGCCTCAGGCAGCCCATTTGGGTGACGTGAAGGGCTACCTCTACTCCATGATTCAATGTATTCGTAGAACCATAGGATAATATGTATTTTATATTGTATTTTATATTATGGTTTTATACTGTTGTTTTATACTTTGAATGGTTTTAATTTTCGTGAACCGCCCAGAGAGCTCCGGCTATTGGGCGGTATAGAAATGTAATAAATAAATAAATAAATAAAAATAATAGAGTTGGAAGGGGCCTATAAGGCCATCGAGTCCAACCCGATGTAGGATCCCCTGGGTTAGGGGAGTAAACAGCAAGGCCAGTGGGAAATCAAAAGTTTTAGGGAGGGGTTGTGGGGACTGGGGGTGGTCTGCCTCAGGTAACAAAAGAACATTGCTGGTATGCTATAGGTTGACCGGGGTGTGTGTATGCTGTTTGTTGCTTTACCTTAGGCAGCAAAATGTCTTGGGCCATCCCTGCTGATTCCAGATGTATTTATTAATTTGATGTGTTTTTAGCCACTTCTCAACATTACAATCTTCCCAAGATGGCTTACATTATTATTATTAATTATTATTATTATTATTATTATTATTATTATTATTTATATAGCACCATCAATGTACATGGTGCTGTACAGAGTCAAACAGTAAATAGCAAGACCCTGCCGCATAGGCTTACATTCTAATAAAATCATAGTAAAGCAATAAGGAGGGGAAGAGAATGCAAACAGGCACTGGGTAGGGTAAACAGGCACAGGGTAGGGTAAAACTAACAGTATAGAGTCCAAACAACATCAGGTTTTAAAGGCTTTAGGAAAAAGAAAAGTTTTTAGCTGAGCTTTAAAAGCTGCGATTGAACTTGTGGATCTCAGATGTTCTGGAAGAGCGTTCCAGGCGTAAGGGGCAGCAGAAGAAAATGGACGAAGCTGAGCAAGGGAAGTAGAGACCCTTGGGCAGGTGAGAAACATGGCATCAGAGGAACGACGAGCGGGGCAATAGTGTGAGATGAGAGATGAGAGATAGGAAGGAGCTAGACCGTGAAAAGCTTTGAACATAGAACATACACCTTTTTTATTCGTATAACAAGTTCATAAAACAAAAATAATATAACCCATTTTAAAATGAACCAGTAACAAAAGCAGTGCATGTAATTAAAACTTTCCATTAAAAGACAAAGAAAATTCAGTTTAAAAAACTCACTTAAAAGCAATAGACAGAGTTCCACAGAGAGAGCCACCAATGAGAAGGTGCTGTCTACTGCCTGGCAATCCTAGAGAACTTAATGTTGGGCGAGTGAGTAGAGCCTCTTCATAAGGATGTAGGTGATCCTTCAAATAATATGGACCAAAACCATTTAATTCCAGGGGTGGGCAGACTTTAGGTTCAAGGAATATACTTTGTTTTTCACAGGAATGTCAAGGTCCACCAACTGGAAAGAGGTGGAAAAATAGTGGCTCAGGAAGGCAGATAAGAATTGTGGAATGAGGTACCTAAGTCCAGGAATTTGTTTTCATTTCCAGAAAACAAATTCCTTAACTTATTTCCTACATAAACCTACCCTTTCCATAGTAGCCATGATATTATGTTGCAACAAAAACAGCAAGGAGTAAAGGCCATGGCAGATGATTGGAGGAATGGTAAATTGAGATTTAGCCTCAAGCTTACTGATTTCCCTGTCCCAAGGCTGATGGTCAGAGAGTGTGCATTAGTCTCTGTACTCTGACAGGTGACATTTCAGAAGCCGGGATTTCCAGAGAGTGGTGTGTCTGTGTCATGAACCTCCTATATGTAGCAGAGCAGAATTATGCATTCCAAGTTATGTGCCAATTATGTGCTTAATATGCTTAATTTATATGTGTTTCACAAGTCAGGATGTTGGGTTTTTACATACAATTTTAGATGTCTTGATGCATAATAAACAAAATTATTTTGTAAATGCATTGAACAGAGAGCCTTGATTGTTGATTAGTGCTTACAAGAGTTGCCCTGTTAAGTGGGAAATGTGTGTTCTAATACCATTGCTTACTGAACTGGCCGGTTTCTCCTTTTGCCTGCTTTCCCCAATCTGATGCCCTCCAGTTATGTTGGAACTACCATAATTCCTAATGAGCTACAACTCCCATAATTCTCAGGGAAGGCTGCTCTATGATTTTTAATTTAGAAAAAGTATTAGACCAACTATAATAGTTATCAAAGTTTTGACCTGTCAAAACTTTAATGAAACACAACTAGCAGCATCTAGCAGGTTGCGAATTTAAATCTGGGTTTCCTAAACCCAAATGCAGTACTTTTAATAATCAGCCTCCTCTATGGTGCCAGAGCATTATCTATGGCCATAGCAAGATGGGGCTTTAGCCCGGGGCAATCCCCGGGATTGTCCCTGTGTGTTCACATGTCGCACAGGGAATCCCAGAATCAGGGAGGGATCATCCCTCTTTTGTCCCGGGATATGGCCCTACACTTTAGGCCCACTTTTTCCGTGTTCCCTGGCTGATCCTGAGACCGCGAAATGTGTGGGCAGGTGTCGTGGTTTGTCCCGGCTCCTCGCGAGGAGCTGGGACCTGTGCATGGGGCGCAGAACTCAAGGAGCTCTGTGCCCATTGGGGTTGGGGGGGCAGGAAAAAAAGTTTTAAAATTTGCGCACGAGCGCCCCTTCCTCTTTAAAAAAATGGCGGGCATGACGTCCTCTCCCTCTGAGGTCGTCACACACCGCGTGTAAATAGAAGGGGTGAGCTCTCAATAAAAATATCACAAGATCTTCACCCCTCTGTCGTGCTAGACCAGTAGGTCTAGCTGAGGCCTGTGTTCTTGTACTTATCAGACCTCACCCTACTTAAAATGTAGAATATATATATATTCCTTAAAACTCCAATTCAAATCAATGCTTTATATCAGGGGTGGGCAACTAGTGGCCCTCCAAATGTTTTGGCCCACAACTCCCATCACCCCTAGCCAGCAGTCAATGGTAAAGGATGTAGTTTGAGTTTCTCTAGGAATGCAAAAAGATGTGTCAGTGTAAGTCTGGCTCAATGTGCGTTCTCTACAGCTACATTCTGAATGAAAAGCTGAACTCCTAATTTGGGCTGAAGTCTATACCTAAACCTTAGATTAGGCCTACACTTTTTATTTATAAACAAAAGTTTACACTAACTAGGCCTGCATTGGCCCTTGTCAATGTATGGTTATGTGTTATCTTTTTTAGACCCTTTCCAAACTTGGGTTAGTCTAAGTATCTGGCTGACTTTTTTTTTTGCAACCACGTAAGCTACTCTACTAGAGTTGTGCTGAGCAACTGCAAGGTTCCACAAGATTTTCTCCTCTGAGATTTAGTTCCTGGACTGCAAATTTCTAAGGGATTGCCTTCCTGGGATTTAGCTCCCTTTGCTGGGCCTTTGTTTTGGGTTCAGCTGATTAAAATAAATTGATGACGTAAGTGAAATAAATAAATAAATGAGTAGCACTTACCTTCAGCTTGCATGGGTGCTTAACTTGAATATGTGGTTCACTTCTTTTTACCTTGTCACTGGGGCTCAGATGCTTCGTCACTGGCACACCTCCTCACATTTACTGAGCACATATACCAGGTTGGTAGATACTTGGTAGTATGACATATTTTTGATTAGGGATGGGCTGTTCTGTTTTTGTTATGATTTGGTTTAGTACATATCCATTTATTTATTTATTTAAAATATTTATATGCCGCCCTATATCACTAAGATCTCAGGGCGGCATACAAATAAAATCATACAGTATAAAACAATAAATATAGGGTTTGGAAAGTCCAGCAACTAAAATGCAATTCAACAACCTTTTTTCAGATAGGACACCTAGAACTTCAATAGCTGTGGAACAAAGTAGAGAGAACTTTGAAGTTCATTGTCCTCTCACCAGGGGTGATATACTTCAGAATGGATATCAAAATTCCCTTTCTTTCTTCAATGGAGGAGTAGGGAGACATACACATCAAAGCAATTGACAGTGACAGACTAAAGCATACAGAGACATCACAGAGTTCAATGAACAAAAGATTGCCAGTTTATTTGCTGGGATAATTATGCATTACACCATAATTTTAATTGGAACATAATGATGTAAGAATCAGTATATTAGCTTCTAATTTAGTTTCTTCCATTCTGGAGTGTCTTAATTTCCCAACCATTTGAACTGCATGATCGTACCACACATGAACAAGCACATGATTCCCTCACAAATCAATTCATCTAGGATTGTCTACAGGTATAAAGACCAGGATGACAGAGGGTTTTAATGGCAATTATTTCAGGAGTTTCAGAACATATGGTTTTAGAATCCAGAGTTAGCCAATATTCTTGCCTTAAAAGATGTAACACAAGAAAAGTTTCAAACATTCAACCTTTAAGTTAATGAGAACATCTATCTGTATTCTCCACCATCTAGAAATACTCCATTCAACCTCAAAAAGGCATTACAACAGAACTTCAATTCAGTTTAGGAATAGCCAGCTTTTACAGCAGGCAAATATACTGTATACAAATTGTGTTTTAACGCAAACTGCACCAGTATTTAAAACCATTTGGAATATAACACAACACGTCCTTCTGTGTGGTTGATTAGATAAGGGTATTCATGCAAAAGGGAACATTCATAGATTACAAAAGTCACAAAACATCAGGATTTTAAGTTTTTTTCCTTCATTGATTCTTTTTTTTTTTTACAAAGGATCAATTTAATCAATCCTTTAACAGTCAAACCATAGGGTTTGAAGCACTAGATCTATAACTAGTAAGGTGTAGTTACTTTTATTCAAAGATATGGTGCACAAAGCCATACCCATGAATAAGTAATTTTTAAAAGCTAGATTATTCTTATTTCCTTTTTTTTCTTCCACAGCTAGTTGGCAAGATTTCCCCCCTAACATTTGTACTAAACCCTTTTGACAAATCTCCAATACAATTATTTAATAATAAATTCAACTTATCAAAGAAAACAAAATCTGTTTATGTTGCAAAATAACAAAACAATCACAATGATTTTATTAGTTCATAAAACAATGAGCAGCAAATGTTCCTTCATATCAAGACACTAATGAAACACAAGGCCCTCATCCCTCCAGAGTCTGACAAGCAAATTAACTCCAATCACAGCAATATATTATTTTTTCCTTCATGTCTTGTGAATTTATTACTCTGTTGTGTTCAGATTTAATAGAGGAGATTTTCAAGAGCTCTGCAGGAGAGAGATTAAAATGCAGTGAAGATTTAAGTTGTGCGTCTCTTGATGAAAGATATATCAGACGTGCATTTCCAATATGGAGAGAGAGGGGAAGAATAATCTAATGAAATAAGAATTCTCTAGCTTCATCATCAGGGTTATGAGAAAGGGCACATTAAATTATGTCATGCAAGCTTTTTTATATTGCATATTTAGATGCATTCTGCCTTCAGGCTAAATGCAATTAATTGCTTTTCTTTTTTATTTTATATGCAGAATATTAACCCCAAAATTTTAATGAATGGAGGAAAAATTCTGAATACTATATTTCCCTTTCTGGTATTGTAGATGTACAACTGGGATAAATCCTGAAGGGGAAAATCTATTTTTCAAACAAGATATAAGTAAGGAAATGGCTGTGCTTCTTATGTCAGACCTCAGTGCCTGGAATTCTGGAATAAATAACACATTTATAACTAAAGGAAACAAAATAACTTAAAATGAAACATGTCTACAACAGTCACCAGATAAAGGGATCATGTATAACCTCAATAAGAATGTGATAATAGATTGAGCTCTTATTGGCTTCAGTAGTACAGAATTGCCTAATAGTTAGTCAAACATTGGCTCGTTTCTCTTTTGCAGTTAGATTTGTCCAATAAGATTGCACCAATACAATCCAGTTAAGCAAGTTTTTGTTGGCAAAGTGAAATCTTGTTTAAAAACCACTCTAATTATATATATATATATATATATATATATATATATATATACTTGAAATTTCTCATGGCTAAAAGGTCCCTTCTTTGGTATAAATGTAAGACTGCATTAGGGGTCTTCTGAGCACCATCACTTACTCTGTAATGTTTAATAATTTTCGCATTCAATTTGGGTATCTTCTTGATCTTGAGTTTCTAGCAATTCGCCTCTTGGCATAGTAATGATTACGACCCACCCACCCCATTGCTTTCACATCCAGGAGTGCCTGTTTTGTGCATACAAACATTCATTGGATCCCACTGTTGCACACAGGAGAAAAATGCAGAGTTCTACATTCCATGCCTGAAGGTTGGGACTAGATGATTCAGTGCCCAGTTAAGCTAAATTACATGTATGGATGTTGGTGGAAATCCAAAGCAGATTTCCCACACTGCCCCTGCATACTATGGATGAACATATATATTCTCATCTCTCTCTCTTGATATGGATGGGAATCTGTAACCTTACCATTTTACATGGTACACTTGACAATCTCAGGAATGGGGCCATATTACTTTTGACATTCAAGTTTTATTTTGAATTATTCCTTAAACCTCACCAAAAAAGTTCAACTGATATAGTCTAACTATAATTTCCAGTATGTTGAATACACATTTCAAAATAAAATCTCCCCCGACCCATGCCCCCACATTTCAAATTAAAATCTATATTAAAAAGAAACTGACATTCTCGACACATTTACTTGGAGGTAAGCATTCAGTGGAACTTACCTCAGATTGAAGGTTAAGCTTGAAGTGTGGGCTTATGCATTTTTATTTGGAAGTACATCCCACTGTGCTCAGTAGGGTTTATTCCAGGGTAAAATGTGCATAGGATTGCAGGCTTAAATGTATTTCACTGGGATTATTTCAATGAGAAGTATATTTTTTATAATTCTAAAAGATGTTTGGTAAGCGTCAACAGCTGTAGCACAACTTATGCAGCAATGCTCATGTCTTTATATCTGAAAAATGCAGACATTTAAATCTAACAAGCCGAAATATTCTGAGGTGTACTTTGGCCTAGTTGAAATAGCTCCTTGATAGAATAAAGATAATCAGACAAACTAAAAAAGGGCATGATCCAGCCAAAGCTAAGCACTTTTAAGGCCTATTGGTTTCAGTGGCTGAGTTTTAAGCACATGCTTAGTGTGCGGCTCTCGCTCTCTCACTTGCTTGCTCTCTGAAATCAACATGCATAACTTGGGCTGGATCACACCCACTTGAAACAAAACAAAACCCTCCAAAGGGCTCAATTCAATGTTCATCAACATCATGCCGACACTAGGGCCTAATCTATACCAAGCAGGATATTGCACTATGAAAATGGTACAAAAGTTGTATATAAAAGGCAGGAGCCACACTACTGCTTTATAGCACTATTGAAGTACAGTGACAACTGTTGGAGCCCATTCACACATACCATATACTGCTTTCATACCGTTATATTCTGCTTGGTGTGGCTCCTGCCTTTTATGCACCGCTTTCTTAGTGCAATATCTTGCTTGGTGTAGAGTAGGCCAAAGTTGCCACCTCTACTCCGGGATGGGGTTTCTGTCACTTTAAAATCTATGATGTCAAGCCAGAGGTAAGGTGAATCTGAAATCCTCAGCAGACTAGCAAGGACGGTCAGTTCAACCACATACTCCTGCATAATAGCTTCTTCTTTTTTTTAATGAAGAGCCCCATCTGAAGCTAGAGGTGGCAGTCCTAAATGCTGCTAAAATAAAAGATTTGCACACATTCTCTTATTACAGAAGAACAGAAGCATAAAATACAGCATTAAATGTAGCACAAGATAAATCACATGGAAACACATGAATGAGTGCAAAAGGCTGTTTTTTTTTTAACAACAGAACTAAATATGGTTTTGACCGTCATACACAAGCCATTTAAAGTCAGTGTATTTCCATTCAATTAAGTCCTTAGAGTACCACTGATTTGCCCTAAAGGGGAAAAAGAGGTTGCTTTCAAGCAGCTTGTGCATTCCACTGGTAAGTAAATTTCACTTCTAACTCATACAAAAGCTCAACTGCTCTGTTATGATTGTATTACATGAATTGCTGATTAGGATTATCCTGTATTTAGCACCTTGGTTACTGGTTTTGTAATGATAATGGTTGTTAGGCACAAGGATTGGCCACCTTGACTTTCCAAGTCCTTGGCTGAATTCCCACTCTTCCTCCCTCCAATTTTGGTAAAAAATTATCATTTTTTTCCTTTCAGTTTCAGATGGCTTAGGTCAAATTATCAACATCAAATTATGCCAGCTGCTTTTGATTTCTTTCAAAGTGATTGCATGGCTCAAGTCATTTAACCACCTCTGTTGCCTGGATCATATCAACACTGCTCAAGTGGAACAGACAAAGGCCGGATCTACACTACTGCTTTAAAGCGTTTATAACAGTTATAAAGCGCTTTAACTGCTTTAAAGCGCTATAAAACTGTTATAAAGCACTTTAAAGCAATAGTGTATATCCGGCCAAAGAGACCTTAATCTGCCCAGGCCTTTCTTATTTAAAATGTATTATTAAGGCTACCTGATTGAAAGCAAGAAGTCTGCTAATTAGCTGTGATGTCTGGAGAACCCAGTAGAAGGCTCAAAGTGCTGACTTGAAACCTAGTCAGCAATCTAACTTGCTTCTGGGCATTGTGCAAAATAAATTTGATCATTCTTCATTTTCCTCTCTACCCATAACTCTTCAAAACAGCTGTTACAGGAGAGGTTCTTATAGTAGGAACACCATGCATGGCGATAACAGAATCTGTGTACTGCGTGTCACCTGAGTATTTGTCATCGAACTGACAATGAGCTAGATCTCTATAGTTGTTGGGAGTTTTGGCAAGAGAAAAATGCACTAGAGCAAGAACTTTAGTCGAAGATTTCAATCCCATCTCCACTGCTAAATTCACCACTGAATGTAATTGGAAATGTTCAATTTTTGTCACACTTCGTTAACTCTCCCCCTCCCTTTTCTTTTGCCAAGGTAAGGCCTTAACCTGGTAACACTGAATTTGGGAGCAGCAAGTGAAGAACATCTTGAACATTTCAATTATAATAAAACACAGCATGTTTACTTCAAGTTCATTTCCATATTTTTTTTGTTGGATACCAAACTGAAAAAAGAAGAGCACCAAGTTATCATCTTGTCTGAAATGCAAAAAAAAAAAAAAAAAGGGGGGGGGGAATCCCCAAAACAAAACCCCACTCACAAACACTAAAGTTAACCACAAGGAAACAATTATCAACACATTGTTCAATAAAACCATCTTAGGCTTAATCAGATTCCAATGAAGTAGTAAAACAACAACCAGCAGCTAACATATTAGTTTATAAAACAAGTGCGTAAACAATACCAGTGCAGCAGAAAAGTACAAGTCAATGGGCACAATACAGAGAAAGTTAGGCATGCCAGAACTCTATTGAAATCAATGGGACTTAAATGTTTTACTGTGTGCCTATTTATTTCAATGAGATTCAGGCACACCCACTTTCTCTGGAATGCCCCCAAAGTTCACATTCCAATTCAACTCACTTTCAATATTTTTGTGCAATTAAGGAAAAACACAACACCAGGCCAAACATTTTGACCAAGTGAACAATCTTCAGTTACAAAATAAAAACATTAACTGAAAATAATAATTCCCACCATAACCTTTTTCTGTGTTGCTTTAAAAAAGTTGAATAAAAACACTCACACAACATGGACTGCATTTCTAATAAACATAAACTCATGGTGCAAATATGGTGAAAAGAAAAGAAAGGTATAGAACACCCTTTAACCATAGAAAGGAAAACGGGTTGGTGGTTGTAGCAGAACTGTCAAAATAAGGTTTTGTAACATACTTCCTTTGTTTTGCTTCAGTAGTAGTTTAGGTTCTCAGCACATTAGCCGTTCACGCCAAGTGGCTGGGAGGAACATGTTTTGACTTCCAAACTGCAGTCATGATTATCTGAATGTAATCCAGAGGAACCTTAAAGATCTTCTTTGAACTGTTTGGGCACTGTGCTTTATGCTCTTCTACACATCCTCAGTTGTTAAGACTGTAGATATGTGACCAGACTCATCGATGCAGCCAACAAGGCAGTAATGCCTACTGGTTCCTTCGGCGCAAACTGTACTTTTGCTGTGAGAACTCTGACTCAGTTTGTGTTTTGTGGGGGTTTCCCCGAACTCTTAGGTTGCATATGAAGATTAGGGTTAAGGAGGAGGCTTAGGTAGACAGCTGAGGGGGGCACACTGAGAGCTGGAATGTGGCTGTTCTTCTGGAAGAGCTACATCAAGACTGAAAATAAAAAAGGGGGAAAGTATTTAAAATACACGGCCAAGTCTAAGAAATGTACACAGAGAAGGATTCTGTTTTAAGGAGAGGCAGCCTTATCTCTGTGAACTCTTGCTATGTTAATTATTACACACATGCCTTTAGTTCGTATACTGTACATAAAAGCAGTATATGCTTACGCAACACAGGCACTGATCCATTAGTTCACAGGGACAAGAAGAAACAACAACGCAATATTTGCAATGAAGCCAAAAGAAATAACATGGATATTTATGTAAGTTCAGTTTAAACAGTTCATAAACCTAAAATTCTACGACAGATGGGACGTCCAACCACATTGTTCAAAGTCTGATTACTGAAAATCAGGTAAGGGGTTTCTTTGTATAAAGGATTCCCTGGCTCATCAAATATAACTTTGAAAGGATATGATATCAACATATTTCAGAAAAATTAGTTGCAGTAAAGCCAACAATTCGAATGTTTAAGGAGTTGAAATTATTGATTACATCACTTTAAATGTAATGCAATAAAATTGTGAGAAGAAAGCAGGTGCTTGGATTAACAAGTCACTACCTTTTACATATTTGAAGGATTAGATAAATGTGTGAATATATTTATATAATTATGATTGTTGCTCTGCCCTTGCTCAATTGCTCAGGTGTGGGCTATGGGACTTTAAAGCCAAAGAGATGAAGACAAAAAATACCTATAAAAGCAACACCACCAATTAATACATTTATAATCTAAACTGAGAGCCCATTTAAATAAGCACAATGCACTTTTTCATTTTTTGACAATGATTTAAGGTTGCACTATTTTTTTTTTCCTGGCAGAAGATTGGTGCTCCTCTAACAGGCCGCTTTTCTCATATAGAGAAGTCTATTCATAGAAGAGGGAAACACATCTGTTAAATTTCTGCCTGCAGCAAGGCTACACAGACAATGTTGTGGTTTGCAACAGTAGTGCAACTGGCATGCACAGAACTGTGGGTGTGTGGGGATACATTTTGAGAACTAGGGTACATCTCTTTTCAAAGTTGCCCCCCGGGAATAGAAACCTCAGCACAAAAATGTATTTATGCCATAATCATCAAGACCTACCATTCCGGACACCAACACATCGTTTGTATACTTTAGAATATAAACAATTAAAAGGCATTACAATTTGCCCAGGGGGCACATAATTGGAAGGACTTCATATCTTGTTATATGTTTTCCACTCCCACCTTCAGCAGGATTCACCTTTTGCTATTTATTTGATAAGAAACTATGAAATTGCTCTCTGCTATCCTGACAGATTGTTGTCTCTTGTTCCACTCAGGCATTAACCTAAGAAAGAGAGCTTATATGGGAGATAATAAGACAATTGTTTGTGAACTCATTGTTCCCCTCTGCTCTACAAAAAAGGAAAGTTTGCAACTACCTTGGCTAGTTTCTTCACATCTGATCTTGGGGCTGGGATTTTTGTTTTGGGATTTGGGGAATGCCATTTCTACTCCAACTGACTACTCTTGAAGATTATCCTTTGACCACTTATCCAGCTGTTCATTTAGAGCAGGAATATTCCAGTTGAGCATTTAGATCAAGGGTGGGGTCAGTACATTATAAGTGGTAATACTGTGCTAAGAAATCTTCACCAGACTTGCATTGGCTAAGCATGTGTGCAAGCTTTGAAATAAATGTTAAATATCACTTTGTTTTCCAACTACTTTAGGCCAAGGGTGGGGAACCATTTTTCCCCCCACAGAGGGACATATCCCCCCAGGAGTTAATCTTTCAGAGGCTGCATGGCAGTGCTAAATGGGGCCAGAGCTCTGTGTGGGTGTGTGGGTGGGTGTAGGAATGGGTATAGGCTTCACACTGTAGCTCTCTCTTCTCTGGCTTGTCCTTGGTTGTACAGCAGGGGTGCAGAAGGTGGAGGGTGGGCAAATCTGGCCATCCTGCAGTCTCAACCTTCTCCAGGAGGCCATACCCCCTTTACCCCAACTATTGATTTGTTGGTAGTTTTCTGGCTTTGTGCAATTTCCCCCCTCTATTCTAAAAGGTTGAAATGCCTCCCTTAGGGCTGAACTACTAGCAGTCAGAGCTTTAAGCTAAACTATGCTGGTATTTTGCGTGTGGGGAGGTATGTGTTGGCCTTGTCCCTTTTGCCTTTCAGACCCGCCCACTGCTAGTAGGCAGCTCCGGAGAGCTTCCCTGAAATGGAATTTGGCTCTCCGGCTGAGAAAGGTTCTACACCCCCGCGGTCTGGGTTCCACAACTTACAATAGGAGACCCATGCAAACTTCCATATATGCATCCAGCCATCACTTTCCATCCCAAGGTCCCAGTGTGCAAGTTACTGGATCCAAATCTGCACAAAAATCGATGAATACTAGGGAACGTTTCATTTTTAAAATAAGGATTTTTGCTTTGCAGGTGCATTTGGAGCAATTTAGAATCATTCCTGCTCTAGTGGTTCCAGGCACAGCAATTTGACACATGGTTAAATACAATTGTTCTTGGTTTGTTTTGGCAGCAACTGTCTATAAGTGAAATGCTCTTTCTGTTGGTGTAGGTCTTTTTCTTTTTGTCTCCTTCTCACACCTTTTGAGTAGAGGCAAAGAACTTGAAAATGCCTTTGACATTTCTATCACATATTAGTCTGCATATTATTTTATTTATTATATAGGTTTATATAACGCTTTCCAGAAAACTATCAAAGCGATTAACAACAACAACATAGCAATAATAAATATAGTAACAAAAATACAATAAAATAATCAGTCAGCAATAAAACTATAACCATGCTATAAATTTTGGTTGTATGTCGCTTTGCGTGCCTCTTTGGTAGAAAGGGTAGCCTATAAATATCTAAAATAAATAATAATACACAATAGGCATGATCATAATAATGAGGTAAACTAATAAGAAGCAGTGAAAGCACTTATGATTCACCGAAATCCACAGGGTTATAGTCTTCTTAAATGCATCTGACTGCCTCACAATCTTTTAGATCTTTTTAAACGGGAAACCCTCTACTGTAAGTATTTGAAGACTTTTATGCAGTGTATATAGCTATAGCGATGCATTTTTCAGAAATGTAAGTAATGACAGAAACAAGAATACACTTGAATTCTCTTTCTCCTGCCCATGCTTTAAGATCTTCTGGAGAAGCCTTTCTTTCAGTCCCACCATCTTCACAGGCGCGCTTGGTGGGAACATGGGAGAGGGCCTTCTCAGAGGCTGCTCCAATGCATTGGAACTCTCTTCCCGGGGAAGCTAGACTGGCTCCCTCCTTGATGGGCTTTCGGAAGCAGGCTAAAACTTGTTTGTTCCAGCAGGCCTTTGGAGAGTATATTGGTCCTCCATCTATGTTAATGACTTTTAATTTTGTTGTGTATTTTAAACTTTAAAAAAAAAAAAAAAAAAAATTCCTAGGTTTTAAAATGTATGTTTTAAACTTTGTAAGACCGCCTTGAGTCCCAGTATTGGGCAAAAGGTGGGATACTACTACTACTACTAATAATAATAATAATAATAATAATAATAATTGTATCTGTGTTACGACAAAATGTACTAACTTGTTTTACAGACCCTACTAGAGATGTATGGATTTTGTTAAATCTGTTCCATCTGTGTTTTGCAGATTGCCAGGAGACTTTCATTCTGTCATCCACTCATTGACAGAATCATTTTTTCTGGATGAGAATTTTATTCATTTGTAAATCTGCATTAGTGTAAAGAACATGTATGCATTTGTGTAAATCCTCCCCCAAAGTAAAAAAAAAAATGGTCTGGAAGTTCACGTGCCTCGGAAAAAGGCAGTCCACTGCAGAATCCAAAGGTCAGATTCATAGAAATCTCAACTCATTTGAATCTAATTCAGATTCCTCTGACATCCCTAGACACAATATTCACATTTTCTGTTTTTGCATCAAAATGGCAGATTTTAGGTAGTTCCCTCAGATAATTTCAGTGAACTATTCAGTTTATTATACAGGTTTATATAAATGGTGTGGATTCATGTTTTCCACTGACTTCGGAAATAGCAGTCTTTTTGTTTTTAACCACTGATAATAAAATGTTGCTAAACTATGTAATGGAGGGGGCAGTGTTGAAATAATCCTGGAGCTGGGTGGGATTATTGGGTGGGATCTTCCCATTCACAAAAATGTCCCTGCCCGGTTGCCCAGAACTGATGCTTACTCATATGAGCTAACTGGCTGTACACAAGCCTCTCTTACTATATAGGAAGTAATATAAACAAAGGAGTGAGGGGCAAAATAACATACTAATGCATGGGTTCCTTAAGAAACTTCTTCATTTCAGCACAAGTATATGCAATTGCAAGCAAGCTACTACTATCAATAAGAATTGTGATTCTTGGATTTTTTTAATTTGGACATTTGCAGCGTTGATTAAGATTGGAAGATTAGTATATTGAAATAAGTAGTGTGATATGGCTGCTTTCCATTCCGTTATGGCTTTTTCAAAAGTTGTTCAGCAAGATATGAATTAATGAACCACACCCAGCTAGATCTTTGTTAAACATTAAAAACGCCGTTGAAAATATGAAGTTAATTCTTGTTTGCTCATCCAAATGCTATATTTGCTCTTGTGGCATAAAAGACGCCTTTCCAACCTGATGTGCTTTTCTTATGCAAGTACTCCCTAAAAAAACGGTGTTTCTTAAGGTTGCAAGGTTAGGTTGATTATTCAATTCAATTAATAGATTAAAATCTTTTCAGGCGCAATCTTATGCATGTTTAGAAAGAAAAAAATCCTACAGTTCCCAGCATTCCCCAGCCAGCTGGGGAATGCTGGGAGCCCAATCCATATTAGGACTGTGACCCAGGGGTAGGAGGACTAAATCTTTCCCACCATGCCATTTGGTAGTGAACAGGAAACCACCATGTGGGAAACACCTTCCCCCATGCTGTTGTCTGCATCTCCACATAGCTGCTTTGTGAAGAAATATAGGGATGTAAGAAGCTGCCTTATATCAAGTCAGACCATGTGTCCATCTAGCTCAGCCTTCCTCAACCTGGGGCGCTCCAGATGTGTTGGACTACAACTCCCAGAATGCCCCAGTCAGCTCTGGCTGGGGCATTCTGGGAGTTGTAGTCCAACACATCTGGAGCGCCCCAGGTTGAGGAAGGCTGATCTAGCTCAATATTAGTGATGGGCCAACTTATGTGTCAAGTTACAAATTCCTTGGTCCAATCTTGGATGAATGTTTTCTATTATTTCGAGATCTTGTTGAGTTTATATGAAAGTGTATTTGGGGAACTGTATTATGGCATCATGCATCAAAACATTGTGTTCCCTTCTCGGATTGGCTGTTTTCATGTGCTATTGCCGTTTACTCTATAGTCGTTATGGAGCCACTGGAGCCAGAAGGAACGGCTGCAAGTGAAGTGGTTGTAGCACAAGTTGAAGCTGCGGAAGAAGCATTTCCATCTGCCAAAGGCCAGATCTCCTACTCAACTAAGAGCTGCCTGCCTCCTAACCTCCTTTTTGGATTCCCTTTCCAGTATTCCTTATAGTACCCACCCACCAGCACCGAGGTCGAAAGAAAATTCTTACTTACCAAATAAGAAAAAAAATAATCTGTCTGATACTAGAAAGAAATGGCCTTGGTTGACTAGCTGCATACAGAAAGGAAACCAACCCACGAGTGAGGAAAAAACACTGAACAAGGGGTGAATACTAACCTACATGGCTGTTTCTTCAAACATGATTGGTTTGTTGAAAGATTTCAAATCTAACATTTACACTGATTGGTTTGGAAAACCGTAAGTAAAGGGCTAAGTGACATCATTCCATGAGCATAAGAAATGCAAACAATACATTTCCTTTCCTTCAGGAAGTGAAGGGTTTAACCAACCAACATCAGGGCGTGTGCAGAAATGGCAGAGTTTAGATGCTTAGTCATGCAACCCATACAGGTGCAGAACACAGCTATTCACCCATAATCAATCTCTATTTGAATAACAGAAATACTAAAGTTCATTACATAACCGTCCAAGCTCAGTACCAATAGGTATTTTGGACATAATAGATTTTACCAACAAATTGCCTAATTTCGAGTTTGGATGGCATCCCTATTCATTATTGTCCACACTGATCAGCAGTGATTCTCCAGGGTTTCAAATAGAAGTTTTTTTCAGCCCTATCTGGAGATGTCAAGGATTGAACCTTGAATCTTCTGCATGCAAAACATGTGCTTTACCACTGGGCTTTGGCCCTTCCCCATAAGGAAAGGAAGAAGCATGCCCAATTCTAAGCATGGTATTTAAACATGCCACTATTCCAACACGCAGTTGGGCTCTTAGAACTTCCCTGCTCCACCTACCACCTAACAAGTCTGTGCCTGCCTATTGGCCCCTTCCTTCAGACACTCTTGCATATGTGCCTTAACAAATCTGCTAGCCACAACCATGCAGGGGATATACTGCCTTTGAATTCTGACACAGCCTGCATGGTGTTGTTGCGCACCTACAACTGTATGATTGTTGGGGTACATGCCATGAGCGGTAAGTGGGAGTTCCTGATGATCTCCCATGTGGGTACGATAAGTCTGTAAATACTGCAGTGAAGTGGGCAGGATCATATGGTGGATCCATCATATGGTGGATGTCATATGGTTGTGATATTCGAAGGCAAACTAACTGCAGAAGTTTACATTTTGTATATATTATTTGACAACAACTACCCCCCTCCCGTTTTTGAAAATGGGAAGTGGAAGGATAGGGTGGAGATTATGCTTGGGAGTGATAGAAAGGTGGGGCAGACTGGTTACAGCATGCAGTGAAGACCCAAAGGAGAAGAAAGAAGGGTTAGCAGAATATTACCTGACAGTCTGGCAGTCTCGCCTCCTGGCTAGTTGTGAGCCGTGTGGCGGTATGGAGGCAGCAGGCTGCTGACAATCTACAAGAAACTGATAAATTAGACATATATACAAAGAGACTTCACAAGGGGTTAGTAAGCAATAAACAGACAAGGCAGGTGATGGAAGAGATTTAGTGAGGAATATGTGCTCTGTTTATGAGCCGATAGGAATAAACTAGTAAAGCAAGACTGGTTCTTTCACAAACGTTGAAAGAAGTAGTTTTCAACTAGGAAAATGCCCAGACATGGGCTCAAATCTCAACATGGTCTAGACATGGGCTCCCTGTCTCTAAAACGGGAATCCCTGAGCAGTATCCAATACTGCCACTGCTACTCTACTGGGTCCATTGTGCTCACAGGACCCACCACAAGCGCAACTAGAACTAGTGCTACTTAAAGTTCTCATTTCTGGAACAGGACAGATCAGTGGAACTCCCTTCTGCGAACCCTGCGCCACACTGGAAACTGGTGTTTTCACTCGTTTCTGATTGCTTTGGGAAGTGGGAGATTCCTATTGCACTAGCGTATGTCCCACTACCACATGGGTGGTATTGGGCATTGCCCATAGTGATTTACATTAGGGTTGTTGTAAGGAAAAGCAACAGTGTGTAATAAATTTTTTTTAGACAAACTTAGCAACACATCTCCTGTGGACATGCGTATATGTACATGTGTAAGTGACTTACTCCCATTGCTTTTAATAGTATTTAAGCACACCTGGCTTTCTCTTGAGTTGCACGCAAAAAAGCATTTTGGCACATTGAACATGTATTCTAAAAGACCACTTGGTAAGCCACTCATCGGTATCATTCTGCCAAGTTACAACTTTCCTGCTTTCCCGGAATTCTGGTGGGATGAAAACGTGTCGTATGATTCTCCTCACCACTTAGCAAGGTAATGTAAGTGACTGGTTTGTTCAATGAGGATTTCCACATTGTGAAAGTTATCTCTTGGTAAATGGTTGCTTGTGTCCCTACAAAACATGATGGGAATAATGTTGCCTGCTTCCAGAGTATGTTTAAATAAATATGACTGAAAAACAGTGTCAGTTCTTCACATTTATGAGGGGAGAAAGGATCGACCATTATATTAAATTGTTGAGCATGAAGTTTCATATTATAAATTAAATATAAAAATAACATAAAAATTGCTGTGCATATGTATATCTTGGCCTAGATACAACTATCAGGAAATTGGTTCAGTGACTTCCCCAGGTATATTACAGGAGCAAAATATACAGCACATAGCCATAATTACATTATTTTAAATATGTATGAATTTCCATGTACAAATCTGTGATGTAAGAATCACAGATCTGCTAATGTGAATTACAGATGATCTCTCTTAATTCTCATGGGGGGCTAAAGTGAGTAACTTTCTCAATCTTTCCCCTGAAGAAACCTTCAAAATTAGCTGTATTGTTTGCGTTACATAATTAATTCCTTTGGAAGTGCTTAAAATACCACCTAGCCTCAGCAGGCAACTAGTTGTTGGGGTTTTTCAGGTGGGGGTTGGGGGTTGGTAAAGTTACTGATGGCTAATTGATGTCACCCTTAAAGTGTGTGTCTAATTGTTTTCTTTTCTCAGATAAGATTTCAGGTAGGACAAAACAGAAAGTTGCAACGCAGCACGCCACTCAACTTACATGCAAAAATCCCAGCTTGTGCAGGGTACTATGACTAGTGTGCTTAGTGTACCCCATGGTGGCTGTGCAGTGGCTCTGCGTTGGTTATACGACACAGCCGCCAACTCGCAGCCGCCACGGGGCTTTCCCCCAAAACTGTACTTTTAAAAAGTCGTGGACTTTACCACGACCTTTTCCTTTGCTGCAAGGTCACCACCGCCTTTCCTCCATCTGTCAGTGGTGTCTTCACTACAGGTTCAGGCTGGGGGAGTTCCAGGGGCAGATCAAGGCCACAGATAGTTCGTGGGAAGGCTGGGCAGTGGGCAGGTGGTGGGCTCATAAACATTTCACTGAATAGCAGCTCCTCTAGGATTATTTTAACTTTATTCTATTTTGCTCCATTTCCCTCCCTTTTCTTTACCAGCCCTTTGTTTAAAAGGCTCCTTTAAAGCTCCTGTCACTGCCCCAAGCCCCCACCGAAAGCCCACTCTCCCTCCTGGCTGTGGGGATTTAACATTCCCACCTTGCAGCTGCGATGCTGTAGGGTTTTGAGGGAACGAGTAGCCAAAGCGGCACCGTGAAGACATGGCCTAGTACTTCACACAACCATACTTCAATGCCTACCTAATGGGCCTGAGAATTAGCTTTGATTCTAGATTCCAGCAACTATACCTGTGATTATTACTGTGCCTTTATTTATTTGCTATCACAGTTCACATATCCAGGTTGCCTGTCTTGGTATTTTCCGTTTTTCTGTGGAGTTCTGCACTGCCCTCCAGTGGCAAATGTGTATTATATCTGTCTAGGCAAAATCTTTTTGAGGGTCAGACAATAGCAGCGTATATTTCTGACCTTGAGAAGGATCTTTAGCAGGAGAGTTTCACTCTACAATATATAGAGGTATTTTATGGACACAGTTAAATCGCAAAATGCTCTGAAAAGCTGGAGAGAGCTTTGAAGCTACTATGTTGATCTATTATGTTCAATTGTTGTGCATGAATAATTATATTCAAAATAATTACAATTATATATTGTAATTATATAATTGGCCACCTTCAGTATGGTACATAAAGGCAGGGTAGAAATTTTGTTTAGAAATAAATAAAGATCATTTCTCTTTTTTACTTGGCTTTTTGAAACATAATCATGGCTTTTAATGTTGTTTTTAATGTTTCACTATGTTTTTATTTGATTACGGTTGTCATGTTTTGAACTCTAAACTGCCTTGGTTGATCCTAGAAAGGCAGTACAGAAATACAATCTGAACTCAATGCTGAATTGATGAACTCAAAAGAGGGGAGAAAAAATGTTTCCAAAAATAATAAAAAAGATGTTTGATCACTTACGGTGCAATCCTATGCAGAAAAACGTCCTACAACTCCCAGCATTCCCCAGCCAGCAATGGACTTTTTTTCTGTCTAAATATGCATAGGATTGCACCCTTAAGAAGTGTATTATTGTAACTGACTACATGACTCCAAAGGGTGTGTTCACACGGGTCTTTCATACTAGAACAAATGATGACAGCTGTAAATGGACAACTATTGCCCATAAAAACCAAGGCTGCAATCTTAAGCAAGTTCTAGTTTGTTTGTTTTTAAGGAATAATTATTATGAAAATATATAGCATAGGATGACCATATGGAAAAGAGGACTGGGCTTCTGTATCTTTAACAGTTGTTTAGAAAAGGGAATTTCAGCAGGTGTCATTTGTATGCATGCTGGAGAAATTCCCTCTTCATCACAACAGTTAAAGCTGCTAAAGCTGTTTTTTAAGAATAGCTAGAGTGACCAGATACAAAAGGGGACAGGGCTCTGGCAGCTTTAACTGACCCCTTGAATAGAACCAGCGGAGAAACCACTAGGTTTCTCTTTGGCAGGAGCAGGTGATTGAACAGTTGTCTCTTTCTTAAGAGCTCAGATACTGAATGGCTACTGCCTTTTCAAAACAAAGCAGTCAAATAGATGTGGTCTATGTTCTCCTTTGCACTGTGATGAAAGCCCTGATGCTAACAGTTCAAAGCTATGTTTTGAATAGCAGTGTAGATAAATGGGCTAATGGGTAGGTGTGTTTGAATTGCCTCCTGCAATAGGTCAGGCTTGCTGTCCTTTATCATCACTCCTCTTTTCTTACTTAAACAAGAGACTATTTTGTTAGTTCAGCTGCCTTTAATATTTAGCTAAATTATTTCTCAGCAGGGTTACACTGATAGCTGTCACATCAAGTGCAAAGACAACATGTTTAGATAGTTCTCCTTCTACATTTCCTCCTTTTTTCACCCCTGGCACATGGAGTGTACCTGCTTTGGGTTCCAGCCTGCCTTTTACAGGCTCAAACAGGACATTCCTCCACTCCCATCACCACCTCCTCCTTTGTTTCCATTGCTCCTGGAAGCCATTGAGTAGGCTCAGACTTCATTGGGCTATTTACAGGGGAGAGGGGAGATTTCCCCCCTTCTGATATATATATACACAGCTCCATCAGTTGGGGGAAATCACGCTTTCCTACCGTCACTGCTCCATCCGTTTTCATTGCTCTTTACTTCCTCTTTTGAAAGTGGAAGTAAGCAACGTGCACGAGGCCCTCTCAATTGGCCTTTCTAATTGCACTGCTTCTCTTGCACACAGCAAGAGTTAGTAACAACTTCTGTCTTTAAAAATGTTCCGCACTTTCTGAGTTTTGTTGTTGTTGTGCAAGGAAGGCCAGAAGGAGCAGGAGGTGCATGGGAGGCAGAAGATGTCGTGAGAGGGACCTGTGAAAATCTGTGAGTGTCCAGCAATGAGAGTGCAATAAAACACTCATCTGATGGAGCTCTCAGAACGGGGGACATAGTTCCTGCATGCCTCAGGGTTCACCCAAGCATGCTGACACTTCCCTCTTGCTTTTCAGTGGCCTGGTTTTGGCTCCTGTGCTGTTGGCACTCACCACCTGAGCTCACTGTTAGAGAGGCAGAGATACTAGACCAAAGGCCCCATCTTATGCAACATTCTGAACAGCAGATGCCTCTAGGTGTTACAAACAGGTCATGAAATTTATGTTCTTCCTCTATTGCCTCCAGCACCTGTTTGTCATATATATGCTCCCTCTGTACATAGCGGTTCTATTAACAAGTTATAGATAATAGCTGTTGCTAATCCTACCATTCATGAATTTGTTGTATCCCCCCCTTTTTAAAGTTAACTCAGCTACTTACTGACAATCACCACATCTTATAGATCGGAGTGTAACACTGCTAGACTGGAGAAATCCCTGCTCTATTTGAAGATATGCCTGACCACTTGTCACATTTATTTATTTATTTAAAAGTAGTATTTATCCTGCTTTTCTATTATTAAAAAATACTCAAAACAAAACACTCAAATATAAATTATATCAACAATAGTTCAAATGAACAAAAAAAACCTTGAAACTATCGATTTAAAAGACATTAACAATTAATCAGAAATTTAACACAGCAGCTTCAGCACATGGTTATTAAGATGTAGCATCTAAAAAAGTCTGCTAAAAATACATATTTTATTGCCTGCCGAAATGTATGTATTTATTATTGCATTTATATCCCACCTTTTTTCCTCCAAGGAACCCAAGGCGGCATACATAATCCTCCTCCTCTCCATTTCATCCTCACAACAACAGCCCTGTGAGGTAGGATGGGCTGAGAATCTGTGACTGGCCCAAAGTCACCCAGTGGGTTTCCATGGCCATGTGGGGACTAGAACCCAGATCCCTCGACTCCCAGTCCAACACTTTAGCCACTACATCACAAAGGTTAGTAGAGATGGAGCCAGGCAGACCTACTTTGGAAGGGCATTCTATCGCATTGGTGCCACAACCAAGATGATTCTATTCCTCGTGCTGACCCACCAAACTGCTGCCAGTGGAGGGTCACAAAGCAGAGCCTTTGAACTTGACTTTAACGTTCAGGCAGTATTTGCTACAGTATCGACAACACTTTAATACGCGAACAGTGTTTACTATTACACATATTAAAATTCCATTTGAAGTGGGGTTGCAGCTCAGCTACATTTATCCAGGCCCTGGTAAAGTGTACCCAGGGTGGGGGCACTATGCTTGGGACCTGCTTCTGCTAAATGCTGTCTATGTGACCATAAGTCTTGCATTAATATTTGTTCCCCAATATAATACTCTAGGCAGATTTTAATGGAGCCATCATGATTCATCTGCCTCACACTGTGAGAGAACAAAAGAACTAATTTACAGGATGAATCCAGGTTCCCCGAAAAACCCTATCCAGCCAATATATTTTATAATGAACAAATTCATTTGTTTGGGGAAAAAATCTAGGAAAGAGAGGTGTGCCAGTTATTCCACATACTAGTCGCACTATACCAAGCCAGACTACAGAACTAGGTTACAGAACTCCATCTTGGCTTTACGTAGCCATTTTATAGAAGTGTGATCATGTCCTTCCAACACCAACCACTCCGGATAAAGGGTTTCATATTATTTCCAAGGGCTGTAATGTGTTTAAAGTCCAGGTCATGCAGAAGGTTAAGATCAGAGATGGGCAGCATATAACCTCCCTTACATTCCAAGTAAATTTGGGACAGAGAACATGAATCACTAATTAATGCATAGTTAAGTTACAGAAACCACTGCCCCAAGATAGGAGATGTTAATTGACTTGGGTGACTCTTTAAGGGGAATTAGACAAAGTCATATCCATAATATCTAATGCTCAGAGGCTTTATGTCTTTGAGCGTCAGATGCCAAAGACAAACAATGAAGGAGGATTCTTGCATTCACACTCAGCTTGTGGACATAACTGCGGATTTCCTGGAGGCTTCTAGTTGACCACTGTTCAAAACAGGTTGATTGACTAGACAGACCCTTGATCTGGTCCACAGGGTTCTTCTCAGGAACCCTGACTTTTATAATTCTACAGATAGTAACAATTCTATTAGAGATTTCTAGCTCCTTTGCAGAACAATTGACAAAATCATAGAATCATAGAATAGCAGAGTTGGAAGGGGCCTACAAGGCCATCGAGTCCAACCCCCTGCTCAATGCAGGAATCCACCCTAAAGCATCCCTGACAGATGGTTGTCTAGCTGCCTCTTGAAGGCCTCTAGTGTGGGAGAGCCCACAACCTCCCTAGGTAACTGATTCCATTGTTGCACTGCTCTAACAGTCAGGAAGTTTTTCCTGATGTCCAGCTGGAATCCGGCTTCCTTTAACTTGAGTCCATTATTCCGTGTCCTGCACTCTGGGAAGATCGAGAAGAGATCCTGGCCCTCCTCTGTGTGACAACCTTTTAAGTATTTGAAGAGTGCTATCATGTCTCCCCTCAATCTTCTCTTCTCCAGGCTAAACATGCCCAGTTCTTTCAGTCTCTCTTCATAGGGCTTTGTTTCCAGACCCCTGATCATCCTGGTTGCCCTCCTCTGAACACACTCCAGCTTGTCTGCGTCCTTCTTGAATTGTGGAGCCCAGAACTGGATGCAATACTCTAGATGAGGCCTAACCAGGGCTGAATAGAGAGGAACTAGTTATTATCTAGATATCTAGTTCGCTCCTGCCGCTCACTTGCTTTTGGTTCACTTCTGGGTTGTTGAAGGAGAAACAACCAATACATATAACCCAAGAACAAATCATCATTATAACCCTGGGTTGTTTCTCCCTCAACAGCCCAGGGTTCCAGGTTTGGACATTACGGAGAAGAAACCAGAGACAGAGCATCTCTGAATTGTTTAGTACACCACATCCTGAAGTGGATGAGCGGTTAGGAGTCAGTTTATTTGCTCACCCCTAAACAACCCATAGTTAAGAAACCATGGGTTGTTTAAGTATGCAAACTGGGAATGACTTGCTCAGAAGCAAGGAATCAAGCAATTTATATTTAAAAGTATTCTTAATTGTTTAGTTATTCATGACCTTCCCTTAAATTAAGAGATACAAAGTTCTAATAATTAAAAATAGCAAATAAGTTGACACATATTAAAAAAATAAGCATATTACTAAGCATATTACTAAGTTTAAGAACAAAACAAAAGCACCTGTTTTTAGAATGGTGAATGAAATTTTATGCAGAAAGATAGTTTTACTCATTCCTCACTAAATCGACTGGCAGTCTAGCCAATAGGTTAGTAAAGTAGCAGACAAAGAAAGACAGAAAGAAGTTTTAAAGATTTTGCATTCCCTTAGTTATACAATACATAGAATAACATTTAACAACAAGACTAGACATGGTCATATTAAAATGTAGCTTTTTGTGTGTGAAGACTTTACTATGAAAAAGTTCTTGTAAGCACATGAATGTTGATACTATTCCACATGGCATCAGCCAGAGAAGAAGCATAATTTGCTGGTCACATTCAAAGGTTTTATTAAAGTTTCAACGGAACTTGCATCAAGAGTTTAAAGTCACAGCCTGAATCTGTTTCCAGAATAAATTATATAGTGCATATCCATATTATACTTGCATTAATTTCAGTGGTAGGAGTAACTCATCAGATTAGGCAGACAATAACATTATAAGCAGCATTTTGCAACAGAGTTCAAAAAACCAAGTATGGATACTTTAAGAAGCAGGACTGATTCACATGAGCATTCGACATGTGGGCAGCTTTTTCTTTTTAGCACAGATTGCAGTTTACACATGGCAAACAAATCATCTTAACATTTTGTCACAAGCACAGATCACAATTTCACATACTAATACAAACCTTCCTAAGAAGCATCATGACAAATTGCAATTTGTGCTCATGATGAACTAACTCCGATCTGTGATTTTCAAACTGTGTTGTTGTGCATGTCTCTGAGATTCTATGTAATGGAAAATTGGAAACATGTGGGACTTGGCAAGAGTGCTCCTCATTAGGGTTTCTTCATGACCAGGCCAAGTCTCATTCATTTCTATTAGTTTACACTAAGTAGGATTAATATTGGATACAACCAATGGTTGTCAGTAATCACCTTACTGAGGAGTTTGCTATTGGAAACAATTGACAAAGCTTTGTCTGTCACTACTGATCTTCCCCTGCAAAGTACCATGTGAGTAAGTCTTGGGGTGTATTCTACAGTATACAATGAGTTCATGCAGGGGTGGGTGGTGTCATTAAGCCCCACAGTCCAGAATAGTTTCCCAAAGGAAGTAAGACTGCATTCAAGAATGCACTCCTGAATCCTCCACAACATTAATAGTTAGCAAAGCAGACATAGGTGGGTTTCCTGATCATAGATAATCTGAATTCTATTGACTCTTGCTACAAGTTTGTCACATGTACTCTGCAATCTGAAATGCAAAAGAAAGGCCAGGCACGGAGGGCCTTCCTAGACCTGCTGGCTTACGCCGGCAGGGAGGCGGGGCCGAGGCGCGCTAACGTTAGCGCGCCTCGCCCGGGCTTCCAGACGCACGACGCGCAGGGACGGCGGGTCCCTGCGGCGTCCGCCATTTTTTTTGTTGTTGTTAAAGGGGCCGGGTGTGGCCCGAAGACTCCGGGAAGGTAAGGTGTTTGTTTTTAACGGGGGGGGGGGCGAAGGATGGCACGGTGGGTGGCAAGGGGGGAGGGCGGGTGACAGAGGGAGTGCCGCACGCCGACGCCGCCCGAACAAGCAGGCGAGCGCCGCTTGCCCGGGCAATGCCCGGGCGGCATTGCCCGGGCAAGCGCCGCTCGCCTGCTTACTCGGGCGGCGGCGGCGCGAGGCGCTCCCTCTGTCACCCGCCCTCCCCCCTTGCCACCCACCGTGCCATCCTTCGCCCCCCCGCCGATGGGCACAGTGCTCCTATGAGCGCTGTGCCAGGTCCGCGGCTTTTCGCAGCTCCTCACGGGTAAGCGAGGAGCCGCGAAAAGCCGCGGAAGTCTCCACACTTTCCCCAGCCCCGGCCTGAGGCCGGAGCTGGGGAAAAAGCGCGCCATAAGCGCATTGGCTTATGGCGCGTAAGACCAGGCCTCAGCGCGGCCTGTCTCCGGATTCCCCTGTGCGTCATCTGGATGCACAGCAGGGAAGCCGGGTCAGAAGGCGCGCTAAGGCCTCGTCTAGGAAGGCCCTAAGTATCCTTATGTGAATTCGTCATCGTTTCTGATTGATTCACCTGCATACTCAAAAGAGCAGCACAATACAGTATTCTCATGTGGCATGGAAAAATAGGTTACATACACAAAAAATCTCATCAAACCGTTCCGGGGGTGGAGGGGGAGGCAATTTAAAGATACCTAAGGTTTGTGCTGAGAATTCATAAAACATTTCAGCATTTTTTTAGATGACAGAAGATGCAGTACAACAGCCATTTTGCTCTATAATCATGTGCCAGAGTTTGTCCTAGTATGGTTGAAACCACTCCAGCCATATGAAGATCTTATTCGCATAGTTTGCCACATGCAGCTATAGCCATGTGGGTTCATTTTCAAGTGGTGACTTCACAACTAGCAAACTTATGAATTAGGCCTTAGCTGTAACCTGTAATGGACAACTTCAAGATGAATGCGTTTTTTAAACTGTGAACTATTCTATCTGTTAACGAGACTACAAATGTTAGAATTAATGGGGGAAATAATACTAGATTTTTAGGCATTTATTGTTCATCAATACTTTGCAGTTATTTGATTTAGCAAGGTTTGTCGGAAGGTATATATTGCTTGATGGCCAGTAAACGAAATGTTTTTAATAAGGTAATCCTGCGATAAAAAAATTCAAGATGAAAATTTGGAGAAAAATTAATATGTGAGGCATAGCGGTGATTTTGTAGCATCACACTGATTAAATCATATTGCTCAGCGTGAAATGTAGGGTCTCAGTCTTGTCTGCAGTACTTCGAAACCTAACCAGACCAGAGGAAAAAGCACACAGCAGTGGCACCAAGAGGTAAAAGTATGTTTAGCGAGCTGGTTTGTGAACCATTTAAAACCAAGTAAAGCCCATAGCAAAATGTGTCCCCACCCCTACTTTTGAAATGGATTTTACAAGGACTTGTACCACAGCTGGAATGATTAAATGCACATGTAATGCTCATTAGTTTAGTTCAATGAGCATATCAAACAAAATAATGGTAAGTTAAACTAGGGTGACCATATGAAAAGGAGGACAGGGCTCCTGTATCTTTAACAGTTGCATAGAAAAGGGAATTTCAGCAGGTGTCATTTGTATATATGGAGAACCTGGTGAAATTCCCTCTTCATCACCACAGTTAAAGCTGCAGGAGCTATACTAGAGTGACCAGATTTAAAAGAGGGCAGGGCACCTGCAGCTTTAACAGTTGTGATGAAGAGGAAATTTCACCAGGTTCTCCATATATACAAATGACACCTGCTGAAATTTCCTTTTCAATACAACTGTTAAAGATACAGGAGCCCTGTCCTCCTTTTCATATGGTCACCATAGTTAAACTGCAGACAAAAATTAAAATTACACTGAAAAACAGATAATAAAATGAACACAAAAGAGTAAACTATGCTAGCATTGGTAAGAAGCACCATTTTTCTTTTCAGAGCAGTGTAAAAATAATGAATTAAAGAATGCAAAAATCTTGCCATTTGCCTGATTATTAACTTTGGAGTACATTTGGTGGCTTCGACATGCAAATAAGCTTCCCTGAAAGTATGAGCTGCCTCACTCCTTTCAGCATTCTCTGTGTGTGATATGATCAGGGCTGGCATCAAGAGCAGACATGGTCAGGCACCTAAGGGAGGGGTCCGTTGAGGTTGTCTTTGCCTAAGGTCTTCAAAAACCTGGAGTTGGCACTAGTTGGAATTATCCATGAGAAGCATCCAACAAATAATCAAGCCGTTTAATACACTGCAGAAAATAGAGATTGGTATCTTTTCTGTCACTTGGTATTCTCGCTTTCAAAAGTGTGAACTATTTTAAAAAATCTATACATTAAAAATGATTGGTATTTATGGTTTGCCAGCATGAAATAACCAAAGATCAGAGAATCATAGAATCGTAGCGTTGAAAGGGGCCTATAAGGCCATCGAGTTCAACACTCTGCTGAATGCAGGAATCCACCTTAAAGCATCCCTGACAGATGGTTGTCCAGCTGCATCTTAAATGCCTCTAGTGTGGGAGAGCCTACGGCCTCCCTAGATCATTAGTTCCATTGTTGTACTGCTCTAATAGTCAGGATGTTTTTCCTGATGTCCAGCCGGAATCTGGCTTCCTGTAACTGGAGCCCATTATTCCGTGTCCTGCACTCTGGGATGATCAGGAAAAGATCCTGGCCCTCCTCTGTGTGACAACCGTTCAAGTATCTGAAGATTGCTATCATGTCTCCCCTCAATCTTCTCTTCTCCAGGCTAAACATGCCCAGTTCTTTCAGTCTCTCCTCATAGGGCTTTGTTTCCAGACCCCTGATCATCCTCGTTGCCCTCCTCTGAACACCTCAAGCTTGTTCATTTTCATGCTAGCCTTTCACTTATTGGCAAACACCCAAGAGGGCTTGAATAGTCTGGAGGGCCTTTTACATTTTTCTTCTTCTGCAGATGTCACATGTTGTGTTACAAACTGCTTTGGAAAGTTTCTTCAGTTTTAAAAGTAGATTGCTATTATTATGACAGATACCCAGGCTGCTCAATAGGGGGCACTGCAGCAAGTGAAACCGAGGAAGGACCTGAGTAAGCCTAACACATTCAATAAGGCATAACTCATTGTACCCTCTTGAATAACTGGGACGTTATTAAAACAGTCAAGCACCATGACTATTGTTTCAAAAACTATTGTTTCAGGGAGGTTAAATAGAGCTCACTTTTGCTTTAATTAACTTAGAACTATGGATGCAACCCTAGGCACATTTCCTTGTGAAAATCCATTAGGTTCCACATAAATGTGATTAGAACTGAAATGTATGTTGACAGCTGAGCAATTCATTTTCTCTTCATTCTTTTTTTTCTTCCTGAATATTCTTTTTTTTTTAAAAAAAACTTTTCATCTTTGAGTTTGAGAGGGTGTTAACAGGGTTGTTGTTTTTAAAGATGTATTTAAAATCAGTCATTCTAGGAGATAAAATCTTATTAAGGCTTAGGCAGTGTCCTTATTTGGACATAATGCAAAACAGATGGTTCACAACCTTGCATCCCCAGATGTTGGTGACTATAATAATCATCCCCAGCCAAGATGCCTTGTGGTCGATGATGATAGGCGTTGTAGTCCAACGTATAGGCATCTAAGGCTGGGAATCACTGTGCTAAACCATGATTTAACATTATGACAATGAGCCTGTGTGAGACCCTCTTCCCTCATCTCACACGATCATAAAGAATTTATAAGCTTTCGCTTCTATTTTTATTAAGCACAGCTTAGCATTACATCCAAACCTAGACAGAATCCATTTATCCTTAACTATGGTTTACTAAAACAAGACAACTTCAAACATTGTCTTATGTTTTAGAAAACCATAGTTAAGATTTATCAAAGTTTATGGTCTGGATGTAACACTAAATTGCGGTTAATCAAATGTAGAAACTTCGGATCTCATGGCTGTGCTAGAGAAAGAGAAGGGAGGGGAGGCATACAAGCCAGAAACTCACCTAGGTTCATTCTTGTAATGGCCAAACCATGGTTTAGCGTTACATGCTAATCAATTTACTGAAGTCACTCTTGATAGAAATCTGGAAGACAGTTTGCAGAACCTCACTGGGGCTAATAAACTTTGGACACAGTCTACCAAGCAGTGTTATTTCACAGTCTCAATTCATTTTATGGGACTTGATGCTGATTATTGAGTGAAAAATCATTTTAGAACCCTATGGTGCCAGTTGAGGTTAGGCATCTAACAGTCCCAATGGTTCCTAGGGCTCCCACTGCTCGCTATAGCAAATGCTTCACAAGAGCTCAGAATGTCTTTGCCTTTTATTGGTAGCAACAACATGCGATATAGTGATCCAAAGCAGGAGAGATTTCCTAGCTCTGGAAAGAAATAATTATACCATGTTACTGCATCCGTTTCCTCAAGGCCCTATATATCCTGCATACATTGTGATTAGGAAAGAAGAATCATAGATCACACAGTACAGAATTATCTCAAACATTCTGACACACACTGGATTCCCTTTACACCAAGATAATTCAAAAGGACAATTCATATAATTCCTCCATGTGGAGTACACCCATGGATACAGGCGCATGGACAAAGTAACATCTGACCTGATATTGCCATGGTTAGAGGTAGCAATTTCAATTCCAAGTGACATTTTGTGGAATGTGTCACCACAAACCACCAGAGTGCGACCTGTAAGTACAGATGTGCCAGGTCATGTGGCTGCAATAACTGACCTTCCACGTGGAGAAGTTTTCAGCTGCCTAAATCAGCTGCCGTTAAGTCACACAAAAGCAGCACCTCAAACCTCACGCCTTCCATCCCTTTCCTCTAGAGGAACAAAGAAATCTGAGTGCTTCAAATCACCAGCGGCTTATTTAGTCTATGTTATTGCAAGTTCCCCAAGTACCTTGACACTGGGCCTAAGCTCAAGGCAAAGAGCTCTTTTCTGGGCCTATTGCCAAATGGAGTAATGTGAAAAAGATGACCATCTCTAGCGGGTCTTTGCTTCGTGGTTTCTAGCATCACTTTGGAGGCCTCATACTCTGGCTTCTCCGCCAACCCGGCTGCGCCCACAATCCACTGCCACCCTTGACCGTGCTCTGACTAGGCTCTCAATAAGGCATGTTCCCTTACTTTGCCCCTACCCGGGCTTCAGTCGTGCTCCTCTGGCACCTCCAGTGAGATCTCATCTCTCCCTTTCCATTCTCTTACACAGCCTCTTGTCCCCTTGCTATCTTCTTCTTGGAACTCCCCTCTCTGACCTCACCTGCCTCTTTCCCGCTTCCAAGCTTCTGCAATCTCCCTCTTCTGCAGACTGTCACTGTCCCTCTCATGTTCGGTCAGCCCCTCCATTTTTCTTTCCTTCCTCCTTCCCTCTCAATGATCCAGCCTTTTCAGCTGCTCTTTGGTAGTTCTGCCTCCTTGCCATGCCAGCCAGATGTTCCTCAGTTCTTCGCCAATCTTTCTATCAGCTTGAGAGTTTTCAGCATCCACACTTGACATCATCAAACTTGTGGCCGCTCCAGAACAGCATCACTATGACATTCCAAGGAGGTGACCATGCTGAGCACTGACTGTGGCCACATTAGCCCATAGATGAAATTTATAGCATCATATTTAACATTTTTCTTACACAGAGATTTTCTCTGTGTAAGGAAAATGTTGCAGACAAAACAGACCTTTCATGGATGCAGTTGTGCACAAGTTTGCAGTCACTGGGCTTAAGTATAAAGTGGGATATAAATTTAATAAAGAATCTTACCTGCACCTATGTGGGGTGGGGGAATCCACTGACAAAGCTACCACCAAATCCATTGACCTGCCATTGCTCCATGGCTAAGGCAGGAGGGGGGAGTGGACAGGTTTTTCATTGTCCCTCCCTTTGCTATGATAAAGAGGGATTATTCACCCAGCCTGGAGCATGTCAGGAAAATGAAAGGCTTTAGAATCATAGTAGAGTTGGAAGGGGCCTATAAAGCCATCTAGTCCAAACCCCTGCAGAATGCAGGAATCCACATTAAAGCATCCCTGACAGATGGCTGTCCAGCTGCCTCTTGAATGTCTCTAGTGTGGGAGAGCCCATGACCTCCCTAGGTAACTGGTTCCATTGTCATACTGCTCTAACAGTCAGGAAGTTTTTCCTGATGTCTAGCTGGAATCTGGCTTCCTGTAACTTGAGCCCATTATTCCGTGTCCTGCACTCTGGGAGGATTGAGAAGAGATCCTGGCCCTCCTCTGTGTGACAACCTTTCCAGTATTTGAAGAGTGCTATCATGTCTCCCCTCAATCTTTTCTCCAGGCTAAACATGCCCAGTTCTTTCAGTCTCTCCTCATAGGGCTTTGTTTCCAGACCCCTGATCATCCTGGTTGCGCTCCTCTGAACATGCTCAAGCTTTAGGATGCAGCAGTGACATGCCTTAAGTCCCCTGGCTCCCTGGAATACCACCAGTGGAACACTGCTGCCAGTGGAGCTTTCCACAAGACAGCCAGCAGACTTCTGGAGGCTTACGTGTCATCTAGTAGCAGTGGTGAAGGTAGGGCTAGACCTTGGGGCCAAAGTTCAGGGCCCTGTAGCCCACCCCCACCTGACCAACCAGAGAGTGATACGTGATGAGCGTATCAGGGTAGCAGACGCAAACTCCATTTTCTTCCTGTAGTCATTATGTTGCTACGATTTGAATGAGCTTATAACAGAACATGCTCAGAGTTTTTCTTTTAGCAGGGTTGGCAAACATTCTAATAGATATGGAAAATGCAATTGTAAAGAATAGAATAACAGTTTCGGGGTGGGGGTGGGGAAGAGAAATGTTAGCTGGGAGCTTCAAAACAAAAGTAGTGCCCAAGGAAGGCCATGTAAAGGGTGTCCCTCATTAAAGTCATTACTGTCCAGAGTCTAAAATTACTTAGCTACACCACTGAGCGGCAGAACTTCACTCTCAATGACAGCACTTGCACTGTTTCCTGAGGCCACTCAGTTGGCTTGTGGCTGAGGTTAGGATTGTAGACTTACTTGCAAAAGTAATTTATTTTGGAACACTTTTCAATTTATTGTTTTTGAAATGAAGGAGCACTAAGTTCTCACCTCCTTCCCAAATGCTGCCTTTAGATGGTTTTCTGGCAACCCAGCCACACACAATGGTTACTAATAAATCAGTCCCACATAATGCATATTAAATATATTTTAAGTACGGAAAGAGCACTTGGCAGTGTGCGAGGAACAGGCTATGACTATTTGGTGTCATCTTCTTTGGAACACTTCTTCCAATGGGAATTAAATTCCATTATGAATGCCCATGCAGAAAAGGCTTAGATTTTATTAAATAAGACCAAAAGTGCTTTGACTAAATATTTCATTTCCAAATGTTCTCTAAATTTTTCAAAAGCTTTGTGAAATGCCACATTGTTTAATTCTTTTGAAATCCATTGAATTAAACCTTTTAAATTGCAATTTGTGGCAGATCAGGCAAACCTTTGTTACTTGCACTACCTTGCTTCTGCCGCCCAATTAGGAAATTCAATAATTAATGCTGCCAAGAGAATTCTGAATCAAAACATGGGATCCCAATAACTAATACAACACAATTTGGCCTCTTGGCACGAAGTAGTTAAATTCATCTTATCTCTGAGGCTTCCGAGGTAGGAGGCAGAAGTGCCAGGTCATCAGTAACTGATGATTAGCTCATTCGTATTCTTTACTGATAAAACAAAAATCCAAACAATAGCTGCCAGATTTTGCACATGGGGCACCAGGAGGTCAACGTGCCCTTATTAGATTTATAATAACCTCTCCCCCACAAAGCCTCTTCCCCATGAACTCAGCAGTGGGTTGATGCAGGGAGTGCTTGTTTCTCCCTTCAAAATGTTTTACTAGTCTGCTTTTTACTCATAAGAGGGGCTGGGAGAGCCCTTCTTTTTACTCATAAGAGGGGGGCAGAGAGTTCTATCCATCCTCCATGAGCACCTCTGAGCAAAAAGCAGGCAAGTAAAATGTTTTTGCAGGCAAGCAACTTCTGGGAACTAATTTAAAGACTGTTTGTAAAATGTTTTCCCTTTGAGGTATTTCAACCAGTGCCCTTGGGAGTATGCACGTGTCTGTCCGTGTCTGTCCATGTGTGTGTGTTTGTGCAAACAGACCACACCCATAATTCCTTTGCTTGCTTCTGCCTGGTTTGTAGCAGCTTTAGCAGACAGCACCATTTAGTTACATTGGCCGTGCCTGTAGCCACTGCCTAGTTCTCTATGTGTCTTCTCTGTTGAGAGTGTGATGTTGCGGCAGCCATGCTCCTGTCTTGACCTGCATAGGTTGGCGTTTGGATATCTTCAGTGGTACGGTCTCTTATTGGTGGACACTGGTGGTGTTTGCAGGGAAACTGGGGGCATGTCGGTCCATTTTATGCTGCTTTATTCTTTGTCCTGTGTGTTTTCTTCTCCTGGGCTGAGCATGCATATAGGCATATTCCATTGGTGTAGCAGTGTAGCAGGAATGAGCCAATATGCAGCCATATTTGAAGCAAGAATGAACCAAGGTGTAGCCATATTTTGCTGTTCCCCCTGTATCCCCAATAGCCTCATGTGGCGCAGTGTGGTAAGCAGCAGTTACTGCAGCCGAAACTCTCGCCACGGCCTGAGTTCGATCCCAGCGGAAGCTGGTTCTCAGGCAGCCAGCTTAGGTCGACTCAGCCTTCCACCCTTACGAGGTCGGTAAAATTGAGTACCCAGCTAGCTGGGGGAAAGGTAACTGCGACTGGGGAAGGCAATGGCAAACCACCCCGCTACAAAGTCTGCCAGGAAAACGTCAGCGAAAGCAGGCGTCCCTCTAGGAGTCAGCAATGACTCAAGTGCTTGCATGAGAGGTTCCTTTCCTGTATCCCTCCTCCTTTGCGCTTGAGAGAAACAATGTATTAGACTGCTTGCTGAGAGTATGAAGAACTGGGTCATGAACAGTTTAACCACAGAAAGTTCCAACAACAGAAAACGCTGACCATAAAATGTTCTAGGACGTCTGTTGATCTTTTACTTGTTCACACCTGTAACCATAAACTTTTCGTGTGGTTGATAACCATATACGCGTAACCTTTTCGCTTGCTTGACAGCCATGTAACTGTGAAACCGCGACCTTTGCTTAATAGATGGAAATATAACCACGCGTGCAAACTGTAATGTAGACTTCGTCACAGGTGTGGACCGGATGACTTAGATTTTAGCTTTAAAAGCAGCTGAATAACCAACAGGAGGCTAGTCGCATTTGAGGGAGACTCCTCGCAACTAGCCTTTATTTGCAAATAAAACTTGGAAAAACAATTCTCCTCTGAGTCTGTTTCCCTTCTAGTGGGCATTGGACTGCCTTCTTAGGAGAAGAATTTAGCCATTTTTGCAACAGCAGCGGCATCACCCCTTCCCCACATGATGATTGCATAGGTTTGCTCATTCATTTTTTTTAATGTGTTGCTGTACTTCCACAGCATGTGAAATAAAACAAAAATCTATAATGAATACAGTACCCAAACATTTTAAACATTCTCTTTAAAGGTGTTAAATTGCATTTTGAAATGTAGCACCAAGCAATTTAGCACCTGCTGTTTAGCAGTATGTTATCAACATGGAATGACACCAGGTATTTTTTTCTACAATATCTGATGCACTAGAGCTAAAAGATGCAGCATTTTTAATTAAGAAACTACACATAACTTTAAAAACTGTTTAGAAAAAATTGAAAGAAAGGAGAATACCAAACTATTGTTATTGCTTTTCCTTTTTCCCCCCTAACTGATTAATTCTGGTTATATTTTCAAACTTAGGACAGTAGAATAGCATTCTAATCTTTAGTTGAAATCTAACCAGGCTCACCTGGCGCCAAAACTGTTATCTTTTCGGCGCAAGGTCAAGACTTTTCTCTTCTCCCAGACATTTAACAGCATTTAACAGCAAATGCTGAGTTTTATAACTGACCGCAGAATAGTTGTTTTTAAATCGATATTGTCTGTTTTTGTTTGTATTTTATGCTTTTTGTGGTTTTGAATTTTGTATATTTCTTTTTAATGTTCACTGTTTTTAATTTTTGTAAACCGCCCAGAGAGCTTCGGCTATGGGGCGGTATATAAATGTAATAAATAATAATAATAATAATAATAATAATAATAATAATAACCATGAACATTTTAAAAAAAGGAAATTAAAACTGAATAGTGTCAGTATAATTTAGTACTATAGTTCTGCATGATGTGAAATCTGTTTTATTCTGTTTTAACTCATTTTAACTCAGACACTGGTTGACTGCTGCAGATCACTCCCTGTTACTGCCAATATCTGGAAATTCATTTTTTCAATAACTAAGGCTGCAATGCTAAACACAGTTACAAGTGAGCAAGCACCATCGAACATAGTGGAATTTACTTTGGAGAGATGTGTATGGATGGGGAAAAAACTTGTAATGTTATTACAAGTTCTGCTTTCTGAATCAGGCTCCACGTGTTCAAAAGTCTCTGGGTGCCTGTTGTAGCTATTGGTTCCAACAGCTGCTACAGGCACCTGTGACGAGAGACCCTATCCAGCCCTCTCCTTGATCTGCACTCTGGACAAGGAGAGAACTGATGCTGCTTGCCCATTCACTCTGGCAACACCTTGTTTTTTTCTGGCAGGGAAGGATAAAGGTCACTTCTAGCTGCTTTCATTTCCTTCTCTGTCTACTCTTGGTTGTTCTTATCTGCAGTTGAGAAAAGGAAAGGTAGAAAAATCAGCCAGTACCTTGTGGGTTTCCAAGTCAGCCAACATCAAGAGCACAGAAGTAGATATTCTCAATGGCAGCTTCCAGGATCTCCCTGGAAGCCTATTTGAACTGAGCTTCACTGTACTTTAGAAGAGTTGCAGTTAAAAATCCAATATAGTAAACATTTCTTGCAATAGATCAGCAACTAAACTGAAAGGTGGGGTAAAAGTATGTATGGGAGGAGGGTGGAAAAGGAAATGCTGGGACAGTAACTCTTTTCATTTAGAAGAACTAAAAATACATCAGATCAATCCCACCAAAGGCATGTCACTTTTGGATCAACTTTAGCTTATTCCAAGAGTGAAATTATCAGTGGTGGTGGAATTACGCATATGACCAAAAATACCCCCACCTTGTATTTGGTAACATGTACTGGGCCTAGATGCAAACTTCATGAAAATTCCTCTCAAGTGCTCCTCATGAGGGATGTCTTGCATTTGGCAACGGTCCACTGGTGCCATAACTTTTGAGAGGTAGAAGAGAGGGGATTATAAGCAATGAGCAGAATACAGTGGAGACATTTTTGTCAAGGCAACATGGGAAATGACTTTATTTTTAACACCCTCAGAATTAGGTATGGAAATCATACTGTGACTGCATTCCCACATAACACCAATCCAATATTTGTTTTAACCATAATTGTTGAACAAGCTAGAGTCAATTAAACTAACAAATCATGGCTTGTTCAGACAATTCCTGGCTTGTTTTCCTTCCATCTCTTCTGCCAATACCCAGATGGTATCCCAAATGCCTTAGCAGCAGTAAAGGACTCTTTTGCCTAGATATTTGTAGATGAATGTTTCTGTTTATTCTGGGTTTGTGCATTAAGTTTTATTCTGGGTTTGTGTATATTTTTCCTGTGTATTTCTGGTTGTTGTTGTTGTTGTTTTCTGTGTGTGTTTGGCCTGCGTGTATTTTTCTGAACATCACCAGTTTCCCTCCTGTGAAATGGGGATGATGATGATGATGATGATGTGCTTTTCCATCTTGTTTCTACACATACACACCAACAACCATTTTGTGATGGAGACCATAGCCTAATCTACACCAAGCAGGATATTGCACTATGAAACTGGTATGAAAGCAGTATATAAAAGGCAGGAGCCACACTATTTATTTATTTATTACATTTATATACTGCTCCATAGCCGAAGCTCTCTGGGCAGTTTACACTACTGCTTTATAGCTGTATTGAAGTGCACTGACAACTGTTGGGGCCCATTGACACTTATCATATACCGCTTTCATACTGCAATATCCTGCTTGGTGTAGATTAGGCCCATGCCACTTTCTCAAAATTCTCAATGTGTCCACAGGCCCCAAAAGTTTGGGAACTTCTCATCTAGCTGGTACCAGCTACGTGCCTTGCGGACTTACCCAGCAACAGAGTTGGGGAAACATTTAACTGGTCCTTTGTATCAATCCTCTGTTTCCTTTGAGAATTATAATTTTGTACAACAGTCAGAGTATCCTGCTTAGACTAAACTTGTGCTTTCAAGATACAAATCTCGGTAAATGTTACAAAAGTACGTATAGGTCATTTAAAGTTTTTCCCTCTATGCAAACAGCAGCAAAAAAACCCCCATACAGTAGCTGTTCTGGCATGGGCAGAACTCTAGGGAGTTGGCTGTGGAAAGAATATTCTTCCCAGGGAAAATGAGGAGCAATGAGGAGTTTGGGGGGAAATGAAGAGATAGTCATTTAGCTCTGGGGTGGTGAGAAGTTTGGGAAGGGCACTGAAACAAAGCAGGAATAATCCAGGATTTCAGTTTCAGTCTTAACAACAAACCATAGCTGAAGGAAGCCAGGATTTGTAAACCAATTTGAAACCATGGCTTCAAATTGGGGTGTGTTGCCAAAAAAAGTGGGGGGTATTTGTTGCCTGGCATGAGATCACATATTCAAAGAAACGACAATTAGGCTAAACAAATACTGGCTTAGTGTTATGTGTGAACCAGGCTGATATGCTGGTCTGCCATTTTTGTGACATTCCTAAAACCAATGCACAGCTGAACTGATCTAGTTGGCATTGATTGCTATAGACAAGACCAACAATTGGTTTTTTAGCAGAAAATTTATGGTGAGCTGTACCCTAAAAGGAGATACCATCTCAATCTATTGTCTGTTAACTAAAGCTTGCTTACATTGGTTATTCAAGAATCTTTCTAAGATTCCATCTAGTGAATGGTCTGTGTAAATGTAACTCTTCCAAGACTTTTAAACATTTTGCTGTAATTTGTAGCATGTTACCGCATACATCACAAGCACTGGGTCAGACAGTTGACCTCTGTGTTTTTAAACAATGAGATATCCTAGAAATACTGTTGTTTGAATTTGTCATTTTGTTACAGTCAAAGCTCTGTTGTACTCCTTCTCTGAAAATAAAGCTTCTGCTTCTCTGAACCTCCTCATCTTATACTTGGAGTCTACTACGCTTCCATGACTCTGAACTTAAGAGCTGACTTCGTAGAAGCAGTCATGGATGACCAGAAGCCATATTCTAAGAAGGTTATTGACAGTCCTAAATGTATACAAGCAGGCAAAAGTCTTCCCCACAATGGCCAGTTTTAGATGAAGAAAAGAGACTCCTTTTCTTAATAATAGCAGGCATGGCATTACTGTATAACATTTTTCTAAACATCAACGGATGTTCGTATTATGGTTCTAAATCTGGGATGGGAAAAAGGTATATTTGCAGATGTCTGGGACTTCAACTCCCTGCCAGTAGGGCCAATGGTCAGGAATACTAGGAGTTGAAGCCCAAAATATCTACTTTCCGCCCACCCCTGTATTAGAGGATCCATGTGGGGAAAGGGCAATTACTATTTCCTGTATAAAAACAAGTCTACTTGTAAAAGCTGTTCTAGACTACGAATGGAGATTTGAAGTGCCTCTTATCACGCACTACCCTATGGGCTTTACATTTCCATAGTTGCCCTGTGATTTGCTTTTTTTAAACTCTCCGTATGCTACATACAATTACATAAAACTGGGGGTAAATCTAGGGTGAAATTTCAAGTCATTGGCCTCAATCCAACACATCCAGCACAATCCACAAAGTTGAGCACAATTAAATCCATTGAAATAAACTCTGTGAATTATGCCCATTGTGTCAGACAACACTCAGGATGTTTGCTCTTCCTTCTGATTTTTCCTAAGCTTTCACATTATTCAAAAATCCCCCTACACCTGGAAGGTTTTTGCATGTTTAATCTCAAAGTCCTATCTATCAGATGCAATTACCCTTGATATCAGCTTGGGGTTGTGGGGGAAGCATAACTTGGACATAGCGAGAAAGGGCAGCATGTCAGCCCTGCAAATATACATCTATCTGTGGGAAGATCCATCAAGATATATATTGTACAACAAAGTAATCATGGCTGTTTCACATTGTCTTTCTTTCATTTTACCAATTTATTATTTAATCAAATGGTTTCAAATGAAATATTGAACCAAATTCAGCCACTGAACCAAACCCAACAGATAAAACCCAGTGTTGGCTACAATAACATAGGTCTGTATTCAGATAATTGCTTGATATACCATGCTTTATGAAGCTGTGAACAAGCTAAGGTCACCTCCCCCAGCTCCTCCTGTTGCTTGCAGAATTTGACATCATGATCATGAGTTTTATCAAGCCAGAGTTCCCCATTATGTCTGAACCAAGGAACTCTGGCTGGATATCAATTAACAAATCAGAAATATAAACCAGGATCACATTGTGGCTTAATTTCCTTGTTTGTTAACTAACATTAAGACAGAGTTCCCTAGTTCAAACATAACAGGGAACTCTGGTTTAATACAACCCAGGATCTTCACACCAAATTTTGTGTACGACACAAGGAGGGGAGGGGCAAGGGAGGGCTTGTTCACAGCATCATAAAAACATAGTTTATGAAGCCCCAATCCATCACCCAGATCGGGCTAGGGATAAATGTAACCCACTGAATCTTTTGTTATTAGAAGCTGATATAAGTAGAGGACACTTTGGGTGAAATCCTCCAACCACATTCTCCAGAATATTTTCAGACTATAGTGGGGGGTAGTTTGGAGCAGCCTAATGATGCTCATCTATAGAAGACATAAGAATGTGCCCAAATTAGAAATTGCATGTGCAGTGTTTGCAGAGGATTCCCCCTATACTCAGCAAATCATTTTGCACTACATGCACCCAAGGAAAAAATGTTTACCTGGGATGGCCACGGTTAACCTTTTTTCCTTGCTGAGACGGTGCCCATGGAAGAATTCATTCATGGAAGGGGGGCCCCTCAGAAGAAATGATTCTGTGGAGGTGTGATCAGGGGGGGTTCTTAATAAAGGCAGTAGGTAGTTCCCTGAAGTCCTGGGATGGCTCTGATCACAAGGGGAAGGTGAGAATAGTCTTGCAGGAGATCCAAGAAAAAATACATACGGAAACAAAAGAGTTTTTACTTTAATGACCGAGCAATGACCCCTTGAATGACAATATTACATTAGGGTTTTTTCCCCTCCCACTCCCCCCCAAAACCCAAAAGCAACATGTTGCCACCACCGCACTGGAGGAAATATTTCTCACATAGGGAAGCCTTATTTGTATATTTTAGAAAAAGATATCACCTGCCATATAACATAACATTTATTTTTGCTGCCTGTTTGTGCTACATTTTTTGCTGCCCATATGGGATTGTTCTTGGCTACTGCCAAGAATCTGGCAGGACATCATGCATGGCTATGTTTGGCTTGGTGGGTCACAGACTGTGCAGGACTGGGATAAGCCCTCTGCTTCCTTCTCACCCATCCCTCCAATCCTGATTACCCCCAATATTTAGTATTTAGGCTCCATGCATTATTATTTTTTATCATCTGTAGTATTTACATTTTTCAGTTACACTGAACAGGCAGTATACAGACGGTGAATGTTAGCCCCAAAGCTCTTCAAAGAAGGAAAACCTTGTTTAGATATTTCTTGGAAATCAAACCCACCCACCCCAAGTTGTGGGGCATTTGCCCACACTCTTCTACCTGGCCTCCATCCTGCCTATTGGCAGGACAGCCACAAAACCACAAGAGTTCATTTGCTTCTTGGTTTTGAATAAAAGTCATTCACTTTTTAACATTTTATTTTTCGTCTTAACACAGGCATTGAGAAGCACATCGGAGCAAACACACTCCTACCCACATTACAATATTGAAGAGAAAGAGACAAGTTTATCAGCACCATAGTTTATAAGAGAGATCAGTTCCCTTTGGTTGTGGATGTGCTTCTTCGACACAAGCCTTCCCGGCCCCCACCCCACCCGCAACTAGAGGTATATTTTGCTGTATGTAAAACAGATACATTCAAGACATACAGGATATGCTGAAATGCCGATAGGATAGGATCTCTGACCATATCGAAAAGAACAGGTGGTATTAATAGCCAAGGTTTACATTTTGCAAAGCCACTACTTTTGCCCTCCCCATTCTCTCATTATGCCCAACCAAATATATATATATTAATTTATTTGCAATTCCAGTGGATGACCTTAATTCAAGTCAAGCCACTGCACTGTACTATAAAGACGTCTGCATGCATACCTTTTCCTCTGAGTGCCACTGCTGACCAGTGTGTTTGGTTGCTGTGGGCCCTGACTATGCAGGAGGAAAGTGTCTATGGTTGGCACGGTGGCTGATGCCTCCTCACTTACTTTAGGGCTGCCGATCTTGCTCTTCCCAAGTTTGCCTTTGCTCCGCCGGGACTGCTCGTGATCAAACTCTAAGTCTTCCAGACGCTGGGTGAGGGCGAGTTTTTGCTGGATAGCCATCCGCAGCAAAGAGTTTAGCGTCTTCTTCTCATCCTCTGCAGCTGCCAATTGCCTCTGCATCTCATCCAACTGCGTGACATATTCATCGCACCTGGGGTGGGGGGACAAGGAAAGAGGGACTTGATGAGCGTGTGTTTGTGTGAGACTGACTGCGGTGTCCTTTGGCCAGCTGCTCTTTTCCTCTACACAATCGTGATGGTCCCCCATCGGGAACATCAGCCCACACTAGCTACAGATGGAGTGAGTAACCCCAGCAGCAATATCAATTGGAAAATGTATTTCTACAGTAGCAAATGTCACAGCCAGTGCAGCCTGGGTCAATCTGATGTTGTTCCATGGGTGGGAAGCAATCAATTTGCTTGTGTGAACTGATCGTAAGTCATTACTGTCATTGACTTTGTCTGAACTCTCCTCAAGGTGAAAAAATGCAATAGAAAGAAAAGAAAAACCTTGGCAGGTCTGGCCCGGCCGTTAAGCAAAATGAGGCAGTCACCTTGGGCAGCAGGCACAGGGAGGTGGCAGCAAGGAGCTGGAGGAGAGAGTTCTCTGTGTGTGCCATGCAACCTGCCCTGTGTCCCCTAAACTAGCCTGCTGTCTTCAAGTGCAGTGAAGGACACGATGTCATCCCCAGTACTGAAGTAAGGTTAAACTGCCAGTCCAGTCAGCATTGTTTTTACATGGAATGGGAGGGGGCACCATCTTGTTTTTCACCTCAGGTAGCAAACTATCTTGTGCTAGCTCTGAACTGTGGGACACTAACCCATAATGACCCTGTTCAGATGACACACTAGGCCACAGAGGTTAAGCATTTTGAGCTCAATATTATAGCTTAGAGTGTCATGTGAACCATGACATAGCATGTCGTGGGAACCATACCTAACCACGGTGGCTACATAACCATGCTTTAAACACCCTCACTAACCATTTGCTGCAAAAGGGTTAGCGGCCTAACCATGGCTTAGCATCCTGTAAGATGTTAAAAATGGCTAGCCAACCAGAACATTTCAACAGATCTGCTGGTGCACTGTCACCATTAGATGTGACCTGTGTGAAAGAGGCTTTTAAGATCACTTTCATTAATAGATCTATTTAAGGGAGATGGCAAAGCGAGACAAGGACAAGAGACTGTGTGTAACTCCACTATTTGTTTCAAACTTAAAACATTTATGTACCTCCCTCCTATCATATTAGATTTCAGAGTCATATACAAAGCAGTTCACTTCTGCTTGTTCATACTGCTTCCCATGCAAGATGTTCAGGAAAATTACTTTCTCATTTTCCCATATCTTACTTGCTTTGAAACTTTGACCAGTGCTGCTACTTGTATCTAGTCTGTAGGCAAGATATGCATTTTTCTTAAAGCAATTAAGTTAATGAAATGATGTAAAGAACTTATACAAATTAATAATGGAAATGACCCAATTAAGTTTTGAGCAGAAATGTTTTCAAGAGAGCCAAAACATTATGTCACTGCGTTAGTCACTGAGTGGAGTGAAGCATATTTAATTATATTGAAAGCAGAGCCTGTTGGCTTACAGGAATTCTCATTACAGTATAAGCCAATGTTCAGAAAGTCACATTGTTCTGCACTTAAGTGGACTGTGATGCTACCACTTATTAAGAGATCAAACACTTTTGTTCCCAACTGTGTAAATGTTTTATTAATGGCCAATTTGTTCAAAACATCATAAAATAAACCAGAGAGGTGCAATAATGATGTCCCTGCCTATACAACATAGACGTAATTTCAGTTCAGATGTAATTTGGGGAAAGGTAGTTAGGAATCATCATGGAAAGCTAATAGATTTGGGAAGTGGTACTCAATATTATTAATTAAAATTTTGTTCTGCAAATAAATCTACACACAGTTATTTATTTTCAACTGTGTTCGAAATAATATTTTGCTAATATACAATAAGTGCTTCTTTATATGTTAACCACAGGGACTGTATATCACCAATGAAACCTAGAAAGAAAGAATTGGTTAGTAAGAATCATAGAATCATAGAATAGCAGAGTTGGAAGGGGCCTACAAGGCCATCGAGTCCAACCCCCTGCTCAATGCAGGAATCCACCCTAAAGCATCCCTGACAGATGGTTGTCCAGATGGTTGTCCAGCTGTCCAATCTGTCCAGATTTGGAAGTTGCTTAACTTGATACAGTTATCAAGTTACCAGAAATCCAGAAGTAAAAGTAAGATTTTTGGAAGTGGAAATGAATTATTTATTTATTTATTTATTTTATTTATTACATTTTTATATCTAATAACTCTCCATTCTCAACTATCAATTTTCCTTCTTTAAAATTAATTTAAAGTACATGTATATATTTCTCTTATGATATTACTAGTTCATAAGCCTGTTTCCCCCCTTTTATGATCATATGTTTGAATGTTGCATCTTTTCATTTCCTTAAAAATGCATTATTTTTTTAAAAAGAAGAATACTTTGAGGAGGGGAGTTGGGATCATGCCCTACTCTGACCTCCACTCATGTATCCAATGTTCTGACCCAACCTACATATGCACAAACCGTGGGCCATTGGTGGGCACATCTTGTTTTAAAGGGGAACATGTGGTCGTCGTCCGCCTTCCCTCAGCTGCACCACCAAATTTTGGTGGAAAATTTGGCAGTGCAGCAGCAACAGGGCAGTGGGGGCTACAGAGCCACATGTGGCCCCTCCCTGCTGTATTCGCATAGGTTCTGTCCCTGCCATCTGTACTGTGCAGGGTGTATTTTACAATGTAGTTGGGCAGGCCTGGACTCAAATATTTTACTCTTACTATTTAACCTCCAAATAGGCCTACCAACTGGAGAAGCCACTCTTCAAAAGGTCCTGTTTACATCTACTGTGGGCTAGGCAGGCCATGGCTGAATGGTCAGTGGTAGAGTACATGCTTTGCATGTAAAAGGTCTCAGGCTCATTCGGCAGCATCTGCAGACAGAGCTAGAGTAAAGCTCTGCTTGAAGCCCTGGAGACCCAGTGCCAGTCGGTATTGATGAGGGGTGGGGAACCGTTTAGCCCCCAGGGGCCCAACTGCTCTCCAATAACAAGATGATATCGGGGTTGGAATGTCAAAGGGGAGTTTTTCTGTGCGGAGAAAGGCATTGAGTGATCGCCCTGCCTCCCTTTCTTTGCATGGAGAAATAGGTAGTCGCTATCAGCGGCAGAGAAAGGCAATCTCTCTCTACCACTAGGAGAGGATCTTCCCATTATTACCTCCAATTAGTGATCCAATCAGTTATCTCTCTCCATGCTAAAGAAAGCCTGCCTTTCTCTATCACTGGGAGATGGATGAATCTTGGGAGGGCCTCTCCAAACTCCGTAGGACTTCTGCGGGCCAGTCATTCCCCAGCCCTGTTGTAGACAATCCTGTGCTAGATGGACCAATGTTCTGACTCAGTATAAGGCAGCTTAAGTTCCTAAGTGTTCACCACACATCACAGACATATGGCACCAAACTACCAGGGTTAGGGTGGCCACTTGTGAATTGGCAAAAAAAGAGGACATGCGTCATCAAAAAAGAAGACAAAAGAGGACATCAATTTGCATAAAATGTGCATGTGCTTTTTATATGTATAAATGCACATTTAGAAATAGCTATTCTAATTTAAATAGAAAACTGTGTGCCTTGCTCAATCTGCTGTCCAGGTGTCGTTGATGCTGCGCAGGCGCTCTTCCTTCTGATGGTTCGTTTTCTTTATACCCAACGTGGACTGGACAGACATTCATACAGAAAATACCTTCAAAATAGAGCACAGTCCTCTGGCAGCCCTTCAAATAGAGGTCTCGCCTCTGCAAAAGAGGGCATGTGGCCACCCTACAACAGGGAAGCAGCTCCCATCCACCTGCAGATGTGTTTGAAGGGGGGGGGGGGGAAATGCCGTCATAAATAGTTATAAGGGTTGGTTGTTTTCAGTACCTGGTTGCAAACATGGCTCTCAAGGATGAGAAGGTTGCTGCATCTTCTTTCAAAGCTTTTAACTCATTGCGCAGTTTAGTCATGGTTTCTGTCACCATGGCCTTCTCGTTCTCATATTTATTCTTCAGATTAGCCAGGGCCACTTCAGCTGTCTGAAACAAAGACAGAGGCATTATATAAGGAACAGAAACTAAGACGACGATTTAAGATGCCAGGTTTCATTCAGCAAAGAGATTTTACCCTAGGCCATATACTCGCATTTATACCGTGTATTGCTGGTCCAAGCTTATTTTGCACATCAAATATTTGAGGGGGAAGCCTTTGCGTGGCTGGAGAAGATCAAAGTAGTTTGAGAGAGACTTTATTTCCAATAGCATATTGCCGGGAAATTTTTTTCCCCTTTGTTAGAAAGCAACAAGCTTTGCAGATTTTTGAAACTATACAAATGTCTGCAAAGCCCTTGCATACTGGAGGCAATAGTGGAATGAATGCAAATGCAACACTCTTTCAAACTGCTGCCTGCCTCCAGCCTAATTTCCTTAGATGAAAACTACTAGCATATTTAAATTTTTAGGAGTGCAATCCTCTGCATGTTTAGACAGAAAAAGTCCTACAGCAGCCAGCATGCTGAGAGTTGTAACTTTTTTTCCTGTCTAAACATGCATATAGGAATGTGCCCTAAATGCTTTATTGCCCAAACCTATTAGCCCCTGTGGCAGCAAATAGATGGGATGATTGGTTTAGTGCTTGAGTTATGGGAGAAAAGGTAGGACAGCCTTTAATGAAATCCCAAAGCCCCGCTCCCTCACTCCTTCTTATTTTACTCAAAACATGCCAACCTGTAGTCTTCTAAAAAGAGCCGCTAAGGGGTCCACCACTGCAACAGGTAGGGGAATGTGTTACATCTGGTTCTACTTTGATTATAACAGAACTAAACTTTTCAAGTAAATGCATATATTTAATCCCCCACTTTTTAGGGAAAAGCTGTCAGGAGGAGCCAATTTTTAGAAAATAATTGATAGAAGTTCCTTAATTCTTCTGACATGGCAACTTTTCTGAGGCAACTTTTCTAAGGCAAGCTGCTTTTCCCACCTGTGGAGTTCCAGATGCAGGCTAACATTTTGTCTGAAAATCCATGGGGAGGCATGGGGAGGCAGTGGGGAGGTGGCTTGAAAAATTGCTGTGGAAAAAATAGAGGGCTGGGATGGGGTTAAGCAGCAGCTGCGACCCACCCCCAACTCAAATGCTTCTCTGCTGAAAACGGCCCACTCCAAAAAACTGCTCTTGGGGTTTAAATACACATGTTTGAGTATAATATTTAATTTGGCTGTCAGCAGCATGGGCCAATGCTAGCATGGTGGCAAAAGCCACCTTCAATACAGATGATATATAGTTATTTAGAAGGCCTCTCACCCTCTATTGCCATGACAATACTCAGGATAGCTTGAAACAATTTTAAAATATACAAAAACATACAAAAAGAATTTCTCAAAAACAATAAGTCAAGAGATCAATATTAAAACCACTCAACCCACTGGGTTAAGTGCCTGCTGGAATAAAAATGTCTTAAGTGAAATGCAAAAAGCTAAAAAAGAGGAGGCTA